>NC_080577.1:1903636-2538181 GCF_029962835.1 Magnolia sinica
GACTTCCCTTCATCGAAAGTGCGGCAGCTTGTCCACTCAGCTGAATGCCAACACAAATCAGCATAGCAAAAAATGCTATGTGAAAAAATAAAACGTTTTGACTTGAAGCAATTGGGAAATTCTACAAAGCAACTCGTTTTGAAATAATCAAGGATATAGACACACTCTAGCCATCATCAAATCATTTCTACGATTCATATTTCAATATGACCTTTAAAACATACGGTAGGTAAACATTGTTACGAAACTGTACATTTAGAGTGACAAAGCCGTGATAGCAGCAATACATAATTAAATACCTAAAAGGATATTGAAACTTTAAAAAAAAAAAAAAATGCATAATGCCCATGTCAAATGTACATCAATATCTATGGGTGACCGATGAACTCAAGGCTCTTTCCATCAATATGAAGAAAGGCGTACAAGCATTCATTAAGGCAATGGATACACACTAACACACAGAGATCTGGAAGAGGTCACACAACTATAGTGTTATCGTCCAACCATTGCTTATGTGAGTGTGACATCCAAGCGATCCCAGAGGTGGGTCCCACCACGTAGATCACCCACAAAAAAATGAAACCAACCTGCTCACCAGGTGGCCCGCACAAGTAATTTGAATCAGATTGAAGATCGTCCATCATTTTTTATGGTATGGCTCACATGATGAGTGGATCAGTCTGATGTTTGCATCAGGTGTTCTATCTGGCAGCACAAACTTTTGGAAAGGTAGGATGTTGTACTCACTCATCAAATTGACATTTATGCGCTAGTTTGACAATATCACCATCTTCCAACAAGTTTGTGAGACCTCATCGATCTTGAAATACCTTCCTTTGCTAATTAAGTTGATAGAGTCAATGTAGAGATTTTTATTTATTTTTTTGAAAGATGAAAAAAAAAATTTATTGGGCAGAGCCAGAAAAAGACCGAAAAGAAACAAAAAAGAAAAGAAAGAAACAACAAAACAAAAAAAAAAAACACCCCACTAAGGGCCCGTTTGGCCGGGCGGATTGGAAGGGATTGGATGGTATTGGAAGGGATTGGAAGTTAAATCCTGGGATTGGCCGGGCATGCCAAACAGACTGGGTGATCTGATCCCGGGATATAGCAATCCCATGGATCTTAAGACAATCCACTGACAACACCATCATTACCTTTAAATCCCATCCAATCCACCCTAATCCGTTCAAATTTGCCTGGGACATGTTTGGTTCGAGGGATTGGAAGGGATGGGAAGGTTTAATCCCGGGATTGGCCGGATGTGCCAAACAGACTCGATGTAGCAATCCCGGGATATAGCAATCCCATGAATCTTAAGACAATCCACTGAAAACACCATCATTACCTTGAAATCCATGCCATCCACCCTAATACCATTCAATCCCTTCCAATCCACCCGGCCAAACGGGCCCTAAAGATTACCCAATGAAATATATTAAAGAGGAAAAGAGCATGCAGCCAGGAACTGCTGAGATAGCAGAACCGAAAGCCTAAAAGCCTAAAAACAAAAGACTATAGTCCTTGAGACCCAAAACATTAACCACCCACTCAATTATCAATTTTTTTGCATAAGATCCCACTGCCTGAGCTGAAGCCTGGATGTCATTGAAACATCTGTCATTCCTTTCCTTCCAAACAGCCCACCAAAAGGCGAGAATAGCCATCCTCCAGATACGGGATTTGACTTTGCCCAACTTAAAGCCGTGCCAATACGCTAGCATAGAGGAAGCAGAATTCGGGATACATCTGCTGACGTTGAATCGGATAAATAAGTCCAGCCAGATCTGAGAGATGAAAGGGCAGTGTACCAGAAAGTGATCAACTGACTCCTCACTTTTCATGCAACAAAGGCATATGTTGACAAGCTGCATACCTCTCTTTCTAAGATTGTCTATAGTTAAGATCCGATTTTTAGCCGCCAGCCAACCAAAACAAATATATTTGGGGGGGGGGGGGGGGGGGGACACCTGGGGAAGCCTGAGTCGCTGGGGGAAGGGAGGGGGCAAGGAAAAAATATAGGGATTTGACCGAGAAGATACTGGATTTGTCCCTTTTCCAGATGAGTTTATCTGGGACAGTCTGATCAGGGATGACGTTGGATAAACAATCTAGCAGATCAACATATTCCTTAACCTCCCATTCATGGAGGTTTCTGACACAATTAATTTCCCACACTATACCAGCAGCAGTTTGGATATAATAGCTTGCAACCAGACTCTTCTTTATCTGTGGCAATACTGAAAATATTAGGAAATGATGGGACTTTGAGAATCATTACGCCGAATGATGTGTGCAGTGGTGACTTCAGTCATGAAACATGGGGCATTGCAGCCCATTAGGGCAATAAAGTCCATGTTGGGTCCCGATGGATATATCACAGAGTGGCATGGTTTTCCAAGGTAATTCTTTCAGAAGATTGCTGAGCAAAACAAGTTGAAAATGTTCATATGGGTGCCAAGTCAAGTGCCTTCAAAGGACTTCAGGTGGCTGATCTTAGCAGAAACTGAAGCAACATGATAGGACTTCAGGCAGTTGATCCCAAAAGAAACTGAAGCAACCTGATATGGATCAAGTTGGAACTCATCTCTCCCAGAGTTAGTTGGTCTCCCACATTGCCAAAAAATGGAAGTTTAATTTCAATGGCACATGTAGTGCAAGTACCTCTGGTGGGTGGGGTGACTGTCCTAATCGACAACTGTGGGAAAGACCATTCTTGTTTTCTATCCCGCTCCAAGCAGGGACCGATAGTGCTTGCCCTCCAAGAGGTCAGAAGCACTATCCCCAATCAATTTCATGATTTGCAAATCATCCTAGAAGGGGCGCAAATCATCCCAGAAGGGGCTTTTCTGATGTCATCAATTGGGCCAACAGGGAGGTTCCTTTGACTTGGGTCTCACCTTTTATTTTCAAGAAGGTTAGAGCTTTGGCTGCCAGCCTAATAAACTCTGTTTTCCCTGGCAGCTAAAGGTGATACTCCACAGCAATGTTTGAAATATCGGTATTGCGTTACGTCTCGCACCCTTGGGATAGGGATACGTATCGGTTATCGCATGGGATATATCAGTTGTGTCGGTTAATGTGTCGCTGTTGTTGAAAACATGGGGAAACATTGTGAAATTGGTCGAATTTTTCAATGGAACTCCAGCGATTGTTAGAAAAGACATCAATACACACTTATAAATCAAAACATTACAAAAAACAAGTGCACATGATAGGTTTTCTTTGTATGAGGTCCTAATCTATGAGCTGTCAAACTGAATTGATGCAAGTATATTCAAAGTCTATTCATATAATTTATTTTTATTTTTTTTCTATATGCATTCCTTTTATCAATTTAAAATGAAGAAAAGAAAATTCCCGAATGCATTTTGTTGTTGGAAGAAAGTTGCACTTTCTTGTTGAAAGATGGAACTTCCTTTCAATAAGAAAACACCCAGAACACAATAATTTACGGTAAACAATAATTTACGGTAAGCATGCCTTCCAGCAACTACTATATACAAACAAACCAAATCAACTCTGTGGAGATCAAGAGCAAGAAAGACTTCACAAAGTACAAGGATTGTTTGGTATTTTTCTATTCATGGAAGATACTCACATGCTTTGCCATCCCAAAGTCTGCAAGCTTAACAACACCAGATGCATCAACAAGTAAATTGGCCCCTTTGATGTTCCTATAAGAAACAATCATCAAATTTGGAATACAGAAACTAATTATTTGAACAAAACCATATGGGAACTTCGAGATCTGAAAGTAACAAAAACAGCATAAAACTTGTACATTTTGCTCCTATTGAATTTTTTATATTTCAAAGAAAAGATAAAGTAGAAGGAAGTACTTGTGAACGAACAATCAGGCATGCCAATAAAGAGACTAACATATATATACATGGGAAGGTCACACCTAGAAGTAGTTGTAAATCCAACTAGTTGTGGTTTGTGGTCCATAGTGTATGGATGACATCCAATCAGTCTAGGAGGGTTGCCCCATTATGAAAATAGGATGCCCCAAAAATAATCCCAATCCAAATCAAGTGGGCCGCCACATGAATTTGGAGGTTTTTGGGTGGTTGTCCATTGTTTTCTATCGTGTGGCCCACGTGATGATTGAAGTAGCATGATCTTTGTGGCATCCCATTTTCATTGTGGAACGAACCTGCTGGATGGATTGAATGCCATGCACCGTGGGCCCGGACACAGCTAGTTGCAAGTTTTTTCATTGACCACTAGTTGCCTGTATAAACATGATGAATAAATCACATCATGAAGCAGCATAGAAAAGCACAAGAAAACAAAGAAGGAAAAACCAGTACAGGAGCTTTGCAAGATAATCTGAATTGTTGAAATTCAAGATTGGATACTTTGTCAGCATTAGCGGCTATTTGGTTTGTTGACCTAATTAAAAGCAGAACTTGAACATACCTAGGCAACAAAACCCCATGTCGACGCACATACAAGAATCTCTCCAACAATTGCAGTGAATTTTTTTAAAGCAAGAGGTTCACTAGCCCCACATACGGCTTCAAGCAGAAGGGCGTCAATGCCTCAGCTATGTTTTGGCAGATTACGTGGTCCGCATGTACCCCACAAAAGAGATCATTTTGTTGCCCATGTTCTAGCATTCTACTAAGCGCCTCAGCTACCACCACAAACGGGAGAGGGGATGCCAAACCCCCTTGCTTCAAACTTCTCGAGCCATGAAAAAAACCTTTTGTCAATCCATTAACCAACACCAAAAATCTAGTAAAGTTGATACACTCCTTCACCCAACCCCTCCACTGCACCTCACATCCAATTCTCCCAAACACGTAATCTAGAAAACCCCAATCCACGGGATCATCAGCTTTCTTGATATCAAGCTTACAGATATAGCTATGCAACCTTTCCTTGTACCTGGTGTCTACATACTTGCGAGCTACAAGAGCGATGTCCAAAATTTGCTGACCCTCAACGAAGGCATCCTAGAACTTGGAAATTACACCTGCTAGATTCCCTCTTAAGTCTAATGCTAGAACCTTAGCAAGGATTTTATAAATGCTTTCAATTAAGCTAATGGGTCTGTATTCTTTTAGATTTTCTGCTCCCAAGACCTTGGGAATCAACAGAATGAATGAGGCACTATTTCTTTCGAAAGCTTCCCCTTATCAGGAAGTTCTCTCACGAACTCCATCACATTCCCTTCCACGCTTTCCCAAAAAACCTAGAAAAACGCTAAGGGGAATCCATCTAGCCCTGACACTTTCTCTTCCCAAAGAGTCCACAGCTTCCATGACTTCAGTTTCAGAAAAGTCCTCTAGCAAATCCGCTTCCATCCTTGAAATGCTTTGGAAGTTATCCAGAATTGGCCTTTCTACCCTTCCATTGTCAACAAATCTTTATAGAACCACACTACCCTATCACAAATCCTATCTTTCTCTTCCACCCTTTCATGCTCCGCTACAATGCTACTCATCTTGTTACATCTTGCCTAAGCACTTGCTATGTTATGAAAATAATCTTGGATTCTTATTACCCTCTTTTAACCAAGTCACCCGTGATCTTTACTTCCATTTGATCTCTTCCTCCTTAATACAGCTTGCATATTCTTGCCCAAGTTTCCTATGGAGGTGTTTAACCTCGTCAGATAAGAGTCATAAGACCACATCCTTAGCTTTTATGTCTAGATCATGGATCTTTCTTAGGATTTCCTACGTTTTCCCCTCCCTTATACCTAATATCTCCCTTTTCCATTCTAGAATTTTCCTCTTCAACAACTTCAATTTCTGATTTAATCTAAAACCCGCAAAGCCCTCAACTTCAAATGAAGCCCATCAGTCCCCAACTAGGCCCGAAATACCTTCCACCTCTAAGCACATTAATTCAAATATAAAAAGTTTTGGACACCAATTTCTAACAAAATTGGGCAATGGTCTGAAACAGGCTTCGGTAATCCACATTGAGAAAACAAGCAGAAATCTATCCACCTAGTTCAGCGGAACTAGAAATCTATCGATCCTTGTCATGATTGGTCGCTCCTAACCATTAGACCAAGTATATCTCCCAGGTTGATCATCTCATGACACAACCCATTTTAAAAAAGCCAACATACTTTGGGTCTGTATTTTCAGTGTCATGCGATCTCACTGATATATCCCACAATATATCTATTATTCCTAGTTGGGAGATACAAAACCCAACTTAATATCTAATTTTCATGGTATTGTGCAATATATCGCACGATATCATGATATATCATAGATATTGCGACATTATGTGATATATCCACACTCCCCCTTTATAAAATCTTAATGTACAGTGCGATATTTCGATACCAAGTGCGATACTGAAAGGGATAAAAGGAAACCAGCACTATTTTGTCTGGAAAATCCTCAAAATTCACAAAAAATTAATTATATATTATTATTTTTTGTATTAAAAAATAAAATTTAAAAAAAAAAAAAAAAGACTTCTTGCTGGTATATTGGTAGGTGATTTCGACCGGTCCACTTTAGTTTGTTAGAAGAAAATCTTCGAAATTGCGATCAGAAACTTCTTCAAGCTGGATTCTAAAAGGTGTTTTTTTTTATTTTTTATTTTTTAGTTTTGATTCTTTTCTTCTTCTTTTTTTTTGTGTGTTTTTATATGTTGTAAATAGTCTTAAATAGTAAGAAATTCATTATTATTCATGTTTTACATGAAAATTTATGGATTTGGAGCTTCAATTTCAAGATATGAGGGAAATGGGCCAAGTTGCAGAAAATTGAAAAATTTCCAATTTTGCCTAGCTCGATTGCAATCTTAGTGTCCAAAAATAAAATCAAACATACATATAACTTGATCTACACATTCTTGGCAATTTGGGGATCTTTCAAAAAAAATTATTTTTCCCCCGAAATCCACAGGTATATTTCTAGTTTTCTACTTCTTTTGTTTTTTAATGTAATGCTTGTGTTTCTATACATGCCTTCTTACATTTATAAATTGACTTTGAATATAGTTGTATCAATTCAATCAGATAGCGCATAGATTACGACCCTATACAAAGGAAACCTATTATGTTCACTTATTTTGTGATTTTTTTATTATTATTATTTCTTAGTGTATATTGGTGCCTTTTTTAACAATCCCTAAAGTTTCATTGAAAAATTCAACCAACTTCCCAATGTTTCCTAACAACAACAATAAATTACACGATACAACTAACATATCTCGTGCAATAATCGATATGTATCCATATCTAAAGGGTGCAATGCATTATGTGATGACGACACGTAAAACATTGCTTTAGGTAACTTTCCTACTAAAACATTTCTCATAAGAAAATTTGGTGAGGTTAAAGTCACTCCCTATGCACCAATCACCATGGATAGTCATTTCTACCCCTCACCACATCAAGATGAGCCCATAATTTGTCCCTCTAATATGCCACATTTGACCGGTAAACAACAGTAAACATCCACTACACCATTCCTTGCCATTAGCATTCCAAACAGACTCCAACATTCTTTTGTCAAAGCCTTGAATTTTTGTTTCCTGGAATGAGATAATTTGCACATTTGCTTTCCTACAAACCTCCCAAATCTAAGCCCTCTTATCCATTGAACCCATACCCCTCACATTCCATCTTAGGATCCCCATTTGAACAATGATCTTTCCCTACAAACCACTTCTCCCCTCATAAGAAACCACTACCTTTTGGTTTTTTTCTTTATTCTATGCTTTCTTCAAAAAAGATACCATTACCTTTCAAAAAGAAAAAGAAGGGCAAGCCACATATTATTTTCATATAGGGGTGGACATCTGGTGAGTGTACTGTCCTGGATTTTTTTGTATTCAATCTTCACAGTGAGGACCACCTTATGCACTACTCAGATGTCTGACTTACTCGCCAGACTGGCACACATGCTGCATGTAAAGGTGCTAGTGGTATTAGCAATCCTCTTCAAATTAAAGGTCACGTATTAAAAAAAGTAACGTCCAAATAGAGAACTAATTAACTAGCATAGCAAAGTAAATCAGTGCAATTGAATTTCAATATCTGCCAACCTATTTGTTAATGACTCTGTTAAGAACTATCCTCCGTCAACTAATTTGTTGAACTTGAACCATAGATACTGTTTAGGGAGTGTAAATTTCATAAAAATAAAATAAAAAAATAAAAAAATAAAAATAATAAAAATAAAAATTATACATAAGTTTCATGGGTTTGTACTCTTTTTTCCCCCTTTTTTGAAGGCTAATGAAGAAAATAATTAGAAAGAGGAGAAATAGAAATACAAGATTAGTGAATAGGAATCATTAGATCAATAGGAGGAATCCTCCCCCAATCTCTCCTCGCAAGATACAACCGATGTATAAGCAAAGGCTTCAGTAGACCTGACCCATGCACCCACAAGCCACTTAGCCTTCCCAAAAAAAAAAAAACTCTTCCAGAGAACTTGATGTATACCAGAAAGTTATGTTGTTCGTTCACACCAAATCAACCAAAGGCCAGCAAGAAACACACGTTTCATGGTGTTATTTCAAAAAAGAAAAAAGAAAAAAAAAAGTATTAGAAGTTTAGGTATGTGATTTAGAATTAAAAGGAATCAATTACAATGTCAAGAACATGCACCAAATAGCAATAAGCCATCAATAAATCTCAATAGGAGGGTGCATACCCAAACCACGTACACTAAAATGGTTACAACAATGATCAATGTCGCAAAAAAACAGACACTGGGTAACAAACATAGATAAACTAGCAAGAACATGAGTGTTGCAAGTCATTGCTTATGATAAAAGGTTCAAAACCAAAGCAAAAGCTCTATACACAACTAAAGACCTAAACTCTAAAACAGACTCAAGAAAGAAGCCACAACTCCTAATTTTTATTTTTATTTTTTTTAATTTTAAGAAATCTCCGTTTTCATTGATATACAGGATTGCTTACAAGAAGACGAGGAGGGACGGGACATAAAAGGCCTAAGACCCCCTGCTTTACAAGGGAGACACCTTTGGAAGGCCCACCCCATTGGGCACTCCTATCATATGGAGGAAGAAGAAAGATCAAGAAAAACACACCACCCCTAAACCTGCCCTGTCTAGGACGAGTTCCCCTCTGGAGATGAGAGGGAGGCTAGCAACAAAGTGGAAGAAATTGACCTACTGATCAGCGAGCAAGGCTATCGGCCACTGAATTGGCCTCTCTGGGGATGTGATTGATTGCAACAGAAACAGAGGCCCTGATGGAATCGAACTGATTTTTCCAAGAATGCGCGATCCATGGGGTGTTTCCTGCTGAAGAGAAGAGGCCAACAACTGAAAGGGAATCGCTCTCGACCTCGACGTTGGAAAAACCGATATCCCTGCACAATTTGAGGCCGTCAATGACTGCCTTCACTTCAGCCAGGAAGCTCGATCCCACGCCGTAGCCTATGGAGAATGCAAATGAGAAAACTCCCTTCTCGTCTCTGCAAACGCCTCCGCTCCCGGAAGGACCTGGGTTGCCCCTGGATGAGCTGTCAACATTCAGTTTCACCCCACCTCTGGGAGGTCTTTTCCACTTCACAACGGTCAGCGAGAGAGGACGGCTTTTCCCTGGAACGAACCCCAAATCAGCCACGACATCTCTATCAATTTGGGATTTAGAAGAAGGGAGAGGAAATGCGGTGGACAGATGGAAGAGCCAAGTCCGGACATTGTAGATGGAGAGATTTGCCCTGAAGGGAGAGTCTTCAAAGCGCTGCTCGTTCCTAGCCTTCCATATTTCCTAGAGAATGAGGGCCAGGATGACCCCTCTGAGCATTCCCATAGTGGACGATTCGCGCCATAGACCACCACTGCGAGGCTCTACACCCCACTAACTGGTTTGGAATAAAAGAAACAGAAAGGATGGCCGAGAAGTGGGACCAGATGGAGGAAGCAATCACCCCTTCGGCGAAGAGGTGGTTGAGGGATTCTTCCTTCTGGTCGAGATTCTTGCAGCACACACAAGAGGAGGCCAACTGGATCCCTTTCCTTTTCACACTGATATCGACAGGGATTGCGTTATTGAGGATCATCCAGGTAAATAGAGCAATTTTAAGAGGAAGATGAGGATGTCATGTCCATTTGGCCCAAGTGCGCATATGGCCCATGGGCCGAATAAGGCGCCATGCAGATCTCGTGGAGAATTTCCCCAACTTCTACTTGGCCCAAATGAAGCAATCTTCACCTTGATTAAGGGACAGTCCCTCAGCTCGCACGTGATGACGGACTGATTGCAGGAGCGAGACAGGGAAAATGGCGTGCTGAAGAAGGCCATCGGGGCCAATTACGTCTTTGATCCTCAGATTGATGGGGTGGGGAGGAACATTTTCTGGGAGCAAATCCTTGAGAGGGCCAAGTCCTGTCCAGTTGACATGCCAAAAGTTGTTGTTACCATCCTCCAGTAACAGGCGAGAATTGTCTTCAACGAGCTGAAGAAGATCCCTGATTTTCTTCCATGGAGGGGAGTCGGACCAGCGCTGATTGGAGGAGCCCCTTGATTGATTGATGGCATATTTGGATCTCATGAATCTCGCCCATAGACTGTTTTTATAGGCAAAGAAAATAGTCCAGGCCCTCTTAATTCTCAGGGCATTTGCGACCTCCCTTTAGCCTTTGATTCCCAGCCCACCTTCCATGGAAGGGGCTGATATAGACTTCCAGTTGACCCAATGAAGCTTCTTTCTCCCTTCTGACCAACCCAAAAAGAAGTCTGCAAAACCTTTTTCTAGGGAAGACAGCGTCTTTCTCGGGATATCTATTGCCGCAAGAGTGTGAATAGGAATACTAGCGAGCACGTGTTTGATAAGAGTAACCCTGGCAGCCTAATTGAGGAGGCAGGCTTTCCAACCTGAAATGCAAGATATGATTTTATCTACAAGCAGCTGAAAGGAGATAGATCTGATTCTACCTTTTACCAGCGGAACACCAAGGTAGATGAGAGGAGACGCTGCTCTCCTGATGCCTGCGATTCTTTCAACTCTACCTTCTGACACCTTGGAGGAAACAAACAATCAGCTTTTGGCTGAATTAATTTTGAGGCCTGATACTTCCTTGAAGGAATGGAGAAAAGACATCATATTTCTAATCGATGTGCTGCTACCATTGATAAAAATGGTAGTGTCGTCTGTGAAGAGGAGGTGGGAGATTGTCAGGCTCCCCCTGTTGGTTTTGAACGCCTGACAAATATTGGAATTGAACAGGGATTTGAGGCCCCTACTGAGGGCTTCCATGACCAATGAAGAGGCTGGGAGAAAGCGAATCTCCCTAACGGATCCCTCTTTCGGTCTTGAAGAAGCCCGAGTTGATACGATTGAGGAGAACTGAAAACCAAGTCCCTGACCAGCATTTTTCTGCCAAATCAATCCATGATTGGCTGAAAAAGAACCTCTGGAGCACCGCCTTAAGAAAGGACCAATTTACTCTATCATACGCCTTTTCAAGATCCATCTTGAAGATGATGTTGCTACCCCGGACTCTTTTGTCTATGTCCAGAAAGAGCTCTTGCACCATGGATATGCTATCCGCAATCGATCTCCCTTGGACAAAAGCCATTTGTTCTTCTAAGATTAGCTTAGGAAGGATGGAATTCAACCTAGCTGCAATCACCTTAGAAAATACCTTGCAGACACAATTACAAAGACTTATAGGATGGAAATCAGCAAAAGATTTAGGAGCCGAACTTTTTGGGATTAAGCAGAGCAAGGAGGCTGAGAATGTCGTACATCCCTGGAAGAGAAATTTGATGGCCTGATGGAGGTCCGTCCCAACGATTTCCTAGCAAGCCGAGAAGAAAGCACCAGAGAACCCATCAGGCCCAGGCGCGTCGTCTGATGGTAGGGCCGAAACTGCTACCTTCACTTCATTAATAGACGGAATAGCCATGAGGAGGTCGTTGTCTTCTGGGGAGACCAGGGACGGGATCGAGTTGATGAAGTTGCCAATCGGGGCCACCTCTTCTACCGTGAACAACTTCTTGAAGAAAACGACCGCTTCCTCCTTTATACGAGACTGGTCGCCTGTTGTGGTCCCATCTTGCAGCTGAATTTCTCTTATATGGGCTCTTCTAATGCGGTTGATTGCATATGTGTGGAGGAACTTGGAGTTTCTGTCCCCTTCTTTCAGCCACCTGTTTCTGAATTTCTGTTTCCAGAATATTTCTTCCCGGTTCTCCAGACGAACGAGGATATCTTTTTCCGTACCCAGGCTGGAAAGGATGTGGGGAGATGGGCTGAGAGTCGATGCCAGCTCGAGCTGATCTATCTTCGCCGTAGTAGCCTTGATCTAACTGAAGATATTGCCAAACTCGTCTCTATTCCAGACTTTCAAAGCAGCTTTTGTGTTCTTTAATTTGCACAGGAGGTGGATCATTGGGTTAATGAAGACCTCAGATTTCCAGGCGTTGGAAACAATAGCCTGGAATCCCTCGTGATGGGTCCACATCCTTTGAAATTGAAAAGGCCTTGGGGATGTGAAAGTTCACGTAGTCTCTGTATGTGATCCTTTCTCCCGGGTGGAATTATATGATACTCTGGCTACAGAAGACGCTTGATACACAGGCACTCAAAATTGTACACGTGTCATACATTAACTAAAGTCAAACCAGCTAAATTATGGAATCCCCGGTCATTGAGATTGGTTAAACAATCCTAACTTCCAATCCACAGGTGCTTGTTTTTTAAAATAAGATCATAGGATGTTTCTCATTTTTAACCATCCAATATATGTCCAAAATTCTAGTTCTTAAATAACTAAGAAATTTCCAACTGCCTATATATCACCCATCCTATTCTACCAGAGTATCAAAGTTTTTCTGGTAGGAATGTTTCACTACTTGTGGACTTAAAACCCTTGCATGTGCAATCATGCAAGAACGTGTCAATGTTTTTGTCTAGAGCCTCTGTTGTCAGAAAGATGCAGTAGTCACACCAAAATGTTTAAAACCACTCATCAATATGCATTACAAGCTTGAGAAAATGGTCCTGATTCCATGAGTGTTCTTCATGAAAGGACCATACCATCACGGAGATATGATGGATGGCACATGGGACAAATATCTAAGTAACTAAGGTATGCATCCAAATGTTATGTTTCTGAATTGCTTGGATCCAAGGAACTGCCAGAGACAGTGAATTTATTATTTGGAGTTCATAATGATGTATGTGTTTTATATCTACCGTGTCCATTTATTTTACTAGTTTTTTTGTAGGGCATAGCCCAAAATAAAGTAGATTCAAATATCAAGTGGACCACATCATAGGAAACGGTGATAATTAAATGGCTACTATTAAAAACTTATCAAAGGCCATGAAAGTTTTTGATTTTTTTTTAAAAAATAAAATCAATATTTGTGTTTTCTCTTCATCCAGTTTTGTATGACTTTATCAATATCTGGAGGGGAGAATAGTAAGAGGGGCGAGTGGTCAGAGCGGATGCGGGACAGGTGTCGAACAGTAAAGGATGGGAAGCGATGAAGCCAGGCAGAGGAACAAAGGGCTCTGTCGAGTCTAGCCCATTTCTTGTTGCTCCCCAAACGAGTGTTACACCAAGTGAAGGTACTCGCTGTGAAACCTACATCTATTAGATTGGATTGGTTAATTGCATCAAAAAATTCGGTTGAGCTATGTCCCACCAATGAGTTTCCCCCAATTCTCTTTGATTGGGACGTGACCGCATTGAAATCCCCACACACAATCCAAGGCCCAACACTGGCGGTTGCCTGACTTGTCAGGTCAGCCCATAAGAGCCTCCTGCGCAAATAGGAGCATTTGGCATAGACACAAGTGAAATTGAGGGGGATTTCGATGTTCGGGAAAGTGGCCCTAAAGGCTAGGAATTGATTTGAAGATGACAAGGAGTCCATAGAAATTGCTGAATGATGGAACACCCATATCTTGCCTCCTGCGGCAGCATTGGAGATGGAGCAGTGAAAACCCAGTTTCAACCCTATTCTAACTCTTCGAGAGTCAGCAATCATGGGCTCGATAATAATCACTGTCGCTGGCTTGAAGGATTTGATGAGTCTTTTTACATGTCTGATCGAGGGAGAATTACCAATTCCCCTCACATTCCAAAGAAGAAAACTATCCATCTAAAACACTACCCGAGTTAATGGCCCTGTTGCTCTTGCTTCGCTGTCGACCTCTCCAAGACTTGATGTAGCTGGTTAGGTTGTCGTCCGGATTAAAGAACCTTTCCCTGTTGATTCTTCTATCCGCAGTTGGGGGTTGGATCGAATCTACTTGTTCCCTTGCTGACTGTTCATTATCTATTGCCGAAGCTGAATCTGATACTTGAGAGGCATTGGAAGGCTGATCCTAGGGATTTTGGTCCTGGCTATGAATTGGAGAAGGGAGGAAGAATGGAGAAAGGTCAGCGTGGAGTTGCCCGATGTTACCCGTGCTATCCTTGTTCTTGGACCCCATATTGACAAGAGAGGGAGAAGAGCCTCCTGATGCTTTAAAGATGGCCTAAGTATTTATCGACTTGGCACCCTCGGATTAAGAGGGGGGTCTTCTATGATAGTGGATGGTCTTGTTGTCATTGGGTCGACACCCATTTTCAACATTCTGCTTGAGGGATTGGAGTTGGGCATTGCTGATGTTGGCCCCTGAATCATCTTGGTCTTGCCTTGGATCTAGGGTGATGGTCTACTCGGACGGCGAGGTAGTAGTCAAGTGTTTGTGAAGGGACTGGAATGCTGGGAATATTGGAGGTAGATGAGCATTTGCTGGGAGGGCTACCATTTCCTGCAGAGGTGGATTGAACTAGATTGGTGGGTGGGAGGATCTCGAGTGTTCAAGAACACGAGCTGGGGAGGCGGTGGCTAGAGGTTGAGGGGGGATTGGTGTGGTTGGGATGAAGGAGCTCTGAGGAGAATTAGGTGTGGCTGGAATGGACACCCAGATCCATGGCTCAACTGGCAAACTGAGTGGAGATACCTCGTTTCAACACTTGAGGTCTTGGTATCGATCCCTAGCGGGGGTGGCTAACATGGAGTGTGTGTACTGACATGGGTGTGTACTAACAAACTAACCCACCAAAAAAAAAAAAGGTGTGGCTGGAATGGAAGAGCCTTGAGGACTAGTATCGGTTAGGAGTCTAATGCGAAAACATCCCGGAGGGTCCGATACTATCTAGTTCTGTGATACATTTTGTCGAACAAGGGATGGACTGTCCGAATGCCCTCCCCTGCTTTGAAAGAAGGTTGAAACCACCCATTGCTTGGTGTCTTGTTCCTTCGTAGGCGGAGGCTTAGAGCTGGGGTGGGAGTGAGAGAAGTTCCTGAGTTCCCCTATTGGATCTTCTATTACTGCAAATATCGGATAGGAGTCTCGTCCCACCTTGAGGTCGACTATCTTGAAGAAATCCCTTCCTGGCTTGAGGAGCATCTTCACTCTAGCAAAAACTTGGAAGATGCCATATATGGAAACTGAATCAATTTGGATTACCTTGCCGAAGTGCTGCCCAATGTCGACAATGACCGATTCGAACCAAGCATGGGAGGGAATGCCATACAACCTAACCCACGTTCCTCCGCGGCCTAGAACTACTTCAGGGTGCCAAGGTTCTATACTGTTCAGCCCCATGGTTGAGTGAAGGGCAGAGTCCGAGGAGAAGTCTTTGAGTTCTTCTTCCGATTTGAATTTGAGGAGAAAGGCTTGCGAGGCCAATCTCACAACATCCACTGCCGAAGCTGCAAATCTGGAGTTCCTGAGGGTTCTGATGAACTGGATGATGGGAGTGTGTGGATGATTTGCGTAACCTACCAGGGACAATGCTAGGCTAAGACTTCTCATTTCCACCGTTGCTATGTCTGCTACAACATTGAAAGAGTCTGTATCTGCTGGATTGGGGGCTTTGGGTGAGGGATTTTTTCTGAGGATATTCAAGTAGGAGTTAGGCTTCTAGGCGGTTGAAACCCGGGGATGAGGATGGGTTTGCTTGGAAAATCTAGGGGGAGGGGGTTTAGGGATTGCTGCTTAGACGGAGACCACTCTATCGTCAATCTGTTTCCCATTCAGAACTCCAATCGCAGCTCTAGCTTCATCTTCAAAAAGGAAGTGGACAAAAGCATAACCTCTCGGTTTGAGCGTACCTGGGAATATGGGTTGGTGAACCTCCATCACCTTCCCATATCTCCCAAAGATGATACGTAAGTCTTCCCGAGAGCAATCAAAGGGGATATTTCCAATAAAAACAGAAAACCCACCTGGTCTCGAAACCCCTCTAGGGTGGTTGTCGGGGAGCTTTGCCCTAGAATGAGTTTGGGTGGGACGGGAGGGGCTAGATCTGACCCTCTGACGATCTCTACCCACCCTCTCCCATCCTTGGGATAAATCTCTAGAAGGGGGTCTGCCTCTGTTCCTCCCTAGCTGGAATCCAGGGGACTGAGGGGGATGAATGGGAGGGTGGGATGGGGATGTGGGACGTGGGTGTTGAGTTGGAGAGTGAGGGAGATCGTGAGGGCGGTGATGTCGAGCTGGAGGGTGATGGAGATCGGGTGGGCGGTGGTGCTTTTGTAATCTTATTTTCTTATTCGAAAGATTTCTCTGATGTGAGTCCAAAAAAAAAAAAAAAGACCATTGTTTCCTTTCAAAAAGCTAAATATCCCACATAGGCTTTTGAAAGGGAAAAAAATATCCATCAAGTTCATCACAAAGAGTGAACAATTCTACCATTTTAGAACTAGGAAACTTTAACAATCATGAAAATTTTTGGAATCGTATTTTCTGACTTAAAAATCATGAAAATTTTTGGGTTGATTAACCACGGATTAGTGGGAACAAAGAAACATCCTTGTAAAAAATAACAACTAAATCATATGGAGTACTTTGGTATTTCGATTGTCCTCCTTGGCTTGATGGAGATTCAAGTGCAATTGGATCAAAGAAGCATATGTCAGATCATTCTTGAAGTGTTGGTTATATTTCTTACATATTTCAGACTTCATAGGTTTTTGAGTGTAACAAGTTGCAGGTGTAATGCAGAGGCTTTTTCATACCGGGCTCGAGTAGAGTAGCCTGTGGGATGCGGGGACACTCGGGGTGGGCGGCACGTGTGAGGCAGGTGGCTCATGTGAGGCGGGGCCCACCCATGTGAGGCGGGTGGCTCATGTGAGGCGGGGTCCACCCGTGTGATGCGGGGCCCACCCGTGTGAGGCGGTACCCATGCGATGTGGGGCCTGGACTATGAGATAAAGGGATTAATTCACCATGCTCTATCAATTCGGCTTTTAGAGCAAATGGTTAATTGTCTTGAATCAAGGTGTGTCAGACCTCAAGAAATGGATCATCATTTGTCACTAAAAACAATGGTTACAGCCTTGATTATCTTCTTAGGAAACAGAAGTCTAAGCCAATGTGTTGTAGGCTCTTTTTGCTCTTTTATATTCTCTTTTAAATTCTTT
Organism: Magnolia sinica; assembly: GCF_029962835.1. Taxonomy (NCBI): domain Eukaryota; kingdom Viridiplantae; phylum Streptophyta; class Magnoliopsida; order Magnoliales; family Magnoliaceae; genus Magnolia; species Magnolia sinica. The sequence continues at coordinate 1,921,035 of NC_080577.1, forward strand.
ATTTAGTAATAAAACTTTGTAGATGTCAAGGTTCTGGAATAGTTGAACTTGGTTTGGATCGAACTACCCACAAAAACAGGCAAGGTTCCTCTTGGAAAAGGGTTCAAGAGAAGTGGTATGCTTTTATACCACTGAGCACGTTTGTCTTTCCCTATGTTATTGAGGAATAGATGTTGGGTTTTGACATGAATCTAGGTGACATGCTAGATCCCCAAATCGCATGCTATGAAGGTATTGCATCAAATTGTTAGTATCACAAAACACAAGAAGAACAAACTAGGTATTCCACAATCTGTGATGTAGTTCTATCGCATCAAAATCAAGCACAATTTATCTTTAAAAAAAATAAAAATCGAGCACAATTTTGCTAATATAGTTCCTACTCAGAACTAAAACAAGAAACATTCCCCAAGAGATACTTGACTAAAATGGCATGAATTGCTAACTTTTATGTTGACAAAATGCAAAAAATATTTTTAAGCATGCTTTGGGAATAAAGGTAATAAGCACCTATGGATTGTGTTTTTGCTATGTAGGTAGGCCAACCCAGAGAGAATCTGACGGGTAACATTGCAAACCACAGATTCTGTCATAGCTCCAATATTTTCATGAACATATTTACTCATTGAGCCAGGACAAACATACTCCAAATATATGTAGAAGCGATCCTCAACCTGCACATATGAAACAGTTGTATTTCAACTAATTTTGATCCGTGGGATAAGCAGTTGCCGCCAAAGCATACAATCAACAAAGAAGCAAGCAGAGAAATGCCTCACCATTTCACTTCCAAAATACTGCACGATATTTGGATGTTTTAACTTGCTAAGAACTTTTATTTCCTACAACAAAAAGAACAAAGAAACCATAAATAACAGCAAAACCATCATGAAAATTGGACATATTGAAACTTAAATAACTAAAAATTACATATAGGAAGACAAGATATCAAAATCGTTTGAAACAAAATGAATAACGGAAAGTAAATAGCAACAAGAAGTCAGAATCAATATGATAGTAATATAGTATAGCAACTACAAGTGTCACTGAACAGCAGCATAATATGGACAAACGTGTCAGTATAAGAACCGGTCAATGTATCAAACACGACAACTCTGAACAACAAATGTACCCTTTTCAATTAATCGAAGGACATTGAAAGTACAAAACCGTATGAAAAAGATATATAAGGTACCGAAAAAAGAGGAAAGCACAGAGTTTTAATTTTTTTGGTCAACAGACCATCATCATCATCATTATCCAAGCCTTATCCCAACGAATTAAGTGGGATATGAATCAGTATGTGGAAGATTGCCGGATCTGTCATCTATCTAAATGAGTGACACAAAATACCAGTCTCTACAGCTTAATTACCAGCTTAAACTCAGCAGCTTATATTAACATACAAGTGATTTCAAAGGATCTTTCTAGAGAATAGTAACTCTCCCTTCTGTCAATCAATAGACCAATTCTTCCTTTTCCATAGCAGTAGGTTTGTAAAGACAGTGGAATGCTGATACAATTAATGTAATTCTCCATCTTGGCATTTTCCCTATAGTCTTTCTTTCAGAACCAATAAAAAATAAAGAAGCACAGATAATAGCTTGCAGTGAAATGTGCGGCGTGTTCCACCAAGGTTGGAGCAAATAGAATGCAACTGGAAGTACCTTGAATTATTTTTAAAATTTATTTTAAAAAAAATTAAAAAAAAAAAATTTGTTATGATGATGAAGCCAGCATAGCAAGGAGATCCACTGATATCAGCAACAGGAGGTCATAGGAGACAGACTGCGTGACCAGTCCTGTCCAAATTGAACATTCAAACAGGAAATTAATGGGTTTTTTTTTTCTTCTGCGGGGTTGTAGTCGATTTATACCTCAATATTGAAAGGAAAAGAATCCTGAGGCCAAATATCAATATGGTATGTTCCACAGAAGAACATTGCCACTATGAAGTGAAATGAAACAGGTCACAACTCACAACTTGCAAACAAAGCAAAGACTCACAAGCTGCAATGATCCTGAATCTTTGGATTGCGGAACCAATTTAATTGCTGATTCATTCTGACAAAATCTTGTGTGGAAAGAGAAGGACGGTTGACCTGGTACAAGAACATGTGGAGATTGGTTTTTCCATATGGAAGAACCACAACAAGCAAGAGAGAAGATTCCAAACTGCCAAGATGCATTTTACAGGACTAAAATCTTGACTGGAATTTATGCAGCTCAACTGTATCTCCAGATGTCAAGACTGGCTGCATAAGACAAAAACACTCATGGCAGCAAATGCATGCCAGATAACAAGTTCCAGACAGACATTTCCAATTTCAAGCTTCCATGGAAAAGGGCAATCAGCACACAACCAAAAAAAAAAAAAAATCCAAGATCAAAGTACTTTTGCCATATGCAATGTACATCCATGAGAAAATAGCATGCTTTACCACATTTGAAGAATTTGAATGCCAATGTAGCAAAATGAAATTAAGGAAAGATCCACAAAGCCAAATATGCTAATAGAAAAAATACTGCTGATTAGGAGCATGCAAGGGATGTGAAGAACTAACCTGCTCTAATTGCTTCATGCTTTCGGCAGATTTAGGGTCATCATGAATCAAACTGATTTCTTTCATCGCACATAAGGCTCCAGTTTCCCTGTTGAACGACAGACATCATAAGTACTCAGTGCTCAGTGCAGCTGAACCTGAAAACACACACCACCCAGAATACACGCATACCTGTTCAAGGCTATGTAAACATTTCCAAATGTTCCACTTCCAATCAACTTCCCCTTTACCCACTGATTTATCATTGATGGCACCTCTGATGTTTCTGTAGCTTGATGAACAAAAGCTGGTGATGAAGGCATCGTAGCTCCTGGAGGAAGGGGCAGTGGGTGGGCCGTAACAATAGCATTATTATCAAGCCATGCTGCAGATCTCTCTGAGGACGTCTTTGGGTGGAAAGGAGATGCAGCTCCGCTAGGGTTATTAGAATTTTCTGTAGCTTGTTGAACAAAAGCTGGTGATGAGTCAGGGTTCGGATCCGTCAGCAGAGAACAGATTGACATCAGTACCTGAAAAATGCAAACAAAGAGTATTTCCAATCTGCTTGAACAGTAGCAACTTTGTGAAACTAAGGGCATGTCTGGAGGCACTGTAGGATTGAATCACAATAACTAGTTCAGTTGAGCAGTTTGGTGAAGTGGAAAATGACTAAATTGCAATTATACCCTAGCAACAATATCCAAGAATTGGGCTCCAAATTGCAGTTATGTTGTTTTCATGTTGTACTTGAAATGAAATTAACTACCATCCAAGGTCTACTTGGTCACGAATACTAGAAAACCATCACAATTTGGTCATCTCCAAAAATTTGCAATTCCATTCCTCAATTAACTCAAGCATCCAAATGCAATCCTAGATGTCAAGCACACAACAAGATATAGCAGCCACCCTGATGTTTTGAGGCTCAATAAATTATTATTTTATTAAGGACTTGATTTGAAACATCCACCAATGAAGGGATTTTCCAAATTCAAGTCAAATAATATGTAGTAACAGTCAGGCTCTCATCTCCACCAAACGCTTTGCTGCACAAGCCAGAAAGTCATTCACCCACCAGGTAGGGCCAACCATGGATGAAACCACAATCAGAAAATCACATAGAATGGACAATCCTTTCTGTCTGTCATATGAAGATTAATTCGGATCGATAACAATTCTCTTTTCAACCATCTGCTTTTAAGGCCGCTGAACAGATGGTTAGAATCTGGCCCAACAAAGATATAGCCCCACCTGATGGACAGTTGAGATGGATACATGTGCATTGGTGATGAGCACTTAACCACATATATGTTAGGTGTGCCTATCTAGATTGCTCCTCTTAACCACATAAGATTCATTCATTTTAAGTTTATTTTGAAATCTCTAAAACCAAGGAAAGAAAAAGATAGAAATCAGATAGGAAATTATTAGAAGTAGTGACTGACAGCATGTATGTCTTTTAGACAAAAACCTTTGGTCTGGTCAATACAGGGTACCTATATTCAATCCACTCAGAAGAAATAGCAAACTGGGAATAAGTTGCGGTGCAGTGGTTGGATGAGAGAGAGTGAGAGAACAGTTAAAGGTCAGAGAACGAAATCAGACAAACTCATTGTAAGTGACAAGAAAAACTGAAAATGACATTCAATCTAAAACTAGGGTTTGCGACGAGGAAGTTTTGGCTTCAGTGGGTTGGATTGGGTAGTGGATGCTTTTCATCCAATATCCAACATGTGGCAAGTTTGCTAGAGCAAATACCCCAGTTGAATATCACACAATCAGACGACGACATCCGTAAGAACAGTGACATTCAAATGGACAGTCAAGATGAAAATAAATTCAACAGAAGAAACTGATAGCTAGTATCATCTGGTTAGAATGATTTTCAGCCAAGTGCATATCCATACATGATGGCCAGGATCCACCTCCCTACCTGCCACATCTCAGGTATTGAGTTGCAAATGTCACTTCCTGATCCAGAAGCACAGAGCAAAGTCAAACCATGAACAAAAAAGGAGAGGGTGCCGGGAAGGTTTTGAATTTTTTTTTTGCTTTTTCCCCAGAGGCAGTTGTGGAATACATCAATCATAACAACCATCTGCACTACATTCGATAACAGCCAATACTTGATGTGTTTCAAGGATGTTCCTGTTTGCACATAGAAAAACAGAAAAAGTAAATGGTAGAGACTACAAACCTTGGAAATAGTTAATGCAGGGCTCCACTGCTCCTTCAAAATGTCAAGGCAAATGCTGCCATCGCTGTTTATATTTGGATGGGAAACCTTTGTCCTGAATGCAACCTGCACAATTTACAGATAGCATCCACAGGATAAGGATGACAAATTAATGAGTGTGCACTATTACAGTATGACATCAGAGAATTATAATACTGAAGGATTACTGAACAGCACTGAGTTAAATCAGAGAACCAGAATGCTTATGAATTACTAAATCACACTTTGTTACATCATGCATAACTGATCTTTAAGGGTTAGCTTTTTGTCTTCTTTCTTAATGAAATGAGAGATATCAGATATGATACTTGTTGAGATGTGGAGCCACATCTGGGGGCCGCTCGACCAGTCAAGTGCCCTGCTCGACCGGTCGAGTGGCCCACTCGACCAGTCGAGGACTGGCTCGACTCAAAGTCCAGCAAGCATCAGGTTTTGGGTTTCGAGGTGCTCGACCGGTCGTGGGGCCCATGCTCGACCGGTCGAGGGTCCGCTCGACAGGTCGAGGTTACGTAGATTCGTTTCCGAATTTGATGCGGACTGCAAATTTTTGAGTCGATTTTCGTAAGGGTGCGAAAGGGAAGTTGTCTAAACTATAAATAGGTGTCCCTAGGGCTTTTCTAGTGGATGGGAAATAATTCTAAGGTTTGCGCAAAGGGTTTTCTATGTACTTCCAAGGAAAAGGTTAGTATATTGCCTTGTAATCTTTGTTTTTCTTCATAGTGGAAGATTGCATCCGTGGTTTTTTTACCCTTGTTGGGGTTTTCCCACGTATATCTTGTCTTGTGGTTTGTTTGGAATGCTTTGATTCTTTTTCTAATTTATATTTCTTTCTGTTTATCGTTTGTGGGTGAGACCGGAGATCGGATCTCGGTTCACTGCGTTGTTGGCATACTACGCAACAACTGGTATCAGAGCTAGGTTTAGTTCTATTGGGAACGATGACGGAAGAAGGGAACACTAGAATTGAGAAGTTTGATGGTTCAAACTTTGCCTTCTGGAAGATGCAGATGGAGGATTATCTGTATCAGAATGACCTCTATATTCTTCTAAGAGGAAAAAAGAAGAAACCAGAAAAGATGACAGATGATGAATGGTTTTTATTGGATCGGAAGGCTTTAGGAACGATCTGACTCTCTTTGTCTAAGAGCGTCGTCGCCTTCAATATATCCAAGATGAAAACCATAAAAGAATTAATGGAAGCCCTAGCCACCATGTATAAAAAACCCTCAGCGTCCAACAAGGTTCATCTTATGAAACAGCTATTCAACATGAAGATGTCAGATGATGGGAGCGTGGCTGAACATCTAAACGAGTTCAATACAGTCACGAGCCAGTTGGAATCCGTTGGCATTATTTTTTAGGACGAGGTCAGGGCGTTACTGATCTTGTCCAGTTTGCCAAATAGTTAGGATGTTTGGTGATTGCTGTGAGCAATTCTTCAGGGTCGACAAAGCTGAAATTTGATGATGTGGCCGGTGTAATTCTCAGCAAAGAATCTAGAAGAAAGGCATCAGGAGTTCAGGGGATTCAGGGAATGCTCTAAATGTTGAAGAAAGAGGAAGATCGCTGAACAAAGGAGGCAACAAACACGGACGTTCTAAGTCGAGGAAGAAGTCCAAGGGACCGAAAGACAAAGACAGGTGTTGGTATTGCGGGAAGAAAGGGCACATGAAACGTGATTGCAGGGGGCTCAAGAAACAAGAAGGAAGCTCTCAAGGCGGGAAGGATTCAGTGAATCTATCTGAGGAGAGTGACACAGAGGCATTGATCTTGTCTCTTGATGCGAGAAATGAGTCTTAGGTCATAGACTCGGGTGCTTCGTTTCAAGCCACTTCATGTAAGGAAGTTCTGCGTAATTATGTATCAGGTGACTTCGGGAAAGTCTACCTGGGTGATGATGAGTCGTGCAGTATCGTTGGAAAGAGAGACGTTCATATAAATCAGAAAGATGGAACGGTTCTGAAATTGAAGGATGTTAGACATGTACCGAGTTTGAAACGGAATTTGATCTCAGTGGGGCAGTTGGCTGATACCGGTTATGTGACGACATTCACCAGTGATTCCTGGAAGATCGCAAAAGGTGCCTTGGTGATATCTCAAGGCAAGAAGGAAAATACTTTGTACATGACTTTAGGATTGTATAATTCACTCGCAGTCGCATCAACTAGAGTGAATAGACAGTTATGGCATCAGAGGTTGGGACAAATGAGTGAGAAGGGGATGAAAGTGTTATTGTCGAAAGGGAAGCTACCAGGGCTGAAGTCTATTGACCTGGAATTCTGCGAGGACTGCATGTATGACAAGCAGAAGAGGGTAAGTTTCAAGAAGACAGGACGCGATCCAAAGACGCATCTGTTGGAGCTTGTACACACTGATGTGTGGGGACCGGCACAGGCATTATCTCTTGGTGGCTCACGTTATTTTGTTTCCTTTATTGATGATGCTAGTAGAAAACAATGGATTTACTTCTTAAAGCACAAATCTGATGTATTTGATGTATTTAAGAAGTGGAAAGTAATAGTAGAAAACGAGATAGGTAAAATAGTAAAATGTCTCAGATCTGATAATGGGAGAGAATACTGTGATAAGAGATTTGAGGAATATTGTGCAGCAAATGGAATCAAACATCAGAAAACGATTCCAGGGACACCGCAGCAGAATGGTGTTGCTGAGGGCATTAACAGGATCATCCTTGAGCGCGCTAGGAGCATGAGGTTACATGGAGGGTTGCCTAAGACGTTTTGGGCAAATGCTGTGAATACTGCCGCATATATCATCAATAGAAGTCCATCAGCACCATTGGATGGTGGACTACCAAAAGAAACGTGGACTGGGAAAGAAGTGAACCTTGCACATCTCAGAGTGTTCGGTTACACTTCATATGTTCACATTGATGCAGAGCACAGAAACAAGCTAGATGCGAAGTCCAGAAGGTGCACGTTTATAGGCTACGGGCAACATGATTTTGGCTACAAGTTTTGGGATACAGAAAATAAGAAAATCATCAGAAGCAAGGATGTAGTCTTCAATGAAAAAGTGATGCATAAGGATAGTGTGCAGGAAAATAAGGCCGAGGAGAAAGAATTCATAGAGTTGGAAGAGTTACTGGACACGGGTGTTACAGTGCCACGGGATAATCATGCACAGGAGCATTATGAGGCAAAGTCACAGACACCAGTTGTAAGGAAGTCTACTCGGGAGAGGAGACCCACGGTCTGATACTCACCCTGCTTACATTATCTACTGCTGACAGATAATGGTAAACCAGAGTGTTTTGAAGAAGCATTACAATCGTATACACGGGTTAAGTGGGAGCAGGCTATGGATGATGAGATGGACTCTCTTGAGTCTAATCGTACATGGGAGCTAGTCACTTTACCTAAGGGTAAGAAAGCTCTTCATAACAAGTGAATTTACAGACTGAAGGAGGAGCACGATGGTTCGAAACGGTAGAAGGCCAGATTGGTTGTGAAAGGGTTTTAATAAAAGGCAGGTATTGATTTCACTGAAATATTTTCACTTGTGGTGAAAATGTCTACGATTCACATGGTCTTGGATATAGTGGCTACAGAGGACTTACATCTAGAGCAGCTAGATGTTAAGACAGCCTTTCTTCATGGTGACCTTGAAGAAGAGATATATATGCATCAGCCAACAGGATATGTGGCACCAGGAAATGAGAACAAGGTGTGCAAACTGAAAAAAAAAAGTCTATATGGCCTGAAACAGGCCCCGGGGCAATGGTACAAGAAGTTCGACAGTTTCATGTCGAGAAACGGTTACAGGAGATATCATGCAGACCACTGTTGCTATTTGAAGAAATTTGATATGTCGTACATCATCCTTCTTCTGTACGTTGATGATATGCTTGTGGCCGGTTCAAGCATGAAGGACATCTCAGATCTCAAAAGACAATTGTCTAGAGAATTTGCCATGAAGGATTTAGGAGCTGCAAAACAAATCCTAGGCATGAGGATAAAGCGTAACAAGGAAAATAAGAAATTAGTTTTGTCACAGGCAAAGTACATAGCCAAGGTACTTGATCGATTCAATATGGGAGGTGCTAAGCCGGTTAGCACTCCATTAGCCAACCACTTCAAGCTATCTAAGGAGCAAGGTGCAAAGACGCAGGAGGAATAGGACTACATGGCTAAAGTCCCATACGCGACAGCTATTGGGAGTCTCATGTATGCTATGGTGAGCACGAGGTCAGACATTGCTCAAGCAGTGAGAGTTGTTAGCAAGTTCATGAACAACCACGGGAAGGAACATTGGGAAGCTGTGAAGTGGATCCTCAAATACCTGATAGGTACTGTGGATATAGGGTTGTGCTATGGTGGATCGGAAATCAAGCTACAAGGCTACGTAGATTCAAATTTGGTAAGAGATATCGACAGCAGAAGAAGAACTACAGGTTATGTCTTTACTCTGAGTAGTGCTGCAGTCAGTTGGGTTTCTCAGTTACAGAAGATAGTATCTATCAGTACGACAGAAGCAGAATATATTGCAGCTATGGAAGCATGCAAAGAGATGGTGTGGATGTAAGGTTTCATGGAAGAGTTGGGTAAGAAGCAAGCAGATTGCAAGCTGTACGGTGACAGTCAGAGTGCAATACACTTGACTAAGAATTCAGCCTTTCATTCAAAGACCAGGCATATTGACATCAGATATCACTCCATACGTTCGTTACTGGAAGATGGATCGATTGCTTTAGAGAAGATTCATACAAGTGAGAATCCGGCAGATATGCTGACCAAGGCGGTCACATGGGAGAAGCTGAAGCTTTGTTCAACTTTGATTGGTCTTCAGGCTTGAAAACAGGGAGGTGGTGCACTCCAGATGTAGAAGACGAAGGTTTATAGTGATGTGTCTCTAAGTGGGAGATTGTTGAGATGTGGAGCCACATCTGGGGGCCGAAGTCGAGGACTGGCTCGACTCAAAGTCTAGCAAGCATCAGGTTTTGGGTTTCGAGGTGCTCAACTGGTTGTGGCCCATGCTCGACCGGTCGAGGGTCCGCTCGACCAGTCGAGGTTACGCAGATTCGTTTCCAGATTTGATGCGGATTGCGGATTTTTGAGTCGATTTTCGCAAGGGTGCGAAAGGGAAGTTGCCTAAACTAAAATAGGTGTCCCTAGGGCTTTTCTAGTGGATGGAAAATAATTCTAAGGTGTGGGCAAAGGGTTTTCTATGTACTTCCAAGGGAGAGGTTAGTATATTGCCTTATAATCTTCGTTTTTCTTCATAGTGGAAGATTGCATCCATGGTTTTTTACCCTTGTTGGGGTTTTTTCACGTATATCTTGTCTTGTGGTTTGTTTGGAATGCTTTGATTCTTTTTCTAATTTATATTTCTTTCTGTTTATCGTTTGTGGGTGAGACCGGAGATTGGATCTCGGTTCACTGCATTGTTGGCGTGCGGCGCAACAATACTTAATTCAATCTCCTTGACGGTTGTTCAAGATATTTCAAGTTCCAAGCCTTTTTTTTCTCTCTCTTATTTGACTTCGTCGACGGAATTTGTAAAACACATCGTCTATATGATATCCACCCCTTAGCAAACTTCTTTTGTTTTTGTTTTCTTTTCACGAAGGCAAAGGTACAGCACAAAGACAACAACGAAACCTTGGGGCAGGCTATTGGTTTACATGCATGCAAAGCTTCAGAAAACCTGAAAGGGTCTTTGTAGAAATGGAACAAGTATGCAGTAATTCAATGGGCCAAATTGAAGTGATTAGTCAAGAGATGGCAGCCCTAGAATCTTAGAAGGAGATCACCCCCATCTTTCAAGAAGGTAACTGAATTGTACCCCAACATAAACATGAACTTTTGCAGTAATTAGAGGAGATCTTTAAAAGAAAAAATCATGAACAATTCAGCCATCAAAAGGTACCGTAAACTTTCGAATCACTTTATATTGGGGTGTTCTGCAGATTCCCATGTCAAAAACAGGGTATTTGCAAATACCCACATAGAAAAAATGGTCTGCAAATACACACATTATTAATTCGATGTTATTGCAAATACACAAATTGTTAATTCGATGTTATTGTAAATACCCACATTCTACTAGTTTTTCGTTACTTCTGTTAACAACCGTTAGAAAATGACAAAAATGCCATATGAAACATACAACAAAATTCTCCTCCATGGGAAGAACATAAACCGTGGAAATAAATTGCATCCAATAGTATTTGAACCTATTCCAAAGTTTTAGAAGAGCTCTGTTCAATCTATTAGACAATGGACAAATTTCTTTCTGATTTTGTTATTTTCTTTAGCATTTTTACTTTCCTATCTCCTGTTCAGTTAAAAGAATCTGATTGTATAAGTGAGACATTTTAGGGAATAAAGAATGAGACGCATATCCAAATCAATGATGCATGTATCATAATAATTAACATGAAGTGGGTAGCGGCAATTGAACCCGCATCGTTAGCTTGGAAGGCGAGGGGTTATAGTCAAATTCGTTTCATTATTTAAAGTAGGTCCGAACTGATTGATGTTGAAGAATCAGCAATAAATTTGGGCCACCCATTAGTTGGTGCAAAGGAGATTGCTAGCTCCCAACCCTCAAATTCTGGACTTCAGTTCTGTATCAGAATTGTACAAAACAGCAGGTTCAAAATCGATGGCAACTATTGGAACGATTCCATTGACCATGGGGTTAAAATAACATTCACAGGTAGAGGGGTGGCAAAGGCAGACCTTTTAATTCTCCTCCAAATGGAACATACCACACTAAATAATTTTAATGGTTTTTTTTTTTTTTTTAGTTGCAAGGAGAACAAGAGGTTTTAAGGTAGGGTTAGTTTCCAAATGTGGGTATTTGCAATAACCATGAATTAAAGCTGTCGCTATTTGCAAAAGTGGGTATTACAAATGTCGATTTTTTTTTATTTTTTTTTTATTTTTTTTTTTTTTGGGGGGGGGGGGGGGGGTTGTTAGCTGTTTTGTGGTCAAAGTTGCTCTGCTTGTATAGTTCTTAGTAGGGCCCTTTTACTTCTGTGAGAGTGTCAGTTTGGCATCCCTGAGTAGTTGGGGCATGGTTTGTTTGGGCAAGGGTTTGTATTTTTTTTCTTCTTTGTTTTTCTTGCTTGTTGTTGTTTGTGTTTCTTTTGGCCCTTTAATAATATCGCATCATCTTTCAAAAAGAAAAAAAAGGAAGGTGCGTGTATGGTCAAGGAGGATTTGCAAAATGCAATTGCTTGGGCATCTGGTGCTTCTCCTCCTCTTTGGAAACTATCCTTCATATTTAATAAATTAATATTGCCATCTTGGTCAAAGACAATTTTTGCTAAGTGTATTAACTGCAAACCAAATTGTATCGCTGATTCTCTAGGCAAGGATGGGGTCAATAGATCTTCTCAGTATATCCATTGCCTTGACGGATCTTGTTTCCTATGTTTTACTTTTTCATTTTGGGGATTTTTAATAAATTTTTATTATCAACAACAAAAAAAGGCTCCTTTTTTTTTAAAGCCTAAAGCTTCCACTTCATGGTGGCATGTCCACCATGTGTACATGAAGTATCTCCACTGCAAGAAAGCTTTAGCGTTCTTGTATTAAATTCTCATTAGAATTTCAATATCTTTTTGAGAGAATCCTCTCCCAATAAAACAGTAACTTTCTTGTATTAAATTCTCATTAGAATTTCAATACCCTTTTTGACAGAATCCTCTCCCAATAAAACAGTAACTTTCTTGTATTAAATTCTCATTAGAACTTCAATACCCTTTTTGACAGAATCCTCTCCCAATAAAACAGTAACCTATCCCCTAGAAGTACACTCCACAGCAAGATAGTTCTTATATCTTTTTGAGAATGTCATTTAAGAATCACAGTCTCCATGTAGAAGCCATTCTCCAGTCTTTATCAAACCCGGTAAAGGAGGGTTCATGGAAAGTAGGGAGCCGGTTGTTGAACTATCAAATTTTGAGTCATTCATATAAATAATAATAATTTGAAGAAAAGGCGCATCACATCAATATCTATCATTCCAGAGAGACTACACTGATATCAATGTAAGTTACTGTGGTCAATGAATATTGCAGAAGGCAAGCGCTCATCATGTCCTAGATGTTGCATCAAGTGTTCATTATATATGCCACATAGCACACAAAATGCAAGAAGGTTGTAGGCTACCTTGTTGAGCTACAAGATCAATTGCGTCGCAGTAGAAGCTTATACCCTAGCATCTTTATTGCCTCAGAAATTTGAATAAAAATTAACTAGATCCATTTATAAACTAATGTTCTACAAAACATCACAACCATCGACTTATGTGAGCAAAGACTAAAACTCCAAAACTTCTTTTTTTTTTTTTTTTTGAACAGTTAAAACTTTAGGTATTTAAAAAACATTCTCAATAAGCAGACTAGCATCATGAAAAGTAACAAGTGAAATTGATAATGCACGGCCATGAAGCTCCATAACTAGCAACTTAGATTTAATGCAATACCTTAGGTGGCGTAAATGGATAGTCTGGAGGAAAATGGATAGTAACTAGAAAGATGCCACCTGCATAAGGACTGTCTGGGGGTCCCACAATTGTCGCTTGCCAATGAAACATGTCTTCAGCAACAGGGCCTGTTAGATGTCAACATGTGCAATAAAATAAGCCTAAGAGAGAAATATTCAACAATAACATGAAAGATAAATATTAAAAAATAACATGAAAGATTTTTTTTTTCAAATTTCATTATAATGCAAAGGTAACTATCACCAAGGATTAGGAAGGTAAACACAAAAAATGCCCAAAAATCTACCCTAATAGAAAAAATCAGCAAACCCTATCCAAAGCAACATAAAAATATGCTTCAATAGGAAAAATCCAGCAGACCTTAGCCAAAGCAAAACAATAATCTACTTCAACGGGAAGAATCCAGCAAATCCTAACACAAAAATCTGCTTCAACAGAAAAAATTCAACAAACCCTAGTCAAAGCAACATAAAAATTAGTGTTTCTTTAGAAAAAATCTTTTAAAAAAATTAAAGAAGAATAAGAAAAAAAGTGAAGGGAAAAGAAGAAAAGAGAAAAGAAGAATAAACCTTAGAAGAAGAAGAAACCCTAGGAGTACTTAGGCTCTAATATCATGTTAAATAGCTACATGGTGCTAATCTTAAGGTCCAATGAGAAGCTACAATGAGAAGAAGAAGAAAAAGGGAAAAGAAAGACGAAAGAGAGACAATGAGAGTGAGAGAGAGAGAGAGTAGAAAGATAGCAACAACATATTATGCTTAGGGTGTATTGAAAACCTAGCCCTCTACTCTTATTTATCAGTGTTTTAAATAGCGGTAGTGTGTTGTGTAGTGCTCAGCCCTCTGCAACGTGTAGCGTAAATGGCATAGCATTTAGCGTAAGGTACACGATACTTCTATTTTTTAATTTAAAAATAGAAAAATATGATAAATAGTAAGAAAAGATAAAGGAAAAAATATAAAAATACCTAAAAGATGATTCATTTTTTCAAGGATGTTCAAACAAGTTATTAATTATCATTTATCAAAAGTCAATCCACATATATAAACCAAATCAAATAATTATCACATCAACAACTTTCTAAACAAATCACTTTAATTAATAATATCTAATTGAAAGTACAAGTCACAAGTATGAAAAGAAATAAAAATTCCACAGGTTAAAAGTATTAAATACAATATAAGTGTTACATTCATCTACATTAATAAATACAAAGAAAACGTCAAAAAAATATTAAATAAATAAAATAATAATAATAAATGCATTGTAGTGTATGCTACGTAATTATAGCCCAAGCTATAGGGGATTTACTCTATTTAGTACACTATATAGTCTACTCTACATAGTATACGCTACGGGTGCTATTTGAAACAATGTTATTTAAAATAGTAAAAACGCGAATGGGGCGGGGCCTATGGGCCTTATTCAACTATTAACCGTTTTACATTCCCCCTCAAATTAGAGCATCCTAATGACGCCTGGCTTGGAACAATGACTAATACAATCAAACCTAAGAGAGAAAGCAATTCTTCTCTAAGACCACGTATACAATTTCTAAGTGTTAGTGTATCAAGCATCATACGCTACTTGGTGGGGTTGGGGGATTGAAGAAGAGTAGAAGGACAAGAGGAAGGAGCTTTTATAGCTATGTGATGTTTTTCCTTTGGATTTTATTTTTTTTAATTTTTGGGTTTTTCAAGAAAATCAACCCTCAACACCATCGAATCTCGATTTCTGCACTATAATCTAGTTTTCCTCTCAAAAATCAAAGAGAGTTGAAATTACTTAAATACTAGATTAAAAGCAAAAGATTTAGAGGAAAATGGGTTTTTTTGGGCTTCTTTTAGAGGGAAAAAAGAAGAAGAAAGAAAATAGTCCGTGTCAATATTGATACATCGACGATATTATCATGATATATCACACTCAATTGATGCATTGTCGTTATAGTGTGATATATTGCAATAGCATTGTCCATGCTAAAAAATACATGTACTTCAATGGGGTTTCATATCGGGGAGGTTAGATACCAATAATATCGGTTGATGCATCGGCCCTTGACCGATACTATCAATATCACAAACACTGGTTCGATGGCATCGTAGAATGGTGTTCATTTGTGCCATCCCGTACTTGGGGCATAAGCAAGAAGTGTCATAGAGCACCTCCAACCATAACCAAACGTCATGTTTGGATTGGATCCAACTACAAATACCATCCATCTATGCTTTGCCAACCACCAAAACAACAGTGGAATAGCTACCCCAATTCACAAACATGATAACAAAGCATTTCTATCTCATTTGCTTATTCCATCTATTGGACCATGTGTGAATCACATGGACATCCAAACAAGCCCCGGAGCAAAATGATTCTTAAACCCATGTTCCAATCTTGATTACATCATAAACCAGAAATCCAACAATCCTAATAAGCTGCTATTCTAGATGGGATTCAATGGCATTTTCTCCCAACGTGGCATGTAATACACTTTTTTCCAAATGGCACACAGAGCCTTATCAATGTATTTGACAAAGAATCCCATAAAATTACTGAAATCATAACATTTTGGGGTCAACCCTTGCAAAAAATCACCATACAATAAATGTATGGTGTGAATATGTCATTATTCCACCTCTAATGAAACAAGTCATATATAAAATCCATTCATCATTGACAATACAAATTCAAGACAATCACAACTAAATCGATCTGTAAGAAAAGGAGATTGATAGAAATGTTGCAAATGCATGAAGATTACGAGAGGAATTGCAAATCGATGCTTGGAGAAATCCTAATGGTTCGTTTGGCAGCATGGAAACGATGGTAATGGGCGGTAAAAGCAAAAGGCAAGATAATGCAAGGGCATTTCACACCGGGCTCGAGTGGGGTAGCCCATGGGATGTGGGGACACACTCGGGGTGGGCGGTCCATGTGATTTGGGGCCCACAAGCCCCTGAGGGGGGTTCAGCCGAGTTCCTAACCCATGAGATTTGGGGCCTTGGCTATGAGATAAAGGGATTAATTCGTCATACTCTGACAGTTCGAGCTTTTAAAGCAAGTGGTTAATTGTTCTACATCAAATTGGTATCAGAGCGGGAGGTCTCGTGTTCGAGATTCCTCACCCTCACAACGAGCTTCACTTCAATAAATTAGGGGACCTTAAACATTATTTTTATGTGAAATCCAACCGACACACCAGGTGTGTCACCTTATTTTATCCATAGGGCCCAAAAATTAACTCAGTCCATGATGCAGTTGGGAGAGGACTTAAATGCAAAGCTAAAATGTAGGTCTCGTGACCAAAAATCAGGCCCATACTTGATTCAGGTGGGTTACATGAAATGAAACAATTTGGAGGCTGAGTATTGTTATTTCACTTTGTATGGCCCACCTGTATTATTGACCAGGCTAATTTTTGGGCCCTATAGCTAAAATGGGTGATGCACTTGGTGATCGGGGTGGATTTTACATTAATATCACGGCGGGCCATGTCTTTGAATTTTTGGACATCACGATGGGGTTTTATGGGGCCCACTGATGTATGAGTTTTATCCACACCATCCATCCATTTTCCCATACCATTTTAGGGTATAAGCCCAGGAAGATCCAAGGATCAAGTGGACCACACGATGGGAATCGAACGGCCACCATTAAAAACTTCTTGGGAGCTGCAGAAGTTTTGGATCAAGCTGATATCTGTGTTTTCCCTTCATCCAGGGCTATATGAACTTATTAACAGGTTCGATGGCAAATAAACATCACAGCGGCCCCTAGAATGTTTCAACGGTGGATGCCATTATCACCACTGCTTCCTGTGGTGTGGTCCACTTAAACTTTGGATCTACCTCATTTGGGGGCTTGTACCGTAAAACGATCTTGGAAAAATGGATGGCGTGGATAAAACCAGTACATTAGGTTGGCCCCCCCTCAGAGCCCTTCCCTGGACTGTTCCATAATTTTTTAGTCTTGGATGGGCTCACGTCATACGGTCATAGGCTTTGTGCATGAAAATGGCATACATTTGACTTTATAAATCGGTGGGCCCCACAAGTATTTAAGTGAAATCCACCCCGCTTCACCTAATTTTAGCGACAGAGCCTAAATATCAGATTGGCCATACTAAGGTGAACATTTGGTAGAGGGACCACGGTGGGTATACTGTTTCCACTCTAATCATGGACTGGGTAAATTTTTGGGCCCTACGGCTAAAATAGACTGACACAACTGGTGATCGGTATAGATTTTACATAAGCATATCAAGGTGAGCCATATCTTAGAAATGTTTAGGGGTGGATGGTTGACTCCTCTATGAAAATAGCCTAAATTTTACTTCGTGAATTGGTGGGGCCATCACAGTGGGCCACGTGGATTTTACTTAAAACATTACAGTGGGCCACTGCATAGTGTCAAGGAGGGAAATCAAAGGGAGATTTACCTGCGCTGAAAGATGTGGGAGGATCTTTCTGGAGATCCTCGAGATCTTTGAATATCCTCGAGGAAGCCATGGGGAAACCCGAGCTGTCGATCGAAGATGGGAGAGAATAGGGTGTGTGTGTGTGTGTGTGTGTGTGTGTGAGAGAGAGAGAGAGAGAGAGAGAGATGGGGAATACGAGAATGAGAGAGACAGCTTTTTCATTTTACGATGGAATTACGATGGAATGGTACGTATTCTCGACGCGGGTTTGACGAAGACTTCATTTGTTGGACGCTCAAACAGGGTTTTTTCCGCGTAGTAGACACAGGATTTCGAACCTCCACTTTTCAACACGGCCACGAGATCGGGCGGAGATTTTAACGTTACGTTGTTCTTTCACTAAACCCAGGCGGTTCCAATAATCACGTGGACCGCAGTAAGTTGCGGACATTCCGTTCCAATTCTTCCTTATAGTGTGACCTAAATGAGTTTTGGCCCACCTCAATGTTAGTTTCCAAAGTGAAAATGAGGCACTAAACCTGATGGATGGCATAGATCTCATACACATTCTCCCCACATGCTCTTCACTTAGTTGTTGGCACCTTCACAAATGTCATGGATAGATCATATTTGATCTGTAAAGAAAATCAATATGAAATATCATTTATAGTAACGGGGGGTTTGGATCATAAGTTATTTATGCCTTCAGGAACTTATCTTGAATTTTTACTCATCAAATTGAAGGGATTAAGTAACCTTAAATAAAAAAGCCATTTATAAGTTATAATTGATCATAAAATAAACTTACTTATCTCAAATAAGTTACTTATTTACTGCTGTAAGTCAGACGCCCTAAACATCTATCAATATGGTCTCTACTAGGGGTGCACACGGTTCGGTTTGGTCCGGTTTTGGGGTGAAATCAGAACCAAACCGTTATTAACGGTTCTAGGAAATTTGGAACTGGAACCGAACCGTTGGCACCCTAGAACTGAACCGGAACCGAACCGTTAAAACCGGTTCGGTTCCGGATCGGTTCCACGGTTCTTGGCTTTTTATAATCCAGCCCAATTGCAAGCCTATGTCCATCCATGTTGTGGTCCATTTGATGAATGGTTTAGATGTTGTATAAGGTGTTCAAAAATATATTTATGAAAATAATTATTCTAGAGAAAATAATTATAAAGTATGCAAAAATACATCGGTTCGGTTCAAGGTTCGATTCCACGGTTCGGTTCTACGGATCAGATCCACGATTTGGTTCTACGGATCGGTTCACGGTTCGGTTCGGTTCTACATACTCCTAAACCAAGAACCGAACCGATGTCACCGATTCTTTGATTTTTGGAACCGGAACCGGAATCGGTGCACTCTAGAACCGGACCAAACCGGACCGTTTGGTTGGTTCCGGTCCGGTAGAACCACGGTCGGTTCCGGTCCGGTTCTATGGTTCTACCGGTTAAATGTGCACCCCTAGTCTCTACTTAATTTGTGAATGACAAATGTTAAATTAAGTAAAATTGTTATCTTTTCTCATTTGTAATTAAACATGCTCAAAAGGAAAAGGTTGGATAATTTGGTAAAGTGACAAATGATATGTATTTTGTCCGAGATGTTTAAGAAAGTTATGGTTCCTAGTTTAGATGTATCGTCATAAAAAAATATCTGCTTATCTTATAATCTAACCATTTAGTGGCTAAATCCCACTACTGTGTGACTGTGTGTGTGTGTGTGTGTGTGTGTGTGTGTGTGTGTGTGTTGTCATTTATTCCACAGGTAAAATAAATAATAATAATAAAAGGCAATGACGGTACTTGCAACAAACAACTGTGCGCGAATTAGACCCTAGGTTCATTCAAACAATCTCATTTTGGGACTGCAAATTAGAGACTATGGATTTTCATAGTTTATTTCGTTTAATTTGAATTAACAGGTATCATGTGCACAATTTCCGAGCGCCTAATAATCAAGAATCATACGTTGCACTGAGTATCATAAAACTCCTTTTTCTGTTTATTGGCTCCTTTTTTTAAAAGAGGGGTAAAACAAGAAAAAGAAGGAACGAGCTTTCAAAACCGTGGAAGGAAGATACTGTTAAGGGTGTCAATGGGCCAGGTTGGCCCGTCGAGCATCTAGGTCTAGCCCACCTTAGTCCGGATTTTGACAAGGATGTCCAGAAGCTTGTAGCCCGGCCCGGCCCGCCCGTTGAAACCCCTAGATGGCATAATAAAACTTTTGGAACCCGAGACATCATCTCTTTCGAAGACGTGGTACAGTGATGCATCGATCACACTCACTCAATATACTGGTGCCAAGACATTAGCCCACGTAGTAGCAGCAGCAGCAGTAGAGAGAGATTCATATCCATTAGTTTTTCTACCGATTTATCCCACTTCATATTTGCCCATTGTTTCTGCTTTCTATCATCACTTAAATGGCCATTGATTCGGAAGGATACGATTGTCTCAATTTTGAGACATACGCCATCAATGCTAGGTCCCGCATGGAGTAGGGCCTGATTTACACATGACGACACTGCCACATATTAGTGAGAGGGATCGTATCATATTCCCGTTGAATCATCTCCCACCTTTGAGGAAATGTGGAAAAGTCCCTGGGGAAAGTGGAAAAATAAAAAATCAAGAGGTCTAAAACAACTTTCGCTGCCGTTCGTGACCAAGAGGGTTCCACGAGAGACCATTTACGAGTGGGCTGGCCTCAACATTCAATAGCTGTAGAGAGCAAGATTGCCTCAACAACCTAATTTTGGGACAATGATCTATCAGTGGGGCACACAACACGGGTAATAACATCTTTTGGAGCCCACACAAGTGCATAGCCCAGTCAATCTACATGCACAAACATAGGCCAACATATCAAAGATTTGCAAGATCCAAGCAGTCCATCAAGTGGGTCTCCGCATGCTGAAGTTTGTATGGGCAAAAAAAATTTGATCATTCAGTGTTTGAAAAATAATTTACAGATTGATATTAGTATGTGAACATGCCAATTTGTGTCATCCAAACAATTGAGCGCTATTGACACAGGCTTATACCAAACACCAAATATACAGGGTCATCACAACTGTAGTCATGGTGAATAATCAGATCGATGCAATGCTATACACATGGTCTTGTGCTCTGTGCCAAACGGACCTGAAGAAGCACCAAGTGCATCGAAAATGGGACGAGGGATTTTTTCACGAACCGTCTGTACCATTTTGGGTATATGCACATGGATCTCAGGGAACAAGAGTACAAATCTCTAAACCAGCATGTCCCAAAAAAGGTGACCATTGGACTTCTCCAGGAAACACATGAACAATGGGTCTGGTTATTGTGGCGTGTAGAGATACAACCAACCCATCTTACGAGAGATGGGTCACTGCTGCTCCATGGAACTGAGGGAGCACATAAGAACGGCCGCTGCTGGCCCCAAGATGCAATCCGTTTAGAAGATTCACAGAAGAGCTGGAGCTACCACGTGTGCCGTGGTTCGAGTGTGGAGGAGATAGACTTGGGATGGCCTCAAGGGTAGAACGGGGAGAATGGCGAGAGGCTGCTGCGGATTCGGAAGTTTCATGATAAGATTGGCCAGTCTCACTGGAGAAAAACAATAGTATGCATGAAGCCGCATCCGGTAATCATGCAAAATCAATCGGAGTCAAGAGATCAAATGTCAAAATGATAGAAGTGGTGATGCTTACCCATTTGGGAACTGTTTGCTTGCCAGCATGCCTGGAGGGATTGGCATGAAATTAGTTCGCTCTCTTGGACTAGGTGCCGGCGTCGTCGTATCCTGCTCAAGTAACGTGAGGTGGGATCATGCAGCATTTTGAACTTAACAGTGGAAAAAGATGGGCAAGATTTGAGAAGAGGAGTTGAAGGATGTGAAGAGCGTCCTGATGCACAGGTCCTTACTAGTGGGCCCATGTAATGGTGATCCAGACTGTTGCTTTTACTGGCCCCACCGTGGATGGGGGATGAACCACAAATCTTCCAGAACGGATTTGTTAGAAGAAAAAATGGGGAGTTGATTCATTCTTTGGCAGGAATGACACTTGACTCACAGGCACCAAGAAATTGTACATGTTGCAAACATTATCTCAAATTAAAATGACTATATAGTTGAACCCACAGTCACTACGTCAAAAGTCCCAACATATTGTTAAACAATATCCTCCAATTTAGTGGGGGCTTGTTTCTGGAAATAGGACCATAGGATAATTTTCATTTTAACCATACAATTGATGTCCACCAATCCGATAGTCAGATAATCAAATAATTCTGTGTGTTTGGCTCATCATCCATCCAAACTGAGCGCCATGATTTGGACAGTTTAATTAGAATTACCAGAATGCCATGTATGTCATTTCTAACTATATTTTTAAGTGCCTGTGTGTCATCCATCCAACTATGCCAAAGAATCAAAGTATTTCTCCCAAAATTTAAAAATAAAAATAAAGAAGTCCAGAACATGGGAAAGACATTGGATGACTCCAGGTTTTTACCAATATATTGGAAGATTTTTTGGGCAATCCCTTGCCAACGACGGCCCCCGTTCAAACCAACATTCAGGATCACTAAAACATGGGTCCCACTAGTATTGACTGGGGGCATCAAGACACTAAATCACCACCTGATCTATCAGGACCCTGTAATTCCTCTTGAGATTTACCATCAGTTTCATTCCTGGGAGTTCTTGATGGCAGGAGTTTCTTATAAAGGGATGCTCGAGCAGCTTGCTTGCTGACGGCCTCTCTGCCGGATTCCTCCTTAAGCAGAACTGTATGAAATTCTTGCCCTCAGGGGACAATGTATCTGGTATAGGAGGGGATTCATTCTTCAAAACCTTGAACATGGCAGCAGCCTGCACCAACATAGCAGAGAATTCTAACCATTTTAATTCATGGGAACAAAAAATAAAAGATGTGCATAAACGAAAAACACAAAAACATGAACAAAATAGCAAAGGAACTGAACGCAACATGACAGAATCTGATCATTAAATACATGGTAGGAAGGCAGATTTAGGATGCATATGAAGTTACTACATCGTATAGAGTGGAATGGCCTTTGTTTGTTTCTTCTAAAAGAGGGAAATTGGAGCCGGTTTGACAGACTTTCTCCACTCCTTTTGAAGTGGAGTGGGGGTTTCTGCCCTTCTCAAACAAATTGCCGTTTTCAATTTAAAGTGGGAGCTTTCTGAATACATGGAACTCCTCGATTGCATCTCCAAAGCCAGGCCTGTCCAGTCCTCGCCCGACAGACTCATCTGGATGCTTGACAAATCCAGCTCTTTCACAGTCAGATCCTTCTACTCCCACATCCTTCCAAAACCACATATGTCCATCCCTGCTTCCCCCTTCATCTGGAGGTACTCAGCTCCCCCCAAATTCATCTGTTTTGGCTGGTTGGTGGGTAGAAACAGAATTTTAACTATTGACAACCTCAGAAAGAGGGGAATGCAGATCGTCAATGTCTGTTTATGTTGTATGAAAGAAGAAGAATCGGTGAACCACTTACTTGTGCATTGCTCCTTTATTGCCCAAATCTTGGCCGACTTCTGTCAACGATTCAAGATTAGTTGGTGCAGCATTCCAGACTCGACCCTCAACCTCCTTTCATCGTGGCAAGGGTTCAAATTAGGAAAAAACCGAACGACTATTTGGAGAATGGCCATTTTAGCAATCTGGTGGTCCGTATGGGAAGAGAGAAATGAAAGATGCTTCAACGACAACTCTTCTTCTACTGACGTAGTCTGTTCCAGGGCCAAAACTCAAAAGACTGTTGTTTGAATGGGCGGTCAATGTTTTTTGTTTTTTTAAAGGATAACGGAGAAATATATTGAAAAAAAGGGAGAAAGATACAAAGGAAGGGAGGACTCTGCTGAGGTAGCAGAGAGCCTAAACTCCTAGGAACAGCAAGCTGTCCTGATTCAGCCCGATTACATTACCCGCCCATTCAATTCTCTGATAGACTGTTGGCGTCTATTTGGAGAGAGAAAGATATTTGTCGTATTACCCTAGACGTTGTGGGCTCTTCGGGAGGAATTATCGTCACCTGGAAATCTTCCAATTGGGACTTACAATCCTCTTTCATTGGGGTCTTCTCTGTCTCAGTCATTCTCCAAGCTAAGTCGTCTAATTTTTGTTGTAACATTGTTGTTGTTTATGGTCCTAATGACGACTCTTTCAGGTCCTCCTTTTGGAATGAACTGACTACAGCTAGACAGTTATTTCCAGGTCCTTGCTGTATTGTAGGTGACTTTAATGTTATTCGTTTTCCTGACAAACATTCTTGCCCGAGGAGAACTTCCTCTGCTATGGAAGCTTCCTCTGAATGGATCCAAGCGCAGTAGCTGGTTGATCTGCCGCTGACTGGAGCATCCTTCACTTGGTCTAACTGTCGTAGATCGCCTATTCAGTCGAGATTGGATAGGTTTCTTTTATCTGCTGAGTGGCTGGAGGCGTTCCCTTCAGTATGCCAGATTGCCCTCCCCAGAACAACATCTAATCATTTGCCCGATCATGCTCTCTATGGAAGAAGTAAATTGGGGTCCTAAGCCGTTTAAATTTAATCCTGCTTGACTCAAAATAGAAGGATTCCAGCACCAACTCGTGGAGTGGTGGGGCTCGTTCCAGGTGGACGGTTTTGCTGGTCATAGACTGATGTGCAAGCTCAGGCTCCTCAAAAATAAAATAAAAGATTGGAAGGAGAAAGAACTCCCGAAAAGAATGAAGGAATCAGAGGCCCTTTTGGCTGAATTGCAGCAGATCGATGTATCTAATGACGGTGAAGTGATTCCATTAGAAATTCTGTCCAGACGGATTCAGATTATCCAGTCCTAATCATCCAGAGCCTTGGAAGATGAAATTTCATGGAAGGTTAAATCGAGAGTGAAGCGGTTAGCAGAGGGTGATAGAAACACCAAATTTTTTCACAATATTGCTAATATGAGAGCTCATGTCAAAGCCATTCGAAGCATCACAGTCGATGGAAGACAGATCAAAGATAAAGACGAGATTGCTGATCGTCTGATCGACCACTTTAGGACCACTCTCTCTTCAGAAGGATGGGCCAGACTTCGTCTAGATGGGATTGCCTTCTCAGCCATTCTAAGATCGGAGGCTGACCTGCTGGAGGCTCCTTTTTCTGAAGATGAAACTAAAGCGGCTATATTCACTTTGTCGGGAGACAAGTCTCCAGGTCCTGATGGATTTCCAATGCTATTCTTTCAAGTTTTTTGGGACACGATTAGATCAAATATTATGGACTTCTTCCTTGAGTTTCATGAGAGGGGGAAGCTTTCGAAAAGTCTCGAAGCCTCTTTCATTACTTTGATCCCCAAAGTTGCTGGTGCTTCTTCTCTATCTGACTTTAGGCCTATTAGTCTCATTGGTGGCCCGTATAAAATCCTGGCCAAAGTCCTATCTAATAGACTGTCGACAGTCATGGGGAGGATTATCTCCAATTATCAGAATGCATTGATCAAGGGTAGACAAATTATTGACGGTGCGCTGATCGTGAACGAATGTCTTCACTCTTGTCACAGGTTAGGAACGAAATCCATCTTTTGTAAGCTGTATATTGAAAGGCTTACAACCACGTTGACTGGGAATTTCTACAATATATGCTGCTTCGTATGGGATTTGGAGACAGATGGAGAAGATGGATCAAATCGTGGATGGATTCGGCTCATTTTTCTATCCTCTTAAATGGTGTTCCCAAAGGCTTCTTTCCTGGTTCGAGAGGATTACGACAAGGTGATCCCCTGTCCCCTCCTATTCCTCTTGATTGGAGAAGCTTTGTCGCAATTGATCCTTCGAGGGCAGAGTGCAAGATTTTTCCAAGGCATATCGATATCAAGAGTGGCCACTCCCATTTCCCACATTCAATTCGCTGATGATACTCTCATCATGGTTGAAGCTGATTCTGATTCTATCGATAACCTTCACATGACTTAAGATGTTTTGAGGCAATGTCGAGTTTAAAAATCAACATGGCCAAATCCAAAGTATATGGGGTGAACGTGTCGGATCTGGATCTTTCTGCATATGCTGATATCCTTGGCTGCTCTGTGGCTTCTTTTCCTACGTCTTTCGTCGGTCTCCCTCTTGCTATAGGGCCTCCTCCGATTGCGATGTGGGAAAAAATTGTAGACAAAATTCAAAAGAAACTTGCTACATGGAAATGCTGATACCTCTCAATTGGGGGCATGATCGCCCTCATTAAAGCTACGCTTTCTAACCTCCAAGTCTACTTCATATCCCTCTACAGATGATGCCCGGCTCCAATCGGGAAACGTATTGATGATCTCATACGAAACTTCCTTTGGTGTGGTAAGGAGACTCTTAAGAAATTTCGTCTTATGGACTAGAAGGATGTGTAGTCAATATCGGAAGGGGGAGAGCTAACATTAAAAACCTAAAGATTATGAATTTTGCTCTTCTGGGTAAGTGGACTTGGAGGTTGGGCAAGGAATCTGAGGCGCTGTGGAGCATCCTCGTCAAAGGCAAATATGGTTCGTCTCCTGGTGGCTGGTGGACCAAGAACAATTCATCATACAGGGCCTCTTACGTTTGGAGAGGTATTATCCGTCATAAATCGTATGTGATAGACAATATAGGCTTCGATCCTAGTAATGGGACAAGGATCAGATTCTGGGAAGACTATTGGGTAGGAGATTACACCCTGAGAAGTAGATTTCCTAATATCTATCGCATTGCTGCTGATAAAGAAAGTATGATAGCAAGCTACTTCACCCAAACAGGTACCGGAGGGGTTTGGGAAATTAATTGTGTTAAGAATTTGCACGATCAGGAGGTTGAGTATGTAGATCTGCTTCAATGCCTATCTAACGTGACTTTGGATCCGTCTTCCCCAGATAATATGATCTGGAAACAAGATAAGTCCTACACATTTTCGGTCAAATCATTATACTCTGTTCTTGCCCCCTCTCCTTCCTCTTCAATGCAGGGTTTCCTTTTTTTATGGAAATATGCTGCTCCCCCTAAATACATCTGCTTCGGATGGCTGGCAGCTATGAACCGGATCCTTACGATCGATAATCTCAGGAAGAGAGGGATGCAACTTGTTAACATCTGCATCTGCTGTATGAGAAGTGAGGAATCCGTCAATCATTTGTGGGTCCACTACCCCTTTATTACTCAGATTTGGTGGGATTTTTTGTCCAAATTCAATATTGTCAGCTGTTTCCCAGATTCTGCTTCGTCTATGCTCGCATCATGGCAAGGTTTCAAATTGGGTAAAGTTAAGACTAGTATTTGGCGTATGGTGATTATCGCCATTTGGTGGGCGGTTTGGAAGGAAAGGAATGAAAGATGTTTCAACGACACTCAGTCCTCG
This sequence comes from Magnolia sinica, assembly GCF_029962835.1. Classification (NCBI taxonomy): domain Eukaryota; kingdom Viridiplantae; phylum Streptophyta; class Magnoliopsida; order Magnoliales; family Magnoliaceae; genus Magnolia; species Magnolia sinica. Next base: position 1,948,074 of record NC_080577.1, read on the forward strand.
ATTAAATCAGTGGGATCCTTTGCTAAAAAGTTGATTTTCGAAGGGGTGGTTAATGTTTTGGGGCTCAAGGATTATAATCTTGCCTTCTTAGGCTTGTAGGTTGTCCGGTTCTGCTATCTCAGCAGTACTATGTTGTTTGTTCCTTTTCTTTTTAATAATATCTAGTTACTTCCATAAATAAAAAAATTTAAATTTAAAAATTTAAAAAAAAAAAAAAAAAAATTTGCCCTGAACCAAACGTCTTTAACTGAAGACGACTTGTCATTGAAACATCTATTGTTTCTCTCCTCCCAAACAGACCACCAAATTGCGATGATCGCCATCCTCCAAATGCTTTTTCTGTCTTTGCTCATCCTAACCCCCTGCCACGAAAGCACTTGAAGGTCTGCCGACAGCAGGCTGCACCAGCATATGTTGAACCGCATCAGAAAATCAGCCCAGATCTGATGGATGAACGGGCAATGAAGCAGGGGATGATTCACAGATTCCTCGACTTTCATACAGCAAATGCAAATGCTGACAATGTTCATTCCCCTTTTCTTAAAGTTATCGACCGTTAGAATTCTGTTCTTGCCTACGAGCCAGCCAAAACATATATATATATATATATATGGGGGGGGGGGGGTGCGTAGAGAGAGTTGAAGGGGTGAGGAACGAGTAGAATGAGCGGACCGAGAAGGCGCTGGATTTGTCACAGGTCCAAGAGAGATTATCCTGAGCTTCTGGATCTAGCATGGCTTTTGAGATAGCATCGAGGAGATCAGGGAATTCGGGGATTTCCCAATCATTGAGATTTATAATACATTTAACATCCCAAACCACATTTGTAGACAAAGCAGAGTAGCAATCAGCCACCGTCACGTTCCTGAGAGGAGCCAAACGGTATATGTTTGGAAAACAGAGTTTTAGAGGGGTTTCTCCAAGCCATCGGTCTTCCCAGAAGCGAATCGAATTGCCATTACCGAGCTCGAACACGATGTTTTTGAGCATTTCCTTCCTCATGCGGATGATCCTCTTCCAAAGATAGGAAGCTCTATGCACGGTCTTGTCACTTGTCCAACAACCACCTGGCGATGACCCATATTTACCTTTGATAATGGAGTTCCAAAGAGAACCCCTCTCAGACCCCAAACGCCAGATCCACTTACCGAGAAGGGCCTAGTTCATAGTCTTCAAGTTTCTGATACTAGTCCCGCCCACTTGATAATGGTTGCCGACCTCCTTCCAATCCATAAGGTGAAACTTCTTTTGACTGTCTTTACCGCTCCAGAGGAAATCATGCCTTAACTTATCCATGGCTGCAAGCACGGTTGGGGGGCATCTGAACATGGACATAAGATATGTAGGGAAGTTGGAAAGGGCAGACTTGATCAGAGTCATGCACCCTCCGATCGATAAATACCTGCATTTCCACCTAGCAAGGGCTTTTTGAATCTTGTCCACAACCTTGTCCCATATCGATTTGGGAGGGGGACCAATGACGAGAGGAAGACCCACAAAAGAGGAAGGAAATGAAGCAGTAGAGCAACCAAGCGATTTGGGCGGTCAATGTTAATTGGCTGAAAGACTGCAATCTTTGTTTTCTAAGCTGTTAGTGGCTGTCTGCTATCTCGGCAGATTTACTTTTCCTTTCTGTTTTCTTTATTCTCTCCCCTTTTTTAATATATTCTCTCGTTGCTTTTGAAAAAAATAATAATAATAAAGTCGCTCCTCATTCAAATGGTCCAATCTATCCCATAGGCATAGTAACATTTATCTGGCAAGCTCGGAAACAGTCAGGAATGTACATTCTTGGTCAGCTCCCTACCAAAATATTATAATAATCATCATTGTCATTGAAGTCTTATCCCAATTAATTGGGGTCAGATACATGAATCTTGTTCTGCCATTCCTCTCTATCAAGGGCCGTAACTTCATAAGAGGAAAAAAAAATTTGTTGTCCAAAAGAGATAGAATCCTATAGTTACTAAAATGAACAGGAACAACCACTGAGAGGTCACAAACAATAACTTATCAGAGGTTCTTCGGTCCATTCGCAACTTCATAAATCTCGACATGGAATTGAAATGGCATACTATGTCCACTAAACAGCTTCCAATCTAAGCAAATGTTTCAAAGTCCAGGACATGATGAACAAACATAAAATCAAAGTGCTTACCCCCTCAAACTCGCTCCAAGGAGGTTTCCCAGTAAGCATCTCGATGATGGTGCAACCCAAACTCCAAATGTCAACAGCATGATCGTAGCCAGCTTCTTTCTGCATCATAGCCTGCATGACCTGCAAAAACAGTGAGCTCGATGATTTAGAGGGATTCTTGCATGAGACTGCAGGGTGAGGTGGGGAAAAGAGATACCTCTGGAGCCATCCAATAAGGACTTCCCTTCATCGAAAGTGCAGCAGCTTGTCCACTCAGCTGAATGCCAACACAAATCAGCATAGCAAAAAATGCTATGTGAAAAAATAAAACGTTTTGACTAGAAGCAATTGGGAAATTCTACATAGCAACTCGTTTTGAAATAATCAAGGATATGGACACAGTGCAGCCATCGTCAAATCATTTCTATGCTTCATATTTCAATATGATCTTAAAACATATGGTACATAAACATTGTTATAAAACTGTACACTCAGAGGGATGAAGTCGTGATAGCTGCGGTACATAATTAAATACCTAACTGGATATTGAAACCCCACCAAAAAAAAAAAAATGCATAATTTGCAGGTCAAGTGTGAATCAATATCTATGGGTGACCAATGACCTTGAGGTTCTTTCCATCAATAAGAAAAAGGAGTACAAGGCATCCATTAAGGTAATGGACAGAAACTAATGATACACAATGAAGATCTGCAAGAGGTCACACAACTAGTTAGACGATGGTGTTATCGTCCAACTATTGCCTATGTGCTGGTGACATCCAACCCATCCAAGAGGTGGGTCCCACCATTTAAATCACCCACGAAAAAATAAAACCAACATATACCTATGGTGTTGCTCACATGATGAGTGGATCAGTCTGATGTTCGCATCAGGTGTTCTATCTGGCAGCACGACCTTTTGGACAGGTAGGAAGCTGTACACACTTGTCACTTTGACATTTATGTGCTAGTTCGACAATATCACCATCTTCCACCAAGTGTGTGAGACCTCCTCAATCTGGAAAATACCTTCCTTTGCTAATTAAGTCAATAAAGTCCTGTTGGAACTTTGAGGATCATCACACTGAATGATGTGTACAGTGGTGACTTCGGTCATGAAACATGGGGTATTGCAGCTAATTCAGGCGACAAAGTCCAATGGAGATATATCACAGAGTAGCATGGTTTTCCTAGGTAATCCTTTCAGAAGATTGCCGAGAAAATCAAGTTGAAAAAGTGTGTATGGGTGCAAGTCAAAGGCCTTCAAAGGATTTTAGGCGGTTCATCTTTGTTTTGGGAAATTCCATTGTGGTTAACTTAGCTAAGCAGGGGTCTCACGCCCTTATCTTTGTTTTGGGAAATTCCATTTACCTTAATTTTTAATAAATTCCATCATCTCCCCCAAGAAATAAAATAAAAACATCTCAACTTGTTGGGATAAATGGGAGTCCAAAAGCAAAGTTCTAAATAGATGTTTCTTGGTCCAAATATTAGATTAAGATCTTGAATATCAAAGTATTAATCAGTGTTTTCAGCATCGACAATATTGGCCGATATATCTGGTATCCCACCTGTGCGATATGAAACACACAAGTAGTGCTGATATATCTGACTTGTTTGATCTGGTGAACATTTTCAATTTTCGATCCTTTTTTTGTTTTTTGTTTTTTTTTTTTTGTGTTTTTGCTTTTTTTCTTTAATTGCTGTAAATCATGTTAAATTAGTCTCAAATGGTTACAAATCCATGATTCTTCGTGTTTTGCATAAAAAAACATGGATTTTGAGCTTCAATTTCAAAATGTGGAGGAGATGGGCCAAGTTGCGAAAAACAAAATTTTCCAATTTCTCACAAATTGGTTGCAATCTATGTCCAAACACAAAATCAAACATGTATGTAACCTAATTTAATGATTCTTGGTAATTTGGAGATTTTTCCCTAAAAAAAAATATTTTTTTAATTAAAATTAATTAAAAATGCTTTTTTAAAAAATCCAAAATTCCACTTCGATCAGCGGTCAATTGGCCCCCATTTCAAAGTATTCAGGAGTTCTTAATGAAATCATTATCACATAAACTCTAATTTTGAGATTTGGGAAATGAACCGATTTGAGGAAAATTAGGAAAAATTCAAAATTTGCCTAATTTTTCTCAAATTAGAGAGGTCTTATGACATGGGATGAAGTGTGCAAACCAACGGGCCAAGGAAGGGCGGGAATCTTAAAGTTAGAAGAGATTAATCTAGCATTGTTGGGGAAATGGGTTTGGAGGTTTGGGTTTGAGGGAGAATCTAGACGGAGGGAGGTAATATTGAGAAAATATGGGGTTGAGGTAAGGGGGGTGGTAGACTAAAGCTTAATCTTTGTACCAATCTTCTTATTTGTGGAAGTCGGTAGCGTCCCTTAAAGAAAGAGTGTGAGAGGGAATAGGCTTTCGCTTGGGGAACAATAAGAGAATTAGATATTGGGATGATAGGTGGGCAGGGGATGTGAGATTGGGTGATAAGTTTCCTTCATTACTGGATTAGCTAGGGAGGGAGGGAGAAGGTGTTTAATTGCTACTCATGTAGGGATGAGGAGGTAATGAGGATCCTAATCTTTAGAAGGACCTTGTTAGATGGGGAGATCAAAGAGTTGGTCTAATTGCTTGAGTTGTTACAAAAGTTTTCTCCACTCGCAACATTGGTGGATTCCATTAGGTGGTTAAAGGATAAGTCGGATGCATTCTCAATCAGATCCTTCTATCGGCTTTTATGTCCGAGCAAGGAAAACCATGACGTCCCCTCAACGGCCTTCCAATGGCACCATGGTGCTCCGTTGAAGGTAGCGGCCTTTGGGTGGCTAGTGGGGAGGGACAAAGTTCTAACAATAGATAACTTGCGCAAGAGGAAGGTGATTCTTCCGAGCGTTTGCCTAATGTGTTTAAAAGATGTGGAATATGTGGATCACTAGTTCATCCATTGCGTATTTGCTAGGGAGATCTGGGATCATTTGCTACAATTTTCCGGGGTTCTATGGGTGTTTCTGTTTCCAAACAAGATAGACGAGCTTCTAATAGCTTGGCATGGTGTAGGGTTAGGGAAAGAAAGGAATAAGAAGTGGTGATTAAGTTTGTTAGCATGACTTAGGGCATTGTGGTGGGAAATGAATGATCGATGCTTCAGGAACAAAAGTAATGGAGCAGTGCAAGTATTCAATTGGGCTTCTTTTTGTGAAGGAGTGGGTGGAAGTGTAGCTCTCTTAGTCTCCTTTTGCTTTTGAACAACCACACACCTTATTCACAAGTATATTTCTAATTTTCTACTTGTTTTTGCTTTTGAATGTGTTGCTTGTGTTTCCATAACGTCTTCTTACATTTATAAATTATATAAATAGACATTAAATATATTTGCATCAGTTCAGTCAAGTAGTGCATAGACTTGGACCCCCATACAAAGGAAACCTATTGTATGCACTTATTTTTTGTGATGTTTTGATTTCTAAGTGTGTATTTATATCTTGTTTAACAATCTTGGAAGGTTCATTGAAAAAATCAACCAATTTCCCAATGTTTTCCTATGTTTCCCAACAACAACGATACATTAGCGATACAACCGATATATCCCTTGCAATAGCTGATACGTATCCATATCCCAAGGATGTGACACATTACGCGTTAACGATATGGAAACATTGGCATTAATCAAGAAAATAGGTCATTTAAAAACGTGGAGAAAAATTGACGTGACTTCTAGTATTATACCCTATGTGGTGCACAAGTCAGTCCATGTTCTCCTCATAATGTTTCCCATTAACAAGCTTTGTGTTGCGGTTTCCCAGACTCTTGTAACTTCAGCTCATCTAAGTCCAGACCCTCACAATATTGTTTTGTCTGCTCATTAATTTTAATATTACGAACATAGGTAGTTAGATTCCCATGCAATCTTCTACTTATAAGTAGCTCAATTTTTTTTCTTCTTCTTTCAATGAATAGGTGTACTTATATATCTTTCAATGTGCATTTGTTTTATTTTATATTTTTATGCATTTCGTTTATCATTTCTTCTTGACAATAGCATTTCTTCTATCAATTTAAAATGAAGACAAGAAAATTGCATTTTCTTGTTGAAAGATGAACTTTCTTTCAACAAGAATATGCCCAGAATACAATCATTTACTTCAAGCATGTTTTCCAGCAACTACAATACACAAAGAAACCAAATCAACTGTGGGAAATAAGAACAATAAATACTACACAGTGCACAGATTGTTTGGTATTTTCTATTCATGGAAGATACCCACATGCTTTGCCATCCCAAAGTCTGCAAGCTTGACCACACCAGATGCATCAACAAGTAAATTCGCCCCCTTGATGTCCCTATAAGAAACAATCATTGAATTAGGAATACAGAAACTAATATTTGGAAACTTCGAGATCCTGGAAATAACATAACAGCATAACACTTCGTACATTTTCTCCTATTGATTTTTGTATTTTGCAAAGAAAAGATAAATTAGAATGAAATAATTTTGAACCAATAATCAGGCACACCAATAATGAGACTATAAAATAAATAAACATGGGAAGGTCTCACCTAGAAGTGGTTGTAAGTGCAGCTAGTTTTGGTTTGTGGCCCACCATGGTGTATGGATGGCATCCAATCAGTCTGCAGTGGTTGCCCCATAATGAAAATAGGATGCCCCAAAAATCATCCCAATCCAAGATCAAGTGGCCACAACATGAATTTGGAGGTCTTTGGCTGGGTGGTTGTCTGTTGTTTTCTATCGTGTGGCCCACATGATGATCGAAGCAGCATGATCTCTGGTCCATCCCATTTTCATTGTGGAACAACCCTGCTGGATGGATTGGATGGCATGCACTGTGGCTAGTTGCACGTTTTTCATCTACAACTATTGCATGTATAAACATGATGAATAAATCACATCATGATGTATCATAGAAAATCACAAAAAAAAAAAAGGAAAAATGAGTACAGGAGCTTTGCAAGAGTATTTGAATCTGTTGAAATTCAAGATTGGATACTTCGTCAAAATCAATGTTTTAAATATCAGCCGATATATCCAACGATATATCTTGTATCTCACCTGTGCGATACAAAATGCACAAGTAGTGCTGATATATCCCACATGTTAAATCTGGTCAGCATTTTCAATTTTTGATCCCTTTTTTTGTCGAAATTATGTTAAATCAATGTCAAATGGTTATAAATCCACTGATCCTTCATGTTTTGCATGAAAAATCACGAAGTTGGAGCTTTGGTTTTGATATCCATTTGTTCTTCATGTTCTTCACGTTTTTTTTTTTAAAAAAAATTCCTTCAGCCAGCTATCAATTGAGACTAACCTCATCACATACACTCTAATTTTCAAATTTGAGTATAGGTGGTCCAATTTGGGAAATTTTGGAGAAAATTCAAAATTTCCCAAATTGCTTGCAATGTTGCAATCCAACCATGAAACCAAGCATCTTTGAGGGCTGATCAACTTATTTGTTAAGTCCTTGTCAATTTTTAGAAAATAAAAATAATTTTTAATTAAAAATATATATTAAAAAAAGTATTAAAATTATTATTTTTTTGAAATTTCCCTTCAACCAGCAGTCAATTGAGACTAATTTTGAAGTATTTAGGAATGTTTGATGAAATGATCATCACATACACTAAATGTTACGCATTCGATTTTAATATAGTTGCATTAGTTCAATCAGATAATGCATATACAAAGGAAACCTGTTACGTGCACTTCTTTTTTGAGATGTGATTTAAAAGTGTTTATTAAGGTCTTTTTTATCAACCCCTGAAGTTTCTCAATGAAATTCCAACCATTTTTCCAATGCTTCCCCATGTTTCCCAAAAAGTGCGATAAATTACCCGATACAAACGATATATCCCGTGTAATAACCGATACGTATCTGTATCCCAAGGATACGATACGTAACGCGATACTGATATTTCGAACACTAGTCAGAATTAGTGGTTGTTTGGCTTGTTGACCTAATTAAAAGCGGAACTAAAATATACCCAGGCAACAAAACCCCATATTGATGCACATAACAAGAATCTCTCCAGCAATTGCGTTGAACAAAATTTAGAAGCAAGAGGTTCACTAGCCCCACACACATCTTCAAGTAGAGCAAAGTGCCAATCTGCAAAGTGATTGGGACATCAAAGCAGTGAATGAGGTGGCCCCGGCAGTGACGATGAACATGCACAAAAATGGGTACAACCCATTCATCAGGTGGGCTGCAGACCACATATGTACCTTGAATAATGACCTTTTCACATTTTTTCGAATGGTGACAAAACTTCTTCAGAAACCAAGGAATATTGTTACAAAAGGGATAAAGGGAGTCAATAGTTGTGACTCTCTCATCACTCCCTCACAAGCAAGTTTATTACCCACATCATTGGTATCTTTCAAAGCCAAGGAACAATGAGCACCGAAAAGGGCAATAAGAAATCTAATTTCCTAAATACAAGACGCCTCTACATCCCTCATAAATCCCTCCAAACCCACCAAACAAATAACAGGAGGTTCTTTTATGATAAATTTAATAAAAGACTCACAAATGGGGGGAAAATACAGCTAAGGAAGACACAAAGCTACATCCAAAAGAAAGCAAAAGGCAGAAAGATCAAAATTCTTCACATCAATAACAAGGAAGCCCAATCTGACACAAACTCCTTAGCCATAGCTAGAACCAGTTCCTCCGATCCAGTGCTATTATGGAAGCATCCTCTATTTCGCTCAACCTAGATAACCCATACTGTCGGGCGAGCAAGATGTCATAGGGTCTTGAGATGTTTACTCACTCCCCCACCATGCCAAGCCAAACCAACTTGTTAGAATTTCCAGGCATAACCCAAGACATTGAATAAAGTGAGAAAATGCGACTTGAGATGTTTACTCACTCCCCCACCATGCCAAGCCAAACCAACTTGTTAGAATTTCCAGGCATAACCCAAGACATTGAATAAAGTGAGAAAATGCGACAAGCTATCTTCAAGAGGGGGGTTCCATAGAACAAAAAATGATAGGCGTGATCTCGTCAATTGATCGATCAGTCTGAGCGAATAAATCTATAAAAAGATCTAACCAAGAATAGACCCGAGGTGAGCGTGCCACACCAAAGATCCTTCTCCCCATAGGAGGGGGTTGGGGCGCAATTTAGCTAGTCGAACAGGGGCAAAAGATCCTCTGACTTGGTATCCGATAGATCCCTTGTACAAGGGCGGACCAAAAGAGCTGAGGAACCGCAACACAAATAGCAATCATCCACTTTAATATCTTTGGACAATATTAAGCAAGCCACTTAGGGTAGGCTTGGAAGAGGGGACAATCACCGCACCAAGGATCCTCCCAAAAATTGACTCTAGATCCATTGCCCAACGAGAAGGAGATGCGCTTCTTGAATTCTGACTTCAGTCATACTGTCAACTTCCAAATGAAGCATGCCCTGTAGAGAGAGGACTCTTTCACTTTGATGCAAGCCCACAACCCACAATAGGGCTCAACCCATATAGGCCAAGAGGTGTACACGAGTCGAACCAAAGCTCGACTCAGCTCGGCTCGGTTCGATCAGCAGCTCGGGCCATTTTGAGCCGAGTTCAAGTCTCTGCGGCATTTTCTCAAACACATGGAATGCACCTTCAATTTCTCACGGAATGTAAAGCAACAACATTGGTTTACAGGTATTTCATCAAAAACTAAGTAGGCAACATAAAAATCAAGATACAAGGGTATTTGTTTCATATCCATACCTTACTCACCACCAGCCGACACTTCGTTGAGTCATTTCATCAAACGCTGAGCAACAACAATATCGAAATAACCAAGTCACCGAACTGGTTCGATCCAAGTTTGATTTGAGTTGGGGTTCGATCTAAGTTGAGTCGAGCTCGGGCAAGCTCGAACTTGGCTCGAAATTTTTTCAAGCTCAAAAAATCGACTCGTCTCGGCTCGAACTCAGTTTTGAACTGAGTCAAATCGAGCTTTTTCGAGTCAAGTCGAACTAACCGAGCTAACTCAATTCGTGTACAGCTCTATATAAGCCCATTGTATAGCCCAACAAGACGTATGCCCATAGCCCACCGTAGGCCCAACATGTGCTAGTTTTTGGGCTGATTATTTACAGATTCAGGGCATAAAATCAAGGATATAATTTACTAATTTGGGAGATTAGGGCGCTGATTTAAAGATGTGATGGTGTAATTGATATGATTGAGGATATGGCCTAGATTTAGAGATTTAATTGCTTTCCATGTTTGTTTTTCATTAGGCTTTTGCCATATGAAGAAAATTAAGTTTAGTTTGTAATAAATTGTGATTGATTCTCTTAGTTGTAAAGATTTCAATTAAGGATTCCTTTGGGATCTATAAAAGGGGACAGTGTAGGAGTTAGCAATTCAAGTGTTTTTCCAAGTGTGGGATTTTTTTATTTTTTTATTTTTTTTTTTGAAGTTTTGTGAGAGAAAATGTTGATATCAATAAAAGTTCTCCTTCTCTACTCCATTATTCTTGTGAATATATTTTTTAAATTTCTTTGCAATTTGGGTATCAAGATTTTATTAACTCGATAACCAGGTTGCACCATTTTGCTAACCAAGCTAAGGTTATCTTTGGAAATTTTCGACTCCACGCCATCTCTTACCGGCATCAAAAGAGGTGGCAGAGGAAGAATTTGCGCAAGTAGCTCAATTGATCCGCGCACTCTCAGAATAGGTAGATCAACTCATACATGATGTAGGCAATCTCACTAATCAAATGGGGGGAGCTCTAGCATGGAGGGAATCCAGAGACTGAAGTTAGAGTGCGTGGACATGTAGGGGAAGGTCCCCGCCAAGGTCCTAACCAACAATGGGTGGCCCCGGCCAATGAAGACACTAATGATTGAATCCTCCGATTCTTAGAATGTGACAGAGCTCGGAATTGAAGTAGAAATTCCAAAAATGACGAAGAGATCCACGGAATCAAAAGGAACAGTTGACATTTGAGGTGATCGATGCATTAACGTTGGACCTACAATTGAATTCGTTGATGGATTGATTGACGGATCCAATGACAGTGGCAATCACATTGATAGACATGCATGTGGGTCTCAATACTCAAATTCAACCATCTTTGCAAAAGACGATTGTGGCACAAAAAACTGAGCAAATGTTTCAAGATCCACGAAGAACTTTTAAATTACAACAAAAGTTGGCACCCACAAAAGCACAAGCGAACAAGACATCATCTACAATGTTCTCCAACAAAGGTTGTGTCAAGCCGATGCCTAGGGTTACATCATCAACTTCCACCAAGGAAGAAGAAGATTCATCATAGAGGTAGTACAAGTCTAAAGATTAAGATTGGTTTCCAACTCAAAGATGAGTTCTTTCGAAGTCAAGGAGATTTGATGCATGCCCACCTAGGCCCACTACAGGCCTAGCCCAGCGAGGCCCATATGGGCAGATTAGATTAGTCTGTAATAAATTGTAATTGATTCTCTTAGTTGTAGAGTTTTCAATGAAGTATTCCTTTAGGATTTATAAAAGGGGAGTAGTGGTGTAGGAGTTAGATATTCGAATATTTTTCAAGTGTGGTTTTTTTTCAAGTTTTGTAAAAGAAAATGTTGATATTAATAAAAGTTCTCCCTCTCTACTCCATTGTTCTTGTGAGTATATTTTTTTAATTTCTTTGCAAGCTAGGTATCAAGATTTCATTGACTCGAAAACCGGGTTGCACCACACTTCCCATCCCCCTCGAGGCCTACTTAGTAGCAATAGCTCACACCAATGGATCTCTTCCACTGAACCAAAACGCAACAACCATTTGCCCGAGATGGCTAAGTTCATGCTACATAATTCCTTTAAGACAGCACCACCCTGATGAACTGGGAGACACATCCACCCACTTCATAAGATGGCATTCATGGCCTTCTTCTAAACCCCTCCAACGAAAGTCCCTTCTCAGCTTCTCAAGTTTCTCCACCACTATGTGTGGGCACTTAGAAGGATAGGTAATAAATCGGTATATTGGAGAAGGTTGCCTTGATGAGCACTGGGTGCATACCCAAACCACATAATCTAAAATGGTTACAAGATTGAATTGTTTCAATGATCAGTGTACCAAAAAACAGACGTTGGGTAACACACGTAGGAAAACTAACTAGAACATGAGGGCTACAAGTCAATGTTTATGATAAAAAGGTTCAAAACCAAAGCAAAAGCTCTATACACAAAACTAAAGACCTAAGCTCTAAAACAAATTCAATAAAGAAGCTACAATTCCCAAACTTAAAAATTATACAAGATATGGCTTTTGTAACTCGTATTTTCTGATTCAAAAGATCTCTCTAATGTGAGTCCAAAAACAAAGATCAGTGTTTCCTCTCAGAAAGCCAAAGTATCCCACATAGCCTTGTTGAATGCCCAAAAAATATCCATCAAGTTCATCACAAACAATGAACAAATCCATCATTTTAGAACCAGGAGAAGACTAATAAGTTTAGTACTTTAACAATCACGAAAAAAATTTAGGTTGATTAACCATGGATTAGTGGGAACAAAGAAACATCCTTCCAAAAAATAACAACGTAATCATATGGAGTACTTTCGTATTTCAATTGTCCAATTTGGCTTGATGGAGATTCCCTCAAGTGCAATTGGATAAAAGAAGCATATGTCAGATCACTTGAAGCCTTGGCCATATTTCTTACATATATCAGACTTCATAGGTTTTTTAGTATAACAAGTTTCGGGCATGCCAGGCCTCAAGAAATGGATCGGTCATTTGTTGCTAAAAACAATGGTTACTTTTTCTAATGGATTAAGTGTAAGAAGATATGCCAGGCAGAGGTCAAACGTCGATCATCTTCTCAGGAAACAGAAGTCCAAGCCAATGTGCTAACGGCCCTTTTTGCTGTTTTATATGCTCTTTTAAATTCTTTATTCAGTTATAAAACCCTGTAGATGTCAAGGTTCTGGAATAGTTGGACTCAATTTGGCTACAAGAACAGGCCAGGTTCCTCCTGGACAAAGGTACAAGAGAAGTATGCCTTTATATCACTATGGACATTCATCTTTCCCTATGTTATTCAGTAATAGATGCTGGGTATTGACACGAATCTAGGTGACATACTTGCTTGACCCCCAAATCTCAGGCCACGAAGGTATGAAGCTATGTCTATATTTCAGTTATTCTAATATTTTTATTATTAAAATATTTTCAAACATATTGCGTCAAATCGTTAGTATCACAAAAAACAAGGAAAAAAATCAGTTATTCCACAATCTGTGGTGTAGTTCTATTGCATCAAAATAAACACAATTTATCTTTCAAATAAAAAAATCGAGCACAATTTTGCTAATATGGTTGCTACTTAGAACTAAAACAAGAAAGTCCCAAAGAGATGCTTGACTAAAATAGCATGAATTGCTAACTATTATGTTGAAAAAATGCAAATAAAATAAAATAAAATTTTAAGCCTCGGAATAGAGGTAATAAGCACCTATGGATTGTGTTTTTGCCATGTAGGTAAGCCAACCCAGAGAGAATGTGACGGGTGAAGTTGCGAACCACAGATTCCGTCATAGCTCCAATATTTTCACGAACATATTTACTCATTGAACCAGGATGAACATACTCCAAATATATGTAGAAGCGATCCTCAACCTGCACATGTGAAACAGTTGTATTTCAACTAATTTTGATCCGTGGGATAAGCAGTTGCCACCAAAGCATACAATCAACAAATAAGCAAGCAGAGAAATGCCTCACTATTTCACTTCCAAAATACTGTACGATATTTGGATGTTTTAACTGGCTAAGAACCTTTATTTCCTGCAACAAAAAGAACAAAGAAACCATAAATAACAGCAAAACCATCATGAAAATTGGACATATTGAAACTTAAATAACTAAAAATTACATATAGGAAGACCAGATATCAAAATTGTTTGAAACAAAATGAATGCCCAGCTGGATGTACAAGTCCTGGTGGCCCTAACCAGGCCGGGGCGGAGCTTGCTGCCAAGCCGGGCTTTTCTTATGCAAATGATGTAAGGGGCTGCCCTTCATCCGGTCATGGCGGAGTGGAAGAATTAGGTAATACTCCTATCCCTTCCATGGTTTTAAATTATGTGGAACCGGTTAGTCAGAAAGTAAATAGCAACAAGAAGTCAGAATGAATATGATAGTAATATAGTATAACAACTACAAGTATCACTGAACAACAGCGTATTATGAACAAATGTGTCAGTATAAGTACCAGTCAATGTATCAAACACGACAACTCTGAACAACAAATGTGCCTTATGAATCAATTGAAGGACAGCGAAGGTACAAAACCATATGAAAAAGATATACAAGAGACCAAAAAAAAAGGAAATGAAAGATTCAATCAAATTTAGGAATTTTTAAATCAATTTCTTGTAGCAAAGAGTTCTAATTTTTTTGGTCAACAGATCATCATCATTATCTAACCTTATCCCAACTAATTAGGGTTAGCTACCCAAATTCTATTCTGACATTCCAGTCTATCAAGGACCATATCCTCAGCTACACCATATATCATCAAGTCTTCTTTACTACCTCCATATTGGATTTATACCTCAACATTGAAAGGAAAAGAATCCTGAGGCCAGATATCAATATGGCATGGTCCACAAAAGAAAATGAGACAGGTCATAACACACAAGCAAAGCAAAGCCTCACAAGTTGCAATTATCCGGAATCCTTGGATTCTGGGACCAATTTAATTGCCATTCATTCTGACAAAATATTGCATTGAAAGAGAAGGGCAGACAGCAAGTTTGACCTGGTACAAGGACATTCGGAGATTGGTTTTTCCATATGGAAGAACAATAATAAGCAAGAGAGAAGATACCAAACTGCAATGATGCATTTTACAGGACTAAAATCTTGACTGGAATTTACGCAGCTCAACTGTATCTCCAGATATCAAGACTGGCTGCATAAGACAAAACACTCGTGGCAGCAAATGCATGCAAGAGAACAAGTTCCAGACAGACATTTATAATTTCAAGCTTCCATGGAAAAGGGCAATCAGCACATCATTATTTTTTTTCCACTTCAACGTACTTTTGCCATACACAATGTACATCCATAAAAATAAAAATAAAAAATAAAAAGCATGCTTTACCACATTTGAAGAATTTGAAAGCCAATGGAGTAAAATGATATTAAGGATAAATCCCCAAATCTGAATATGCTAATAGAAAAATGCTGCTGATTAGGAGCATGTAAGGAATGAGAATAACTAACCTGCTCTAATTGCTTCATGCTTTCGGCTGATTTTGGATCATCGGGAATCAAATTGACTTCTTTCATCGCACATAAGGCTCCAGTTTCCCTGTTGAACGAAAGACGTCATCGGTGCACGCTGCTCTGTGCAGCTGAACCTGAAAACATACACCACCTAGAATAAATGCATACCTGTTGGTGGCTACGTAAACATTTCCAAATGTTCCACTTCCAATAAGTTTCCCCTTTTGCCACTGATTTATCATTGGTGGCACCTCTGATTTTGCTGTAGCTTGATGAACAAAAACTGGTGATGAAGGCACTGTAGCTCCTGGAGGAAGGGGCAATGGGTGGACCGTAACAATACCATTACTATCATGCCAAGCTGCAGAGCTCTCTGAGGACATTTTTGGGTGCAATGGAGATGCAGCTCCACTAGGATTATTAGATTTTCGACCAGGACTCTTCATTCTCGGGCTATGCAGAGGAGAAAGGTCAGGACTGGCCATAAATTTCTCTGGTGAAGCATGTGGAGAGAAGATCATGTCTAAGGGTTGGCACTCTGGATCAGACCAAGCCTGAAACCCTCTAGAAGCCATGTAAGAAGATGGGAAAAAATCCCCAGTGCTCAATCTTCTAGGACTACGTACAGGACTTGATAAGCCACTAGTTGGAGCACTCTTAAAAGGTTCATTAAGCCTGAAGTCGTTTTGAAAGTTTTCAACAGCATTTAGATCATGCATCACCTTCTTAACATGACCTAAAGTAGATCCAGCAGATGATGCAGCAACATGCTCCACACCCTTGCGGATGGCTTGGTAGGTGAACCTACTACAACATGATCACAAGAATGTATCAGCAACTAAAGTTTCATGTCCTGAAACCCTTTAAAAACATGGTATTTATGGCCAGGAGAAATAAAAAGTAAGCAAGAAGAATTTAAGATATCACACTACTTGTAAATGCATCCTCATAACCTATCAATTCATATCATCATCATCACTGCCACCGCCATCACCAGCATTCCATGTGTCGATGGTATCAGCCAATACACCAATACCACATATCAATGATATCAAACCAGGAGGAAATTACAAAAATTACATTTAGGGGTCGTTTGGATGCCCGTAATTTTTTTAGTTGTAAACACATTACACTTGAAAATCAATTTGCATGCTATTCCATTCGGCTTTCAAGTGGTAATCTGTTTACAGGCAAACAGATTGTGTGTTTGGCTAGCCTGTAAAGTGTTTACAATGAATAAAGTAGGTATTCATACCATAGAGCTTGGGTGGTGAACGTTCCAAAATCTACAAATCACATAAGAAAGACTTGATTTTTTTTAGGGCCCTAAGAGAGCATTAAAGCATGCACAATTGCACACACTAAATGGATTAGATGTCTTCCACTCATCACAGTGGGCCCCAAATGCAATCTAGAAGTTTTTAATGGTGGGCATCCTATCCTTCCCACGTGTGGTCCATTTGATAATGGACAAGCAGTTTTTTTTAGGGCCACAGGAGAGCATCAGGGGAAGCACATGATGGGTAGATCGAATGTACCATACACATTACAGTGGACCCTACATAATCATGAGTGTATATTAACCACTGTGTTCTAACATGTATAATGCCCTTTTTATCTGTAATCTAAACCGTGGCTTTTTACCAGGTTTCAGATTACAGCTAAAATCTGTAATCTGTTTACAGCCTAGCCTGTAAAGGCTTTACAGGCAAATACATCCATCCAAACAGCCCCCGTAATCCCTTTACAACTTGAGGACTTTACCGGCATCCAAACAACCCCTTAATGTTAATATCGTCAATGCATGTCATTATATTGTGGCATTGCTAGTCACAATATATCACCTAGAAGCATCTGTTATAAATGCACAACATTGATTGATACTAGCAGTATTTGCAAGTATAGATTGACACAGCAGCAATATTCGCAATATTCAGAGAACAGTTTAGAAAATAAGAAAGTCATTTTTGCCTGCTTTTTCTTTTTCTTTTCTTTTTTTCTTCTTTTTTGTTTTGGACAGGTTTGTGTTTCTTAGTGTGTTTTCAGTTTTAACAACTTCAGTTGAATTGTTTCAAATCAAAACACAACTTTGTCAATCCAAGAGTGTATTCGAGCGGAACCCTAACAGTGAGAAAACTTTATTTAAATTCATTTTTATCAACAAGGAAACAAGTAAAAATCCATATCTATACATAAGTTCCATGCATTAACATGGATTTCGAGCAAGGAATTTCAATTCTGAAGGAGAATAACGGAAGAAATTTGGAAAAGCTGAATTTCTTCTGTTTTTGACCTTTAAAATCGCAACATAACTGTGAAAACTATGTGTTGATTGATTGGGTTTTATTTCTTCTATGGTACAACATTTGAATAATATAAACTCAGCATGAATATAATTGGATCACTTATGGCAAACAATGCATGGTTTTTCCCCCTAAACAATGAAAAACTACCATGCATGGTTTCATAATGTTTTCAGTTCAAAGTGTGTACTCATGGTGTCTGTTAATATCTACTGAAATTTCACTGAACTCCACCATTTTTCTATGCATAGTTTTCATAATTTTCAATTCTAAGCTTCCTAGATGTTTCTCTCAAACCACACAACATTATGCAATAAATGTCATATTTCCCATTGTTTCCTATGATATTTCCATGTCCCAAGGGTACATACATAGTGCAATACAGACACTTCAAACATTGATCATCATAATCATCGCCATAGACTGAACCTGGTTATTTGGGATCAGTTGCCTATAATCTATACTTTATTATTTTTTTAAGAGGAAAAAAAAAACACTAAATGGTTTTGAACCATAAGAACCAACATAGAAGACAACATACTAGACACAAATAACAACTGTAACAGATAAGGGTAGGTGCTCTGCAGCGATGATGCGCCATGACACCGAACACCCTTAACCAGCTTCTCCCACATTTCTCACATATCAAATCATGAAGAACACAAGAAAACAAACCGACAGAAAAATTGTCAAATTGCACAATCTCATTGAGAGAAGCCCAGCATAAGATCAAAAGGGGGAAAAAAACAAAAGATGCAAAATTGGTTCATAACAATCCTAACATTCGCTGCATACAACATGTCAAAACCAAACAATACCAATACGCTGCATACAACATGTCAAAACCAAACAATACCAAAAGCCCATCATAGAGGCTTCGCATTTTGCTAACATATCATTCATATGATATTACAAATGAATAAAATGAAACAAAATAACAAAAAATAAGGCCTCACCTCCCGATTGCAGAGGTCGATAGGGCTCGATCCCCCACCCCATCCCCGATTGCAAGATCCGCACCGTCGCCGTCCTTTGGAGAAGGGAGAGGACAGCGCCCTGTCTTTGTGGACGAAGAGAACCCCGGCTCCGCCCTCCTCAACATCCCGGACAATTCCGGCAGCGGCAGCGGCAGCGGGGCAGCCCGGGCCGACAAGCACTCCCTCCCGCTTGGCGACCGCGAGACCGGCGTAGAATTCGCCGAGACAGACGGCCGGGATTGCGAATTCACCCCCAGGCCAACGACCTCGATGTCGCTGAGGTGGCGCAGCTTGCGCTGGCGCGTGAGCCTGGGGTGCGATTCCTTTCGATTCCAGAAGAAGATCTTCTGCTTGGAAGGAGAGGAAGGAGAGGATTTAGGGGAGGAGGAAGAGGAAGAAGGGGAATTTGCGCTGCTCTTAAAGAAATACATGGTGGAGGCGAAGGATGCATGGTAGGCCTCTTAAAAAAATAGGAGAAACCCTAACCCTAGACCGTCTGGAGCCATGGAACAAACCCTAACCCTAGATCGGGCGTGGAAGAGGAAGATGACGATCTTCGGGATTGTTTAGTTTATATTTCACCTTTCGGTACGCGGTTCTCTCTGCGATATTCTGAATATATAAAAGAGAAGGATAGTCGAGCGAGTACGATTACATCTCAACTCGCAAGGGACACGTGTGTGTTCACGCGCGTGTGAGGTGTGCTGGACGTTTATCAGGCCGGAATTCTGGAAATGGCGGGTAGAAAATCGACCGCGTGGATTTACGCAGACCTGATTACGGGAAATGGGGGAGCAGATCAGGTGGTTTCCCTAACCCGTAGGGCCCACCTCTATGTATGTGTTGTATATCTACTTTGTCGGTGAGTTTCTGCATCTCATATAAGCCTTAGTCTCGAAAATGAATCATATCCAGATCTCAGGTGAGCCACACTAGTGGCTGAACATTAAAAGTTATTTACGGAAGTTTTGGATGAAACTTGTTTTTTAATTTCATCCAGCTCTTCTTAACGTTATCAATGGGTTGGATGGAAAATAAATATTATTGGGAGACCTAGGAGATTTTTGATGGTGAGTGTTTAATAAACAATGTGTCCTGTGATGTCCTGTGATGTGGTCCACTTAAGGCCCGTTTGGCTGGGTGGATTGGAAGGGATTGAATGGTATTAGGGTGGATGGCATGGATTTCAAGGTAATGATGGTGTTGTCAGTGGATTGTCTTAAGATCCATGGGATTACTATATCCCGAGATTGCTTTGTTTGGCACGCCAGGCCAATCCCGAGATTAAACCTTCCCATCCCTTCCAATCCCTCGAGCTAGAGCCAAACACGTCTCAGGCAATTTTGATCAAATTAGGGTGGATTGGATGGGATTTGAAGGTAGTGATGGTGTTGTAGTGAATTGTCTTAAGATTCATGGGATTGCTATATCCCGGGATCAAATCACCCCGTTTGTTTGGCACGCCCAGCCAATACCGGGATTTAACTTCCAATCCCTTCCAATACCATCCCGGGATCAGATCACCCCATCTGTCTGGCACTCCTGGTTCTCATTATTAGATTCCATCTGCTTCATTTATGGGAAAATAAATGAAAATGATTTTTTTTAAAAAAACTGATGAACAGTGTATATGTATAACATATACATCAGGTGGGCCCACAGTCAGGGAAACACCTGCTACGGTTTACCCGGGCTACACCGATGGCGGGGAGAATATCGACGAGAAAATTACCACTGTAACGCTACCCTTTATCCAGCGTCTTTTATGAGGAGTCGAAAACTTATCTTCCCGAACTTAGGCCTTTCACGTATGGATAGAGCATTTCAGTACCAAAAAACCCTTGCTTTTCACCGGCATTGCACATACGGACAGGAGTATTTTCATCTTCAAATGTTTTGTTGGTACGTGTACAAGGTCTAAGTTGGGAAGGTAAGTTTTGTACTGTTCATAAAAGAGGCTGGATAAAAGGTAGCAAGTACAGTGAAAATTTTCTCAAAATCGACTGCGCGGATTTGCATGGGAATATCGTGGAGGAAAACTTCTATACTCTGGCGGACTATGACGGATGATGCGCAGGCACTTTGAATTTATTTAAATATTTAATAATCCAATTTAAGCTTTCCAGATTATGTGTTTCACTTCAAATTTATCATGAACCGAAAAAAAAAAAAGATTATCTGACTAACGGATGGATGGACATGTTGGACGGCTAAAATGACAAAACGAAGATCCAATGGTCCTATTTAAGTAAACAAGTGTCCATGAGTCAGAGGTTAGGATTATTGGCCTCCATAGTTTAGTCGGTTGAATTTGGTTTAATGCATGGCATGCGTACAGTGCCTGCGTATCAAGCGTCCGTGCTGCCCGAGTATCAAATAACTCCCCTTCTGTTGATCTGGATAAGAATTACAAATACTGATTCCATGGTTGGATTTGTGTATGTGATCGCAGTTATTCATCAGGTGGGCCACTCATGGAACTGCTCAGCCCCAGTTGCTCGCTGTGTTGTCAAATTTGTAACCATTCATCGCTTTTAACGCAGGTATGGCCCCCGGCATGATAAGCTAATCGATCTGACTTGTTAATCCTCGCCACATACTAGGATCCCACTGAATTAACGGGCCAGATTCCGGCATCCTTTCAGTAGCTGGCACACATGCCCAGTGTAGGATTCTTATCCTACTCTCCCGGGCAGCCATCACTAGAGCTGTACACGAGTTGAACCTAGTCGAGATTGGCATAGCTCGGCTCAACCAGGCCAGTAGCTAACGTTTTCTTGAACTTGGCTCAGCTCTTTTCGACCAGCATTTTCTTAAACTCATAGCGCGCGTTTTCAATTTTTCACATGAAACAAAACAATAACAGCAGTGTTTCATCAAGTATTGGATGAGCATCATTAGAATCTTGATTTGACGGCAATTTTATAATGTGTAGTTTTCTTTTCCTTTTCTTTTCTTTTCTTTTTTTTTTTTGGTAGTGATTTGTTTCGCATTCTAGTCCTTATTCTTACTCGGGTGGTAGACTCTTAGGAGTTTCAACACCGGGTCAAGGGTTCGTGTACCCACGGTAGTGAAATCCCACAGCGTGCATGTGTGGGGTGTGTGCGTGTCAGCATGCATGTGTGGGGTGTGTGTGCATGTATAAGCGTGTGTATGTGGGGTGTGTGTGCGTGTGTTAAAAAAAAAGAAAGATTTGTTTCGTATTCATTCATTCCTCACTACTTACCAATCCCACAAAGAATGTATACACCCGAAGCAACACTTCATTGAGTCAATTCATCAAACACTTGGCAAGCAATATCAATATCAAAATAATTAAGTCACTGAGCTGATTCAATCTAAGTCAATTCGAGTTAAAGTTCAATCCGAATCGAGCCAAGATCGAGTAAGCATGAACTTGGCTTGAAATTTTTTCAAATTTCAAGCTCAAAAAATCAGTTTGACTCTCGAATCAAGCTTTTTCGAGTCAAGTCAAGGGCGTGTTTGGGCAGACGGATTAGGATGGATTACGAGGGATGGGATCACGCGATCCCACGTGCCCATCCCACGTGCACATTTGTTTCGGCCAAGATACAACAACCCGTCTTTATCCCACGGTTATTACTCGCGTACAGTGGGATAAGGATGAGAAATCTCATCCCGTCTCTCTCGTCTCCTCGAGCCCACCATCCAAATCCTGCAGGATTGCTGGCTGCGATCTCTTGCTGGATTTTTCGCCCGTACGAAGATACAAAATGACGACGCCGCCTGCAACAGCTCGTCCCTGCTTTCAAATCCATACAAGGCAGAGATGAATGATCTCTGGTATGGGCTTTCGTCAGTGACGACCATCTCCGATTATATAGCCGTGAATGCATGTTGTGGAACTCCATTGATTGAAGCAAGGGGAGAAGGTAAAGTCCAGCCTCTCGAAGAGGGTTACCATTCGTGATTAAGGTATGTCTCCCCATACCTTGATTTTCCCACAATCTGTCTCCTGGATATGGATTGGCCGTTTCAGGACTTTCTATTATCATCCTAACTTAGATTGGATGTCGTCCCTTTTCAAAACTTATAATCCTCTCATAAATTCATGTTTGGAATGAATTTCATATATGATTGGGAGGAGTTGAGTTCTAAAAAACCATTCGACACCCACATGCATTGCAATGTGAAGCTACGGCCGTTGGAGTTGTAGCTTGGCATGCATGTACGTTAAAGGCCTCTTTTAGCTGAGAGGAGGACTTGGATAGGAAACGATTTTGGGCATGGAATCCATCATAAACGGCTTCTACACACAATTGTTCCGTCGGTTGGTATTTCTTACCGTATCAGTGGGTGTTGTTAAGCTCAACTTCTTGCATGACGCAAATATTTATAGTATATACCTCGCGGATGCATGGTGGTGCCTTAAAATGGATTTGGTTTAATTAGGAAGCAAAAAAGTTTTTTCTTTTACTGTTAATTTTCAAATATTACTTAATTACTGTTAGTGTCTTCTAGTTTTGTCCTGATGTCACATAACCGAACAATATGGTTTTCGTGAAGGGCCAAGGACATCAGTTGGAACTTAAACTCGATAGATGTTCCATAAAAGTCTTTTTAAATTTTATTTTTTTTTGGTGAAAATGTTCTGATAGCTGCTCTCTATTACCAGCACCAATAATCTATTTTAATGCGTGGAATTAGATCTGGAGACGGTTTTTGTAGATGGCTTAGACTTTGAAATTTGTTTGAAGGTCTCCTAGTTTTTATTATTATGATCACCAACTGTACAGGATAGCCTTCTTAATATGCATGTGGTGTTGGTGCATGTTTCATTTAGAATCAAGGGGTTGGAGCTGGGATGATTGGAGGCTTGAATCTTTGTTAATTACTATATTAGGACTATTTTTGAGATTCTCGTCCTTCTATGGATGGAAAGGATTTGATGTGAGTTTTAATAGTTTGCAACTCATAGCAAAGTTTGATTTATAAGTTCTTTAATTATGTCAAAGTGGGTATTCCTCCCCTTTCGGCTCATATGGATGCAAAATAGATGTTTGTGTCATTTGAGAGTTTTATTCTAACAATCTGTTTCGATGTACGTTTCGTATAGGAACCTATATGAAAACTTGTATTGATACAACGATCACGGAATCATCGTCTGAGATTGATTCACTGTGTATGTTGAAGTGATTTCATCCAATCCAAAAAGTGGACCAATGAGTAGGATGGGCATATTTGTATTTGATCTTGTGCTTTAAGTCAGTCAGCAATGTAGGTATGTATACATTGACTGAGAGAATTAGTGCTACGTCTTCAAACAGATATTGTGAATGCTTTAATTTCACTTTGAGATATATTTTGATGGTCAACTGGTTTAAACATTGTTAATGTTTCAATATTTTTGATTGGCTTTTTTACCGATTACAGTGAGATATTCGCCTATAGCAACACGGCGTTCATATACCTGCAACACGTGGTCCCGGTATGTTCTAATACATTCTACTCAATTTGGACACTGGTTGGTTGATAATGTGCATGGGTAATATGTGAAATTCATGTGCACACCCCTTTGATACTCAATTTATTATTATTTTATTTATTTTTACTTCCTCCCAATCAGAAATTTATAAACAGATGCCACCAATTACAAGTTTGTATGCATGCATCTTCTGTTGATTGGGTTTTCAAAAATAAAGTAAATGATTTTTTCAACGTTTGGACCATGTGTTCAAATTTCAAAATTTGTTTTTATGAAAATCAAAGTAATTCTAGGGTCTTACTTGGCATGGCCACCTGAGGCCAATTTCATGTTTATATTTCGTGTTGTTTGGAGTGTTGCTTTCATCTTAAAACCAAAATTCCACATACTCTTTATTTAGACAGGTTAGCTTATTGTATCTTGAAAGCAGATTAATTATAATTTGCAAGACATTTTCATGAGTGCTTACATAAAAGATTGATGGTCTCCTGCAAGCAAGTAAAGGGTTTGGGCTTCAAGTGAGCTCTTCCACGGTGTGGTTCTAAATTTCCTGCAATTCACTCTCAAATGCATGACCCATATTAGTCCATACATGGTCAAAAAATCAGGTGAATGTGTGATTCAAGTGAGCACACTCCAAGGGAATTAAGCAATTAAGAAGGGGATGAAACCCTTGTTTGTACATGATCCACAGTCTTTGTGTGTTCTCTTTAGATTTCACATTAAAAGTTAGACCTGGTGCTTAAAAATATACCCATCTATTTTTTAGGTGGGCAGCACTAAGGGAAACAATTTCACAATATGATTTGGAAAAAAAAAAGTAATTTTAATTAGGAGGTTCACACTAATTTTAAAGTCTTCTACTTCCACCTGTATACGTAGGTGGGTGACAAGTGATGGATGATGAAGATGAGGAAGAGATGGTTGATTCCATTGTGGTTCTTACAATGGCTGCATGTGTTGCAACTGTTGGGGAATACTGTTGACACTACATGTTTAAAGAACCGGCTCGAATAGGGGATGATACGCGTGCCAGATTTATCAATTCTATTATTCGAATAGGTGATAGGGATTGCATTACTCAACTTAGGATGAAGCATGACGCATTTTTCCATCAATGTGAAGTAGTGCGTGATAAGACGACCTTACGCGATACACGTAATGTTAGTTTGGAGGAACAAATAGTCGTGTTCCTGCATACAGTCGGCCACAACGTCCGAAATCGTATGATAAGACACAGATTTTGTCATTCTGGTGAAACTATAAGCCGTCACTTTAACCGAGTTCTAGATGCGGTTGTTTCCTTGTACCCTAAGTATATTAAGCAAGCAGGTGCACAAACACCGATTGAGATTCAGGAAAATACACATTAGGCCAGTTATTTTCAAGTATCATTATAGATCAATTGATCGTTCATTAATCTAAACGTAAAAATATATATTATTTGATACTAATCCTATAGGCTCAAAAACTATTCTACTATGGGATTGCATAGGTGCAATTGACAGGGCACATATTCTGACACACATGGCACCATCAGAACATGTAAGCTTACGCAATTGAAAGGGTATCTTGTCACAGAATGTACTTACTATTTGTTCTTTTGATATATCAATATTGTACGTATTAGCTGGATGGGAAGGTTCAGCGTTGGATGCGAGGGTTCTACATAATACGCTGATGCGAACTGACGATCATCTTATTATGCCCCACAGTAACTAATATTCATTATCATTCGTGGATTAATTGGTGTGTATTATCATCTTTATGTAAAATTGAAAGAATCATTCCTGCAATTGTGTAGGAAAATCCTTCATCGTCGACGTTGGTTACGCTCATTCACCAGGGTTCATAACCCCTTATCGTTCAGTTCAATACCATCTGCAAGAGTACCGTACCGGGGATCACCCATGAATATGAAAGAATTATTTAACTATCGACATGCGCAATTGCGAAACGTAATTGAGTGATGTTTTGGTGTGATGAATGGGAGATTTTCAATTTTAAAGACGGCTATACAATATCATTTTGATACACATGTTAAAATTATCATTGCTTGTTGTGTGCTACATAATTTTATACGGAGAGAAGATGGATCGGACCAAGACTTGCGTGATATAGATGTACTAGTGGATAACGTTGAGGCTAATCATACCCTAAATTAGGCATCAACAATTGATGAAAGGCAATGGCTAGTCTAAGTTACTCAACGAGCGAAGGATGAGTGGATAAGAACTCGTGACAGGATCGCGGAGCGCATGTGGACAGACGCCCAAAACAATAGTAGGATTCGATAGACCTACTTAGTTTTTGTGATAATAATGACATACTAGATGACTGAACTAATGGATACACTGAGTTTTTTGTACACATTTAAAATATTAGTTTTTTCTATTTGTACAACTTGTTATAAAAAAATTTTCTGCAAATGTCAATGACTGTTTATTTATCTACATATAATGTTGGGAAATCTTCTAATTGACACAATATGCATTCGCATGATTCTCTTTGTGTAACTGCCTTCCCATTTATACATATGTGATATGTCGGCCAATTTGGAAGGTTCCACTCCGACTCCGACGCAGTCGCCGCTGCATAACCCGTTTCTACCGACACGTTGCTTACCACATGAGAAGTCCATAAAATCCTTGACAGAGCCTTCCTCTCGCGTTGCCAAAATCAAATTGACTAGAACTATGGATCGAGTTTTGTTTGACACCTTGATTGAGCAAATTGCGCTAGGTCGAAAGGCAGATAATAGATTCAAACGAGGAGCATATCAAGCGGCCGCCACGAGGTCCATAAACGTACACAGATTCTTGTCACCTGGAAAAATGTCCAAAGTAGATTGAGGTATCACAAAAGAGAGTACGATTATGTAAAGGACATACTAGTTGCGAGCGGCTTCGGTTAGGACAGTGAGCGCATGGTGGTGACGGCCCCAGATGATGTTTGGGATGAGTATTTAAAGGTAACATAACCTATAAATTTTGCTGTATAAAAAATTGATAGTCAGCTGACATTTACTGATTTTCAAAATTATCGCATGTTTGTAGTCTCATCAGCCAGCTGAGAGGTTGCGTGGCAAGCGAATTGAACGGATGAATGATTTAGAGGTGATTGTCGGCTCTGATCAAGCTACGGGCAGATATGCACAAAGAAGTAGGAACATTGCGGCATCATCGTCTCGTGTTTATAGAGGCCTGAATGAGTCATGGAAAAAGTTGGGTGATGACACGGATGTTATCGTGGACCTCTCCGAGGAAAATCTCTATGAATCACCTGACAATTATGACCAATCAATTGACAGTTAAACAAGGAAAAATAAGTCGTTTCAGGACACTCCTAATCGTAGAACCGAATTCAAGAGTAGTCGTGGTGGGAGTGCGACAACAAAAAAGATGTGACCTGCTCGACCCTGTGATGTCGTAGGCATGTCTCTCACGAGTGTCGCGGAGGCTATGCGTAACTTCGGACTTGGAAAGGAGGTCAACCGAACGAGTAGGGTCTTAGACATACTGGAAGAGGTTCAGGGGCTAACCAATGCTGAGTTTATTGATGTTGGTCAACTCTTTAATAAGGATGAGAAGTCTACATCCTTTTTTATTACTCTACGACCGGAATGTCGTGTTAATTGGCTTAAAAAAACTCTATTCAATTTGAAGAATAATGATGGTGGTGGTTTTGTTTAATGGTTGCTGATCTTTGGGATTTCAAAACTTTAAAAGTTGGGTAGGGTTTATATAGTAATTTAGGTGGTCAAACATTTGCTATAAGAAGCTTTTTTTTTTTTAACATGTAATAACTTTCACATATTTTTTGTCACGACTTC
Organism: Magnolia sinica; assembly: GCF_029962835.1. Taxonomy (NCBI): domain Eukaryota; kingdom Viridiplantae; phylum Streptophyta; class Magnoliopsida; order Magnoliales; family Magnoliaceae; genus Magnolia; species Magnolia sinica. The sequence goes on from NC_080577.1 coordinate 1,976,034, forward strand.
TATTTTTGAATTCCTCACATCTAGTAGAGACAATGTTATACACTGGACTTGGACTGTTCCTGGGATGATATCCTTGATATGTAATTATTTAATCTAATTTTGGATCAATTGCTTTTGTTATGTAACTTTTTTTTTATGATAGGACCACACACTTCGTATGGAGAAAAGGTACGCTCCCCAAACACATGTCAAATGGTTTTATTAGATTATATATTTTTTATACGATCGGATGTGCCTCTTTCTTTGTAAATGCATATAATTTTCAATTTGTTACTATTCATTACGATAGTGGACCTTTCTTTGTAGATGGCGAAGAAAAAATACTATGTATTCCTGGTTAGGTGTCGGCCAGGAATTTATCTTACACGCGATGATGCACGAGTCGAGGTAGAGGGATATAGTGGGGGCCGCCATCGAGTGTTCAAGAATTGGAGAGAGGCTACGGCATGCTGGACAGTTTTTTCGGTCTGGCGAGTGCACCGCTAACACATAGACGTGGATCTCCCTCGGGAGATGTGGCCACATCAATGGACGCAGTTGATGTCCATCATTCTGCAACGCTGTCTATCTAACAGACAGCCCGGGCTACTATTTCTAGGCCCACGTTTACTGATGATCTCCCCCATTCCGCTGCAGAGAGATTTTTGGTACTCTTGATTAGAATTATGGTTTTTTTTTTGCATTGCATATTATGATTAAATTTAGATATTATTGGGAATGTTTTACTAAAACTGATACTTTGAACAGCTTGTTTAAGTTGGATGATTTCAAGACATTAGTATAGTCAAGGTAGGTGTTGCAATATTAGCAGATATTATAATCATCCATACGGATTTGATATAGTACTTCCACACGTATGCACAAATTTCATACCGAATGTTGTGTATGCATGGATGAGATCATGCAGTATGATCGCAAATGATTCAGTAAAATATATAGACAATTCGAATGAAACAGATACATCATTGTGGGTCCCACAGAGCACCAGCCACTAGCTACGGTGGACTGGTTTTGGTGTGGTAGCCCACCCGGTTTGGACCAGTCAAAGCCGTACGTGCGAACGGCTGATCCCACAGTCTGCATGAGACCACTCAAACGTCCAAATGCACACGGTGGAATTGCAGTTGATTTCATATCAAATCCCATATGCATCCAAACGGGATCACTATTCATGTGATCCTAGGATGGCCGTGACAATCCAAACAGGTGGGGGGTTTTGGTCCTGGGATAGAAGAGTCCCATTGGATATCCGACGGTCCACTGACACCACCGTCATTACCTTAAAATCCATCCCATCCCTCCTAATCCCACGGGATCGGTCCCGCCAAACACGCCCCAAGTGAGTTAACTGAGCTAATTCGGTTGGTGTACATCTCTTGGCATCGCTGACGCATCCACCAAAGCAGGATGCATATGGTGTCCTCTAGTAGGGTACGGTTAATTGTAGTGTAGCACACAATCCCAGACATGTCCACTGAAATGTAGGTGGATCTACGCCATCCACGTTGTAGAGCGTGTTTCTGATGGGTGCATGACCCAAATCTCACATTGCCATGATGCTTTAAATCGTCCGATATTGCAAATTAAATGAACGGTTGGAAAGAAAATGGTCAATGATCCAAAGTGCAATCAACGGGTTTGGTTTCTCCTATTTGATGTGTGAACCCTTCTGGATTTCAGAAAGCCATACATGGCACGCAGGCACATTTCGAAATGTGTGCAGGGGGCACAACTCGAAAATCATACAATTTAACCATCCTATTTATCACGATCACTTTCTTCTCGACCGTTGATTTAATGGTCGCAATTGAAAGGTTGGGATAACTATATGAAAAGAAAAATGTGTGGCCCACAATGATGTGTGCGTGCATCCACTCCGTCCATCATTTGTGCCGTCTCATGTTAGGAGGAAAACCCAAATATCACACCAATCCAAAATTAAAGTGGGCTGCAACCACGAACCAACAAAGGGAACCAGACGCAGACCATTGAAACCTTCATGGGTCCACCGTGATGTCTGTATTCAATCCAACCCATTCATGAGGCTATCAATATCCGACTGATCCAAAACTTCATCAGGCCCCAAAGAAGGTCTCAATGGAAAACGCCACATTTCAAACTTTTCCAATTGTGCGGCCCAGTTAAGTTTTCGATCAGACTTATTTTTTACTCGGACATACTAATATCTGCTGGAGAAAGCGATGGACTGACTGAATTTCACAGACACATCACAGTGGGCCCCACGTAGCTTTTTGGTCCACGGGCTCCCTACAACAGCTATTGTAGAAAAACCGCGTTCTGGTGGGAGAAACCTGGCAGTGGAAGCGGATTGCGTACTGGGTAAACTATGTGGGGTCCACCATGATTTATATATTTTATCCGCTCCGTTAATCCATTTTAACAGATAATTGTATGGCTTAGACTAAAAATGAAGTACATCCAAATCTCAAGTAGACTTTACCATGGGAGACCGTATGAATTTCTACCATTGAAAATTTCTTAGGGGCATGGAAGTTTCGGATCAAATTTTTATTTGTTTTTCCCCTTCATTGTTGTCTATGTGATATTATTAATAGGTTGGATGACAGATAAAAATCACAATGGCCCTAGAAAGGTTTCGGTGGCACAGGTCATTGTTCCCATTTCTTCCTGTATGCAATTTACTTGTGCTTTGGATATACTTCAATTTTGGGTTCAACCACTAAAATAAGGTGAAAAATAATTTGGGTTCAACTAAAATGAGCCGAAACCTTTATAGTGGCCCAAGTGCCCAACTGAGTTTACTCACTATGTAAAAGCCTACTGAATAAGTAGGTAATCTGATTTCCTTGGTGGTGAAGTAAGATGAGTTGGACAGGCTTACCTATCTACTGCCACGTGTCCACTCCAAATGGGGAGCAAATTGCCTTGGACCGAAGGGCACAATGATATACTTGTCCCTGATTAATTCATTTTGTCCATGTATTTTGAAATACCATGATTAGACTTGAATCTAAAATTTAGTGGATCGAAGACCACACCAAAGAACCAGTGGGAAGAGAAACGTAGCTGACCATGATATTTATATTCCATCCAAACCATTTAAAAGGCTATCACCATTTGCTACCTCTCGGTTTCAAATTTAGTTACTTGGTTTATGTGGGTATGCAAAAAATGAATGTGTGGCTCAATTCAAACCGAACAACTAAAACCTAAGCGCTAAAATAGACAGATATGTCGGAATCGACCGTGTATAACCGGGGTCGAATAAGATCAATCGCCTATTCCATCACTTACACAATGTTGTTTAGATGATTAGATTATCAGAGAATAGGGTTCATCATCTAAAAATAAGTTGCACCTTTTGACTTATGTATGAAATAACTTTTCAATACAAATAAAATAAAAGGAAAATTTTTACAGTCGGCCATAAAAAACAAACAAAATAAATTATTTAACGTTATTTAAGATTATTATAAGCAAAAGATGTAACCCATTTTCAAAGGACGAACCTCACCCACTGATAATCATCTGATCATGTTAAATAATGTTGTGTTAGTGCTAAATAGGCAGCCGACCCTTGTGTATGATTGATTCCGACATATCTGATTATCTTGATGCTTGAGGTATTAGTTATTCGGTTTAAATTGAGCCGAACATTCGGTTCTGGTACACCAGCACAAACCATGTGACCAAATTTGGCATGTCCGGTGGGACCTTAGTCTTGTTAGTGATTAAAGAGTCTAAAAATCTCGTGTATGTCTCATCTAACCTTTCGAACTCGATCATTATAACTTTCTTATACTCATACCAAATTCACAATATATACTAATACTAACGTTTATTAGACTATTACCATTTGATAGACATCAATTATTTCTATAATCACAATTATCATACTAATACAAAACTTCTATCACCCCCGAATGTTCAATGGACACTGTTTTGTGTGGTATGTCACACACTAGTTTTGGATTTATATGATTTTTAGATTCCTGTCCTACATGGTCTTGCAAAACAGATGGATAGGGTGGGTTTGTCATTGACATCTCCGTTCCACGCCGCCTTGAACGCAAGGATATTTCTATGCCCCCGGGTCACAGGCAATCCGCTTCCCAGCAAAGAAGCGCGTGACTATGGTCTACATTGCTCCGCCCGAGTTTGAATTCCATAGTCAAATTGTATGTTCGTGGTTTTCCGTTACGATATTTAGAATTTTTGATACGTTGTCATTTTTTAGTCTTCGTGGAACTAGCTTATTCTACAAGGCATGCAAAAAGTTTGTAAGCTTGACTACACATCCACTTAAACCCGTGTGGGACCCATCGTGTTGTGTGTTTTCCATCCAACCCGTGAATTAAGTGATCCTCACCACTATAATGAGATTTTCCAAAAATCAGGCCTATCTAACCGTTAAGTAGACCACTGCATAAAAAAAACAATTGAAAACCAACCAAAAACTTTCAAATTTACATATTGACCCGTTTGGTGGTTGGATCGGCCTGATTTTTTTGGCGTCCAACATTCAAAATTGGATGACCCTTCTCGAGAGATTGGGTGGCACATATACAGACGGTGGGCCCCAGAGGTAAGCCTTGTAAAATGGAAGCGGATTGCGTACTGAGTAACTCAGTACGCTAAGCGTGCTGAGTAAACTCTGTGGGGTCCACCGTGATTTACATATTTTATCTGCTCCGTCCATTCATTTTAACATATAATTTGAGGGCTTGATCTCAAAAATGAAGTATATCCAAATCTCAAGTGGACCTCACCACCGGAAACAGTGTGAATTGAAATTCTATCGTTGAAAATTTCTTGGGGCCCACAGAAGCTTTGGATCAATCTGATATTTGTGGTTTCCCTTCATCCATTTCTTTGTAATCTTAGGAACAGGTTGGATGACAAATAAACGTCACTGTGGCCCTTAGAAATGTTTCAATGGTGGAAGTCATTATTCCCACCGTTTCCTGTGGTGTGGTCCACTTGAGCTTTGGGCATAATTATATTTTGGACCCAACCACTAAAATGATCTGGAAAAACAGATGAGGGGGCGTGGATAACCTATATACATTTAGATAGGCTCAACTGAGTTTACTCAGTACGATAAAAGCGTACTGAGTAACTCAGTACGCAATCCGATTTCTGGTATGGCTCACCTAAATCATGCCACGTGTTATTTTTCAAATATTTACATTTTTTAAAACATTTCTTATTTTTATTTTACATATACGCATTCTCCTTTTCCTTTTCATATTTGTAATTAATACCTTTCCCTCATACGCAAGTCACCAAATTGTCAATGCTATTAGATGGCGGCTTAACTAGCGTTGGCTAAGCTACTAAATTGCCACAGGTTAGGCCCAATGTCACATCTTCGCTAGATTTGAAGCATCGAGCGGTTCCTTTCCTTTTTTTATCCTGCACGTATCTGCAAAATCTAAGCCATCCAATCAGTTAGCCCCACCATATAGATGGCAGTACGTAGCTACGAGATCTGGCCATCTAGCCGGTTACTCCAACCATGATAGCATATCATTGTAAGATCTGAGGTATTCAAACAGTTAGCCCCACTATATAGATGGCGAATGTAGTACACTTGCCAAGACTTTTGTTTTATGTATATGGCCCAACTAAATGTTGGACTAGACTGACTAAGGTGTCAATATAGTGCCCATGCCTTCCTTCTCAAGACACCAATCTACACTGATCAAATGCTGCGGCCCCTGCGGCCCATCAGTTAGATGGTTGGATCACCTAACGAGGATGTCTAATGGTACCAAACACTATTAATGTGTTCCTGCTAGACATGTTGGTTTGGATCATCCATTGTGCTATGGACCATTGGTGTTGAGGACCTACAGTTGGACGGTCCTCATCTGAGTTAATCGTAAGGCGGGTCTGATGTGAAGAAAGTCACATGTATTGATGTGGCAGGTGTAGGGGTGTATACGAACCGAGGTTAGCTCGCTCGACTCGACTCGAAAAAGCTCGATTTGACTCGGTTCAAAGCTGAGTTCAAGCTGAGTTGAGCTGATTTTTTTATCTAGAAAATGAGTTTGAGCCAAGTTTGATTAGGCCACATCTCGTCTCAACTCGGATCTAATCCAACTCAAATCGAACTCGGATTGAGCCAGTTTGGTGACTCGGTTACTTTGCCATTGATGTTGCTCACCAATTGTTTGATAAAATGACTCAGCAGAATGTGGCGGGTGACAAGGACGGTTTGTACATGAAACAAATACCTTTTTTCTCTTTCTTCTCTTTGTTTTTATGTTGCTTAGAAGGTGTTCTTTAAAACCATTGTCACTGTTTGTAAAACAGTTAGATTTTGAAGTTGTAGTTCAGGTGTTTGTGGAAATGCCTCCATGGTAAACTTAGCTCGATCTTGGCTTGAACTCGGCCCGAGCTGCTGATTGAACTGAGCCGAGATGGCCAGTCAGGCTCAGCAAGTTCAAGTTGAGGTCAGCCAATGACTAAGCTGAGGCCAGCTCGACTCAATGTACACCCCTAGGCAAGTGAAGGAACTAGGCCATTCACCTGATAGCAAACATTAAATGTAAGCCATGGTTTAAAATTACAACCAACTGATGATCCTAACAACCCAATCAATTGCATCCAAAATTTTTTGGTCAAAAGGTGACTAAGATTAAGGTAACTATATGAGCAATGGCCATATAAAAAAAGACACCTATAAATTGGCTACTCCCCCTGCGAATGGCTAGTGGTCGGTGCTCTGTGGGCCCCACCATGATGTATGTGTTTCATCCATGTTGTCCTTCTATTTTCTAAATCAGTTTATAGTATGAGACGAAAATTGAGGTATATCACAATCTCAAGTGGACTACATTACTGGAAAACAATATTGAATGAACGTGGGCCATTAAAAACATTTTAGGGGGCATAAAAGTTTTGGATCAAGTTTATATTTGTTTTTTTTCCCTTCATCTAGGTCTGTATGACCTAATCAATAGATTGGATGTCAAATAAACAGTACAGAGGGTCTTAGGAGGATTTTAATGGTGTATATCCAATCACTATTGTTTTCATGTGGTATGGTCCACCTGATATTTATATACCTCTCATTTTCGGGATCAAGCCTAAAATGATCTGTAAAAATGGATGAATGGAATGGATGAAACACATACATCATGGTGGGCCACGGGGCACCAACCATTAGCCACAGGGCTGGTGGCAGGGGGAGTAGCCAATTCGTTTCCCTTATAAAGTGATTAAGATTTAAAGTGCCAAAATTATGCGATCCATGCAGAATGGAAGGATAGGCATTTAAAAAAGGGGGGGCGTTTTTTGGGAAAAATAAAAAATAAAAAATTGCAGCAGTACCAAATTCAGATTCTCCAACATTTATAAGGCCTAACCATCCGACGTCGTCATACACCGACAGGGGTATTATTTACAAATACGGTAGTAGGAAGGGTCTTTTTCTTATATAGAGCATGTACCAAAAAAAAAAAAAAAACATCTTCCTTTCACGTTTCTGTCTGAAATTACCTAAGGCCAGACTTAGCTCCTCACACTCACTCACAAAACTTCACATCGTGCATCGCCCTACACGTCTCATCCAAACCATTCATCTAACATGTCCCACTAAGGCGAACAAACTAAAAAAAAAATGAGGTCATTCCAAAACCTAGGTTCCATCCAATTAAGCGGTCAGTGGGCTCATGTCTCATTGATCCAGACCATTGATATGATGGCCGCACGTTCCTATTTCCAACGTGGGGTCCACTTAAAGAAGTTACCTGCTGAAACACTAGGAGCTTGCACTGGCTCTCCTGATTGGCACATGATGTCTTCGTGCGCAGGCGGGCATCCCTGGTTCCATATAGAGGTGGGCATCGAGCCCAGTCTAGTCGAGGTGGGTAAAGCTCGGCTCGGCCTGTCCATGTTGTACTCGAGTTCTAGCTTAAGCTCAACATTGAAGCTTGGTTTGTTTGCCAAAGTTGTCAAGTTGAGTTTGAGTCGAGCTAATGGTTCGAGGCAAGGCGAGTTCACCTCAAGTCGAGCTTAAGCTTGTTCATCAAAAAATTTCAATATATAGAACCATAGCCTGTAATATGTTTACCCATGTAATCTGAGTAATTGTCATCCACTTAATACAAAGGATTTTATACAATTTGCTCAATTTAGTATTTAGGTGGGCCACAAAAAGAGAATAGTGCAAATCATAATTAAAACACCTAAGTTCACTTTGTGTAGACCACCTGAGTTTTGGGTTAGGGTGATTTTAGGGATATCTCCTCAATCTGGGAGGGCTAACACAATGAATTCATTTGATGGCATAGAAACAATGCGGGTGGACCCATAAAGCTCAGGAGTTGAAAGCACTTCCTAAGAGGGGTTGTGGAGAAATAGGTTCCTTTCCAAACATGGATGCACCATTACCCCAAAAAATAACTTAGAATGATCTTGGTGACAATTTCGTGAAATGTTCAGTTAGATGTGGACAATCAATGTATTTCTTTTCTTACCCGTTCGTATACATTCCACAAATCGAAAGGTTATCACTATCTTACAAAGGAGTTTTTTGGAGCATAGTTGTTCCATAGTGGGGAGCAACAAATCAATGGTCTGGATTACTAGAGTCGACTGCACTTGTCAGATTTAAAAACGCAAGAGGTTACTGCACCGGGATGCTAGTAGGTGGGGTCCACTGTGGTGTTTGTGAAAAATCTAAAAGAACAAAAAATGGGGACAATCCAAAATTGAGTGTGATTCATAAGAAGAAACAGTGGGGATTCAATGACCACCATTGAAGCTGTAAGACCCATATCCTAGCCTGTACTGTTCCGTAGGCTTCCGCGGTCCTCCCAGTCGAATTTCGGCGACCAGCGACGCGTACACTGCGGGTTCCAACGAAGCGTTTCGCGTGCCAAGGCGATACCCTGGCCAGGAAATGTGGGCCCGCGTTCAGTTCGGGAAAAATGTCGTGCGTTGCGGATTCCGATAGAATCTCTACCAAACGTCACATTAATCCATCAATCAATCACCTCAAGAAAGTATAAGCAACCCATTACCCTACCCATCCCTCTCTCACCCAAAGTCAAAGTAACCCATGTTTAACCCATTCCTTCCTTACCAAAAGTCAAGAAAACCTATCCCTTTTCATCCCATCACTACTCCTCCCTCTCTCTCATTTTCTCATTTTTCATTCCAAGCAAATCCCAAGAGAGGAATCATCTATGGCTTCCATGAGAGAAGCTAGGTGTGGCCCACTCCCTACCACCCAATCCCACCCTCTAAAATCAATCTTAACTGTTGAATCTTATTTCCTTGGAACTCTATAATCCGTTGGTGGAAGAAGGAACAGGAGATCAAGGTGGGTGATTTTATGATTTTTTTTTTTTGATTTGAGGGCCCACATGGCGAGACCCATCTTGATGTATGCTTTGTATCAGAGCGGGACCCATAGTAGCGGGGTCCCTCCATCACCACTCGTCTTCTCTCTCTCTCTCTCTATGTGTGTGTGTGGCCCACCCTGATGGACCCCACCTCGAGGTATATATTTTATATCCATGCCAACCACCTGTGGGGCCCACTTTTCTGGCGTGCAGCAGGTGCTTGGACGGTCCAACAACCTGGACGAGAACGAAAAACACAACTATTAGCTTTATTTGAAGCTGGTGGGTCCCACACGTGTGGATCCACCTTAATGTTTGGGCCTCATCCCCACCATCTAGCAATGGACAGTGGGCCCCTCATTTTAATGTCAGTAAGTTCTGGGATATGATTGTGAGGGATGTGTTACATCCCAAACGTTCGTCCAATGTGGGGCCCACTCCACACATGCTGCACATGTGGAGGTGGGGCCCGCCAGATGTATGTGTATCTCGCTGTCCATTCCTGGACGCAATATGGACATGATAGGTGGGGCCCACCTTAATGTATGTATTCTATATTGCACTGTCCATCTCTGGCTGGTGCCATGTAGGCTGATCGATGATGTATGTGCTGGAAATCCAGCCGTCGTCCATTTGTGGGACATAAGGCCCTGATGTAGGTGTTTTATCACCACCGTCCAGCAAATGAACGGTGGGATCCACACCATGATATATATGTTTCATCCGTCTATTCATCTGATGGTGGACCCACATGATATACCAGCTACTGCTGCAGCTGGGTTTCCCAGCTGGTGGGCCACCCATGTGGCTCCACCTTGACGATGTGTTGTATCCAGCCGTCCATCAGGGACGGTAGTACCCACCGTGATCTATGTATCTTATCCATACCGTCCAATGTTAGGATGGTGGGTCCCTCTACTGGTGACATTAGCAAGTTCCGTGGGACCCACCAGATGTATGGTTTCATCCACGCCAACCATCCATTTGTGGGCCCCACCTTGATACGCATGTATATCTACACTGCCAAATCATTTGATGGTGAGACGGATCGGCTGGTGTATCTCACCCAGCAGCAAATAGCTGATGTAGTGGCGTTAGCAAGTTATGTGGGCACACCCCACACGTGTAACACATGTGACCAGGTGGGACCCACCTTGATGTATCTATTCTATATCCCTACTCGTCCATCTGGACAGGTGGTGTGGGGTGCACCGAGATGTATGTGTCTTTATTTCACACCACCCATTTGGACGGTGTTATGTGGGCCGCACCATGATGTATGGGTATATCCCCACCGTCTGTCCATTTTGATGGATGTATGGCCCACCTTAATGCATGTATTTTAGCCACACCGTCCAATGCATGCATTTTAGCCACGCCGTCCATCTGTTTCATCTGTGCCATGCCTAGCCTCGTGGGACACCATGATATATGTGTTGTGCATCCATATTGTTCATTTGGTGGGCCCATTTGGAAGGTGCAGGCCCACTTATTGGCCATGTAGGGCCCACCCAATATGATGTAATTAGGCCCATGTGATGCAGCCCACTTGATGTATGAGACTCTTGTGTAAGGCCCATTATGATTGTACGTGGCTCATTGTGATTGCATGGGGCCTGTTGTGATGTAATTGTGGCCATTGATGAGGCCTGATGTGATGTATTTTCGGCCCATTTGGTAAGGCCTAATGAGATATATTTCCAGCCCATTTGGTAAGGCCTAATGAGATGTATTTTCGGCCCATATGTCGTGGCCCATTGTGATATAATTCCAGCCCATATGGCGAGGTCCAACGTGTTGTATATGTAGTCCATTTGTTAAGGCCTAATATGATATATTTGAGGCCCATGGATTGAGGCCCATTGTGATATATTTAAGGCCCATATGTTGTGGCCCATTGTGATGTATTCGGGGCCCATGAGACGTGGCCCATCTGATGTATATAGGCCCATGTGATGCGGCCCATTGTGATGTATATTAGGCCCATGTGACGCGACCCATTGTGATGTATTAGACCCTTCTGTAAGGCCCATTATGTTGTATGAGGCCATGAGCCCATTGTATGTTCGACCCAATGTGGACCACTTCTTAGGAGCAATATTGGCTAAATGTTCACATTGATGGGCGATGGTGGTTAAAGGTCCACATTGTGACCTTTCCTTAAGCTTGGTTAAGCACATTCTCATAATTCTCTAGTGAGTTAACCCAAATTATTGGGCCCCATTGATATTGCTTGTCCCATCATCGACCGTCCATTTATGGACCCCGCATTGCGTCGAGATTGATTACCGATTCCATTTGTCGAGGCCAATTCTGATTGCCGAGGCCGATTCCGATTATCGAGGCCGATTCCGATTATCGTGGCCGATTCCGATTGTTGAGGTCGAGGTCGATTTCGATTGTCAAAGCTGATTGTTAAGGCCGATTATCGAGGCCAATTCCTATTGTTGAAGCCTAATGTGATGTATATGCGGCCTATGTAATGAGGCTCATTGTGGTGCATTTGAGGGCCAGGCGATGGAGCTCATTGTGATGTATATTAGGTCCATGTGAGAGGCCCATCGTGATGTGTATTAAGCCCTTGAGTAATGCCCATGATGTTGTATATTAGGCCATTGTGTGAGGCCATGAGTCCACTATATGAGGCTTTATGTGGGTCATTCCTTGGGGGCAATGTTGGTTAAATGTCCACATTGTCGAGGTCGATTGTTGATGCTGGTTATTAATACCGATTAAGAGTATGTGACAGCATAGCATCATGATACATGTCCATACGCGTCATCTGCATGTTTGTTATGAGATGTGGTTGACTATTGCATATGTCATATGCAGGTTGTTACGAGACTCCCTGATAGACGGAGGTTATCTCACATGAGCACACGGTATGCGCAGGATTGATATATGATTGGATTATATGACCCATGCATATTACATTATGTGTTGCGACTACTGTATGCCTTAGTGATATTAGGGTCATAGCCTCCACAGGTATATCGTGAATGATCAGATAGGACACCAGAAATATTTGCTTCTAGCATCTGGGCGCCATAGATGTCCCTGGGTGAAAATATCTAAACCTCCGTGGCCAGGAGACGCCCCAACGTCAAGACTAAGTGGATATATATGAGCGTATGAGGGTCGAATACCAGGAGGCTGCGTCTCCCATTATGTCGTGGTCGGTTGGGAGGGGGTGTGGCCTTACCCACCCGAGGGTAGGGGGCATTGCTATGCTGAGTTTGACTAGCTCATGAATGGGTCCGCTATCGATGTGCCGGGTAGATATTAGCTAACTACTGGCTAGACGGATGGTGAGGTCTTTTCCACTTGCATGGTCGAATGTTAGTAGGTGGTGATTTGCATATATATACTAGACCCCGGTAATGATCCTAGAGAGAAACCGTACTGATATGTGGACTTATCGAGTAAGAGTTACATATTTATTTATTCATTCATTCACTATTCACTTGGGTTGATGGTGCGCAACTAATTGTTGTGTACCTTCGTAATGGTAAGAATTTCGGTTGTGCATGCGACTAGCCTGAGATCAGGAGTCTACTACATTGAGTCTGGCTATCCAAATTTAAGTATGAGACTGGTTTGGATAGAATCTCTTGTGATGGACCCCATAGCATGCGACACAACGCATTATCATCCCGACTTCACTCCAACTTGGTCATTTCATTCACACTGCATATTGCATTACATCTGTAGCATTTAGTATTTTGGGTTGCCATATTTTTGCATTGATATGGCTGTTAGCATTCATTCCTTGTATCGTGAAGCCTTGGTACGGCTGATGGCACTTATGGACTTACCAGTATATTTCTGCTTACTCTGATATCATATTACACCACCCTCTAAGCTTTCTATAAGCTTGCGTACGATAGATGCGTGCAGGTGTTGTTAGGTTGCAGTAGTGTGGAGCATGGAGCGTGTAGCTGACTTCTGGAGCTTGATTTTGACATATGCATTTTTCTTTCAGTATTGTATTCAAATATTTATATTAGTGGATATGTGATGATGATGTTGCCTTCGTGATTTGGGCAAACTTGTGGTTATGCTTCTTACGAGATAAATGTACGTTGGGAAATCGTCCTTGTAGGATCCCAAGATCGGAACCTGACATATAGTCGCTGGGAGCCGAGAATGGGGTACTATGGAGGCTGTCGGCACCAGGTTCAGTGATCAAGATTTTTGTGAATTCGATTTCCGAATTTGGGGCGTGACAAAAACATTTATACTCCCTTAAGGAATAGGGCCCTACCTCTTTACGTCCTTAAGGAACATGGCCCCACAGCTACAGATTGAACATATAAGAAGAAGTAGGAGAAGAAGAAGAAGAAACAGATCTGGGCAATGGACACTCACCCTGTCAGGATTGGGCGCGGCCGCTTTAGTTCGTTCGGTGAGATCGGGTGGTGGGTAGTGGTCCAGTGGAATGCTAGCCGTGCGGGCAACGTGCTGGTGGTGGTGGTCCGGTGGATTGCTTTTGCTGGTCAGGCCGACGACGGGTAGCGGCTAGGTAGGATAGAGAGAAGAAAAGGAAAGGGAGAAAGGGAAAGGACGTCGGGTAGGGCCGACCGTAGGTAGGGTTTATATATATATAATATTTAAATTTAAAATTTTTAATATAGTTGTTACTAAATGAGCCGAGTCGATCTTGAGTTCGAGCTTCAAGTCAAGTCAAGTTAAAATGCCCCCTAGTTGAACTCAGCTCGAACTCAACTCGAGCTACAAAATATTAGCTTGACTCGACCCGAGTCGACCATTTAAGCCGAGTCAATCCGAGCTAACTTGAGCCAAGTCGAGCGAGTTAATCAAGCTAGTTCAACTCGTGAATAGCTCTATTTCCATATTAGTATAATCATGTTCCGGTCGCCCCAAAAAGTGTTTCAATTGAAGGCATCTCTGTTCCACTTTCGCAATACTGTGGCCCACTTGAATTTTGTACCGGCCTTGGGGCCTTAATGTCCATATCTTGAACTGATGAGCCCATGAATCCACCATTCATGGAGTAAACCCAGAACTTCCAAAATTAAAAGATCCTGGCCTTTCTTCAGTGCCCATCCTATCTAAATGAAGTATGAATTATTTTGGGTCCTTGCTCTTGTTCTGGTGGTAGACTCTTAGGAGTTTCAACACCTAGTCAAGGGTTCGAGTACCCATGAGTGGTGAAATCCCACTACGGCAATGTGCGTATGTTTTTTATTAAAAAAATGTATTAATTATTTCTAACACGAGATAGTGGTACATTAAGGATGCAACTCAACCCAACCTGATCCAAATACATGTGCTTATTCCCAACATGAATTTGCTCAACAAGAGACTAACCCGATTTCAAATTGCGTTGGAGCTTTCCAGCCCTGACCCAACCCAACCCAGACTTGGGTTCGGTTCGACCCAAACCCAAGTTGCAGCACTTCAGCCGCACTTATGGGTTTGCTATACCAACACAACATCAGCAAACATGTTATGCGACCATTTGCATTATCAATATGCTATGTTAAACCATAGGAGCATGACTACTGTCAGAACATAAATACAAGCTTTCATCACTCGCAAAGAAAAAAAAAATGATAAATCAGACCGACTGCATATAATAACAGAAAAAGAAAGAAAGAAAAGGAAAACTGCAATCACATACACCGAAAGAATGTATATACGCTTTGTTAGCTTATGTTGATCCTGCAAGACACGAAGAAAAAACATTTTCAGTTACAGTACAAGTAATAAATGACACCACAACAGCATGATAGCACTGAGCAACCAAAATTCTCCGCATTAAAAGGAAAAAGGTAGGTATTTCTGTATTATTTTTTAAAGAAAAGGTTCCAATTTGAAAAGCATGTACCACCTGCCGGTCTTGATCCGACCGCTGTCAAGTGCTATGGGCGCAAACGACAACCGTTCAAGCATGGGACCACCACTTGCCGACAGTCGGATCAACGGTTGTAACGTTGTCCTTGCACTCAATGGGGGGTTTTTAATAATTGTTATTTCCCAAATAAGCAGCAAATTAGTGTATTTTAAGAAGAAAGGTTTGCTCAGACCAGAAACAGGAAGAGCCCTGCCTATCTACCAAAACAGAGCTCACCGATTTGATCTTCTGGCCAAATGCGGTTCTCGGAGTTGGGGTGGGCCAATCTGCTTGTATCCTAAGCTGTGGTCCATCAAAAAATCGAAACAAAGGGGCCACCTCAAGGAATGGTCGGATCTCTCACGTAATGTGTCATTTGGAACGTTGCTTGAATTAGATAGAACGGGCTCCTACAAACGTGTGGGTTCATCAGAAGCCTCTCGTTGGACCATATCTCCAAATGCTGCTGTAACCACATGAAAGCAACATGATCTGGACTACACAAAAATCATGGGCATCCGACAATCCTAAACATCCAATCAGAGGACTTTGTCGACAGACAAGGCCGAGCTACTACCTCCCAACCATCCATTTGCAGGCTATCGGATCATAGAGATTTTCCATGAGCAATAATCAATCTACGATGGACCCACCATATGCGCCGCCGAGATAATCCTTACCCCAGTCAAGAGAAACCTTGCCAATAGGGAAACAAAAGAGGGCCAACGCATTTCATGATTTATCAATTCGTGTAAAATTTGGTAGTATCAGAGTAGACCTCATCTCCAAAACATAATTATAATTAAGAACTTTTACAAAACACTACCTGAAATTTACATTCCCATAATTTCTTTTAAAAACCTTGTCATTAACAGACCTAGCTAATTTAGGTAATTATCATTCTCAAAGCTCTCATTAGATTTTATTACTGGAATTTAAATTAATTGATTGATTGATTTTTAATTTTTTTGCAAAGAACAGAAAAAAAAAACCTTCGAACACGAATTTAATAATGTTGAATTGCTTTTCTCAATACGAGTGAATGGCCCATGCTTCAGTGATCCGGAAGCGGATTGGGTGGTGTGTGGCACACAATACCGACCTGGTGGGTGGGTTGATGTCACCAAATTCTGTGGATCCATCACGAGGTATATGTTATATCCAAACCGTTTGTCCATTTGGCGAGCATAAGGTTTGATCAAAAAAATAAGACAGATCAAAAGATCAAGCTGACTACATTGCAAAAACGAGTGGGGATTGAACGTCTACCATTGAAACCCTTTTCGGGGTCACAGGAGTTTTGGGTCAATATTATATTTGTTTTTCTTCTTCATCCGGGTCTGTGTTACCTTATTAATAGATTGGATGGAAAATAAATAGTACGGTGGGCCCTACGAATGTTTTAACAGTGAGAATAATTGTCTCACTGCTATTTGTAGTACAAAGCTTTGTATATGACTCACTGTTTTGATAATGCTCTAAAATGATCTCAAAAAATGGATGAACAGTGAGGATACAATAAATACATCATTGTGGGGCCATGTTACTTTGATCTTCTTGTAACTGTTGGTAGAACTCGGAGCTCGAAGAGCGGTAGCGCTAGTCTTCGCACGATATGTACCCGTCGGTGGTGTGTGGTACACCAGCCAATCCGCTTCCCAGTGATCCAGGCCATTAACACGATGGCAGTGCAAATTCCTAGAAAGGAAGATCCGAAGTCTTGATCCTTCCTAAAATCGAATGGCTGGAATCTTGAGAGATTCTTTTTTTAAGAATCCCTCATCTACAGTAAGGCCCACCAGATCAACGGTCTACGTACTTAACCGTGGGCCTCACATGTACAGAGCAGGAAGCGCGACAAAGCGAATGCACAGTGGATCCTGCCAGCCTAACTGGCTTAGGTACTCTGGAGGCTTCTTGAAGTGTGGGCCACACGTATGTGGGACCCACTAAATCGACAGTAAAAGAAACAACACGAAGAGAAACTTACCACTTGAGAGTGTTGATCTTGCATTTGGGCGAGGCACCTCCAGTCGACTTCCTCATCCTCACGTCCTCGCACAAAACCCTAACACCAAGCTTCTCAGTCTCCCAACCCCAGAGCCTGAGCCCGAACCTAGTCCGAACCTCCACGTCAAAAGCAAGCTGCTTGCTTTGGTACCGAGCCTTCAATCTCTTCCCCGCGCCATCTTCAATCAGCTGGTTTTTCACAGCCGTCGAGAACTTGAGCACCGTGACATTCCTTGTCCCTTGCTCGAAACCAGCCAAAGATCCCGAACCTAATCCCACACCGTCGACACCCACAGCCGATATCCGAACCTGGGTCTTACCGTACGAGAACCCGATCTTGCTGTTCGGGTTCCTGGCCTGAACCCGGATCACCGTCTGTGAATCCAGGAACGTCCCGTCAGGTCTAACGTCGACCTTGAATTTTGGCGTTTCCAGAGATTGGAGCTGGAAGGATGGCAGCTTGGGCTTGAACCAAAGGTAGAAGAGGCCGCCTGCAATGGCGACGATGATGATAAGTAAGAGTATGAAGATGAACATGAAGCAGCAGCAGCAACAGCAGCAGCTCTTCCGTTTCTGTTTCTGATGGTAAGCCGGATGGATGGGCGCTTTTCGGGTAGGCGGTTTTGATATAAGGGGCTTGTTCGGGTCCTTGTAGCCCGGCGGTTTTTGCAGAATTGGTTTTGGTTTTGGGTTGGATGGATCTGCCATTTCCGGATCTCAAATATATATATTTTTTAAAAAAATGGAGAGGGATGCAAATTCAATGCAACTCGGAAAAAAACAAGGTTTTTAAATTGAATTTCTTGCTACTAAAAATAAATATTAGATTTTCACATATGTAGAAGAAAACTAAATTTAGAAATATTCCCTTTCTTCATTGAAATTTTCAATAACTAAGTATATATAGAGATTAATTACAAAAAAAAACATGACTAAAATTAAAAATCTCTAACCATTGAATTCATTAAATCTTGAAAAATGTCGAACAAGATCTAAAAACTCTGTATTCGAAGGGTAAGAATGACGAAGATTCATTAAATTTTCAATTGTGAAATTAATAAAAATCAGAAATAAAGATTGAAATGGAAACCTCTAGAATCGAAAAGAATAAAGGATTGTAATCCGAAACGAGACCGTAATAGCAACTGAATCCAAAACGATACGGAAGTGGCGAATCCTGAATTTCACGAAAGGAATGAGGGAAGCGAATCGGTTTTCTCGAAGGAGGGAGAGATTTGGGTTTATCTTTCTTTCGAAAACTCCAGAATGTCTTAGAATCGGAGAGGGATTTTCGCACGCGAAATTGACGGGCTGTCGTGAGCTGCGGAGATGGTGTTTTTGAAATTGGACGGCTTGTATACGTGAGGACCTGGTATTTTTGTCGGTGAGTGGCCCAATAATAGAGTTCTTTGGGTGGAATTACTAAAATGACCCTGTCTTTTGTCAAAGTTACCATTATAGTCAGCTTTCATGCAGCTTCTGCGTATGGGAAGCGTATCTCGCCAGCTCGACTTTTGTTCTTCGTGGCCGCAACTAGAGCAGTATGCCTTATTTTGTTTTCCATCTGTCGCGATTGAATAGTCGCAGTGTGTCGCCGAATACTGGGCTCCACTTCCATAGTATTACGATGATCGGAACGTTCCATATTGTGAAGTCTGCTGGAGGAAATAATAATATTACCCTGGAAGAATGATTGTGACCGTTGAATGGTTGTGAGATATTTTTAATGGTTTTGAATTTAACTGTAAAAATCACAGGTTTGGATGATTATAAAAGCGTGATTGTTATAA
Organism: Magnolia sinica; assembly: GCF_029962835.1. Lineage (NCBI taxonomy): Eukaryota > Viridiplantae > Streptophyta > Magnoliopsida > Magnoliales > Magnoliaceae > Magnolia > Magnolia sinica. The sequence goes on from NC_080577.1 coordinate 1,995,029, forward strand.
AATATTGCTTGTTATGGTAGTAACAAGAATACGGACGATTAGAATCATTGGACCGGCTCGTCATACGGGCCCCTGGGGTGGCTACACTGGCTAGATCCTGAGTCGCGACGTAGCAAAAATAACTCTTGCCGGTGGCAACGTGGTATTCACCATCCCGTCGGCATTTAGAGGAGTTATTTGACACGCTTGAAGACTAGCACACATACGATAGCCACGTGGCATACATGCATGTAAATCCAAACCATTCAAATGGTGGACGCTTTCTGTGGGAGGATGTTAACGGATAAAGTACATTAGATGCGTTATTGTAAGATTGTGGCCATCAGATGGATGGCTTAAAATGGATCATAGCCAGGGATCTACTTTCAAAAAACAAACGTGGACTAACGAGAGGTTAGGATCATCGGATCAATCTTTTCTTATATAGCTGTTCCCCATCTGCAGTGTGGTCCATGGTTTGGAGATTTTGAATTAAGGTACACCGTGGCATGTCTACCGTGGCCGCGTGCATGCTAGTGGATGGTCACATTCTGCCACATCATCAACCTCGATGTGTGTTGTATATCCACGCCGTCCATCCGTTTTTCCTGTTGTGTGGTCCACTTGATATTTGGATCTGCTTATTTTTTGTCTCGTGCATTAAAATGATCTGGCACAATGGATAGGCGGCGTGGATAGAACTCATAAATCACAGCGGGCCCACAGAGTCGGGCCATCCCCCATAAGAACTCACCGAGATCCGTCAGGCCTTCTACGTGCCCCTTCTCGATTTATGTGTCTTCCATCCAGGCCGTCTATCTATTTTAGAAGATCATTTTAAGAAAAGGGTCCAAAAATGAGAGAGATCCAAAGCTCAAGTGGACCATACCACATGAAACAGTGGGATTAAACGCGCACCAGTGAAAGCTTCTTGGCAGCCACGAGTTTTAGATGACGTTGATATTTGTGTTTTCCCTTCAACAGGTCTGTGTTACCTTAATAACATGTTAGATGGAAAATAAACATCATGTTAGTCCATAGGAATCTATTCCTGCATCATTTTTTAGGCTCATACCCAAAAACGATACGTAAAAACGAATGGATGGCAAGGATAAAATACACACACTACGGTGGGCCCACAGATTTGGGTCACCGGGTTATAGCTGTGACCCGATCTCCACGAAATCCGTGTCCGAGGTTGGCAAGGTTACATAAATAGGAGACGGGGACCACTGCTTCCGTGGTCCACGTAAAAAGAAAAACCGAAAAACCGGCATTAGTCTAAAATCGGGATAGTTTATCGCATTTTTAAGTGGCAACAGCTCACCCATTGTAGACGCTTCATATGGTAATCCAGACAATCCCAACCATCACCTCGATTGTGGATGGTGCAGAGTCCCGAAATTACATATATTGGACAATTTGATCTTGCCCAGTGGCTCTGAGATACTAACCACTCATTTTGACCGTCCATCTGATACTCACCAATTGGATGGTTAGGACGATTCAATCGCAATTATTTCTGGCCTATGCTCCCAAAAAGGGGCCTTCAAATTTGGGTGGCTTGGATAGTCGTATACGTATGCCACGCTGCAGATATGGTGTATGAGTCTCACCACTAAAATGGTGGTAAACTACCACCATATTACTGTTCACGTTTTAACGTTAGAAAGGCTTAGAGTTTTCCTGGACCGTCCATTCCATGGGCCGCACCATGGTTGGCCAGGCTCAGCATCACACCAATAAAATAATTCTAAGGACACCATCGATGTGAATTATGCATTTTAAATGTTCCGTTGGTTGATTATTGCCCATTTTGTCTTTAGTGGTCTATTTTCACACCAACGATCAAACGGTTCTCATTCTTTATTCCCAGCAATTTGCGACCTCCAGAAATAAATGCTGCAATGCTGTCATACCACTGTAGATTATAGTGCTCCTAGCAGCATTAGAACACGGAAAATCCAATCCGTTGATGTAGACCGTTGGCTAGGTGGGATAACATGCAAACATCACACTGATTTGAGAAACATTGTTCATTTGATATATGGACGGTCAAGATTATTTATGAAATTTGACCCATCTGTTTGTTAGGCCCCATCATAGATTGCTTATGATTCTAAATCATATTTGTTAAACTATAGTAACAATCCCATCTATGGCTTGGGAAAAGGACGGCTGCTGAAGATAAAGATTGGACCCGCGGTCGATCAGTTCAAATTTTGCATAGTGGTATATGAAATGTATTCCGAATTTTATGGATAGTTCAGATGGATTGATTTAACTGTTTAGCGCTTCCAATGCAAACATGAGTATTAAATCATTTATCATATGCGTCGTATGTACGAACTATACTCTATTTTTATTTTTTATTTTTCAGATTGGGTATGGTCCAGTGGGATCATCTGGACCAGCCATTGATAAACAACCTGGGCGGTTGGGTTGGTAGGGTTCAACCCAAGACCGAACCATTTACTTAGATGGACAACACTTTCTGGCGTGAGTCCTCTGTAGCTGATTTAGCTTGACCTGACCCACTTCAAAATCAGATCTGCCCAGTTAACTCACTTGCCAACCTGACTGACGCGGACTGCGTACCGAGTAACTCAGTAAACCATATGTAGTAAACTCTATGGGCCCCACCAGTGATGTATATGTAGTAAACTCTATTTAGCTTTAAATTCATATTGTTTATATGGTGTGCTCTATTTGAGTTTTAGATATGCTTTAATTTTAAACTATCTCCCATTATGATGATGCGAGGGAAAATGGATGAACGAGGTGGATAATACACATACATCACCGTGGCCAGAGTTTTCTCGGTACGCCAGGCAATCCACGTCCCAACCTGACCTGATTTGGGGCCCACAAAGTTACTGCAGTTCCAACGAATGGGCCCATCATTCTACTGATGCTCGGTTAACCTGGTAAGTGTATTGGGTGTGGGGCCCACTTCAATGAATTTATTGTATATACATGCCGCCCATCCTTTTTGATAGCTCATTTTAGGAAGTTACTTTTGAAACGTACGTGCAACCAAATCTCTGTGGACCACTTCATTGGAAAAGGTGGTGAACGGCCATTAGAAGCTTTTTGTAGGGCAAAAAAGTTTCAGAACAAGCTTATCTTGTTGTATTTTCTCTTCAACCATATCTGTTTGACCTTATCAACGGGTTGGATGGCAGATAAGTCTTCTGACGGTGGGCCTTGAGAATTTTTTAATGATAAGTGTTCAATCACCAGTCTCACCACTGTTTCCTGATGTGTGGTCCACATGATATTTGGATCTGGTCTTTTTGATTTTTTTATAAAACGTCCTAAAATGGGCTTAGAAAAACGGATGAACAGCGTAGATATACAACACATCATCAAGGTGGGCCCCACGGTAAGGGTAACACCCACTGATGTATTACCCTGGTAACACTTAATCTGCGCATTCAAGGTCAATCCTAACCTCTTTGATTTGGTGACCGGTGGTTTTGGTCATATTTGTATTAGAAAGGGCATTGCTGCGCCTACAATATTTATTTTATTTTATTAATTAGTTACAAAATAATTTTTGGTGGATTGCGGATAAGGAAGGAAATGCTACACGTTCATCCACGTGAGGAGTTTCCATGGCCACCATCAGTATTCTTGTCTTTTTCTCACACGAGCAGCACTCAGATGTGAATGCACAAGACTAAGATAATTGTTCAGTGCTTTGCCTTAGATGGTGATAGCTCATCCACTGCACACGTGCCAAGCATTGTTATGCCTCATCAATCGTGTGCGAACGATTCGGATGCAACAGATCCTTCTAAAGTAGGCCAGATGTACTCTGAATGAATCACCACCATTCACACACGTCGGCCTCGCCTCGAAAGATTGCTAGCCCTAGCATCCTCGCTGACGCCGATTGGGTACTACCCGCCTATTCCCAGCTCGGGATAGGCCGTGGCTCTGACCGGCCACCGTTATTTATGGCTTTCATCCACACCATCCATCCCTTTTTTCATGTCATTTTACGTTATGATTACAAAAAATGAGGCAGATCCAAGGCTCAAGTGGACCACACAAAAGGAAGCGCGGTGCTAATGACGCCTACGGTTGAAATATTCCTAGGGCCCACTGTGATGTTTATTTTCCATCAAACCGGTGCATGAGGCTATATTTGCCTGGATTAAAGGAAAATAAAATATAAGCTTGATCCAAAACTTCTATTGTCCTAATAAGTTTCCAACGGCAGAAGTTTAATTCCCACTATGTGGTCCACTTGATCCTTAGATCTAATTATTTTTGTGCTCACACCCTAAAATGATATGAAAAAAATAGATGGACAGTGTGGATATAATCTATACATCCCGGCAGACCGTCAAGCCCCAGCCTGTCCCGAGATCGGTACAGGCAGGAGTAGTACCCAAACCGCGTCCGCTGCATTGCTTCCATATTAAGGTACACGTAGCGAAAATGTCTGAAGATACCTACCGTTAATCTGGTAGAACACCATATGGATGGTCCATCGGCCAAAATTTTCAGTAAATGGATTTCGACGTTTTTGCGAAGTTTTATTGTTGAATGTAGACCGCTCCTCTAACACCTACTTTGGCAGGCCCCTGATTGGATAAGTACTACCATCCATAGCAGTTGCTTGTTTTTCGTGAAAAATACCCAAACTTTTAGAGAAGAGAAAAACCTGGATACTCTGGCAGAGTGTGATGGATGATACGCGGGCACTAAAATATTACTTAGATGCTGAGTACTTGGAATAAAATTAATTCAAATTAAACTGTCCCAATTATGGACGCCAGTATAGGTGAACTTTGAACAAAAAAATGAAAGAGATTATTTGAATATCTAACTGTTGGATTGGTGGAGATTTATTGGACGGTTACAATTCATAATATGCAATGACTGTGATCCCACAAAAAGTGTCAACGAATCAGAACATAGGATTGTTAGAATAATCTTATTTTGGTATTTTATCTTAGCCAATTATATCTTCCACAGTTTAGTCGGTTTAGTTTTACTTAATGTATGCCATGTGTATAATTACTTAGTGCCTGTCTATCAAAAGTCACGACAGCCAGAGTATCTTAAAACTCCCCTTTAGACATGTGGGCCTATCCACTTTGGTAGCACACAACCATGTCCAGTCCCGATCACCAGAATGAGAACAGTTTCTATACTCAGGTAGAGTGCGACAAATGATACGCATGCACTTTGAAATTGCAAGCGTGGCATGTGAATGATTCCAAGTAAACTATTTAAAATCTGGGGTCCTTTCTCTTGCTCGGGTGGTAGACTCTCGAGAGTTTTAACACGCATCCATAGGTGGTGAAATCCTATTACTTTTGAGTTTGTGGGGGTGTGTGTGCATGTGTTAAAAACATAAAATAAAATAAAATAAATAAATAAATAAATTTTGAAGCGTGAACGTACAACCGGTGTACTAACAAGCTAACAGGAGGATCCGAGTTTCAACACCCAAGAGGTTATCATCGTTCAACCAATCTGATTTTGGACATTAACTTAGCCACGGTGAATTAATTTTAGTTAATGTTTTTTAACCATCTGATTTCGCCTGTTAAATCTGGACCATTAATTTTCTTTTCATCAATGCGTTCAATGTTCATGGATTAGATGTTTAGGATGGTCACATCCACATTAGATCTCAGGATATGGCCGGTTCAGATCGCCAAGCATGTATGTTAGATAAATTGCTACACTTAATGGGGTGCGGTAGCATGATTTTACATAAGGGTTGTGTTTAATGCCAGTAAAATTTTGAAGTTATAAAATAATTACAGGCAATCGATCTATAAGAACTGTTTTGGATAACTACATTTGCACGTGAAGGCTCTTTTATCTGTAAACATATTACAACTTTAAACTGAAACTCTACAGGAGGTTATTTTTTATATTCCTAGTAAAGTTTGTTTGTAAAGACATTACAACTTTTAACCGAAACTTTACAAGAGATTATTTTTTATATTCCTGGTAAAGTTTCTATGACTAAAAGGATTTTATGTGTGTGTGTGTGTTGGGGAAGGAGCTGTGTGGGCCCCCCCGTGGTGTGTGTAGAACATCTACCCCATCAGCCAGATGCACCATTCTATGATGGGCCACAGTCTTAAAAATAAAGTCAATCCATAACTTGGGTGGGCCACACCACATACAAAAGTTGAGAGGGATTATCCCCCTGTTAAAACATTCATAATCATTTATTGGGCCCACTAAGATGTGGTTCACACATCTAGCCCATCCATTGTGTGTGTCTCACTTGGATGAGGGGCAATACCAAGTTTTAGCCATATCCAAAACTCAAGTGGGCCACACCAAGTGCTTTTATATATTTTAAATCATGTCTTCACATGATTTTAGATGGTATGGCCTACACGATTTCTGCCTCTAATTTTTGGTATATCACATTACTTAAAGGGGACAAAACACGCACTACACTTTTTCATTTAAATTTTTCAAAACATTTTGACAGCAAAACCAAAATTCCGAATTTTTTGAATATTTGATTTTTTTCAAAAAAACACAAATTTCAACATAAATTTCCATTATGTTTTTCTTAACGGTTGGCCCACCCAAGTACATCCAGTAAATACATTGCCTGTTGATTGTTTTCGATAGTGTGGTCCACCTGATGCATGGATCAGCGTCATTTTTGCCTCCTGTTGATCATCTCAGAAGGGCTCTCCATTTCAGCAGCTAAGATGTCACATGAACATCACATGCTCCCCGTGTGGTTCGATGATCATTAACCCTGTGGTCCATTGAGATGTATTCATATATTCGCCTTTAACTTCGATGTATAAAACAATTCAAGAGGAATAGACCGCACCATGATGTGTTTTCAGACATTCAACCAGCCAATCAGTTGCACCCTCTGGTGTTAGGGTGAGAGCCCGTATGTCCGATCTGCAACTCATGTAGACCACTACAGATGGAACAGTGTAGATAGGCCGCTTGGAGTGTTTGTGGGGCCCAAAATGATGTTGATATCTCATCAGAGCCATTCATTGTGTGCAGCCACCTGGATGAAGGGACAGTCAAAATTCAGGCCATTAAAAAAAACTCACGTGGGCCCCACCATCAGATTTTAGAGGTTTTGGGTATGATTTGGCATGGTATTGGACTGTAGTGTTATACCTGCATTGCGGAATTGATGGACCGCCTATGCATCAACAGTAGAGATTTAAAATAATAATCTTAAGGTGTACCTTATTGGGAAAGAGGGCTAGAAGCTTACCTCGCACACTTCTCCCTCTAAGGCCTCTACATCGTACATTTTCGTATCTAAATTAGTAACCGAATATAGGAACCATAGTTTAAGCATCTTGTCCCAAACCTGTATACAACAATCACAACTGTAATGAGGCCCACCGAATCGCTCAATCTAAATAATTCAACGGTCAGATCTAATGATCATGTGTTACCTACTTGACAAGAGTCTTACATGTAGACCATTTGAGTTTCGGATCCGGGTGATTTTTGGGGCGTCCGCTTTTCATGATGGGCTTCATCTAATGGACGTAAGATGAAATACATCAGAGTAGGCTCCATACAAATGTCTACCATACACTCAATACCGTGGGATCTTTTCTCATCACTCAATCTCAGACGTAGAAATTTCGATCTTTCTTTTCAAAAAAAGATATTGGCGCAAATATCAAGCTGCGACCTCGTTGTTGAAGGTATGGGGTCGGCATTGCAAGGCCACAGGCTACCAACCTCAGCTTCCTTCTTCCATATACCACCCCTCTCTCTTTCTTTTTCTTGAGCTGGAAAGGTGAGAATTTTGATTGCATCTTGGAAATCTAGACATATGTCTTCTTTGTTTTTTAGGTTGATCTACTCAGCATGTGGGTGTTGGACTTGTTTCTGTTCGAGGTTTGTTACAATAGTTCTGGACGTATTGCTATAGAGTACATCCTCACTACATTTACTCGGTTCCAGCTCATTTTTCAATAATCTGAACCGTTTATATGATGGGACTTACAGTGGATGAGGGGAACTTGATAGACAAATCTCATGTTGGAATATTTCAATGCTTTGTCTTTTTTCTCTTTTCACCACTCTCCACTCAACCGTTTACTTTACAGGGAAGTTCAATATCTTCTAATCTTGAAGATTTTTTAGGCAGCCACCATCAGATATCTATAGTTTTAAATGGACGGACTGGATCAGATCATTGAATCATAACCCAAGATCCAACGGCTAATCCTGACACATATATCCCATAACAATGAGGGACATGTTGTTATAAATCATCAGTGTATATAATGGGGTGATGAGTGATGATAATCGACTAATTATTAACAGCTTAGCATCTTCTATTTCATTAATCAATATTTTTAATGGCGAATCATGTTAGTGCAATGGGAGTTATTTGATACTCTGGCAGACCATGGCACTTGATAGGAAGGAACTAAAAAAGTAGACACGTGGAATACATTAACTCAAATTAAACCAACTAAATTGTGGAAGCCGATGTGCTAAGTCACGTTCTCAAAATCTGATTCATGGACACACATTTGTTAAAACAGGACGATTGCATATTTTTCATTTTTAACCGTCCAATAAATTCCCACGGTCCACGAATCTCATAGTCACGTAATCAAATAAGCGGAATCTGTTGTTCGAGTTGCATTTAAACTGGGACCCATAATTTGGACAGCTTTTGAATTACTTATATGCTGGTATGCCATTTCTAAGAACCTCCATATCATCTGTTCCACTCTTCCAGAGTATCAAAGCCTTGCATGATCGGGTTGTCAGTTTCTATAAGGGTCCATCGTTTGGTGATCCAAACCGTTGATACGATGGGCCTCACTCTAAATGATCGATAACCAAAAGCCTTCCTAGATAGCTGGAAGATTCTGGACGTAGAATTTTTAGCGGTTCTTTCATCATTTGACGTTGCTCTGTTTTCTTTCTCAACCATTTTGTTGGATAGTTACTATAGGGTCAGGTATTTTGCTTCCGAGAGTTTTTGGGCAAATGGGGCAAACATGGTGGGCCCCATGACATCAACGATTTGGATCATTGAACGATGGGGTTCTTCTCTAAGAAATAAATGTCCAGAGGGTACGGTACAAACTTTCAGTTTTACTCAAAGTTGTGGGCCGTCGTGCTGCTGATGTGTACCGAGGATGGAAGATGAAAGCGAATGTATCTCATACATAAGTAACCTAGCTAGTAAGAAGGGAGGATTTGTTTATTATATTTATAGATAGTATTGTCCTTGTTCATTTGCCCTTACTTATCAAAGAAATTTCAATTATTAAAAATGGATGTTTTTTTTTAAAAAAATTTAAAATTGCAATCAATAGTCAGCATCCAACGGATAAGAACTAAAATCATCCAATTATTATGATCCATCTTAATCTAAGAAATCACTAGTTTAGATTTGTACATATGTGTAAATGATAAAATACATTTGTACATTTGTGTCACGTGAAAGCTAGTGACCAAAGCTAGAACAACTCAAGTAGATGAGCGTAGTGAGGATACTTGTCTCCACCACTCACGCTATTTACTATGTCAAAGAAATCTAGAATCTCCTGATTTTTCGTGGTTGAGAAGAAAACCAGCCAAAAACCACCTGCCACAAAAAGGAAGGTGTGTATGTGAAATGTTATTGATGTCTTAAATCTGTAAATAATAGGGTATGTTGATGCCATTGACATACCACTTGATGGCATCAATAGATGCCCCGATGGCATTAAAAAAATTCAAAAAATTCATGTTTTATCGTTAGAACATTAAACGTTTTATTCAATGCTATCGAAGGTATTCGATGCCATCGACAAATCATCAATGCCATCTAAGGTGTCATTGAGTGCGCGCATAGAATTGCATAAATGCGGGATTTCTTTCCTATTCCGATTGTGATACTATATGGGCTATATATATCGGGTCTAATTGGGACTTGGGAATATAAAGAAGTGTTGTAGGTTTTCTAAATTCATTTCTAAGAGTTTTAAGGGTATAGCATGGGCTTGAAGAGTAGATTCAAGGCTTGTTCAAATTAGTTATCTCTAATTCTTGTAATTTTCTATTTTCATAGTGCAATATTGTCGCTTCGTGCCATAATTTTTTCCTGTAAGAGTTTTTCCATATAAAATTTGATTTAATTGTGTTTGAACTTGATTGTGTGAATGAAGTACTTTGCTTGATTCATCTCTATGTGCTTCCACAGTTTCCTAACATGAAATTCATATTTAGTTTTGAGAGAAACAATCATGTTTACTAGACATTTTACAAGAACTTATTTCATTTGCTTATAGTAAGCTATTCGATGTTTCGAGTCCAGTTGTCAAATATGTAAAGGTAATCAATCTAAATTATGACATTTGAATTTTTTTTTTAGTGATATGTTCAAGAATTAAAAGGAGTGTTCAAATTGCACCGGGTGCTTTTAGAAGGATGGATAGTCCAATCATCAACCTGATCCATCCATTAGTTCCAGGTTTCTAATCTACTTTTTGTGCGTCATTGAAAAATCACATTGACTGGATGATTCTAATCAAAATCTCCAAACTTTACCCTTCATCTCAGTTGAATGTAGATCATTAGTGTATTTATTTCCTCAACCATCTTCTTAAAGGCCTTTCCTTTTGATTGAATATAAATCATTGCTGTATTTTTTTCCTCAACCATCTGTTAAAGGCTGCAAATGTAAGATTATTAATGTTTCCATCAAAGAGATTTTTGAGGCAAAGTCCATCCACTTTGGGGACAGCGACTTTAGTTTGTGATTCTGCTTTGGTCATATATAGGATTTTAGTTTTCTATTCCATAATTGCTCTTTCGGAATCTGAGGCGGAATAATTCCATATCAGATGTTGCTTTAGCCACAAAACCTTTTATAGAAAATAAGTAGATTAGCTTAGGTTTTTATTTATTTATTTATAATTCTTTTGTTCTTTATAATTCTCAACATATTGTAATATTTTCATGAGATTTTGTTTGAACTGGAAACTTTTGAGGCCTGTTGAAATTTCTATACGAAAATTCTGCTTCAATTGTTGTCAATGTCATAGATCCTTTTCCACTAAAAGATGTATTCTTGTTTGAGCACTTGTTTAAGTTCCGCAAGGACACCCTACCCAATATCAATTGATCTTAAGTGCAATGTGCACAATGACTGGAGTCATACACCCAATACATGAGTCACCTTTGATCGATCGGCCACCGTGGGCATCTACACGGATTAAATATTGCGATTCTCTATTTGGTGAAAATTTGGAAAGCCATCATCTTAATACGGGGGCATTTTCACACTGGGCTCGAGTGGGGTTGCCTATGAGATGTAGGGGCACACTCGGGGTGGACGGCTCATGTGAGGCGGGCCCCATCTGTGTGAAGCGGGTGGCTCGTGTGAAGCAGAACCCATGTGAAGTGGCGCCCGGGAGGGAGGTTTGGCTGAGGTCCTAACCCATGCAATGTGGAGCCTGAGCTATGAGATAAAGGGATTGATTCGCCATGATCTATCAGCTCCAGCTTTTAGAGCAAGTGATTAATTGTCCTGCATCATATCTGCAAGTGGATCCACAAGGTGTAAGGTTTTGATCATTTTCTACGTTTTTCATATTTAGGGTGGAATGCAAATTTGAGCACTTTCAATGTATCTTTATGGTACACCTTCCTTTCCCAAATGTTTTTTATTGTGTTTTTTGTGGGATTAGAAAATGTTGGCAAATAATACAAAAAATTCAAATATTCACTATGGTGGAATTCTATTGGACATTTTGTAACCTAAGGGCTTGTTTGGATTCGCGTATAGGACTATATTACATTGTTATACAATACGGGATATGTACAACGGCGGATGTGCACTGTATCGAGTGCCCTTTTCATTTACGAACAAATTGTTTGGGAAGGACTGGCTTTGTACATGTAATCAGTGGATGTATGCATATTCACTGTTTGTTGAAGGATCAATTTGAAATGGACAGTTATGCAGACCACATACAATACGAGGTATGGACCTCGTCTTCACCACATACATCCACGCTCAGGATCTCGTATGGATCTCGATGGACGGTGGGTGCTGAAGGACCTCCCATCTTCGCTGACGCTATCCTCTCTCTTCTCTCTCTTCATCGCCTTCTCCCTCTGTATCTTTCTCTCTCTGTCTCTCTCTCTCTCTGTGTCTTTCTCTCTCTTCTTATACCTCTATCTTTCCATCAATCCTCCAAAAACCAAACGTTCCAAATCACGATTCCCTCAATTCACGATCCAATGCTTTGGAATTGAATGGCCTAGGGTTTCAAATAACCGGCAAAAGATCGTTAGATTCTGAAAACACCGGAAAAAGGGTAGGAATGAAAATCCAAGAATCGGCACGGATCTGAGACGACGCGAGAACGGAATTCTAATCAGTGTACCTAATATTATAAGGTCCAAAAAAATCGATAGCTGCACCTCTTCTCATTTTGATTTTCCGTCGTTTCTATAAAACTAAGGAAATGCGGTGTTCTCGTTAAAAAAACGAGGGAGTTGTTTTCTTCTTGTTTTTCCTGATGGAAGAAAGCTCTTTTAAGTTCATATCACTGTTGTCCATTTCGTATTTATACTCCGCTGGAGTGTAATGGAAGAAAGCTCTTTTAAGTACGCAGCCGAAGGAAAGAGTTATTTGGTGGAAGAGGCGGTGCAGTGCAATGACTTCGCTGCACTGCCCGATGTCTTCGTAATGTACGACCGAACCATGTGTCCATGCTGTTCTGGTTCCGCGCTGTATTCGCATGCCACGTACAGACGCGGATTTCAAATCCAATTCAAATAGCGTATATTGTATTTATTACTCATAAAACAATGCAATACGTTAGGATCCGGCGATCCAAACACGCCGCCCATACATTTTGTACAAGTTAGCTAATACACTCGGCACCACGTATGTCAGCATGGCAACAATGAAATGTCCAAGCCATCCATCAAACGAGTACCACTATGTAGATTCCCTATTAAAAGAATCAGGCGTGTCCACTGGCCAAGTGGGCATAATTAAGTGAACAAATATACAGTTGTGTAAAATCAGCCAATGCTTTCTAACCCATCAACTTACTTTCCGATGCCATGGCACACATACTGAATTGACCACCTTTTTCTTTGGGCAGTAACATCTACACGGCGAGGTCCACCTGATGGATGACTTTGTGGATGTTTAACTTGTGTGTCATCGTTGGCATATGTAGGTGGCATATGCATTAGCTTACTCATACACACGTGCGAGCTTAGCAAACCTCTCCTTACCTAGTAAGATATTCTGTAATGGTAACAGTAATCGTAACAGCCACCATCATTACCTTTTGATATGGGTTGTAACGGCCATTACGATCTCTTTTGTTTTAGTTGAAAAAAACTCGAAAAACCTATAGTGGCCTGTAAAGAACCATTTTAGCCTTTACGGCAGGCATAACGGGCTGTTACGGAGGCTATAACAGCTAGCTGTTATGGATTTTTTCTGGGACAACAATTGCAACCTAGTAATGTGTAACAATTTCCACCATTACCTTTATGTAAGGGCCTTTATGACCCTGTAACAACCGTTACGAACCACCATACTAGTGAAGTTGCAACAATAGATTTTTATGCCAAAAGTGGGATTATAGGCCTTATTTTACTTTTTGTCATTTCTAATGGGTTGTGACATGTTAGTAATGTGGCATGAATCTCCTATACGAGGAAGTACATCTAATTCAATATTTTTAAAACAATTTAAACTTACATAGGAACATCTGTTATCGAGCATGGCTGAGGCCAAAGAATGTTTTATATCAAAAGAGATACCGTTGTTTTTTATTTTTATTTTTATGGTTGTAAGAGACTCATTTCAGTTTGTGCCGCATTTATCAAATTTATATGTGAACTTCAAGGGCTAGGATGTATGCGTAAAAAGTGCGTGCAATCATCTAGAAACTAATGATATTGGATTCAATGTAAAAGCATCAGTTGACTCTGGATGTAAGGAATATGTATTAGATCTGTGAATAATATTATGAAGCATGTAAATAATGTGTATTCTTTTTAAGTGTAATCCTCCCCACACATGGCAAAAATGTATGATCACTGAGACATTGATAAGGTGGCCACCAAGGGGATGATCTATAGCTCAAACAGTGGAAGTTGGATGAGCTTATTACTAAAAAGCAGGATAACACCGATGATTAAAAATTGCCGACGAAATTCTTGTTCAACAGATCGGAGAGGTGGCAGCAATTATTTCCGACGGTTTAAATCCGTCGGACATAACTGTCTGGATTTCTCAAAAAAAAAAAAAAGGACCTTGAATGGATGTTTTGAATGAAGTCTCCATCATCCTACAAAAAGCATTATTAACAAAAATTATGAGAACAAAAACCATGGATTGGGATTGGAATTGTGATCAAGTTATTATGATTAGTGTCAAACATTTAGAAGTGAAAATGCGTCTCTTTGAGAGAAACCTAGTGGGCTTAAATTTTATTAGTCCTTTTTTCTCATTCAACCTTACATAGGACATAGAGTTATATTAGGCACATTTTTGCTAACAAGGTGTGATTTTAAGACTAAATTGTATAAGTTGAGACAATGTACATAAAATTTTCTTAAATAAGGATGGAGAAGCAATTAGAAATATGGCTTGTGGCTTGTCTAAAGAAACTAACAAGAGAGAATCAGATGAACAAGCAATTACCTGTGGGATGTTAAACCGTATAACATGACCAGATAGAGTTAAGCCCGGAAACACATCACCCCCAATTGCAATTCCTGCAGAGATGTCAATATATATCTGGAATTTATCAGAGCCTAAGATTGATGCACAAAACAGTAGCTCATATATAAAAGCAAAACAATATTGGTTGTGCTGATAGCGATACCTTCATATATTGCATCTGTTACACGTGCAATCGTGTTATACAGTTCATTCGACATGCCTCCCTGAGATTGTAAAAACAAAACTCCAGGACTGATTAGTTTTGCCAACCACAGACTTCAACCAGAATTTCATTATGTGGTACACCAAAAGGCGATATGTTTCAATTTAAGGTTATAAACAGAAGTTGGGGAGAGAGAAAAACAATGGCCAGCATAGGATAGAGGGTTTTGAGTTTGAAACACCCCAAATTGAGTATAGAGGTATCTCTGAATGCAAATTGATTAGTCTATGTCCCAGAACTAAAAGGCAATTTCTGACCGCCTGCACTTTAGTTCAATGACAATGTCATCTTGATGCACCTCATATCACAGCTTGGAAACAGGAACAGGCCTGCTTCCATCCATGCACAGGACTGGCGCAGGCTTAGGCTCCTCAGTTTTTGCAGGAGAGGCCCCTTGGATCAGGGTCAAGCTGGAGCATCTGGCATTCTGGCCTGTTTAAAACTTCGCACTTATTTTGGGCTAGGACAGGCCCGTTGAGAACCCCAAACAGAATCCATTGACTACAGTCTGTCAAATTATATGAATGTAGGCTTAAAATAGAGGTGAGGTGGAATACTGCATGTGTATCTCCATGAACCTGTAATTGATGAATATAATCCACAATTGTATGAATTAGGATGTGACGTGTATTCCAAATAAAAACGAAAAACAAAAACAATGTTTCAATAAGGTGTAGTCCAAATGAAAACAAAAAAACAAAAGCAATTTTTTCTAAAACACAAAAAATAGAGAGCATCCTTTTGATGAACATCTTAGCAAATCTGTTGAAATGTTCATATAAAGCCATAATCTACCAAAAGTAAACAAGAGAAAAACTCATATTTTTCTTCAAAGTTAAGGGTGGATGGACTAGCTAAGGAGTGAATCAGGGTGCTCTTTTGGTCTCAGTAAGAGGCAATTACTGCCTTCTGTTCTTCTTTGCTGTTGTATCCTTTTTCCATTTCTTTTCCCAATGAAATCCCTTGCCATTCATAAAAAAAATAAAAATAAAATACCAGATGTAAATAATTCCAACAATGAGTAAAAGAACCAAAGTATGAGGAAAATGTGCAACAGAGAACTGATTTATGGAGTAAAGCCATTTCAATTAAAGAACTGGTGCTATCTGAACAAGGCCTATTGAATGACATGTTTATGTCTGTCTTCTCCACCCAAAACAATATCAATTTTGTTTCAAATAGGACTTGGAACAAATAAGTATTAATTTCAGCAAAAAAGTATCTTGCATTTCCAAAGACACCCAGATGTATTTCTGAAAATAAAAGAGCTAGCTTCATAGCACTATCTAATTCTTAGTAGTGTCGTGTTAGATTATCTGGATGCAGAAATCCTAGGGACCTGCCTGTGCACAAGACATGGAGATCTAGGGTTTAGACGGCTTACCTAATTGAGACGCCATAGATGCCAGATTAGAATACCAGAAAACCTATGTTGCAATCTTCCTCTCCTTTAGACCAATATACAGAATAATAGATGGGACTTAGGATTCTATTGTTGTGTAGGATTGGGGACCCAGCTCTCTTTTATATAGAATCTGTAGGGATGAGAGTTTAAATCCCGTCATAACTCTCTCTCCCACTGCTCCACATTGCTGTATCCCAGTTCAACTCAAACAGCCCTGTGTAAGGCTATAGCACTCCACCCCTAACGCAGAGTATCTGCGTAAATCACATAGAAGTGGGGTCCACTAGTTTACATAATCACACAGTCCAACATTCAGATCAATCTAGACTGTTGATCAATAAGGCCCACCTTATAGAGTTCTTACATCTCGGCCATCTAATTCTTATGTGCCTATCAAATGTGAACTATTGCTCTGTTTTTCACTCAACTTTGAGTTAACCATCCATTTTTGTTAGCCAACATCTTGAGAAATGGCACATCCACATGATGGCATAGGAAAAAGTGACTAAGTTTGATCAGTGTGAACAAGTTCTACAAGTATGATGATGTTTTGGTGTGAATTTCTACGGAACTCCATGAAGCATGTCATAGTAGCATTGCTCAAGAAGCTCTCTATATTTTTTTGGACCACACTATGGTTTGCATTCAACACATTTTCTTAATGGTGGTCAATCATCCACCACATAACAAGCATGTGTGCATGACAAAATGCACCATTTAAATTATTATCTTGTGTGGACCGAGCATAACTAGTGTTGTCAATGTGCTAGGTTGGGCTAAGAAAAAAGAAGAAGAATAGGCTGCCTGAATATTAGAAATATTTCTGGGCCAAAACTGAAACCAGGACAGGTCCATTGACAACCATGCCTAACCCAAAGATCACACTGATTGAAACACATCTAATTTTCCCATTCAGCCCATGATGCTGAAGAAAATGAGCTCCTCTTCACCACTGCCTATTGAATTTATACATGTACCAATTCTTAGCTGTCCATTTAATGGAACAGATTGGACAGTTAGGATGTTCAGTTGGTGTAATTTTCATAAAATGCGCTCCATCCACAATAAAAACCATATTTTGGTGGTTCCATTGAGATCTGTGCTTGTCATATGTGCAATGGATGACTCGCCAACATTTAAATAATGGCAAATGCAAACCGTAATCCTTTCACTGTATTTTGGGTTTTCAAGGTTGATTAGTAGCTCACATGACACAAAATGGAATTAAGACTAATGACCATCTTTTAATCTTTATGTAGATTCTCGCTTGGAGAACGAGAGAAACATATCACACTCTTCTACTGGTGAATCCTCACTGTTAATAAGCATAAGGCTTAAAGAAATTACAATTAAGTTGAAGTCTTAATGCCGGGGCATTTTCACATTGGGCTTGAGTGGGGTGGCCTATGGGATGCAGGGGCACACTTAGGGTGGGCAGCCCATGGAACCCATGAATTTGGGGCCTGTGTGAGGTGGAACCTATGGATTTAGGGCCCATGAGGTGGGTTTGGCCAATGACCTAACTTATTGATTTGGAGCGAGATAAAGAAATTAATTCGCCATGCTCTATTAGTTTGAGCTTTTAGAGTAAGTGGTTAATTGTCCTGCATCAAATTGGCATCAAAACGGGAGGTCTCGTGTTCAAGACTCCTTACTAGGACTGATTAATGTGGGAGATACGTGGTGTCGGGTGCATTAGCTGACTTCTACAAGTGTATAGAATTTGCAAAGCTCAGGTAACAAAATGTCCCATAGAATTCCATCTGCACTTCACCCTAAACATTATTAAAACCTTATGCCATGTGGGCCCACTTGCAGATGAGGAGAGGATCACAATATTTAATCTGTACATATTCCCACAATGGCCCATCCATCCAAGGTGGCTATGTACCAGGTGATTCAAAATTCATTTAGAATTTGGGTGATTTTATACTCATTGGAAAGATAATTTGATGAACTTTCAAATGACTTTATAATCACCATTTTTTTAACACTATTTGATTACCCAAAAGTGATTTCTATGTTCATCAAGGACATTAAATTGCTGGTACGTACTATGGATCATTGGTCCCACAAAAATAACTCATAACTCCCTCATTACATGTCTGACTTGGATGATCTTATACACCTTGGAAATATAATTTGATGAAATTTTAAATGGTTTTAAAATCATCTCATTTAGACACCATTAAATTGCCTAAAAGTGGGCCCAAAGTTTATCAAGGACTGTGGATTGTCGGTACGCAATATGAATCACCAATCTGATGAAAATTGTCATAGCTTCCTCATTACATGTTTGATTTAGATTATATTGTGCTCGATGAAAAGATAACTTGATGAACTTTCAAATAGTTTTGGAATCATCTTATTTAGACACCATTTTCTATTAAAATATTTATTTATTTTAACATTTATTACATTTATTCATTACAACATTCTTCTATTACAAAATTTATCGAATACAACATTCTTCAATTGCAAAAATTTATCCATTACAACATTCTTTAACACCCCCATTCCTTTCATAACTCTCACCATTTATACCAAACACAATAAAAAAAACTATAAGGGGAACCACCACACTCTCTTTTTTTTCACAAACTCTCACCATTAATACCCACAAAAAAAAAGGAAAAAAGAGATACAACGCACAAAAGAATACACATTTTCCTGCCATAGCTTCTATGTTAGAGATTATGGACAGAGAAATTAAAAAAAAAATTCTTTTTCTTGTGCCTGAAGCTTCACTAGAGGTTAGCCGGAATTTTTCATTGTCGCCGGGGAGTGCAATGTTCGTCTGCATGATTAATAATCATCAAAGAGGCTTCAACTCTTCGTGTGGTCCCCTCCTGTGGAAAAAAAAAAAAACAAGAAGAAAGAAGAAAAGGCCAAGAGGTATTCCTACGTTAGGGCCCAACCTTTCGAACCCATATGAGACCCTATGTGGGCTCTGCTAGCCTATCTTGGAGCAAATTTAACCCATTCACATGAAAGAAATTTTAATTTCATGCCATTGGCTTAAATTTGAAAGCAAAACTCATCACTAATTAACCATATCGGATGAAATAGTTTGAAATTAATACACAACATTAATGTAATTGTAGACTACAGTTAGTTTTTTTTTTTTTTTTTTTGAAATGGCCCTATTATGAATTCCTAGTTGGCCGATGAAAGTAAACGAATTAGATTGATGGAGAGGTGGCCTTAGTTATTGATGCAACGGGTCCAAATTCCATTCTAAAAAGCTCTCTTCTCATGACTAACGAAAAAAGCTATCGATATAAGGAGAAATGGCTGACGGAGAATATCTTCATCCCTGGAAAAGCTAAATTCTGCCCAAATGGCTGAAGATATAATGGCTTGAGATGCCAGCATGATAATTGAAGGGGGCGGATTTATTGCAGGGAGTTTATGCTAAAGGCTTTTGCAGGACACTGGGTGAGGGCCACTAAGATGTTTGTGAAACTTTCACCCTGTTCATTCATTTTGAGAGTTCATTTCAGGATATGAGATAAAAACTTAAGGTGGATATAAAAATAAAGTCGGTCACACGAGAGAAAAAATTGTAAAAGAAAGTCCTACTGTGGAAACCTTCCTGAGCTTTGCCGTGATGTTTATATGCCATCCAAACCGTTTATAAGATCACTACCACTGGGATGAAATGAAAATACCAAGAAAATTGCCCTACTCAAAATTTTTTATGGCCACAAGAATGTTTCAACGATTCACACTGAATCCCCGCTGTTTCCTCTCGTGTGACCCACTTAAGTTTTGGATACACAGCATGTTTGGTTTCATGTCGTAAGATGATCTCTAAGAACGGATAAACGGGGTAGATTCTTACAAACATTTCGGTGGACCCCACCCAGCATCCTTGCGCAGGAACTTCCTGCGAAAGGCTTTCACCGGAAATCCAGGCTGTTTTAACTTCAGGAATACGCGATTAATCGCGAATCAAAAGCAAGCAGAGCATCGCAGAAGAGCTGGAAAATCCCAAAGAGAGAGTCGGAGCAGATAGAGGGAATAAAACCCTAGCGCTGCCATTAATGGGGTTGAAGAAAGTTGGAAGTAGAGAAGCTTCTACTGAAAGAGAGCTCCAAGGCGATTATCTCAACATCCCTTCCCATTTTCCCTTTCTCATCCGGATTTTGCAAAAGCAAGGTATCCCTGCGCTTCAGCTCTCTCTCCCTCTCTCTCTCTCTCTCTCTCTCTTCCATCCCAGTCGTTTATCGGGAGGGACTCAACGTGTAGATTATTTGGCTGGAAAATCAAGCTGGTAAACTATCAGATGAATTAGACAACCAACAGTGTTAGAAAGACTTGCACGGCTAGCGTTTGACGGATCTGATTTTCTGATCGGGTCATCTAAAAGGTGGGTCGCACCTGATACGCGGTTCGGATGTTGTCCATGTAAACTATCTAGCACTGTAAATTCTTTCATGAATGAACCTTTTCAAAGAATCCAATTGCGTGGTAAGCAAACAATTGCATTTGCATCTGAAGTTGCATTTCCTTGGGGCCTGTTTGGTTGTCGGCTTATGTGTTTCCGGAAACACATGTCCCGGGTTTTCCCAGGAAAAAAAACGTGTTTGGTCCAACCAATTTTTGTGGCTGTTAACTTCCCCGAACCCAGCACACCTTTTCCCAGCAATTCCCAGAAACTACGTTTTTTTTTTCTTCTGGGGAATTCATTTTTGGGAGAAGCTGGGGAGATTTTGGCTAATATCCAATGGAACGTTCACTTTTCTGGCTGTTGATTGGATGGCTATCATTGCCCTATCCAATTGTTTTTTAGAAGGATGGCTGATTGAAGGTGGACCTAACATGATGAAAGGTCCAGATAAGTATGGACTGTCCATTTTCCAAGTCATCACTCTCATGGCTAGCACTATCCAATCATGATAACTTTTGATGGGATGGGCGATCAAAGGTGGGCTCCACATGATGAACAATGACAAGGGCTTTTTTAGTATTATACATATGGATCGTTCATTTCCTAGAAATTGATCAGATGGTTAGAATGATCCAATCGAAGAATTTCTTTGGGATGGATGGATAATCAAATGTTCAACCTGATGCTCTATATCATTGATAAGACCATTTCTAGCATAATAGATATGAACTATTAATTTCCCACCCATTGATTTGATGGTTAGGATCATAAGATCAAAGTTATTTTTGGGAGGGCTGGGCAATCAAAGGTGGGTCTCACATGGTGTACAATGATAAGGCCTTTTGTAGTATGATTACATAGACTATTGATTTCCCATTCATTGATTGGATGGTTAGATGATTTGTTTAACCGATACAAATTGTGACCTGGATCTCGCGGATAACTCGATTCCAGCCAATGATGACGCTATAGCCTCAATCCGATTAATACTGAACAAATTAGTGCCTGTAATTTGTGAGGGTCGTTCTAGTTATATAAGAAATCGTTGATTAATAATATGATAAGGGTCTGTTTGGGAGTGTGGATTTGGAACCCCCTTGATTCGGAATGTAACATCCCGAATTTTCACGGCCAGAGTTTATACTTGTGTTTGAGAAAACCGGGTGTTAATGATATATAAATTGGATGCCTTAAAAATCGCACTTAATTTTTTTTCTTCCATTTAGATCACTTCTAGATACATTCATGGAGGTAACATTCACGAGAATAAAATCGACTGTATTTATTATTCATTAGAGTAAAGAATTCAACAAATTATCAAATGCTCTCTCAATGAGAGCTTATTATATTATCGAGTTCGCAGCGAAAGTATAAAACTAAATAATAAAACTATTTTCTTATTCTTTCAGTATAATTTGTCATAGGGAAATGGTTCTCTAGGTCTTCAATCTGTACATCACCTGCATCATCTGTACGGTTGGAGAGGGTCAACGCCCTACTCACGGTGATAGTTATCCTTTAAGATTATCAATAATTCAAGAGATTCATAAAAGTAATATGAGGATATCAGAATGCGCAAACAACTTACATGAGATGAATACCTAGCAAAGTGTGTGCAGTTCATCATACATAGTGATCATTACAATGTGAAATATGATTCATAGAAAATCCGGATCGCCTCGCATTCTCACACTACGGAGATTCACCGGCACGTCCGACGCTACTGTAGATTTACGTGAACACCTCGAGGCGGCACAACACATGAGTCGGATGAATTACGTGACACGATTTGTTCATGGAGTGATTATTTGCGACATCCAATTCTGGAAGTGATGTAACACGCATTGCGAATTACTTACATCGATTTGTGCACCACTACCCAAAACCCATGGAATTACGCGTCGACCAAGAGGGTCTCTACTCAGAGCGCATTACGTCCATGATATAATAATTGAATCACTAGTTGTGATACCTCTTAACACATCACTTGCACTTATAAAGAGCATAAGCCAAATCATGAGAGTTTTGGAATATCAAGACACATCCCCAAGCCTTAAAGGTAAATAGCACAAATCTAGTAAAATAAGGAAGAGAGTAACAATGACTAACTCACAAAGAGGAGAGTGAGAATGGTCAACTCAATAAAAGGAGAGTAGCAATGGCTAACTTAACAAATTAGAAGAGTGACAATGGCCAACTCAATAACAAAGAGAGTGGCAATGGGCTACTCAATAAAGAGAAGAGTAGCAAGGATTAACTCAACAAATTGATAAAGGTAAGGGCAAGGCCTGCATCTATCGCTCCACATAAATTTATAAAGATCACTTGTAATTGACATCATATCATAATTCCCAAAAGGCTAGATAATTGTTGATGATAAAATAATTGCAGGAAGAAAATCATAGCAATATGAAAACATAGTATGCAATAGGTAAGATAAAGCATGTCAACTTAAATTACCGTAAGCTTAAAGGATAAAACCCTCACCTCGGTGGTGATGTCGTTCCTTAAGTTAGATGTTCAGGGGCGTATGATTAGGTTCCACCATATTCGCCTGGTTTAAATTGATTACATTAAATGTTAGATTAGAATAGGGAAAAAGGCATGATCTAAACCATTCCTCAAACGGGTTTACAGGTTGCCTAAGTTGATAGGCTTTCAACTTATGTGTTTTAGGCCTTTACCATCATCGATTCAACTTGGCCTATAAATGGATTCTCATTGTTGAAGGATAGAAAAATTCTGGAAAGGAAAGGAAGGATAGAAAATAAGAGGAGTTAGGAGTCGAACCCGACTTCGATGATTGTATGGTGGTTTCTTTCTCTTTTCTTTTCTTTTCTTTTCTTTCTTTTTTCCTTTCTTTCTTTCTTTCTCTCTAGGCTGGAACGACCAACAATGCCCTCTTTTCTTTCCCCGCTCTCTTTCCGCTCTTTCTTGCTCCTTTTCTCTCTCCCTTCTTACGGTCTCTCTCTCTTTCCTTCTCTCCCTTTCTTGCTTTCTTTCTTTTCTTTCCCTCTTTTACCTCTGTGGTATATTCTCCCAGCGTTGGACGAATGGTTTTTATAGGGGGAGAGCCTCCAGATCCTTCTGTGAAAACCCTTTTACGCAAATTCTGTTTTCGCAGCAAGGAAACGGGCATAGTTGTCTGCGTAGAGATCTGAAAGTGCCACATCTTCTTTCATCCTTCCGCTGTCGACGTGAGTGCGATCGGAAACCCTCTCCCTTCGTTTTGGATGGCTCAGATCGACCCAAATAGTATCCCTTTCAATTTCTTGCGCAACGAAATTAGAATCCGTTTTGGTTTCTTGGCGTAGTTCGTGGAAGGATTTGCGGACGAATCTGTTTTATTGTTCGAGCTGGCTTTGTGTGAAGGGATTCGGGTTTCGGTCGGATTCAGTCTTGGATGGTTCAGATTATCATGGGTCCTCGTGATGGTGGGCCACCAGCGTCTTCAAATGGACGCTGTTTGTTACATCGTAAACTCCTTTGCTGGGAATTTGAGTACACATGTGTGCAGTCCCACGTGAGGACAACTAGGGTTAGGACAGAAATGGATTCCGAACATGATGGACGGTGTGGATCGAGTACATGGATGGTCCAGATGGGCCACATCTCTCTTTAAATGGACGTTATCCGTTCGTCCATGAAAAGTGAGGGAAAACTCTACTGTTTTAAGTTTTCGTCGGGTCAAACCAGGTTTGACCCGATTTTCGGTGTGGTGCACGGCGGACGTGCACGAGTCTTGTGCGCCTTCATCCTCAAGGTGGGGTCCACCGGGTTGTATGGTATGATCCACACCATCCAGTATATTTGGATAGTCCTCCTTAGGACATTAGGTGAAAATCAGGAAGATCCAAAGCTCAGGTGGGCCCCATGACTTGATTTGGGCTCTAGTTGCAGGTTCCCCTCAACCCAACGGTCAAATGATCTTTAGATCTAGCCCTTGGGGTTCCTATGGCTCCTTGGCCTAGTCTATGCGGAAATCATGGTATGCTTAGTGATCTAATGGCCTAATGTGTGTATTAGCTAGTGGAACGGTTGGTTATGATGGACAAGCATGATTACTTGGGTATGTAATGATTATATCTATAAATCAATGGTCAAATGGCTTGTTCTATGGATGAAGATCGTTTCCATTAGTCAAATTTGTGTTGGAGAATAGATGTATGGCTAGGAGAGGCAGATTGATATTGTACACATGTATATAATAGGTTAAATTCTATAGTAACACTTGAGAACTTTCAATGCTCGGGTATTGATAAGGGCCTGTTTGGGAGCGTGGATTTGGAACCCCCTGGATTCGGAACCCCCAGGATTTGAAACCCCCTGGATTTGCAATTCTCTTAGTGTGTTTGGCACCCTGGTGTGTGAATCAACTTTAATCCAAAAGTACCTATCCATGACCTATCCATGGTATATTTACAGGGGTTTGAATTTAATTACTAAATCAATTTTAATATCTCTAATTAGTGAGATATGTAATTTTTGACACAATGGTTGTGATAAGCCCGCTGAAATATATGCTTTGCCCGGAAATGATGAAATTCCAAGTCTCGGATGGGCCACAAGCACAAGATCATGCCCGAGTGACTAACCAACGATTTTTAATCGTTAATTTACATGGACAATGTTTGGACGGTGCTGATTTACATGGACAATGTTTGGATAGTACTGATCATCATTAGTGGGCCATGTGCCCGATAGAATGATAGTGTATAGTGACACACATGTTACACCTGCAACTATTGAAATGATTTTAGGCGTAATCCAAGCTCTCACTGTGGATTACAAACCCCCTCAAAGAGGGGATTTGAAACCCCCCAGATTTGAAACCCCCAGTTACTATATGCTGCCAAACAACTGGGGGATTTGAAAGCCCTCAAATTCCCTCCAATCCTCTCCAATCCACGGTGCCAAACAACCCCTAAGTCAATGACTTTGGGCACTCCATAAATTGATTGAATTGGTCACTATTTCTGAATCTCAAAAAAGAGAAAAAAAATCATTGAGGATGTTATTTGATTACTTGGTAGATGATTTGATCATATTGAGTTATTTGTAGGATGATGTGGTCATAGTGAGTTTTTTGAAGAGACGAACAACTAAAGGTGGCCCCGAAATAATTGACCGTTTAAATCAATTATTAGAGTTTTTTTAGTATAATCAATATGGGCTGTTAACTTTCATAGCCATTGCTTAATTGATTTTGATAATTTACCATGCCTAGATCACTTATATTACTACCACACAACATCTAGCTGCATTTTCCACCTGAAGTGGAATATTAATTCCAATATTGCACACCACATTCATAATAGACATAAGAAGACATGATCCCAGACATATACTTGATATGCCCATCCTCTTCGAAGTCCATCATGACTAGGGAAACAAAAGTCAAGTTTTGCTTCACCAGGTATTAAACATGAGTTACTGAAATGCGTTGAGGCGCAGTAGTCAACTATGCATCTAGGGGTAAGCACTATTTCGGTGCAGGTTGTGAGACTGGTACTAAATCGATGCAAACTCTGAATACTAGGTATGGCCCCAAAATAACAGGGGTCAAGTTCTGACGGAGACGATGGGAGATAAGCATCATCGTTGAGAGGGACACAACCCGAATCACCAACTAAGGCCTCTTAAATGATCATTTAGTGAGAAAGGAGGCAGGGGTGTAGAGACAACCAATCAAAGTTACTTTCAACAGGGACATGGAGTCAAAAGTGGGCCGCACATGGTAGATAGTCCAGACCAGTGATTGGACCATCTCTGATTTAATCAATACAGACTGTCTATTTCTTATCCATTACTCAGATTGTTAGAATCAGTGGTTATGGTCGCATTGCATAGCATAATTTTAGGTTGTTCCCGTGGTCAACTTGATGAATGGCTTAGATCTCTCAACATGTTTGCCACTTGTACAATGGATGTCTTTGAAGCAAAAGTCAAACTTCTGCTTGGAAACAACTATATCTAACCAAATAGTTTTTTGAACCTCCATAGGAAACCAGTCTTTTCTGAAAAACATTAACCTTTTCTTAGGTTTCCCCACGAAACATAATCACTAGCAAATAGACTTCCTGAGCAACCAAACATGCAATGAGAGGTCTCTTTTATATCATTCAGGGGAAGCTAATTCCTTGGTGGATGTCTTAGATAAGACAGGGGTTTCTAGACTCTCTATTTGTATTGGAGACATGTACCATGAGTTTGATTGGTTGCATGTACTCCTCTGTTCCTTTTTAATGAAATTCTTCTTCTTTTATTTATTTATTTATTTATTTTATTTTAAGTTTTCTGACAAAAGAAGAAAAAAAAAAGCTTGTGTCATAAACGATTGTTGCAATGAGAGGAATACATTATACATGTTGAAGAATCTAAGATAGATCTTGAGAAAACATACAACTGCTCCCCAGAAAAATTGGATTTGTTCACAAGTGGAGAATGCGTTTGATGGTGCCTATCCAAAGTTAAATTCACTTAAAAAGAGATTGTAACTGCCGAGGTGGCCTGGTCATTTTGTCTTTTTCAACCCCTGGTCATTTCTTTGTTGATAACAAACATAACTTTTAAAATCTTATAAATAGCCATGGACTGCTGACTTTAGTTCAAGATGAATCTTTTCTGTCTTTTAAATATATATATATATATATATATATATATATATATATATATATATAATTTTCCCTTTCTGGCCACTAATTGGGAGAAGATCCCTTTACATCTTAGATTAATGCCTAAAACCATCTTCAATCTCTGCAGGTGACAAGCAAGTTCTGTTCGCAGATAAGATTCTGAAGTTCACTGGATCTGGGAAGTTGAAACGCCGTATTCTGTTAATCACGGATTTTGCAATTTATATTGCTGATCCTGAAGCCAATGTGCTTAAACGGCGGATAGCGCTTGCAGCTGTTGAGAAGTTATGTCTGAGCAAACTGACAGATGATTTCTTTGCAATCATTGTTCCAACTGAGTATGACTGCCTTATGGCCAGCACTCGGAAGATGGAGATTGTTTCCGTTCTGGTCGAAGCTACCAAGAGTTCTTCCACTTATAAACTTGAGGTTATTTCCTCCAACAGGCAAGTAGATGTCCAGTTAATTTTGATGTCTTCGCACCTCAGATACTTCCTCTACCATCTGATTTGAGTTTGTGCTGAAGTTTAATTTTAAGATGATTACCTGACCTCACTATTTGGAGGTATGACAGTAATTTTGTTTATCATCTGACCTCACTATTTGGAGGTATGACAGTATTTTTGTTATATATATATATATATCATTTAGTTCTATTGAAGCACTACAAGTTATACTGCACCTGGTTGTATCGGGACACTTGGACAATCCAATAGATCCATCTGGGCTGTCCATTTGGTTCGGTCCAAAATTTCTTTCTTCTTTTGTCTTTCCTTTTCTTTTTCTTTTCTTGGTGCTCCAGCCCACACTTTTGTTCACCAATCAAACACACCAATCAGATGATCATATTCTTCTGAAAGTTTGCCTTATTCGTTGTAGCCATCTGTTTTCGAAGCCATTGATGGCATGATTAAGATTGCAGTTTTAAAACTCAACTTGACTTAAAGGTTTGACGAGTTGAGGAACTTGCTCAGTTTTTTCGAGTCCTGAACACCAAGATTTGGTGATATTTTATATTTAAAAATTTATAAAATACTTTAGAGTTCCAGCGAGTCAAGTTTTGTCTACTGGAGTTGACTGCGTCAACTAAGTCTCGACATACATTCAGTTGGGGGATTTCACGTCACATGAAATCTGATAACATATCTAACACACTATATTGCTTGCTTCCAACCTCTTCTAAGTTCATTTGAGAAATCATGGAGAACTCCTTGGTAACTATAGCCCACAAAATAATCTTTCCCTACAATCTGTCAGCCCCTTGATCTATTCTTTCTGCTTTATTATTCAGTTCTTTCCAAATTGACCATGACAAAGCCAGCAAAAGATAATCTCCCTTGAGTTTTTCCCTTCATCGATCTGTATTCATGATTTCAGGACTTGAGCAATTGACTACAGGAAGAAGACATTGCCCATATCACCTTGAACAACGTAAGAGTTATCATCTACGCTCCTTGGGTGAAGGGGCAATGTATCAAGAGGTTACTGGCAATTTTCCCATCTTGTAAGCGAAGAGTGCAAACGTTTATGATGATTCTTTTTCCTGTTTTGAAGATGATATGAATTAAGGTTTTATCGACCACTGGTAACCAACAAAATGCAGAAACCTTGGGGCTCCTACCGATTGCTATACAAGTTGGCCTTTTAGCTTCCCCAAAGTTTGTTAACTTCAAAAAGAAAAATCGAATGAAATAAATTCCCCGTGAATCCAATGTTTATACTCTTCTGTCTATGGCAAGGTGTGGAATGTATGCCCCTTCCAAAACTGCAAGAAACTGCACCGAAGAATCTATTTCTTCATCCCTTTTGATTTCTTTTAAATGTAATGTTTGATAGTTGCAATTTTTCCACAGAAGTCATTTATGAAGTAGCAAAATTCAATGTTTCTATAGATGAAGGTCACTATATATAAATGTAGAACTCATTTGCAGTGCTATTTATGTTGTCTATTCCCTAACACGGCTACACATTGCAAATTTTTGTAGCAATTAGAGTCAATTCCCACCCATTTTAATGCAAATATGCAACCTCACTAACATATGAGGTTTGGTCTTGTAGCTTGTGGGCTACCACATAAATGCATCCTACTGTATGCTCTCTCTCTCTCTCTCTCTCTAAAAAAAGAAGAAGAAAAGATTCTACTATATGCTATTCATTTCCTATATGATATTCATTTCCAAAATGCCACCCCCGTCAGACTGCAAACAGCTAGCTTTATATACCATTCATCTCCTAATGCCCGTTCCCCTTATATTGAAACTACCACCCCTATTCACGCATTTTAACAGCAAGTTCTGAAACTTATTTACATCGTTTCTTTCACACGTTGTTGTATGTGCCATGTTTGCCTTTTGCTAGCTGTATTAAAGCTGAATACGCCTGCATCGCATGAAATAACCTTCTGTATTGTGTTCAGTGAAGACTCTTGTCATGGTGAATAAAATAAAAGGATACTTAGAAATGCTATAAATTCAAGGATACATTAAAATCCTCATTGGATTTGTACCAGTATATGCTTGAAATTTGATTACTTTGTATCGGTTCCAATCTGTGAAATTGTGCAGGTTCGAATACCATGCTGCATCTGAGTTGGTAAAGGAAGTCCAATTCGAGGAGGTCGAAGGTTGGTGATCAATTCAGTTTTCCTTTTCCCAGAAAAAAAGCATGCCACAAGGATGCCTGAGTTGTGTTGTGCTCATCTTCCTCCATATAAATGTACAGAGGTTGGAGAGCACAACCAATTACCCACTGTACCCCATTGTGTATGTGTGCAAAAATATCAGAGATCTGATGAGCCACTCAGTCAGTTTTCTGCAAATGGATGGTTTGAACCGTCCAGTTTCAGGTCACTGATGGATAGTTAAAAAGAGATGCGGTATTTGCATGGTGGGCATCCATGACAATGGTGTAATTGTTCCCAATCACTAACTGCGGTACATGAAATTTGGGTCTCCTTTTGGAACACTAAATCACTCACCTGCCTTCTATATTTTGTATTACCTTTTAATGTTTAGCATTTTCTGAGGATGTTGTCTTTTTTTTTTCTTTTTTTTTTTTGCTTGGACTGTCCAAATTGTGCATCCATATGGCTGGGTCCTCCATCTGTTGGGCCATAGCTTTAAAACCCGAAAACTTGACTTGACTTGGGTCGAAAGTCTGTCGGTTTGAGTTCTTCAAGTCTTGAATACCAAGTCCTGGTAATATCTAATCTTTAAAAATTTAAATATTCTCAAGTCAGTTCAAAAACCAGGAAATAAGACTTGGGGCTCAATCAACCAACTCATGACTAGGACAAGGTGACACAGTGATCCACATATACTCATTGCAAAGGGGTAGGAAGTTGGGCTAAAGAGGATGGTGGACTGATCCACAATTAAAATATTATAGATTTCTTGTGAATTAGGACGCAAGTAGTGGCCCTATGTGTCCATTCTGTTGAAATGGAGTCCATGGTTCATCTATCTAGACTGTTGAGGGAGGGAGTTGGGCTAAGGAGGGTGGTGGACCGATCCACAATTAAAATATTAAAGGCTTCTTGTGAATTAGGATGTGAGTAGTGACCCTATTTGCTCATTCTGTTGAAATGAAGTCCATGGTTCATCTATCTAGACCGTTGGCCTTATGGGCCCCCCTGTAGATGGGGTTTTCATCAAATGTCTCTATATTGGAAGATTCTGGCCATCAAGTATCTGCCATTTTTACTAGATCACTGTTGTATTTTTTCTATAGTATTTTATTTTTGGGCTACTTCAAAAATCATTATCTTCTGCCCAGGAGCATTTTGACATTTGTATCCATGATTGGGCTCATCAGATCAATGATGTGATGGGTGAGATTGATTGTATGCCACTGATGCGATGGCTGAGGTTCAGTTGTCGATGGTTCTTATCCAGATCTGATGTAGAGCGAGTCGCGGACAGTTTCATGGCCAAGATGGATCAGAAAAGGCCCGGTTGACAACAGAAGTGATCCGGACCATCGGACCTTAGATCGGGCGTATCTCGCAATCTGGAATGAGTTATCTGACGTAAAATATATGATTTTGGGGTAGAACGAGCTACTTTAGATAACCAACCTGCTACGCCGGGTTGCGCAGTCCGGAATTGCGAAAAACCCCTTGATCGACGGTCGTTTCCCTGTTTTAATTTCGTTTTTACTATAAATAGTAAGTTTTAGTTTGATTATAACTCTTCATCCGTCGGGCTTTAGGAGTTGCGCCCAATGTGAAAAGAGCTTAGAATAATTAGGAGAACGGTTTGGTGAAGCCAAATAGGACACTTACTATTTTTGGCCGAAAACCTTGCGCACTAGTAGACATCACGACCGTCTATAAATAGTAACTTTACTATTTATAGTAAGTCGCAGATTCTAGGAGTTTGAGTTGTAGTTTGATTCTGATTTCTTTTCCATTGCTTGGTATATTTAAAGGGTTGTGAACTCGTTTTTAATTATTCATCAATCAATTTCGAATTTATTAGAATTTATTTCTATTTTCTGCTTTCTTTCCTCGTGGATTCGAGAAGTCTCTGTGAGGAGTCGAGAGAAGTTCCGTGGATTCGGAATAGTTATCCTCTTGAGGAAGATGGTGCTCGACCTCACGTCCTCCCCTGCGTCAGTTTGGTATCAAATCGAGGTTTCTCTTTGGATTGATGGCTTCTAACGACAGGTCGGGCAACAATCCCATGAGCAGTGCTCTAAGAAATTTACCTTTAACGGCGGCAGCTTTCGAAGTAGCGCAACGAGAGAATCAGCAAGCCATGCAAGGGCTGCAGGTTTCCATCGACCGCATAGCGGATCTCTTGGTGGAAAATCTAAGGCAACTCCGTGTTCCTGGTGGCAATCCTCCACCTCCAATTAATCGCCCTGATCGCAGGATAGTACAGACAGTGCATCTAAGGGTCATTCCTGAGGAAGGGGGCTCTAGTGAGGAAGAAATCGACGACATAATCTTTCAACACCCCAGACATGGCGGCGATCGAGTAGATCGAACAGATCGAGAATTCAAGATGAGGGTTGATATTCCTAGCTTCAATGGCCAACTACACATTGAGGATTTCCTCGATTGACTTTCTGAAGTTGAGCGATTTTTCGACTATATGGACATCCCTTAATCAAAGAAGGTCAAGCTTGTGGCCTATAAGTTGAAAGGAGGAGCTTCAGCTTGGTGGGAACAACTGCAACTCGCGCGAACCAGGTAGACGAAAGCACCAATCCGCACCTGGCAGCGGATGAAGCAGCTACTACGTGCCCGATTCCTCCCTAGCGATTACGATCAGGTATTATTCCAACAATACCAAAATTGTCGACAGGGTAGTCGGTCAGTGAGAGAATACACGAAAGAATTTTACCGCCTGGCGGCACGTAACGATTTGGTCGAGACTGAATCGCAACAAGTCGCCCGATTTAACGGTGGATTGTGTATAGCTATCCAAGATCGGGTCCGGATGCAGTTCGTCTGGACGATGAATGATGCGATCAAGTTGGCCACTCGGGCAGAAGCGCAACTTGAACGTCCTAACACGGACCTATCCTACTGCAAGGATCCTTGTGGTAGGTCTTCCCTAGGGAATTGCACAGCCTAAGGGGAATGAGCCCGTAGGAGCACGCACTCAACCTCCTACGTTTGAGAACCGAGATCAGGGAAGCGGGCAAGTTAGACCCCAAAGGGGCGTATCGACTGCTGCTGGTCCAAGTAGAATCCCGAACCCCTATGCTCGGCCAAGGCCCGATAACTGCTATCATTGTGGCCAACCGGGCCACCTATCAAATACTTGTCCCCAGCGAAAAGTGGCAAACCTCGCCATCAATGATGGTAGTGCTGATAACGCTTATGAAGATCCAGATATTGAAGAACATGAACATACTACCGAGGATGAGGCAGATGATTCAGGTTGGATTCAGCAAGATCACGGCGAGTCACTCGTCGTGAGGCGACTATTATATGCGCCAAGAAAAGAAGTGCATCCACAGCGGCATAACATCTTCCGCACTAGGTGCACGGTGAATCGAAAGGTTTGTGACGTGATCATTGACAGTGGGAGCAGCGAGAACATCGTCTCCAAGGTCATGATGGAAAAATTGCAATTGAAAACGGAGCGTCATCCCTCTCCATATACAATCGGTTGGATCAA
This sequence comes from Magnolia sinica, assembly GCF_029962835.1. NCBI lineage: Eukaryota > Viridiplantae > Streptophyta > Magnoliopsida > Magnoliales > Magnoliaceae > Magnolia > Magnolia sinica. Next base: position 2,028,487 of record NC_080577.1, read on the forward strand.
GAAGGTCAGCGAAACAAAGGTAACTGAACAGTGCACCATATCATTTTCAATTGGCAAACATTATAAGGATGAAGTAGTATGCGATGTGGTTGATATGGAAGCATGTCACATACTACTCGGTTGACCCTGGCAATCTGACCGTGACGCCACTCATAAAGGGCGAGATAATATATATATCTTCGTCAAGGATGACCGAAAGACCATATTGGCCCCTATGGATCTAGAGGGACCACCTGAAACTTCTAAAGTGGAGGGCCGTTTTCTCTTAACCATACGCGACTTCGTGGAAGAATCCAATGAAACAGGACAGACTTATGCATTAATTGTAAAAGGGGAAGAACTCGAGCCTACAAACATCCCTGAAAGACTAAGGCCCCTGCTACATGAATTTAAAGAAATCTGGCCCGATGACCTTCCCGATGGGTTACCCCCCATGCGGGATATCCAACATCATATCGACTTTGTCCCTGGGTCCAGTTTACCTAATCGTCCCCATTATCGAATGAGTCTGAATGAGTGTGAGATTCTGCAGGGACAAGTAGAGGAATTGATCCGTAAGGGTCTTATTCGAGAGAGCATGAGTCCATGTGCTGTACCAACTTTATTAACTCTAAAGAAAGATGTGAGTTGGCGCATGTGTGTCGACAGCCGAGCCATCAACAAAATCACCATAAAATACAAGTTTCCTATACCACGGTTGGACGATATGCTCGACATGTTAGAGGGTGCAAAAATATTCTCTAAATTAGACCTAAGGAGCGGCTACCATCAGATTCGAATACGGTCGGGTGATGAGTGGAAAATGGCTTTTAAGACCAAGGAAGGATTATACGAATGGATGGTCATGCCCTTCAGTCTTTCAAATGCGCCTCGCACATTTATGAAATTGATGAACGAAGTTTTGAAACCTTTCATTGGGCGGTTCGTTGTAGTTTACTTCGATGATATTTTGATATACAGTCAAGACGAAACCACTCATATGGAACACCTCAAGAAGGTCCTTCAAGTGCTCATTAAAAATAAACTGTACCTTAATTTAAAAAAGTGCAGCTTCATGACTGATAGCCTATTGTTCCTGAGTTTTGTCGTCACATCCACGGGCATTCGGGTGGATGGGGAAAAGGTGAAGGCAATCAGAGAATGGCCAGTTCCTACAAATATTCACGAAGTGGGAAGTTTTCATGGATTGGTGACATTCTATCGTCGGTTCGTGAAAAATTTCAGTACCATTGTGTCACCAATCACAGATTGCATGAAGAAAGGGCAGTTTCAGTGGACTGATGAAACTGACATGAGCTTTGCCGAAATCAAGCGCAGATTATCCACAACCCCGGTTCTTGTACTTCCCAACTTCGACAAACTGTTTGAAGTCGAATGTGATGCCTCATATGTTGGAATTGGGGGAGTTTTATTTCAAGAAGGTAGGCCGGTAGCCTTCTACAGCGAGAAACTTAGCGATGCACGTAAGAAGTAGTCTACATATGAGATTGAGTTATACACGATGGTCCAGGCACTGCGGCACTGGCGACATTATTTGATTCAAAGGGAATTCATACTTTACACGGACCATCAAGCTCTCAAATTCATTAATAGTCAAGCTAACATTAACCGTGTGCATGCTAAATGGATCTCATTTTTGCAGGAATTCACGTTTGTACTAAAACATAAGTCAGGGCAACAGAATAAAGTAGCTGATGCACTGAGTCGCCGTGCAACTTTGTTAGTCACTATGAACAATGAGGTTGTCAGGTTCGAGCGCCTCAAAGACATATATGCCGATGACGACGACTTCAAGGACGCATGGGTTAGATGCCAAGAAGGTCACCCCGGTGACTTACATATGCAAGACGGGTTCCTTTTCAAGGGAAATCGACTATGCATCCCAAACAGTTCGCTAAGGGAACAGATAATCCAAGAGCTACATGGAGGTGGCCTCAGTGGGCACCTTGGGAGAGACAAGACGCGAGCTCTTGTGGAAGAACGGTATTACTGGCCGCAATTGGTACGTGATGTGGGAAAGACAGTCCAACGTTGTTATATTTGTCAGACCTCTAAGGGGCAATCTCATAATACGGGCCTTTACACTCCGTTACCCGTGCCTAATGGCCCTTGAGAGGATTTATCTATGGACTTCGTGCTTGGTCTCCCACGAACACAATGCGGCATGGATTCGGTGTTCGCGGTAGTAGATCGTTTCTCCAAGATGACGCACTTTATTCCATGCAAGAAGACTCTCGATGCAACACACGTGGCGAATCTATTCTTCAGAGAAATTGTGCGGCTATACGGGGTTCCTAAGACTATTACTTCTGACCGTGACACGAAATTCATAAGCCACTTTTGGCGGACTTTGTGGACTCGATTCGATACACGACTTCAGTTCAGCAGCGCCTACCACCCACAGACTGACGGTCAAACTGAGGTTGTGAATCGCACGTTGGGAAACCTCTTTTGATGTATTTCAGGAGAAAAACCGAAGCAGTGGGATTTAGCCTTGTCTCAAGCGGAGTTTGCATTCAATAGCATGGTGAACCGCTCGACAGGAAAATTCCCGTTCTAGGTTATTTATGGACGAGTACCTCGCCACACACTAGACTTGGTCCCTCTGCCCAAGCTCCTAGGCATGAGCATTGCAGCGGAATATATGGCTGACATGATTATGGGCATTCATGCGGAGGTACAAACCAAGCTACATGCCTCGAACGAAAAGTACAAGGAGCAAGCGGACAAGCATCGGCGACAAAAAGTGTTCGAGGTGGGCGACCAAGTAATGGTCCATCTGCGCAAAGAACGATTTCCGACTAGAACGTACAAAAAGTTGAAGAATAAAAAGATTGGACCGGTACCAATCATCCGAAAGATCAATGACAACGCTTATGTTGTTAATCTTCCAGATGACATGGCAATCTCATGAACATTCAATGTCACGGACCTGACCGAGTATCATGAACCAGCACAGGATGAGAACTCGAGGACGAGTTCTTTTGAAGTGGAGGGGACTGATGTATAGCGAGTCGCTTACAGTTTCATGGCCAAGATGGATAAAAAAAGGCCCGGTTGATGACAGAAGTGATCCGGACCATCGGACCTTAGATGGGGCGTATCTCGCAATCCGGAATGAGTTATCTGACGTAAAATATATGATTTTGGGGTAAAACGAGCTGCTTTAGCCAACCAACCCAGCTACGCTGGGTTGCGCAGCCCAGAATTGCAAAAAACCCCTTGATCGACAGTCGTTTTCTTGTTTTAATTTCGTTTTTACTATAAATAGTAAGTTTTAGTTTGATTATAACTCTTCTTCCGTCGGGCTTTAGGAGTTGCGCCCAACATGAAAAGAGCTGAGAATAATTAGGAGAACGGTTTGGTGAAGCCAAATAGGACACTTACTATTTTTGGCCAAAAACCTTGCGCACTAGTAGACATCACGACCGTCTATAAATAGTAAGTTTACTATTTATAATAAGTCGCGGATTCTAGGAGTTTGAGTTGTAGTTTGATTCTGATTTCTTTTCCATTGCTTGGTACCCTTATTTAAAGGGTTGTGAACTTGTTTTTAATTATTCATCAATCAATTTTGAATTTATTAGAATTTATTTCTATTTTCTGCTTTCTTTCCTTGTGGATTCGAGAAGTCTCTGTGAGGAGTCCAGAGAAGTTCCGTGGATTCGGAATAGTTATCCTCTTGAGGAAGACGGTGCTCGACCTCTCGTCCTCCCCTGCGTTAAGATTCCATCCATATAGTGGCCCACTAGGTCAACAATTCTGTTAATCCTAAACGTTATCCATATATATATATGGTGGAGATGCTATAGATGGTTAGACTCGTGATCTATGGCAGTTTAATCAAAACCCAAATGTTGAAGATTTACACGATGAATGCAATTTTCTCATATATCACACACATCCTTCTGAGTGTCAGGGAAGCCTGTGCATACCTCATAGGTGATGGGTTCAAATCCGTAGTTTTTATTTTTCTCAAACTCAATCACTTTATGGACTTGCCTAGGTTATTTAAACTTGACCTAGCCATTGAGCTACTGGAAAGACTCGGGTGGGTTAAGGAGAAATGGTGAATCCCTGCATTGATCTGAATGATATAGGAAGTCGGCTCGTTCTAATGTTAATCTGAGTGGTTTGGCTGACTCCTGTGTCAACTTGCTGAGTGTCTAAATAATGGTAGACTTGGAGAGTTTTATCCAGTTGACCAAGTCTGGGAAGAGTCTTAGTCGAGTTGTGACCAAATCAAGTTCTTCACAAATTGTGATGAAATCTGGTTGGATTTCTTTGTGTTTTCAAGCAGAGCCGCCCTACTATTGATCCACAGAACAATGTACAAAAATACACATGGGACAATCTGAGATGCTTGATTTTCCCCATCTGACATGGCCAACTGCTGCTTTACCATCCTTTCGAAAGCCACTAATTTAATGTTTATACAGTCACCAAATCAACAAGGCCCATCAAATGGATCATCCGAATCATGATTCCATGCAACAAATGGGCCCATCATGGATTGACCCTGTGTTTGCGTGTTTAACTTCTTTTTCTTTTTCTTTTGGACCCTTTTCTTATTAATATTTGTTGAATTGCAGAGGGTGTAAAAACTAGAATTACTACCAAGTGAAACTGCAGGTTTTGCTGTTCTTTCTGATGGTTGGGTGGGTGGCACTATTGTAGTAGTTTGGGAAATCCCACCTGCATGAAAGGCGCCTATGCCCTTAATTGGTTCCTACATGGGGTACCCTCTTTTGTTTGAGCCAATCAAAAGTGTGTGGGGGTTGTTACCTTCTGTTGTGAATTTCGTTTGTAAAAATAATCCCTTGACAAAGGGAATAGTAATTTTCACACTGTTTCCTTGTTGATATTCATTGTTGGGGTTGGAAGGATTCGAAATTCTCACAGTATTATGAGGAATGTCTGAGAAGCAAATTCCAATGCCGAAAGTTCAAAAAAGAAAAAAGAAAAAAGAAAAAAAAAAAGAAGCAAATTCCAATGCTGCGTAAAAATTATTGGCATGGATCATTTAGGGGTGATGTTGAGAAGTTGGATACTCTGGCAGAGACTGATGGATGATATGCAGGTACTTTGAAATTACTTAGATATTGCTCGTGGCATGCAAATTAGTTAAACGTGACAAAAAAAAGGCTTTTTTGATTATCTGGCCATCGGATTGGTGGACATTTATTGGACAGTTGAACAGCTCATTGATTGTAATGAACCTATGTAAGAGACTATTAGATACCGCCTGATTGTTATCAACCCATGTTATAGTCTATTACATTGTGCCTGTGGGAGTTTTGGGTCTTATTGCCAGTCCCCTGCCTGGATAAAGGAGGGTTGCATCAGGTTGTTGGCCAGTGTCAAGCTTACGCCATTACTTACATCATTAATCCGAACAAATATGTTGGAATTGAGGAACAGGTGTCTGCACAGGTTAGGATTGTCCAAACAATCTGATTTTGAGAGTGTTATTTGGCAACAGTGGGATGCGCAATCGTCTCCTTTATTTGAGTTAATGTGCTACGTGTACAATTCTGAGTGCCTGTCTATCACAGCGTGAGTATCATATTTTAGAGTTTAACATGGATCACATGTACAATTTCTGAGTACCTGTAGTGTCCCATGCAGTCAAAATATCATATTAATTCGTGATGTTTTATCTGTAAGCATGGTTTTCAGACCCCTAGACTCCGACCAACTCGATCAGTACTCAAGAGTCTGCCCGGTCCTCATCTGAGCGAATCCAGTCTTAGGTTCATGCATGTGACCCTCTCACCCTAACTATGTTCAACTCACAACTTGGAACAGGGACCTGTAATTGCAACACACCAAAATCATTTTCGAGATCTATAATCACATCGAAATTGTTACCGGGACTTGTAATCGCACTGGAAACATTCCTGAGATATGGGCTAGACCTTGCCTGATTTTCTTGCCATGTGAGGTGCACCAAATGGACCATTTCATTAAGTCATTAACCCAGCCAGGGTATTGACCAATTTGTGGCTGTCATGAGTTGGGGCCTAAATTTCAGGTCCAAAACAAAATGGACCAGGGCTGGGCCACTAGTTGCCCATTCAGGTGCCCCATTGCAGAAGGAAGTGGACGTACCAATTTCCAGTCTCATGGGGGTTCCACATCTTTCAACCTTTCATTGATTGATTTTCAATTCTTACAGAGTCCGACCAGGGTTTGTCAATACAGTCCTTCGCGTCCCATCGCTGATGAACTATGCGCAAAATCTTAACCTTTCAATTCGTGGCCTACAGAAAGACAGACAACAAAAGTTCAATTTTAACTTAAGAAGGGCCCTATATTTGCCGCCGGTAAGAGAGATTTTTGGGGCATGCTCCATCCACAGCCGGACTTGAGAGACCAACGGTCTGGATTCTAAAACGATCAACCATGGGCGTTACTTTTAGTGAATATCCGTGTATATTCACATGGTAAATCATACGGCATAAACACGTCAATCAACTCTTAAAATCATGAACCGCACTGGACTCAGCATGCTCTGAAAATCACACTGAACAGATGATCTAAGCTGCAATTAGGTGTGTGTGTGAGAGAGAGAGAGTCCTAAATTCTACGCACATCAAAGAATTGAGAAAAGAAATAAAAAGAAAGAAAAATTGAAGCGAGGTGAGGATAATCGCATAAATAGAATCAGGATCCGACCCCACACCACACGTGCCAGTGTGAGATCCAAGCTACTAATCAGGTGAACGACACTGAGTAGATTCCCTGAGCCAAGGATTAGCCGATCATTAGGTGGGCCATACAAGCACCTTCATGTGGGCAGACATTGGTCCATTTTTCGTACAAATGGTCCACCAGAGCAGAGCAGATTGATTTTCGTCCCACAGCATGTACACAAGGGGACCCACCCGATGACCGGTGCATATCTACGTGTAGTGGCTAGGGCGCTTGCTCAAATGTACTTAACGTGGGGGACACGCCATCATGGGAAAACTGCGTCAGATCTAGTCTCTTTTTTAAGGCTGGCCTCCGCCATGCATACGCCCTGGCAAAAAAATCAGGCCAGGTCTGCTCATCATGCCTGGCATGACTGGTGTCACGTTCAATGCTAATAAACTGACCAACATACCACATTCAATGCACGAGTGTGGCCCACCTGATACGCAGACCAGCCCGCACATACTCGGTGGGGCCTGATGAACGGACCAGATCTTGCGTACATGTGTGCCCGTAAGTAGGATCCTAGTCATGGCGAAAAGAAGGAAAAAAAGAAACAGATTCAAACTGAATAGGACAATGGTTCAATTTTGGAGGGAAGATTGGCCCGTCTGAGCAGGCAGCGTTTGGCTGTTCGATCCGCCCGGTACACCTTCCAATGAAGGCCTGTTCCCGGTGTCACTCCGCCGGACGTCCTCGATCATCTTCAAAACATCCTCCATTGTTGGCCTCTGCTCCGGCATCCTCACCACACACGCCATCGCTATCTGCAGCATTTCCACCAGCTCTTCCTCTATGTTCGGAAACCTCATCAACTCCACGTCGAACACTTCGGCAGTCCACTCCTCACGGACGACAGATTGCACCCAACGTACCAAATGCAACACCTCCTCGCCTCCGGACGCCTGGATGGGAGACTTCCCAGTGAGGAGCTCCAGCAGAAGCACCCCTACGCTGTAGACATCAGACGCCTGAGATGCTTTCCGGGTGTCTACCACCTCGGGAGCCCGGTACCCAGGGGCACGGGACAGTGGATGGGCTGTCTTTGCATCCATTAGCGTCGTCAGGCCAAGATCGGATATGCAGCCGCTGAGCTGGGTGTTGAGGAAGATGTTGGAGGATTTAATATTTCCATGGACCAGCTTTCCGGAGTTCTCAGTGTGGATGCATGCAACGGCCCTCGCTGCTCCAAGAGCGATTCGTAGCCTGGTGTCCCAGTCTAGAGGAGTCCTTTCTTCGCCACTCTTGCCTGCAAAGTTACATAAGATAGGTAGTTATTTCTCACCGTCGAAATTAATCCCTGATTTTTACTCTTCAATCCTCTAGTGTCCCAGATCAAACAGACTCAGCAGCAAATCAGCCAACTTCTTCAGATCAGTTGTTCAAATATTTTGAGGATCATTGATTTAGGACATGTTGATCAACTGTTAATTTCATAAGGACTGCTCAAAGGGTAAAAATATAGCATGGATTTTGAATTGTTAGTGGATAACGCATTAGCCCATTGACCAATGACAGTCCTATCAGGGAAGTTTTGAAATTCCACTCATCATCAATCAATGTATCCAAAAGATCAAGTGCCCATTTGGGTAGGAGATCCGGCATAACGGGATTCAGTTTAATCTCAATTTTGGAGGACTCCATGACCTGCACGAAGGCAGTCGTATGATCCTAATCCTTGTATTTCAAACAAAGAAAAGAAAAATGAAATATAGAAGTTCATAAGCATTCAGTTTAAAGAAAAAAAAAATTAAAAAAAAAAGGAAAAAAAGAAAAGAAAAGAAGGAAAAGATATTAATCTGCATACAACCATTGCAAAACGGGGATGGGCATACTCGGTATTTTGGTCATTGCAAACGCCAATGGGTCAGGGGATTGCGAAAATGTGTCCAAACACAGCACAAATGCAGTCTACCTCAAAATGGTATTTAAGCATCAAATGCCCCTTTCTGAGGTTGCATCCAAACGGCCATTTTAGTTACTTTCAAATTACAGTAATACATCGCTGAATTTAACGCCCCAAAGGATAAGATGTTCTTGCTCATTTTCTTAAAATTCAATAATGCCTCTAACTATTCCGTAAGGCCTGTTTTGTAAAAGAGCAGTGACAGTGATAGCAGATCCTACCACATTGCAATTGAAAATTGAAAATTCAAAGCTTGTCATTGCATTGAAATTGGCAAATTTCAATTCAACAATGACACTATTAATTCTTCCATTAATGATTGGTGGAAATAAAAAAGTACCTGCATAAATGAAATTGATTTTCTCAGATGTGACTGCTTCCCTCTTTTGAGAAAGACGAGAGTATTGAGGAAATCAATTTCCTTTTCCTCAGATTTCCTCAGATTTACTCTATTGTGACTTCTTCCCTCAGTTTATTTCACTTTCCATTCTCGGATCTAAAGAAAAGGAAATCCCTTCCTTTTCTATAGTTTTCCTCATATGTGACATTTTCCTTCCCTTATTTACCTTTTAGTTTCCACCAATCTGAACAGGCAATATTAGCAAACAGAAAAGGAGGATAAAATACCACACATGTACCTGATGGCAAATACCAGAGAATACCATATTACTTTAGCATATTCTAAAATGACCTCATCTGCTAGTAGTTAAAAGATGTTATTAGGCCACATTTTGTTGCGCTAAATAGAATGAAATTTCGTGACTAATGAGTATAATGAAATTTCATGCTATTTGTGCAACCAAACGCAACCTTAACAGAAAACAGTAATATTAGAGAATGGAGCAACATACCATGTAACATAGCAGAGACACTGCCCTGGCTATAATAATCGTAGACCATGAGCTTCTCCTCCTTTGAATAGTAATACGCCCTCAGCGGAACCACATTCTCATGCCTAATTCTCCCCACCACCTCCATCTGCTGCTCAAACTCTCTCTTCCCCACGCTTACCTCTTTCAACCTCTTCACCACCACTGTCGTCGCATCCTCCAAAACTGCCTTATATGCTGTCCCAAATGTCCCCTTCCCAAGCACCTCGGCGGAAGCTCTCAACAAATCCTCCAAATCAAATGCATATCCACTCCCCTCAAAGAAAACAAGCCTATTGCTCTCGTCTTCTCTTCCTGCCATTGCTATCTCTGGGGATCTTTCGCCCTTCTGCAACTTGCCAGACAGCACGGTCTCACTTTTCCTCTTTGAGTACCAAATGATCAGAAAAACTGCAAATGCAGCAAAAGTGGCACCACAGCTGCTGACTATGATTCCCAATATTGCTGATTCCGTGAGCTTTTTATGTTTAACCAAATGTGGAATCGATGTAGAAACAGGAGGATAGACTGGTGAAACTAGAACTGGCTGAACCACGAAAGAAAGATTATTTCCAATGAAAGATGTATTCGGGAACCTCTCGAGAGATTTTGGCACACTTCCGTGGAGATTATTATTGGCTAGATCCAACTGCCGCAGATTTGGGACTTGGAGATCAGGGATGTCACCTGAAAGCGAGTTGTTTGCAAGGTTTAAAGCTGTCAGCTGCGTAAGGTTCGAGATGGAAGGAGGGATGCTGCCATTGAAGGCATTGAAGGAGAGATCAATGACGGTGAGGTTCTCCCAGATGGAGAAATCTAACGGCAGCAGGCCAGAGAAGTTGTTGAAGTGAAGATCTAGCAGAGTTAGATTTTTGAGTTTGGTGAGTTCCAATGGGAAAGCACCGGTGAGGCAATCGGATGTGAGGTTTAGGACTTGGAGAGCAGACAGACGGCCAAGAGTGTTCGGAGGAATCTGGCTGCTGATTGCAACTCCAGGCAATTGGAGGGCTATGATACGAGAGCCATCGGGGCTGCAGGTTACTCCAATCCAGTTATCGCAGACAGAGGAGCTCAAACTCCAGTTGAGATTGTGTTTGTAAGGAAGTTTGCCGACGAAATCAATCAGAGCTAGCTTATCTTCGATTGGATCACCAATCGATGGTGAAAAGAGCAATCCGTGCAAGAAAATCAGCAAGAGAACAAAGGAAGCTTCCATTTCTCTTTAAAATTCCACACAAGGAATCAAGCAACTCTGTAAAATCAAGATCGATCCCCTGTTCTTTCAAACGAATTCAAATGAGAGACTGTTAAAAAAAGAAAAAGAAAAAGAAAAAAAAAGGAAAAAACCTAAGGCGACCTGCTTCAGAAAGCCGCTGAATTTCCGTCTTTCACTGATTCGCATAGAAACAGAGCGATTTCTGAAGAACTGCGAAGGAGACAGAAAACTTCACCTTCTCTTGCAGATCTGTCCAGGAAGAAGCTGTTTTCTCTGAAATTCATCAAAGATTGAGCGACTTACACCACTACTTTTGTATCCAAATGCTTTTGAAACATCAAGAATCGGTTTTCATCGCAATCATGAACAGGAAAGAGAGGAGACGTTGCGGAAACAGCTACTCGCATTGAGCAGCCGAGGGATTTCTGAAGAACTCCGATCTCACCTCTCTTGTAGATCCGTCGAAGAAGAAGCTGTTTTCTCCGAAATTCATCAAAGATTGAGGGATTTACAGGGCGGTTCTTGCATCGGAGTGATTTTGAAGCTTCTAGAATCGGTTTTCGACGCAATCATGAACAGCGAGGAGACGTTGCAGAAACGCATGCGATGATTTCTCTGGCTGTTTTTCACTTGCAAATACCGCATCTATCACATCATTCCGAAATAGAAGCGCAGATATCTGCATGTGAGGATTGACCGAAAGGCGGAGAAGCTTTCCTTTTCTTTCGCCTGCGATTTCTGTTTCTACGGAAATTAGTAATGCAGGAACTCGCGATTTGGGAGATTTCTGCTTTTCTTCCGACAGCGCTAGGGCATTTAGGTTTTGTATTTTCTCTGTAGAGTATAGGACACTGTAACGGATAGTGGAGAGCTGGAGGCGGGAGAGTGGAGAAAATGCCTGGATTTCTCTCGTCTTTTTGTGCCTGGTGATCGTCGGATGGATAGAAGAGCAGGATAGGGAACGGATCTGCTTACTTGTATATACAGCACCATGTGGTATTTCTTAGATCCAAGCCGTTCATTGTGTGGGTCTCATGGATCTGATCCAGTGGGATACTTGTGTCCCAAAGAAATCAATAGTTAAAAGAATTTAAAAATCAACGGTATACATTCTGAGAACTGATAATCGCACAACAGATGAACGGATAGATCGTATTCTGGAAAAACTGGACCCGTGAAGTTAGGATCACATGATGAACGGCCCAGATCTTGCATGGTTGGACGTTTTTGGGTGAGAGCAATTGCGCGGGTGTATTTCGCATTGCTCGAGTTCTTTTCTATATTAAGGAGACGGCCTTTCGTTAGGTAGTCCGGGTAGCAGGTGCTGAGCTGTTGATTGGAAGATGGTGGGACCACGTTTCAGCGCAGGAAAAGCTAGTTGTGGTGAAGTTTTGGGAGCGACTTTGGCGAGCTATCTTATCCCGGATTGACCCACGAAATGGACGGTTCTGAGCTACTTATTCTAAGTGCGGGGACGTATATTTTCCTGAGGCCCATGGTTCCGGAGGATCCAGACCGTTGATCTGAAGAAACCCATCATGTGACGGGTTGTCGCAAGTCTCCAGGATTTGGAAATCCTAACCCTTGTGTTGACTTCCCATGTACCATTTTGGCGACCATCACTTCATGGGCCGCTATTGAAGGGATATGATCTTAAGATCGGGTGCTTTTCGGGATATCCACCGAAACATAAAATTGGGCCCACCAAATCAACGGTCCAGTTTATCAAACCATTGGGCCACAAATGTATGAGATCATGGGCATTAGTTTGAAGGTGAGGACACCATGTAGTTTGCTAGAATACATCCCGACGCATGGCAATGCGATGCGACGGGACTTTAGCAGTTGGGTCTAGGTCATGTGCCTCATCGTGGATGGAAATACCCAAAACAAAAATCTCATATTGAAAATTTTCAACCCTTTGATTGTTAAAATTTTAAGGATACTATTCATTTTCAAAGGTAAAGGGTCACACGATCGATTCAAATATTGGAGTTCTCTTTTTTTTTCTATTTCTATCACCATCCAAGATGAGAGACATCTAATGAACGGTTTGATCATTAGAAAATAACCTCAATCCAAAGGCTAGAGTCGCGACGTATCCTATAGTAATACACCCGAATGTATCATAGCAAACCTATGCTCTTGCATGGTTCCAGCTGCTGCGATTCGTTTCGGTCTCGGTCGTCAGCACCGAACCTCGTAGCTGCTGTTGTTAGGTATTTGTCCCTGTTTTCGGTAAACCGGTAATAAAAGTCAAATCCCGGGGAAAACGGTTTTTAATGATGTGGACTTATGTATCCGTTACGGACATAGAACTCCGTGTATCACATGCGAGATAACTTCACACGTGCCATCCGTTACCACATCACGACCGATCATTAGGTGGACTGCCACTGAGGATCCATGGATTTCCTCACCATCCTATCATGGGCCGACTAAAGGACTCTAGAAGAGATGCTTCAGCAATGGACCATCAATTGTAGACCCAACCACATAAATGGTTCGGGTCTTGTTGTGGGGTTTACTGGGTTTCTAGTGCAGAACTGTGTTGTAAGACTCACTGGACTTCGCACACAGCACGGTGATGAGGACCGTTCATCTAATGGGTCTGTTGTGGATGGGTCAATATCAGCCTCGCTGATCGAGTGACGTGTAAACGTCTGGCAAGAGAAGGGGAGCGGATTAGGCGAGACCCCCGAGGTGGCGGGGATCCCTGACTGTGGGGCCCACTGTTTTGAACACGACTACATCCACTCCGTCCATCTGTACTCAAAGCTCATTTTAGTGTTTGATAAAAAAAATGAAGTGGTTCCAAATCCCAGATGGGCCTTAGTACAGGAAAAGTGGTGATTGACCATTAAAAAAATTCCTGTGGGCCATAAAAGCTTTGGATCAAAATAACATTTGTATGGATTCTTCATCTAGGTGTTTGTGACCTTATCAATAGGTTGGATGCCAAATAAACATTCCGGTGGAATTCATGAAGTTTTTGATGGTGAGGATTCAATCAAGACAGTTTCCTGTGGCGTGATACACTTAAGATTTGAGTCAGCTTCATTTTTTGGATCATGCACTAAAATGAGATTTCAAAATGGTTGGACGGTGTGGATTTCAGACACATACATCACCGTTACCCCCCCCAGTCAGGGGTACCACCCACCTCGTGGATTGAGGGTCTCGCCTAATCCGCTCCCCAAGAGAAGGGGCAAATGCCGACATTTCGACGGAGAGTCCGGATTCATAAAGCGGCCCTTCATGTGAGGGGGCAGAATAAGTGTCATAGATCCGTGCGTATGCACACGTGGCATAGATCCGATCCATTTATCAGGTAGGGCACACCGTGAACGTACGGTAACTAAAAAATTATGGTAGTACTCGTGTCACCTGAGGCATAGCATACATGCATGTTGAATTTTTACTGTTGTACTTCTTTTTCTAACCGTCCAATTTTTATTTTTATTTCATATGAGTTTGATCTGCCTGTCAACGGACCATTCTTATTTTTGGTCCAAGGCATGGTCACCCTGTTTTCTACTTTTTGAATGGACGAGATCTCGAACATTCATTCCTTACACATGGATCTATGGCAAGTACTCCCCTCCCTTTCACATGGGGGACGGCTCACTGAATCACTACTCTCTATGGGTAGAGTTGGGCATCGAGTCGGACCAGGTTAGGGCTGACTTGACTTTGATATAGATTTGAAATAGGCTTGACCCGAACTTGATCCGACTGGATACCGAGTCCAATATGCGTGACTCGATTCGAGTACGGTCCGACCTGGACTGATCCGGACCGAGTCCGATCTCATCAAAAGTATCGAGTTGGATCGGGTTGGCACCGAGTCGGATTGAGAGATAAGGGAGGGAGAGATCGAGAGAGGAGGAGGAGGAGGTGATGGTGGTGGGTGGTTGTCGGGCTTGAAAGATGAGGAGGATGAGGGAGGGAGAGAGAGAGGCCGGGCTTAGAAGATGAGGAAGATGAGAGAGGGAGAGAGATTTTTGGATCGGGTCGGAGTAGGATGTGGTGGTTAGGGTTAGAGAGTCGAGTTTTGAATCGAGTTGGGTTGAGTTACTACATAACTCAAACTTAACTCGGGTTAAATTCGGATTGAGTGAACCTTACTCGGTTCGGACCGACTCACCCATTCGATTTGGGTTGAGTTAGATCTAAACGAGTCGGACGAGTTGAGTTAGTTGGATCGAGTCTTCTTGTGCCTACCTCTATCTATAGGATTGCTTGCAGACAAGATGACATGGTAGAGCTGTCTCTCTACATTACACATGGCCTAATTATCAATCCATCTCAACTGTCCAACTAGTGGGCCTCATCACTAATGGACGACATTTAGAAAATTATACTTATCCAAAGATCATAACCATCTTTAAATTACTTTCAATCACTTAGGGCCCGTTTGGATACCATCATATATGATACTTTTTCTACTTACAATAGTAGATAAGTAACTTATTTCATATAAATAAGTTTAGTTTATAATTACTTATAAGTAACCTTTTTTATTTAAAAGTATTTAATTACTTTAGTTTATGTTTTTAGGTTTTTTATTCTTCATGAGCAACAAAGAGAGGCACTAGAGAGACCAAGGAGAAGAGAAGCAAGTATGTTGTTTTACTCTTAACAAGTAGAAACTAAGCTATTTGGAACTCAACTTATTTTAAGCAACTTACAATTTAAACGTCTCCTTAGAATTGCCCATTAACTATTTTTCTTTCCACGGTAGATTTTAAGGACACTGTTTGGACGGTGAGAAACATTATATTAATGCTTATTTTGAATCAATTGTTGTCAGAGAAAATGTCTTAAATCTTATGGGTTGCTCGATCGGTCGAGCGGGTCGCTAGACTAGTAGAGGTCATCTCGACTGGAAGTCCAACGAGTATAGATTTTTGGTGTCTGGGCCGCTCGACTAGTTGAGGGGATAGCTCGACCGGTCGAGGGGGTCCCTCGACCAGTCGAGGACTCGGCTCGACTAGTCAAGGTTACGCAGATTCGAGTTCAGATCTTATGCAGACTGTGAAAATCTGACGCGGTTTTGCAAGGGTGCGAAAGGAAAGTTTACTAAACTATAAATATGAGTTCCTAGGGCCATTCTAAAGTATTCTAAGGCTTCCTAAAGGTATTCTAAAGGGTTCTAGGGTTATAAAAGGGTGTAGCAAAGGTGAGACTCAAGGTTGTTCGAATCGAGTAAGTCATTTCTCTTTGTAATTGATGCTTTCATAGTGGAATTCTATCGCTTTGTGCTGTGGTTTTTTTCCAAAAATGTTTTTCATGTTAAATCTGTGTTCTCTTGTGCTTGCTTAATGTCATTATATTGCTATCCTAGATCTAGATCCTTGTGATTCCGCAGGTCAAAATCCCAACGTCAATTTCCATCTATAGTGGGTCCAATCATATGGACAATCCTGATTGAAACATTAGCCTGACACGTGTAATGTATGAACATGACTCTTCCCATATTTCCGGTTTTCTGGTCTGGCCGGAGGAGCCTAGCACTCTGGGACTTAGTCGCAGAAAACCATTGTTTACGAAGACTGAAGAGGCGATTCGTGCACCCAGGCAGGACCTGATCAACTAATCAGGTCGGGCCCACCAAAATCATGTCTGTCCAACGCATAACAGCGTCACATGTATATGCTTTATATAAGTCGTTGGGTTTTTTGCCCAGCGCTCCATCTTTTATACACGTGTAGCCCACGTGATGACCTGATTTTCATGCATGCAATGTTCATCGGATCCAACTCAGTCAACGGACCCGGTATCACATACATCTGAACAAAAGTTACTTCTTTTTCTCTCTCTCCTCGCACTACCATTTCTTTTGTACGTTATTCCTCTCCTTCTCTATTTGTTTCTCGACTCGCATGCATTTGTCCGTACTGGATGGCAATGGAATTTTGAATTATTTTCTTTGCAGCAGTTGCACACACATACGTCCTCCGTTTTGTTTTTTTAAAAGAAAAGAGCATGGACGGTGGAAAACGACTTTAATTTGGGGTAGATGGCACAACAACCTCTCACAGTACACGTGTCATCTCTTACCGAGATATATCAATCAGGACCATCCATATGATATTCTCTATTATGGATGGTAGATATTTCAAAATACATACCAATTGGATGATTCTAGCCAACTGATCGGTGGTCTTAGAATCACCGATGGGAAATGAAACTATTAGTGATATTGGAACAAAGCAATGGAGAGGATCGTCTGATAGGTGCTATAAAACAAATCCAGTCCACCTTAGGTCCAACTAGAACGATTGTGATGATCGGTAAATCACATGTGGACCGTCCACTTCAGTGGGTCTACCACACTTTGGTTCATACCCGTATAATTTCCCTTGCCTTTGACTGGACATGGGCAACGGTTGCTGAAGTCAGAGAAAGTATGCCGTGAGAGTTATGGTATTTTATTTGTATGGGCTATCCTCAATTCTCTCTTGAATGTGCTTTGATGGATATGAACGTTAGCCAGGTGGACAGCTAATGCATCGTGGTCCTTATTTTCAGTCTTAATTTAAACGTCGTCAACTTAATGTTAAGGCTGTTAAGTAGTACCTGGACCCATCATGAGTTTCAGATGGACCAAACGCGATTTAAATGGTCCTGGTCTCGTTTTTGCGGTCCATTAAGGTTCTGATCAAGTTTGGGTCCATGACAATGTATCTGTTTAAAAATTGGATATGATCTGGTTAGGTCTCAGCTATCCATATGGTATCTACGGTCCCGATTCAATCACCGGCTGGGCTGTAAGTGTATATTGATATGGGCCATCCCTTGCTGGTGAAATGGGGGCATGCATGCCGGTGGAGCACTTAGTATTTATTATATTTTTGTTAACTAAAAGCAACAGCTATCAGAGTGGCGTAGCGGAAGCGTGGTGGGCCCATAACCCACAGGTCCCAAGATCGAAACTTGGCTCTGATAAATAATGTGGTTTTTAATTTTTTCGATGAGCAGCACCGTTGATTCCATATCTTTCTACTCGTGTCCAAATTGTTCATCTAAAAGTACTTACTTTTTTTCTTTTTTTCTGATTTCAACCAATTGAGATGATCAGCACCGTTCATCTCTTTTCTTCGATTTCAACCAAATGACAGCTGATAAGCACCGTTCATCTCAAACGTCTATATTTTTGTACTCGTGTCCAAATTGATGGGACACCGTTCATCTCAAAGTTCTTCCAAATTTTTTCCCCCTTTTTTCTGATTGCAACCAATTAAGCTGATCAGCACCGTTCATCTCAACCGTCCATATTTTTGTACTCATGTCCAAATTGATGAGCTGATCAGCACCGTTCACTCAAAGTTCGATGATCATGTTGAATACGAGACTTTGTAGAGCTAGCTTTTGGGCTAGGAGCTGATCAACACCGTTCATGTCAAAGTTCGATGATCATGTTGAATATGGGAATTTGTAGATCTAGCTTTCGGGCTAGGCAGGTTGCTCTAGGCCTCGCCTGATTAACAACTTAGATGAGGCACATGCGTGCTTCGTGTTGACGTTCGCTTATACTTATTAGCAGAGAAGGTGGGTTCATATTCCT
Source organism: Magnolia sinica (assembly GCF_029962835.1). Classification (NCBI taxonomy): domain Eukaryota; kingdom Viridiplantae; phylum Streptophyta; class Magnoliopsida; order Magnoliales; family Magnoliaceae; genus Magnolia; species Magnolia sinica. The sequence goes on from NC_080577.1 coordinate 2,046,744, forward strand.
GCCTTTCGCAGACTCCCAACAGTTTCAACACGGAGCTGCGGGTTCGCGGGTTCGAGTACCCATTGTGGTGAAAACCTATTCTGGTGTGAGTGCGTGGCATGCGTGGGGTGTGAGTGTTTGTGTTAAAAAAAACGAAAAGAAAATCTAAAAAAGGTTCCATTACCCAATTTTATAAAAGTAGCAAATATAGAAGATCTCCGGCCCTCGTCAAACCAATCAAAAGCTCTTGAAGCGATCATCCTCCCGACGACATGTGATAAGAACACAGGCTACACATATGCAAAATGCCAAGAGAACGCGCATGATTCGGCATACTGCCAAGTCAGTGACATTCAGTGACACATGATCAAACTTAATTAGCCACGCACAGCCGAAGACCTCTAAGTAGTACACTAAGATTAGAGTTATATGGAAATAAAAACATGAGTACACACACTAACTCAACGGTTGGCTAGCTCATTCTCAAAATAAAAGTGTATTGAGCCAAGGCTGCTTACTAATCAAATCGTCCATCTCAAAAGCTATAAGGTTACATCCTAACTTAAGTTTATAAAAGCAAAAGAGAATGAGGAGCTCTGAGCCTTTGTTAATCTAATCAAACACACATCTGATTCAGCTTAACACTGCCTATAAAATCTTTTTGTCCCACATGGACATCTATCTTGGCTTAGCCTAGTTTACCATCTTCAATTCTATCTAAGTATCATGTTGTAAGAAGTTTAAATCAATCAACATAGCTTTAGTTAGTTTCTCCACTTCTATTTAGTGAATCATTACAAAAAGTCGAAATTAGTTTAATTTTATCCATGACCTTGTACTTGGAAACTCGAATCCTTAAGTTCTTATTTAGTGGTTCTCTGCTACAACCTATTGGTTAAACCACGACCGTCTTATAACCATCTAGGCTCAAACAACTGTCTCACGACCATTTAAGTCCAGAAGACTATCAACCATTCATGACTACTCGTACGATGAAAAACTATCGTTAATAAATTTATCTGTTTTATTTACTTTTCCATCGATTGTACTGTATCCATATTCAGTTTAATAAAATTAATATTTTTCCTTATATTTCTTATTTGCTTTCTAAACATTTATTTTGTTGACGAATGCAATAAAGTTACCACCATTGTGATAAATGTTATTGGTTTCAAGAAAAAAAGAATTCATCTGAAGAATTATCTCCCTCCACAAATGGCTTGATTTCTTGTTAATAGGTGGCCGAGTAGTTAAGTCAATCTTCACAGATCTGATCCTAATCCAAGTATTTCGATGTCTAATGTCACAAGGTGTTCAATTCAATTCGAGTCAAATATAACTTTGGCACACCCAGTACATACATACTCGTATGCACATAATAAAAATTGGGCTATTTATTATACGTGTAGCTACATGTTCGAGTTGAAGCCCAACAAGCTGAACAACTAGTTTTTAGGCTAAGGCAGGTTAGGTATAGGCTCTCCCTTGATTACAACTTGGATGTGACAAATGTGAGCATTGTGTGAAGTTCATGTTTGCACCTTGGCCCAACCATTATCCAATTATTCATATCCTTGATATGTTGTCTTAAAAATAAATGTCAAGTTTTGATTTAGTTATTAAGCATGCTTCAATCGAGTCAAAATAGAAAAGTAGTAAGATTTTTTTATTAGATTTATAATTTTAGTTGGATTAGAAATTTAGAGCCCTAGCCTTTATGAGCGCTTGACTAGTATGTTCACAAGATGTGGAAACTCTTTTTTTCTCTTTTCTCATGTCTTTTATCAAGTAATTTTAATCTTTTAGTATTTTTTTTCCATATTTTTTATTTCGTCTTTTTCTGTCTGCATCTCCATCAATGTTAAGACTCTCCTCTCCATAGCCTTCTTTGTGTGATTTTCTATATCATATTAGAGTCACATTGGTGAGTAAATCAAGGTAGAGATAGAACAATGATGCTTTGTTTTCACAAACATATGATCAACCTCACGCAAGTGAAAATGGTCATAAAAGGGAAGGAATTCACAAAATTTCACAAAAATCAACAATTGTGAAAACATCTATTGTTGCATTGTTTGTCATAGTAGTCAAATATCATGTTGCATTGCAATACTAGTTACATGTGAAAATGTATGGTTGGGTACAAATATTGAGAGGCTTAGAAAAAAAAAAAACACTATCACATTCACATTATGAGTGACAATATTAGTTCAATCTTACTAGTGTTAAATACCTTTACGAAGCATATGGATGTCTATTACTGTTACGCCTCAAAATTTGATTACAGAGTGTGCACCATCATACCCGAGTTTCGAGTCGTAACTCGTACATTGTGTACTTAACTTATTCCATTGTACAATTATTCAAGGAAAAGAGTAATATTCATTTTTACATTCTAACTACATTAATTCATAATCATTCACACAATGATTTAAGCACCAACATCCATCTATTCTCAAAATCTGACTTTTAGTCCATCGCAAAGTACCGCCCAAAAACCAACTTACAAGAACTAGTGATGGATTTTATTTGCTTTTGTGATAAATGATGGTCTGTCGTAAAATACTTTTGCCATAAAAAAAAAACTTAAGATTGATAAAATGAGATTTGCAATGGATTTGGTCTGTCACAATCTGCGACGAATTTAGTCACAATGTAAAATTTTGTTATTGTAACGGATCATGATTTATCGTAAAATCATTCCTGATCTCATTCTTTTTTGTTGTAGAATTTGATGAAAAATTATACTTTGTGTCATGATTGTGACAGATCATTTTTTTTAAAAAAACTGTAAAATCAACAAAGATTAGCGACGGACTGTATCCGTCGCCAAATTTTGTAATGAATCACCAAGCTAGGTGATGATTTAAAATTTTTGCGATGGATAAGTTCCATTGTATATTTGCTATGGACGTAAACCATTGCATATTAGTGATGGATCCCATCTATCGTTAAATTTTTTAACAACGGACCATGCTAGTGTCTGTGTCCGTCGTTAATTGCATTTTTTTGACCGATCTAGTCCGATGCAAATTCACAATTTTGGCATTGTGTTGTAATTGTCCTATCCATGGCTTTAAATTGTGTGACTAGGAAATAAAAGGCTTAATAAAAGATAGATCAAATCTTTGATTCATAAGATTTTGTAATGTACTTGTGGAATGTGTTTTCGAGTTGATTGATGAATGGGATATCAAAGTGACTTGATGCAACTAAGAGCACCGGAGCATTTCTTTAATTTAATTAGGTTTTTTAATTATTAAGATATCTTTGGTTGCGTTACATTATAAAAGTGGTTAGTTAAGAAAATTGTCTTAGTAGGATTAGTATAATAGGAACAGATTTAAAAAAGTATTTATCTAGTACATGCACAAATAAAAAAACTATTTCTCTGATGTATCTCTTATTTTATGAATAAAGTAGTTTATCTTTTTAGTTTTCGCTCTCTACATTTTCTTCTTTTGTCTTTTACTTTCTTCTCCAAGAATGTCAAAGACTTCACTGTCCACTCTCTTGTTTGTGCATTTTGTACATCGTGGCACATAATGAATTAGTAGATCTCTTGAAAAGCTTCCAAATTGAAAGTTTCTCATGTTGAGATCTGATCCTTAGATGGGCCACATGTGACATTCGTGTCCAGATGATCCCCCACACGCTATGGTCGTACAATATTCAATATTCAATAGGAGTCCAAAGTACGACATTCCTCTTTTTATAAGGTGTAGTCGGATGAATTTCTCTCCGTCGAAGCAAAGGCATGGAGATCATGTTGTATTTTAAATTATTTTAAGATAAGTTAGTGTTTCAAAACATTCTACGGATGTGTCTTTTCACTGAAAGGTTATATCCTTTCAATTTTTGTTTTAAAAAGTTGTGTCTTTTGAAGACTAAGGGTCGCACCACTTTGGTTTAAACCCAATAGTCACAACCCTTGTGAAAGGGTGTCTTCACAAAGTCTTTAAATAGACTTCTGATTTTAAGTTTTTAAATGGATTAGAAAATCAGGTTTCCTTTTAAAAAATGTGTTCAAGTATTTTCTAGTTCGGGTTAAGACTACAAGTGGTTCGAGCCCGTGTACAGTGAGTGCATCGCTAGGACCGGGTCATAGTCGTTGTATCCTAGAGGTCGATTGCTCTGGAAACCTGTTGCACTTGGGACGCTGTCCAAGGGGAGCAAATTCGATTTCAAGCCGAGTGACTCATGTCACGCCTCGACTTATACAAATTGATAAGTTTTTTTTTTTTTTTAACTTTCTTATTTTAATTTTATATAATTTAAATAGTTTTTCAAAATCCAATTTCCAACCGATCATTGTAAACTGGTTGAGAATTTGTCCATAGAAAGGATTCCATCTCCAGATAAATATATAAAAGTAGATACCTTGATTCATCTCCCCTCACCTCTCAATGGGTAAAACACTTTATAAATAGAAGGGTGAGAAAGAGCCGAAGACTAGTGGTTGTTCATCTTCTCCAAGCTTCAGTGACGAAGTCATTAGCTATGCAATTATAAGCTGAAATCTTCACGGTTGGATGCATGAGATTGATTGGACGCTGCACATCTCAATGTTTACAGAAACCTTTCTACAAGCATTGATCCAATGTCGATAAAAACAGAAAATAAATAAATAACAACAATGTTGTAAATAAGGATCAAATGTGGATGGAAAGGAACTTCCAACCTTAAATAATTTTGAGGGATCTGTGACCAAAGTGCACCATCTAATCAACGGTTTTAATGTAGAGCGGGTTGTGGAAAGTTTCATGGCCAAGATGGATCAGAAAAGGCCTGATCGACGACAGAAGTGATTCAGATTGTCTGACCTTAAATTAGGCATATCTCTCAATCCGGAATGAGTTATCGGATGTAAAATATATATGATTTTAGCGTAGAACGGGCTACTTTAGCCACCCAACCCAGCTCTGCCGGGTTGTGCAAGCCGGATTTGCAAAATAGGTCGTTTTCCTATCTTAATTCCGTTTTTACTATAAATAATAAGTTTTAGTTTGATTATAACTCTTCATCCATTATGTCACATAAAATTTACAAGTTGCGAATTCTAAGAGTTTTAGTTTTAGTTTGATTTTGAAACTTTTCCATTGCTTAGTATCCTTGTTTAAAGGATTATGAACTCGTTTATTTTATTCAGCAATATATTGAGTTTTATGGAATTTATTTTTTATTCTTTTATTCTTTTACTCATGAATTCGAGAAGCCTCTACAAAAGAGTACAGAGAAATTCCATGGATCCACGTCCTTCCCTGCGTCAATTTTGGATGGCTAAATCATGGCTACCCTTTGTTATGAATGAACTGTCAGGTCACTGTCGGAATTGGCCTCCTAAAATTGCCATAAAATCTCCAATTCACGTATTGTGACCCACCTGAATTTTTGATCAAGCTGATTTGCACACCTGATGAACGGGCTTGATGAATGATACACCTTATGGTGGCCCTAACACAAACCTATCTTTGGCATCCATAGTCATTGTTCCCTGTGGTGAGGCCCACCTTAGTTGTGGATTTGACTGAGTTTTGGCCGGGGCTGCAATCCAGGGGCGCACCTGATGGATGGAGGGGATTTCACATACACGCCGTGGTGGCTCCGAGAACCTGGGAGCGGATTAGTTGTTACCTGGATTACACGTTAGTGGGTGTTTCCCTGACCGTTGGGTCACCTTGATTAGTCTGTTGTATATCCACACCGTCCACCAGTTTTTTCATCTGGTTTTAGGTAATGGTACTAAATCTGAAGTAGATCAAAATCTCATATGGACAACACAGTAAGGATTGAATGGTCGCCCTTGAAAACTTCTCCGAGGCCACAAAAGTTTTGTATAAAGCTGATATATATATATATATATATATATATATATATATATATATATATATATATATATATATATATATATATATATGGGAAAAGGTACTATGCGCTCGACCTCTAGGCCCCACCGTGATGCGTTTCAAACATCTACCCCATCAGTCAGTTGAACCATTCCATCGTGGGCCTAGGTCTCAAAAATCAAGTCAATCCATGACTTGTGTGGACCACACCACATAGAGAAGTGGGGAGGGGCCGTGCACCATTAAAACATTCATAATCATTTTTTGGGCCCACCAAGATGTGGTTTGCAAATCCAGCCCATCCATTATGTGTGTCCCACTTGGATGAGGGTTCAGACCAAGTTTCAGAGAATTCAAAACTCATGGGGGCCCCACCAAATGCTTTTATATGTTTTAACTGTGTCTTCACATGATTTTAGATGGTATGGCCCACCTGAGTTCCATATACGTCTGATTTTTGGGATATCCTATAATCTAGAGGGGACCCATCAAATGCACGGTGTTGATCGTTGACAAGCATCACGGTGGGGCCCACACAGCTCGACCTCACCGGAGCTTCTAGTGAGGTCGAGCGCATAATACCTTTTCCCATATATATATATTCCTTCATCCAGATTCGTGTGATAACATTACGGTGGGCCTAGGAAGGTTTCAACCGTGGGTGCCATTATTCCCACTTTTTCATGTGGTATTGTACACTTGAGTTTTGTGTCTGATTCATTTTTTAAATCATGACCTAAAATGATAAGTTAAAATGGATGGACGGCGTGGATATACAACACATACATAAATGTGGGCCCCACGGTCAGGGAAATACCCACCAACATGTTGCCCGGATAACACCTCCGCTCCCCGAGAACTTATGATCATCTGAACCAGAAATTATATGGAATCATACGTTGGTTGACTGTTAGCTATCATTTTCTTGGATTAGACTATCCTAACCGTATAATAAATGGGCCGTTTTCTCACTTAATATAAGCCATTGCTGGTTTTTGTCTTTCCGTAGTCCTTGTATACCCCAATTAAAGGACTAGTGCTGTCCAAACATTGTGTTTTTTGGACCATGGGCCAAACATTTTTGGAAGCACGAAATGGACGGTTCCGATCTGATCCCTATCTGCCACGTATTCAGAACGACATGGAGGCACGGCATCTGCTATCCGTGGAAGATTCCCGTTCCTAAAAAGGGCTTTCTGTCTTATAGACCCAACGTACTGCCCACCTTTTTTTATTGGACTCAAAAAAAATTTAAGCACGAAATTAGACCTTATTCGTACGTACTATTTCAGAAATACGAAAACACCCCTGATTTTAATAACTTTCTACTCACTTTTGCAAAAAAAAACAGGGGCAATTTCGCCCTAAAGTCCAACTTCGTAACGTAAGGTTTTGGGAAGTCGCCAAATCACTCTGGGTAAAAGGCAGCGTCTAAAGCCACAATTATTTAATTTATTTCCCCAAGATACACAGAAAAAACTCGAGTACCTCGCGTTTGGTACGTACCGGACTTACTTTTACTTACGTGGGAGGAACGACTTAACGTGCGCGAAATCAACGCCGTTCATCTCGTACTCCAACCCCTTTTGGTTCTTGAGTAAAAATCAGGATGATTTAACACTCAGTTGGGTCACCCCAAAAAATTCATAACTAAAACCTATAAATTCACTTCTTATGGCCCACCTGAGTTTTAGAATATCTTAATTTTTGGATAATACTTTCATCCTGACGAGGCACGTCAGATGAATGGATTCGATGACATATTAATAAAACAACGACGCCTACACAAAACTAATGGCAGGCGTTCCATCTCAAACGTTTCCTCCGCTGTAGACTATATGAGTTTTGGATGATCATAATTTTAGTTTTAATGGTTAAAATTTCGAATGCGTACCCGATGGACGGTGTGGATCTCATGAAAGTTACTCCCACATGGCTCTATGTTTGCGAAAGTAAAGCGGTGGGTACCTAGCGCGAGTTACCCTAACGAGGCTCCAAAAGAACCTCTCGCTTATATTCATTTCGGGCGAAAATCGCGTGAAGCGCCTCGCCCATTGGGCACACGTGTCGCAATATATCGAACGAGATCTCGCCTTTTTAAGCGCCGATTACTAGTAATAAGAGGGCGAGCGAAGAAACGAAACCCTAGAGAGCGAAATATCGCGATACGTTTCGTCCCGTTTGGGGAAAAAATGGGTGTATGAATGGCGATAAATCGGAATCGATCGCGCGTCGAGAAAACCGTCTCGAATCCTACTTCGACTGCCTTCAAAATCCGTTCAACTCGTTTTCAGGTTGGCATTTATCTATCTTCCTTTCCTTTTGACCTCTTTCTTTCGTTATTTTTTCTTTTTAAGAATTCTCTGAAAATGAAATCAAAGCGATTTTGAAATCGATTATTTAGAAAATGAATTCAAAGTACGACCGAGTATGGAAAACCGAAGAAGAAGAAGAAGAAGAAGAAGAGCTGGAATCCAAACACAAACAGTGCGTTTGGTACAGCCAAACGCACTTTACCCAATTTGCGAACGATCTATTTCACTGTGGCCACTTTGAGAACTCGTTGCCTAGAGCCGACTGGAGCCTGTATGCTAACTTGCCATAACCCCATCTTAACATCCGTACCATGAAAACGGTGGGTCCCATTATTAAGGTTGCCGGACCGGAAAATCAGGCTGGTGGGCCACATCTGTATGTTGATCGGCTTCTGCTGATTCCGACGTTTGTGGTCCACCAGATAGGCCAAGCTGCCTGATTTTTGTGCCAGATACTATTCGTCGTGGGGTCTGCTGCTTGTATGGTCCGGATGCCCCACACGAGTGGCATGGTGGTGGGAGATTGTGGGGCTGCCTGATTGGTTAGCATACGGCTGGCTGTAGGCTATCAGTGCCGACCACTTCCTGAGATCAGCTAAGTCGCGGTCGTATGTCCCAACATCACACGTGTATGAGATCCTTGTCGTCCATCCGTGTTTTGAGCCTTGGTCCAAAATTAGGCCGCACAATTCATGGTGGGGCACGTGTACTTACGAAAATTCATCAACGATCAATATTTAAAGTACGTGTGTGGATGACCTAATTTTGGGCTCATACACAGTTGACCTTCGGGCCTTGAACACGTGTGCATGTGAATATGATCCTAATCCCACCCGTGCAAGCAGTCTTTGCATCCGTAGTCAAACAGTTCTGGGGATCTGGGGCACATGCAGGGCGTTGAAACTCGTCTAGAGGTGGGGCCTACATTAGATTTTCCACGGGCTACAAATTGTAGGACGGGGATTGTGTAATAATTCACAATGCTATAGCCTGGTGAATGAACTCTGTGGCGCCCACCATGAATCTATGTTTTATCGACACCGTCCATCTATTTTTCCAGCTCATTTAGGTGATGATCTCAAAATTGAAGAATTCAGAAAGCCCAAGTGAACCATACCATAAGAAACAGTGGGAATTGAATGCCTGTGTTACCTTATTCATCCATGTCTGTGTGACCTTATGAACAGGTTGGATAGCAAATAAACATAACTGTGTGGGCCATAGGAAGGTCTCAACGCTGGACGTTGTTATACCCACTGTTTTCTGTGGTGTGGTCCACTTGAGCTTTGGATATACTTCAATTTTAGGCTCATGCCTTAAAATGAGCTGGAAAAATGGATGGGTGGCTGGATAATGACATATAAATCACATTAGGCCTGCAGAGTTTACTCACCTTGCTATAGTGTAGTGAGTTACAACACAATCTGCGTCTCAATTTGTGCTGGTCAGGTTTTTCAAACCATTCATCGAATACTGACCATTGAGTATGGAAAGTTGGCCATTTCAAATTTTCATTGTCCATATGAGACTGGATGTCATGTAATAGTTGGGCTGGAGGTCAGTACTGGGTGGCTGTGTTGGCATGTGAGTAGCGTCAATCGGCGCCTCTTTCATTAGGGCTGCAACTTGGGTTTGGGTCAACCTGAAGTACCCGATTGACCTGACCCGAGTTCAGGTTGATTGGGTTGTCAAGGATGTCGGGTTGGGTTCGGGTTGGAAAATGCCAACCCAATTTGAACTCAGGTCATGTTCGGGTTGAGTAATTTTCCGCCAGTTGGAAATGGTCACATGTATTTGGGTCGGGTCAGGTTGGGTTGGGTCGCACCAAGTGGTTAAGTACTTCGGGTTTGGCACCTTGGGTTGGAATTCTGGTCAGGTCAGGTTGTGGGTTGGGTCTTCTTGAGATCGGGTTGACCCTCAACCCAATGCAACCTGCCAGAATTGCACCCCTATCTTCCATAGCCGATTCCAAGAGCCTGGATAAAATAGGAAGATGGATGTCTGTTGGGCAGCCAATCATAAAACTTTTCCAATTTACCACTTACAAACCAACACCATATTTTGCTTGAAGAAAGGCTAAGATGATGATGATGACAACAGGATCTCGCAACACAGCACACTTTTGGTGCATGGCCATCCAGGTTGGGTTGTATCCAATCAATTGTCTTCTTGTCTACTTGGACAAACTGAAACCCAAGCATGTCTACCAACTTTGGCCCTAACGTTTTGCAATATCTCAAATAGATAAACATTGTTTTACAGCATCCATATGTCGTGAATTCATTCATGATATGTTAGTGTTGAATGATGAATTATAAGATGGGTAGACCGAGGCCTTTGCGCAATATAGGCAAGTTTTCAATTCCATCAAGATAGGCCCATGTTTTGGTAATCTGGACCATCGGTTTGTTGCATCCAACATAGGATGCACCATTCCCTAAGAGTCTCCCAAACTGTAAGATCCTAGCCACTTTTTTTCAGTTGAACACAGACCATTGCTAAATTCTCTTCTTAAACTGTCTATTTGTAGGCCAGAAATCAAGATGTTATGGTTGTCCCAGAAGAGATTTCAGGCATGGTCCATCCAGGGCGAGTGCAACAGACTGGTAGTCTAGATTACTGAACATGGATCCTACTTGTTAGAACTGAAAGCCCATGTATTTTGTGCTGCAAACCTTAAGGTTATGGAGCTATAATTCCTCCTATAGAATTACGAGTCTTTAGTCTCTCTGCCTTCCATTATTGGAATACTTTAGAAGCTCTGCATGTAGACAGGAGGATGCCATCTAGAACATTGCAATTCTCTAGTCCTCCTTATGAATGATGAATTGCAAGCTTTCTAATCCAGGGCAGTCATTATACTTGGTGAGATTTCCAGCTGAGTTTTTTTTTTTTTTTGAAAGATGATATTTATTAGGTAAAGGCCAAAAGAAAACAGAAACAGACAAAGGACAAACAGAAAAAAAACAGCAAAAAACCTATGGAAACTAACAAAAACAAAAACAAAACAAAAAAACTAAGGAAGCTAACACAAGCCTAACGTACAAAGAGTACACCAACATTCAACCCTGTGGCTGAAACCCAAGAAACAACATTAAGGCGCCCAGTCCCTTAAAAGTTGAACAACTTTGCTTAGGACCCCCGCCACCATGGATTTTTTTACTCCGGAAGCAGTGATCATTCCTCTCTCTAAAGGGACCACAATGAAGGCAACAAAGCAAGTCTCCATCCCTTCCTCCTGAGAGAGCCTCCATCAGAAGCATGCCAAATCATGAAAAAGTCTTCAATGGAGTGAGGGATAACCCAGTTGACCAACACCATACTCAGAACCCCTGCCCAAACTCCAGTCGAAAAAGAACAATGCAGGAACAGGTGATCTACCGACTCTGCTTGATTGTAGCAGAGGAGGCAGATGTTGGGCAAGACAATGACATGTATGACGTGGTCCGTCTCATTCTCAAATTATGAAGTGTGTATCCATTAAATTTCTAGCTAATATAATGTGCTGAGTACTAAGTTACTTTCCCGTGCCCATAATATGATGTGTCAGTTGAATTTGAGTACCTGGGCACATTCTCTTATTTCCATTAGAAATTTGTTTGTGTTGCAGTCACATTGTTATAATCAACTTTTGTAGTGAATGGTAATGCTTGTGCAGTAATCAGTAGAAAGTATACATAGTCAAGGCAGTGTTAGTTTCCAGGAGTGGCCTCAAGATTAATTGGCCTGGATGTGTTGGACAGAAATTAAGATGGCCGAGAAGAATTCTTGGGAGATGGAATCTCGTGTCCAGTTGGCAGCAGTCTTAGTGAAGGAATCCGATTCCTTATTGGCAGAAGTCAACAGGACTCGGTTTTGGACAGATTTGTCTAGATCGCACTACCATGGTCAATTTCTTTCTTTCCCTTCTTCTTCTTCTTCTACTTCTTCTTTTTGGATCAAATCTTTCCAGGCTTTGGGATGAGAGGGCTAGGGATTGCGATTAGATGACCGGGGGCTATGTGGCGTGGAATTTTAACCTCCGACGAAATCATGATGAAGAGGAGTTAAGATCAAATGGGAGGCTCCTACCTATGATTGATAAGGTCTTCATTGACTCCAATGACAAATGGGAAGTTTACCGTGATCCTTTTTTTTCTAGATCATTTGCTTAATCGATTGGTTTACCACTTATATCAAAATGTTTGGAGAGTCCCCATTCTTCTACTGAGAGTTGGAGCTTTTGCTTCAGTTGCCACAATAAATAAAATCCTCGCTATTGAGAATCTTCAAAAGCAAAAGGTAGCCGTCCTCAATATGGGCATATTGTGTCTTAATGATGAGGAGATGGTTGAATATCTGCTGCTCTATAACAATATTGCTACTTCCATTGGGTTCTTTGAGTTTTTCAGGGGTGTATTGGACTTTAAATGGGTCCCTTAAGGGAAGTGGTTGGGGGATGGACATTCGATCCATTCCTGGCTGGAATGAATATGTTATGGAGAATAATCTTGTTTGCTATCATGTGGGGTTCATGGAAAGAAACAAATGATAATATCGTCGATAATAAGCAAGCATCAGTAGGAGTAGACAGAGGATAGCCTCTATGGTTTTTGGGTGGGCTATCTCTAGTGTAAAAGGGACATCTTTCTCTGAAGTGGCCAAGGGATGACAGGGTTGGTATATCTGATGGGCTTTGGATGAGGCTATATGGACATCTTGGGTCTCCAACTTCATTAAATTGGATTTCGGTAGATCCTCTATGGGTAGTCCAACTCTTTCGAAGGTCGGTGGCATGCTCAAACATGATAGAAGGGAGGTGTGGTGGCGTATCTTGTGGCCTCAAGGTAAGGTCTTGGCGTTATACCCTCTTCCTCTATTTTAAGGAAGCCTATTTTGACGGGGATGCTAGGAATGTATTCGGGTGAGTGTGGGATGATCTGACAAGGCTGTGGAGTGTACAAGGGAGGTTAGATCTTTAGTAGCCCATCTAGGAGCTGTGTGCTCTTTAGTTGAAAGGGAAGCAAACAAGGAGGCTGATGAGCTCCCTTGAGAGGGAGTGAGAAGAGAGTCACTTGCTATCAGTCCCCTGGTTGCTTGAGTAATGCTATGGCAATTCGCCAAGCAATTTGCCGTATTACAACAACGCGTGCTCTCATCCCAGCTTGGGCAACAGAAATCTCCATGAGGCCTACCATGACGTATATGTGACGTCTAATCTGTGTGTCACTTGAGCCGGCCCATCCAAAACTCAAGTGGACCACACCATAGGTCCGCCATTGAAATCTACCTTGTGATGTTTATATGGCATCCAAACCCTTCATAAGGTGCGCACATGGAGGATGAATTGGAAAAATCAAATATTTGCTTTATTCAAGACTTTTGTGGGTCCTACGAAGATTTCAATGGGGCGTGTCCTAACTTGTTGTTCCCAATGATGTGGCCCGATGGAGTTCTGGATGGGCCTGGTTTCTGGGATCAAACCTTACAATGATCTATCGCAAATGATGAATGGAGTGGATTTCACTGTGAGTCGATATATTAATGTTGCACCTGCTACCTCCATACAATTAAATGCAGAGCAAAGGATGTGTTGGTATATGAAGGCGAATCAATGTAGCATCACTCTAGTCGCTTTGTAATTTCTTCTCTTTATTTTTACTTCTCCAAAAAGCGTATGGTTGTGTTTTATTTTGATGCTTCTGATACTATCTGTAATTATTATTTTTAAGTAGTAGTAAGGTGTAGTTTGAGCTGGATTCTCTGCATTGTCGTGCTGACATTTTGCTCAAAAGTCAATAGAAGGCAGCTGACTTCTATGGGAATGTTCTCTAGCTTATTTTCATGGATGTTGCAGCTATTAGATGCTCATAATTCTCTCTTTGATATCTATTTTCACATGATGAGATTGGGATGCCACTTGCATGAAGAGGACTTTTATTTTGTGTATTTCTCAGGTTTGGCTTCTTTTTTCCTTTTTCTTTTTTACTGGAAGACATATGTTTTTTAATATAAGGGAGGGGTGCAAGTTTGGGCATATTTTTTTTGTTGCTCAATGACTGATCTGTGAACACTTCTATTCTCTTTTTGGGCCAGGTGAATAATGAATTTCCGCACATACTTCCTGGAATTTGTTTTTGGTTTTCCATTGAGTTCAATACGGGTCATTCTGTGTATACATTTCTGGTGATTGGGACTTGATAATAACACTTCAGAAAATAGCAGCCACTTCTTTCATTTTCCTAGCACAGGGCTTCTAGTGGCAACCTCTGCATCAATTTAGGTGGCAATTGGATATATTGCCTGCTTGTAGTCGGTGGGGCTTCCTGAATGTACTTAATAAGCTTTGTGTTTAAGGCAGTATAGATACAGAAACTGCATTAAGGGCCTGTTTGGATGCACACTCAAAAGGGACTTTTGACACTGAAATGCCATTTTGAGCCAAACCCCAGTTTGGCATCTCCATTTGGACACAATCTCACAAACCCCATCTGATACCTCACTCATAGAAATCCGTGCTGAAAAGTCCACTTGCCAAAAGTATTCGGACTGGTTTTCAGCGAGTAAAAGAAAAAGTCGACCAGCAAAAGGGGTTTGCAAGAAATCCCTTGCACAGAAGTTGTGTCAAGTTGGCTAGCATTTTCCTGTCTTTTCTCCCAAAAGTGAGTTAAGAATAGGTAGGTCTGTTCCAATCTCAACCAAAAGTTGATGGTAGCACCTCCTGTCGACCTTGTGAAGCTTGGAACACCCAAATGTATTCACATCTTATTGATATTCATTTATCGTTTGTTTCTGTCTTCACGTTACAATTACTTCGTTTCTGGCTAGAGGTGCGAGGATGCTCAATTTTCTATGTAAATGGAAGAGTAGTTTGTACATAATATTCCGTGGCAATTCTATGTACTAATTAATAGACGGACTGGAAGGAAATCATTATGAGAATATTACCTGCAACTCCTTTTCATTTCGCTTCAATCCTTGAATTATGTAAATTGCCATGAAACTTTGTATCGGCCAATTTTCTTAATGAAATATATGATGAATGTACATTTTCGTTGAATAGGATCTAAAAGTTCTAATAAATCATCTTTTTTTTGGAATTCAAGTTGTAGATTGTAACATTTTAACAGCAGCGGTTTGTTTAAGACCTCTCTTTATCCTCGGAACGCCATTATACTATTCACCACATTTTATGGTCGATATACTTAGCTTGTTGCAGTTCTTCACACAGTAATTGCAGTTCTTCACACAGTAATCATTTTCCAATGTCCATGCAGGCTACATATTGGAAGAAGATATAGTTCAACAATCTTCATCAGTAAGCTTCTCAAACATACTGCTTTGTATTATGTAAAACGCAGTTTCATATGCAAATGAAGCATGAATTGAGTGTGCATTCATAAATCAGATCAGGCAAAACAAATGTCTTTGACAACTGAGTTGCAGTTTGCATTTCATATTTGAAATTTAAGGTAGCTTCCACTTGGAAGGCAAAACAAGAATGTCAAAATAAAAATAAAAAATACCTTCTTCGTTAGCATTATCGAAAATAGGCATTTGGTGACACATTGCTGTTTTGGTATGGAAAGCCATAGTTGTAAAACTCACTGACTCGACTTGAAACTTGGCAAGATTTTGAGTTGAGTTATCAAGAAATTCGTTTTTGCGACTAGGCCCTGACCCAGCAGACTTGTCGGGTTGATTCGCTAACTCGGTTGACTGAACATGACTCAGGTGACTCAGGCCGAGTCACTCAATTTGTTAAGGCACTGCTTAACTAAAATAAAAAGAGTAGAGGTAGGAGTCAAACCCACGGCCCCAATCAATTTGTCAAGGCACTGTGCATTTAATATGCTTCTTTTTGGATGGGTTAATGAAGGAAATTTAATCGAAAAGACCAAGTTCCTTTGAAACTCTACATATGGTTTAAATCTTCTAATGTATATTTTTTATTTTTCGCAGTGGTTCGTGAGAAAGACATATGCTGGGAATACGCTGAAAAACTAGATGGAAACAAGGTGAAATGTAAATTTTGCCTTAGAATTTTGAATGGGGGCATTAGCAGATTGAAGCATCATTTATCTCGAGTGCCCAGTAAAGGTGTTCATCCATGTAGCAGAGTAAGAGACGATGTTAGTGATAGAGTCAGAGCTATAATAACATTGAAGGAGGAGGAGAAGGAAGTTTCTAGCACTAAAAAGCAACAATCAGCTGAAGGTAAGGCTTCTCGAAATACGCCCGCTTCTAAAGCTCTTGTGTCCATGGACATGATGCCTCCACTAGCAAAAATCTTTCCTTCCAGTCCAACGGTCGTGCCCCCGTCCTCAACTGATTGGGAAAACGCAGAGAGAAGCATTGCTCTTTTCTTTTTTGAAAATAAGTTGGATTTCAGTATTGCACGATCTTCTTCCTATCAGCAAATGGTGGAAGCAGTTGCGAAGTGTGGCTATGGGTTCCGGGGTCCATCATTGGAGGCTTTGAGGACAACATGGCTGCAAAGGATTAAATCTGAGGTCAGTCAACAATCCAAAGAAATAGAGAAAGAATTGGCAACAACAGGCTGTACAATCATTGCAGATACGTGGACAGATAATAAAAGGGCTGTGATAAACTTCTTAGTTTCATCGCCTGGGGGAACCTTTTTCCACAAATCTGTCGACGCATCCACGTATTTCAAGAACACAAAATGTATGTCTGATTTATTCGATTCAGTTATTCAAGATGTCGGGCCGGAAAATGTTGTTCAAGTGATCATGGATAATGCTTTGAACTATGCCGGCGTGGGAAATCACATCATGCAGAACTATGGCACGATCTTCTGGTCACCTTGTGCATCCCATTGCTTGAATTTAATCTTGGAAGAAATTTCCAAGATCGACTGGGTGCACAGATGCATCTCACAGGCGCAATCCATTTCCAAGTTCATTTACAACCATACGTGGGTGCTTGATCTGATGAGGAAATTCACAGGTGGGCAAGAACTTGTCCGCACTAGTATTACGAGGTCTGCCTCAACTTTCCTCACCTTACAGTCGATGTTGAAGCAACGGCCAAGGTTGAGGCATATGTTCAATAGTCCGGAGTATTCATCTTCTCAATATGCCAACAAGACTCAAAGCATTGGTTGTGTTGACATTCTCGATGATAATGATTTTTGGAGGGTGGTTGAGGAAATAGTAGCAGTTTCAGAGCCGATATTGAAAGTATTGAGAGATGTTGCTGGCGGGAAACCAGCTGTGGGATCGATCTATGATTCAATGACCAGGGCCAAGGAATCTATTAGGACATATTACATAATGGATGAAAATAAATGCAAGCTGTTTTTGGACATAGTGGATAGAAGGTGGCAGAAGCAGCTCCATTCGCCTCTCCATTCCGCAGCGGCATTTTTAAACCCAAGCATCCAATACAATCCGGAGGTTAAGTTTCTCGGACATATAAAGGAAGAGTTCCTTGCTGTTCTGGAGAAGCTACTGCCGACGCCTGAATTACGACGTGATATCACCGGACAGATTTTCGCATTTAAGAAGGCGCAGGGGATGTTTGGTTGTAGCCTAGCTAGGGAGTCGATCAACACGACCCCACCAGGTATGCGCATGCTTCAGGCGAATGCTAAGGAGATTCATGAAATGGCAATTGAGGGTCTTCATTGCAGTACAACTGTACAAGTGCCATTGTGGTACGCGTTTGAGATTCAGGCTATTCACTATGTGGGACTCACCTTGAATATTCCTGGCATAAAGATCAAATCATGATCCACTCTTTAGACAGGCCATGTGTATATGAGAGGAATGGATGGTTGGGAGAAGGAAAACTCCAGTCCAGATTTGTTCCCTTGTGGCCAACTATGAATGGACTAGGCATGTTCATGGTGAATCTACCTAACGAATGGCCTGGGATCTTGCACATGCATTCCATGTTAGCATGTTTATATGAAGAAAATCCCCCAATGAAGAAAATCCCCCATCATCTCTGCAAGAATCTCCTTAGCATTTTCTATACCTTTTCTTTCAACTCTACGTGTTGGATTTTGTGTGTGTGTGTGTGTTTGTTATATTTCTGGGCTTCTTAAGCAACTGAAATTTACACATGCAGCGTTATGGTGGGATCAATATGGCGACTTGGCGCCTGGGTTGCAACGGATCGCAGTTAGGATACTTAGTCAGGTTTGCAGCTCTTCTACTTATGAGAGAAACTGGAGCACGTTTCAGCAGATTTATTCTGAAAAGCGGAATAGGCTGGAAAAGGAGACCTCAAATGATCTTCTGTTTATAAATTACAATCTCAAAGTAGCAGCCCGAGCAAAAGGGAAGCCTGGAGACGCCGATCCCATTATAGTCGATGACATAGATATGACTTCTGATTGGGTGGAAGAGACGGAAAACCCAAGCCCAACCCAATGGCTTGATCGGTTTGGTTCTGCTTTGGACGGTGGTGATTTGAACACTAGACAATTTAGCGGCGCGATCTTTACTTCAAACGATCACATATTTGGTTTGTGATTGGTTGCTATTGGTATTGGGAAAACGAGTCCAAAACAACTGGTTGTGTGACTTGCACCACAGGCTTACAATACAACTAGTTGCTTTGAACATGAGAGACAACTCAATCATCGGTCTGGAATGTACATTCACTACAT
Source organism: Magnolia sinica (assembly GCF_029962835.1). Lineage (NCBI taxonomy): Eukaryota > Viridiplantae > Streptophyta > Magnoliopsida > Magnoliales > Magnoliaceae > Magnolia > Magnolia sinica. Next base: position 2,065,502 of record NC_080577.1, read on the forward strand.
ACAACTACTGGCAGGTCACGATGCAAAGATCACACTGGTTGAGTGATCTCGACCCCTTGAATGTTGGTCATTTTGTTATGGCCGTCCATTTTACAGGGTCATATACTGGATGGTTGACATCATCTATTGAAAACGTTTCTTTAGAATGATGAGCAATCAAAGGTAAGGGGGGTTTTGAATAAATGTTTCAGGCTGATGATTTGACCCATTTGCATCCGTTCAATCTTGACCATCTGTTTTTCTCATCTTACTGATCAGCTGGTTAGGATCGTCCAGCTAGGGTGGTTCTTCAATTGTACAGTTCAGATTGGTGAATAATTTACTGCGTGCCCTAAAGCAACTACTTACATTGTAAGCCTATGATACAACTAGTTGTATCAGATCCTTTTCCCTTTGTATAATCATATTTAAAGTGTAGTTTATTTTGAATGTTTGTCCTATAAGTTGTTTATGTAACTAGTTTCACATTTGTAGCAGTTTAGATGTATAAATATTATTACTACCCTTTTTGTGGAAAAGAATACCATCCTGCATCAAGAACATTAACTCGTCTGGTCTGGTCGTTCGTTGATGGCTCCTCTCAAGGCAATCCTGGACTAACTAGGATTCACGGGGTGATTATTGTGTAGTTCTATGAGTTGCTGACTCGACCCAAAACTTGGCCGAGTCAACTCGATTCAACAATATTTTGAGCTGAGTCTTTGGGAAACTCGGCCACGAGCTTGGCTTTGTTTAATCTTGTATTGGTTTGGAAACTCAGCCAACTTGATATGACTTGGTGTGACTTGAACGGAGTCAGTCACTAACACATGGGCCTTTTGTAATAAAAATAAATATGCAGGGACAATAATCGAAGCTGCCTCAATGCAGACCTATTACCATCATTACATGGTCAGAAGCTATGTTTTTTTAAAAAAATAAAAAATGAATTTATATATCATTGCTTATATAAGTCAACAATAATACTGAGTCAGGTCAATTTAAGATTCGTTTGACTTCTTGAGTCAACTTGACCTGACTGGACATTGAGTCGAGCCTAGTTCTCGGGTTTTAGAAATATGGATTAGAGATGATAAAGGTATGATTTCTGTGACTTCTTTCAAGGCCTGTCAATGTATATCAAGGGACTTTAACAGGGCCCACGAGTACAGGATATGAGACCAATGCTGAGGATTTCATCTTAAGATAAGGGCTACAACTGAGTATTTGTTGTGAAGCGCTCTGGTCTGGCCTTTGCTAAAGGTAACTCGGCGGATGTTATAATTTGAGCTGGGAAAAGTCTGCCGTGTGTTTGATGAAATTCGCCATGTTGCCTCTAGGGTAAACGTTTTGTGAATGTGATAAACTCGGGTCAGAAAGGGTGTTCCGCTGTATGTTTGAAGAAAATATTTCTAAGATGTTATAAATTAGGCTCGGAAAGGCTCATCTTCGGCGTCGGTCAGATCTCCTACACATGCAGCTGGCACCCCTTTAGTTTGTAGTTGTTACTTGCGGCGGGAATTCTAGCCGAGTCTGATAAACACACGTCCCTCTAAAGGCACGTGCCAATCTTTTGTATTCTCTCGCAACATCCAAACCATCCATCAGGTGTGCCTATACATAAAGATGATGTGGTCCAATGCATGGGCAAACCACACGTGAGAAAACAGTGGATGGTCTACCTGATGCGTAGGCAAATCCACCTAAGAGTGGATTTTTTTTCAAATCAAGACCTCTACACTGTAAGGCCCACCTGACGCATAAACCTGTCAGATCGGCCCTCACGCTTAGTTTTTTTTTTTTTTTTTAAAAAAAAAAAAATTAAAAATAAAAATAAAAATCCTAAACGCAAGAAAGAGAAACGTAATAAGCCATGGAGTAGATGTTTATACCCAAGCTTGATTGATAGGTATGCCCACTTGCTCAATTTTTGGTAAAACAAGAGTAGAAGTTTGTACTGTAATCTGGAATGCGTATCGTCTGTCTTGAAGGCACCCTGTGCCGTCGCTTTTCATTCTTACACGTTATTGCCTATCACAACAGCTCACAAAAACGCGATTTCCTCTCTCCAGAGTAGATTGCTAACCACAACATGACTTTTAATGTGTGAAACTTTTCTATGCCCCATCACGATTTGTGTTAGATCCACACCGTCCATCACCAGATCATTCTAGTTCGTGAACTCAAAAATGAGGCACATCCAAAGCTCAATTGGACAACACCCAGAAAGAGTAGGGATTGAACAAACCACCATTGAAACCTTCTTAGAGACAACGGCAGGGTTTATTTGTCATCTAACTTGTTCATAAGGTCACATAGACAGGGATGAAGGTAAGAAACAAGTATCAGCATGATCGCAGCCTTCTATGGCCCAAAGAAGATTTCAATAGTAGGCATTAATTCCTACCGTTTCCTGTGGTGTGGTCTACTTTATCTTTGAATCCGGCTTCTATTTTGGGTTCGTATCCTAGAGTGATATTAAAAAAAAAAAAAATAATAATAATAATAATAATAACTGATGGACTGTGTGGATCCAAGAAACGCATAATCGTGGGGCCCACGTAAATTTCAGGCCTCGAGAAATTCCGTAGCTGGCTGTGCGGGGCAGCACATTCCGGAAAGAGGGAAGAAAACCGGAAGTGTTCACTCGTGGAGCTTCCATGGCCATCATAATCTATGTGTCAGATTCACCCCGTCCATCCAATTTTTCATTTCCTTTTAGGCTTGGAAAAAAAAAAAGGCAGATCTAAGGCTCAAGTGGGCCATACTACAAGAATCAGTGGGAATTTAACATCTACTGTTGAAAACTTTTTTGAGGGCAGTAGAAGGCTCAGATCAATCTGATAATATTTGTTTTTTCCCTTCATTCAGGTCTGTGTGACCTTACGAAGAGGTTAGACTGCAAATAAACCTCAAGGTAGACACTAGAAAGGTTTCAACTGTAACCGTTCAATCTTCGTTACTTTCTGTGCTGTGATCAACTTTAGCTTTCGATGTACCTCATTTATTTTTTTATTTTTTTTGGCTCATATCCTATAATGATACGGAATTTTTGATGGATGGTGTGGATCTAATGAGGGTTGGCAACGCGTAATTTGTGTCGTGCAACGCGTAATTTATTGGAGAGAAAATGGATGTTTTTTGTGAGCTGCTGCGATGGGCGATTACACAGACCAATGACAAGCCACGGCCAGAATTAACGTGTGCCTTTCAGCACAGACGATCTGCACTTTAAAAGATGCATGCGAGTATGCATAGAAAGTTCCTTTCTAGGGTACACGTGGCAAACATGCCACGTATATAGGCCATATCACAATATCCAAGGGGACTGAACTGCGGTAGGCATCGTCCAGCAAAAGGAATGATGAGAGCAATAGTCCATATTCAACCAACATAACTCGCAATGAATGGATGGTTAAGTTTGTCCAATCAGTTGGATCTTTCAGACCATAGCACATGCGCATCTCTACCCACCAGATCAACGGTCCCGATTACCATATATGCTTTCCAAGTGCACCGTACGGAAGGAAATGCACAGAACTTCTATGCAGCAACCTTCAAATTAACTATCAACAGCAGTTACAGCACACCACAAAACACTCGTAACGGTAACGGTCATGGAGAGTGACGCTCAAATAAAATGAAATCGTTCCCTTTGGATTTGATTTGGGTGATGTTCTCTACATGTCCCATCTCATCACCATAATCACCATGGCCCACAAAAACCATAATGTCTTCATGACCGTCTACACCGTTGTGATTGCTGGCATTGCCTTTTACATCCTCTCCATTGTTTACATGAGAAGCCAAATCATCTTTTCGGGAGTGTGGCCTACCTGCTCAACAGTTGTTAGTAAGTTCCTTTCTTCTCATTATCTTCTTCTTCTTCTGGATTCTGATTTTCTTGTTTGATTGTATTTTCTAGTTATTTCATATGATGTTTTGGAGAAATGCTGATGTGATCTATGGGATGATAGATTGAAGGGTGCGATTCGTGGCTATATCCAACCTGGAACTTGCGATGGAGGCACATGCCATTCATTAGGTGGGACCCACCATGAACATGACCTGGACCAAAAAATAGGCCAGTCCACCCATCGAGTGGGCCAGGTGTATGACAGTTAAGAAAAAAAAACAGATCTCTATATGATTGGACCAACTTTTTTCTGGATAGGGAATATATTCGGTGGACCCCACTTGATGAATGGTTTAGATCTCGGTCGCACACACCAGATTGGCATGTGTTCTACAAAACGCATCTTGAATCTATCCTCGAACATTTCTCTATGTATCATAAGATTCCTATCAGTAGCTTAATGTGGAAACTGGGAAGTGTCTGGTTCAGGGAATTACATGATCCTCTGGCAGAGAATGGAGGATGATACCCACCATCAAGATATCTATTCACTGTATACTTGTCATATAGATACCCCAATCTAAACCGTTCAAATTGCCGGCCCGCTGAATGGGGTGAAGTCCAAATTCACTTTGATAGGACCTCTGGCCATCTAAGCAGGCAGTTAAAAGCACAAAGTTCAGCAGTCCAAATTCAACAGAAAAGATCCATTTATCAGACTACTAGGATGCTCAGATCAGTGGGATTTGATCTATGCCCCATTCACGGTGGGGCCTATGATTCGGATAGTCTGGATTGAGTGCACGCATATGGCTGTCCAACAGCGTGGAATGCGGTATAATGTTCTGCTCTGTTGTCTTTCTTACTTCAATGCAATGCCTTTTTCAGATTCTACTCACATGGATCATGCCTCCAATCTATCTCGACCTGCGGCAACCGAAAATGCTTCATCACAGCGTCATCAAGTTATATGGACAAGGCCCATATGGGATGGCCCACCTGTTGGGACAAAAATGCCACATTCTGAGGGCTTTCAACTGACCAAAGAAATGGTGAATCATCGAGTGAAAGACAATGTGATCATCGTAACCTCTGGCAACCATGCATTCATGGACTTCATCTTGAATTAGGTTAAACACCTGACTGATCTTGGACTGTTTAATCTTCTTGTAGGTAATTTATTTATGATTTATATGAACCCCCTTGGACCCCTCGTTCGGAGTATCCCCGATTTTATTGAAATATCATTGATATTGTCCGTATCTCCAGCTCAGAGATAACAATAACACTGGTAGTGATACCGATAACACTGGTGGTCTTAGAAATTCGAGGTATTGGTGATTTATTGCTAAGTATCACCACATGTCGCTTGTATCAACAATTTATCGATATCGCCAATATTTACAACTGTGTAAATTCCATTTGTCGCTTTTATCGACGATATTTCAATAATATCACCAATATATCGATATCGCCAAAAATCTATTAAAATTTCCATTTTAAATTATTTTTTTATGGGCGCATGGTTGCATGCAGTGTTCAAATTGTCAATGATAATACCGATCGTATCACCATATTATTGTTATCGCAGCATGGGTGATGTCGAGACCGCGATATCAAGACCGCAATCTTTCGTTCCCTCTCTAATTGTCGATGATTTCTTGGCAAAATATCTTGTGTTGCTGACATTCTTAAATATTGATGGATGTTTGGATGGATGGATGGGATGGTTGGACTGGTTTCTTATGATAACAAGTGCTTTTAGGCCCCCATTAAATGAAAATTTATTATGTATGCATCATTTTTACAAATTTTTTATTCTTAAATATGAAAATGTGTATTTTAGCATCTCCTAAAGTTTCACTGAAAATTTCCACCATTTCCCTCATGTTTCCCTTATTTTCAGTTATCGACATGATTTCCGTATCCCTGGCCAGAGAAACTTGTTGCGATACTGATACTTCGAACACTGCTAGTACCGCAGATGGGCCATGGCCATAAAATCATTTTGGTCAGATGATCCTGACTGCTTGATTAGCCAATTCTGTAAGTAAATGTGAATTCTGATTTTTGGGTCATGGCCCATATGTAGAGGGACCCGGCGGTCTTGTGAAAGCTGCCATGTGCTGCCATGGGACATTGAGTGATGATAGTTGCATAGCTCCCCTCTATGTTTCATATTCTTTAGGGGCTGTTTGGATTGGTGGAAATCAAAAGGTGATTGAGGAAATGAAATTGATTTTCTTAGATGTGTGATTTCTTTCGTTTGTCAGATCGAGGAAATCAATTTTCTTTTCCTCAAATTTTCTCTATGAAGGGTCATCTCCTTTTCTACTCTCAGACCTAAAGAAAAGGAAACATTTTCCTTTTCGACGATTTCCCACAGATCTCCCTTTCCAGAGTTTTCCTTAGATGTGATGTTTTCCTTTCCTCATTTACTTTCTGATTTCCACCAATCCAAACAGGCCTTAAAGAAGTTCAAATTGCTGTTTGCAGGTGCTTTGGACACCACACTTTTGGAGGCTTTATATAGGAAAGGCATTCCTGTCTTTGATATTGGAAGTAATATGACTACAGCTGATATTAGTTGGACATCATATGAATTTCTTGAAATGGGGAGAGAGAAAGTAAGTTTGATCACTCTTTTTCTATCGTTCGGCTACGAGATATTGATGTGCAATGCAGACATGGTTTGGTTGAAGGTAATCTTCACTTGGTTTTATTCTAAAATCTACTAATATAGTCCATTTCACTGGATTATTAAGTCTTTCGAATTGGAGACTAGATCGGACATGTATGTGCATAACAGCACTGACTCTAGTCTGGTCTTGATGAATACCATTGACACCTTAGGCCCGATACTAATTTGATCCTTTTTAGTCCACTCACCACTAATTTCTGTTAATCTGTTGCCAAGCTAAAAATCATGTTCTACTATGTTATTTCGTGCCAGTTCTACTATGTTGGCCAACTAAGATAGGTTTAAATGTTTACCGTTGTGAGGTTGATGGATCTATGGTTAGAAAAGAACCAATAGATTGCAATGAGATTCCCACAGTAATTAAATAGGCCCCACCACAATTCTGACATTCCGTAACGAATCCCATGAAGGATTATAGGTCATTTGCGATCAGATCACCACTTTTGCTGATCCAAAATCATGTTTTCATACTCATAGTGTATATTAAATTGTGGAATAAATCTCTATTAAGAACCTAGAGATTTATCCTTTGATTTATGAAACATCTTATATATAATGGAATGCATGCAGGACCTATAATAATAATAATAAGTGCTTTACTAAGCGCAAGCATGGCATGATAGGTCTAAGATCCAATGCATCTATCAGAATGGCACCACCATATTGATGCCCTAGCCTAAGAGTTAGGTTGATTCACTGGTCAGGTGGGACATAGTTTGCAAAACAAATGTATGTCAACAAATCATGCCAGATTCAAGCAAATATGCCAAGAAGGAAAGAAGAACTAGCCTTGATAAAGAAATCAAGATTTCGAACCTCCAAACACCAAATATGGAGTTTACGCAATGGACCTGGCCACTTTTTACTCTATGTGCACAACAATAGTGAGGCTTGTACAAACTGGAAAAGTGTAGAAGGTTCTAGAGTAGGATAGACCGATGTAGTGGTCTGTAGTGAAATCTAGAAATACAAGCCACTACTAGGGTCTGGCCTATTATAGAGCCTTCTACACTCTTTCAATGTGTACATGCCTCGCTGCTATGTACATGCAGAGCCAAAAATGTCTAATGGCTAAGTCCATGGTGTAACCACACCCTGATCCATAGCTCAAGTGGTAGACTGAGTGAAAGATACCTCGTTTCAACACTGAGGTCTTGGCATCGATCCCTAGTGGGGGTGGCTAACAGTGAAGTGTGAACTGACAATGGGGTGCACTTAACAAGCTAACTAAAAAAAAAAAAAAAGTCCATGGTGTAACCTCCTTGTCTATGACATTCTGCTCCATGACTACTGTAAATGCACTTTTTGGGACCCAAAATCTCCCTACAAATGACTCTTGTGTATCTTCTTTCTCCTCTTCTTCTTCTTCTCATTCGCATCAACTGTATCCTTCTCCCATGTAAGTTAATCATTTCTGCAAATGAATTCTTACTCTCGCCGCATATGAATGCACATAGACCTTCTCATATGGGTCATACCTGAAGGTTCAAGAGGAATATTTTGATACTCTGGCAGACTTAGTCTGGCAGGCTGATGGATGACACACAGGTAATTATAAATTACTAAAAAATTGCTTACATGGCATACAAATAATTAGAATTAAAGCGTTCAAATTATGGGGACCAGTTTAGATGTATCATAAACTAATAATTACACTTATCTAGTTAATGAAACATTAGATCGCTAGACATTTATTGAACGGTTAGAAATGAAAAAAATCCAATGTTCTTATTTCAAAAAATATTTGTCCACGAATCAGATGTTCGGATTGTTCAACCAGCATGATTTTTATATTGTAACTTAATGACAGTGGGTTCTACAATTTAATCAGTTTAATTTGGGTTAACACATGCCACGTATTTTAACCATTTCTAAATGCCTGCATATCAAGTGTCATATGCAGCTCGAGTGTCAAATAACTCCCCAAGGTTCAAATATCACAACAATGGGCAGGAGGCCGGAATTTTGTGATATTCTAAGCAATACCCAAACACACCCTTATACTGTCTGATTCTTCAAGCACAAAAATAAGCCTATATTAGAATTTTAAATGGTTCCAAAGACTTTTTTGGCATGAAACCTGTTCCAATCTTCAAAAATAATATTGCCTTTTAATGGGTCATAGGTGTTGTTTGTAAACTAGATGAGGTGCCATTTTCTGGTATTTCAAATACATTGGGAAAATTCAACTCCCCAAGGCAGTCCTGACTTTCCACCTTAATAGTACATTTCATCGAACATTGTATCAAAAACTAATTGAAATGCTACATCCGGCCTCAACAGACTTTGTTATTAGCTGAAACTAAATTAATCTTGTGATTCGCTCTTCTTCATCTATTTTTATCATTAATTCAACATCTATGTCTCTGTATTGTTCTTGGTTCAGAATCCACTTCCGTATTTCGCATGTTTTCCAAAGGCAGACATTTTAACTTCAAGTGATCAGCTGATCCCCACAGTCACTGATGACAGCTTGGAGAAATGGGAAGAAGGTGGACATTGTATTACAGTCTTTTGAAGTTTGTCTCATAGATTTTATTTCATTTTCATGTTCACATTTGCTTTAATGTTTCTAATAATTGTATATGCTGAGTGCCTAACGCATCACGCTGTTATAACTTGTCAGGACTAATTTGTGAACTCATTTAACGGAGTAGCATTGACATTATATCTTGAGTCCAGGCCCATATTTAGCTGTCAAGAGCCAGGCATGGAGCTGAATTTCAGGCGAAATAAACTGGGCAGGGCCTGGACCAGATCCACCCTAGACTAGCACAATGCTAATCCCTTTATATACATTATGAATTCCAGTTTTTGGGTGTGCTCAGGTATGAATATATAGATGGATATGAAAAAATAGCTTTGCTAGGCACACACACGTGTGCAATAAAGCTTATGTACACGCCACACATGTAAAAGCATGGCACATGGGTGCAAGATCCAATCATCAGGTTGGTCTGACCATGTACATCTTTTCCTAAAAATATATTGTCCACTCGGCATGTGACCCCAATACCAGAAACAGGTGGATGGGTGAGAAAACTTGAACCCAGTTTTTCATAGTGGTAGATTTCCTGTGCTAATCATCAACCACCTGACGAGTTGATCAACTTGGATCTTGGACTAGGGCATCAATATAGTGGTGTTGTTCTTTTGGATGGATTTGACCTCAGACCTGTAGAGCCATGTTGGCACATGTGTGGTGTACTGAGATTTATTGCACACGAATGTGTGCTTAGCAAAGCTCAGGAATAAATACAAGTTATACAGACATAGTTTCAGATACTAGATGGGTTATATCTTCCAATCTGGGATATTTTTTAGTTGCATCATTTTTTAGTTGCGTTTGGATGCATTATTAAATTGAATCCCAAGCATTCAACTTTAATCATGTTGATATGACCAAATGGTAACAAAGCTTACAGTATTCACAATGAGTGACCCTCAAATTACAGCTACATTTTCTTTCAAGTCCATCCTGAAATCGATGTAATTTCAATATGGTGCCCGGCACCACAAAATTACTAACTCCTTAGCACCCTCATCCATGCTGGATTTGTGCAATGCCTCAACATTGCTCAGGTCAGCCCATCATCCACTTGCACTACTAAGTACTAGACACCAAGGAATTAGTGAGAATGTAAGATAACCCAAAAGAGTGGCTGTATTAGACTATTTAGAGAAGATTACAACTTCGAGGAGTTTGTCCCAAATGAGGACTCCCCTATTATAGGCTTGAGAACCTTCCAGCTACTTAACACCAATGGTTACGATTAATCTATGTGGCATATATCCAATGGTCAAGAATTCTCTAGAATCGTTATATATTCTTCTGCACTTCTCTGGGCTACCAAAAACTCACTAAAGACAACCTTCCTGAGATATCTACACAAATTTACCATTTTCTAGCTACCTCTACACTTATCTATAGGATTCTAGCCAACTACAAAAGTCTCTGTACATTATGTACTAACCTCCTATGTACAAAATGAGCCAGAAATGGCCAAACCCCAACATTACCCGTGACACTAATCATTTGATATGAATGCTAAGGAAGGTAACAGATTGTTGTAGTTCAATTTAATACTTCCTTTCTCTATTTCATTTCTTGAATTGTAGATTAAATCTTCATTTTTCAGAAAATTATGTTTGATTTTGTTTTTTGTTTCTGCCACTTTCCCCTTAAGATTGGCTTTTCTTGATGACATGCCAATTTACCATAAAATCTGATGCAAAAATGTCCTTATATTTGTAAGCAAAGGCCAAAATACGAGCTACATGTTTCGGTTGTGATCTGAGTAACTTCTTTTCCTACATTTTTTTAGAACAGATCTTGTTCGTTAACTTCTTCTTTTTTATCTCAAATCCAACATAATTGTTTTAGCAATCTATCTGCTTAGACAATTCAGTTTGCTCAGACAATTTGGTTTTCACCTTCCACAGTAAAACGTGACTTAAACGTTGGAATTTTCTACTGGCAACCGGCAGAATCTGCAAAAAGATTTGCAAAGGAATGGATGGATATGATTCAAACTTATGACGGTCTATGAGATCAGTTGAGTTTTAATCCACTCATGCTCAAAAGTTTGGGACCTTCCATTGATGAAGAAAGCGGACTTTTCTATGCTTTTGATGGTAGCCTTAAGCTGGGAATCTTGCCTGCAAGTATATTTTGCAGTGGACATACATACTTTGTCCAGGTAAGTCCTAGTGTGCTCTAGTAAATCCAACGGGTGGATCCCACTGTAAATGGGTCACAGTCCAAAATCATATTATTTGGCAATCCTAGCCTCCAAGTTATGGGTTTTTGTTTTCTATCTGGACCACTGACTCTACTTTGTGTCAACCATCCATTTGATGGCCACCAATCCAACAGTTAGGATCACCCATTCAGTGTGATTTTGGGTCTATTACCAGTCAAAATGGGACCCGCAATTTTGACAGTTTGGGTTTTGGTACATTTAACTCTTCCTAGGAAAATCTTTATGCAAATATCACTTATCATATACCGTTTTCTTTTTTCTTTTTTCAATAGCATGGAATGACTCTATCTGCATTTCTGTGGTAGTTCACTATTTTTCTAAGCCTTTAACTTCATAGACAGGCAATGTATGAACAGCTCAGATTGGAACCATATGCTGCACATACTACATATCAGCATTCGGGTACTGACGGAAAGCGCCACCGTCTACAGGAAGCGAGGCTTTTCCATGACCCACCAGAATATTATGATTTGCCTGGTAATCTCTATACATAAGGTCTAATGTAGCTTGTGTATTGTATTCCTTCAGATTGCTACTTGTGAATACGTGTTGATAGTACATAATTAAGACTTCCCCATGCGAGGAATGATCACATACAACCCATTGCATGGGAACTTTGGATGCAACCCAGATGACATGCCAATGTGTCACGTGTAGGGATCCAAGATATGTGTAAGGTGGGTCCTGCCATGAGGATGATCTGGATAACAAAAATAAATAAATCATGCAATCCACTCATCATGCAGGTCCCACTTGTACTTTGAATCCAATCTTTCACAGGTTTGAGTTAAGCCATCCATAGTTTTTGTATGTGGTGCTGTCACGCCCTGAAAATCCGGGGTCGAGTAGAAGTCCAACTCCCGAGTTCCAACGCATCACTTATGCAACATATTTAATGATGATTAAATGTTGTCTGTATTAGTGCATAAAACATGAATAAGATTAAGCCAAATCAGCAATACATAATCCAGGGATAGTTATAAAATGCAAGCGGAAGACTTACTCAAATATGTTTAGCATTATAACTCAGTATAGGTCCCCAAAGTATGTATGCATTGTCAGGTCAATAATTACATGTATTGTTTCAAATTACAAAAATGTCAAAAAGGTAATCGTCCACTACAAGTATAACCCTGAAGCCCCGCCGATCAGAACGATCTATGCAAACCCGCCTGAATACTGCATATATGAGAAGGCATCCTCATCGTCTACGAAGTCCGCCTCTGCCTCATCAGTCGGGTCTCCATCTGCAGCTAAGACAGAGTCTGGTTGGTGTGTACAACACCGTCCCGTAACATGGGAGTGAGTGATCAACTCAGTGGAACAATAAAGCAAAGGTAAACATGTTCTCAATTCAGTCAAGCAGTAATGATAAAACAATACAATCAAATATCCCTAAGTACTTTGATTAATGCAAGAATGGTATGAATAAATGATGCATGCCCTCGCCTGCACTCCCTCTGCGATCTTCATCTAATGGTCGCGCATGTCAGTCACTTCGTCAGTGCTCTGCCCAACACCAAACGGCACATGCAGTGCGGTGCATGAACGTGATTACCAAGTTCTTATTAGTCCTTTTCATACATCAGGATTGGGAAGCTAAGGTACCTCCCTTATATCAATTCCTAAACGGTGATCCATTCTAGGGTCATCAATCCTAGTAAATCTCATACGATATTACGGTTCTAGGTCACTGCAAAGGGCTCGTCACCTTATCAGTGCAGGCCTAGTTTGTACTCTTGTTGTTGCGTAAGGGCTCGTCGCCTCTACGTAGTCTTAGCGTGCGCTCGAGGTCACTACAAAGGGCTCTTCACCTTATCAGTGTAGGCCGACAGCTCGAATACAGTGTCCCATACCACCGTATTCGGCTCACGAGTCTGGGTTGCTCACTGGTCACTACGGGGAGGCTCGTCACCCCAGCGTAGGCCAACAGCTCGACCACGGTGTCCCATACCACCATGCCTGGCTCATGAGTCTTAGCGGATCGAGGTACCAAGGTTTAAAAGGGTTTTCACTGGTGAGTTTGGTACCTTGGATTCAAGCAATAGCGTCCATACATAGTGAACATACATCGGGTCAATCGGGTTACTTGACGAGCCCGACTAGTACGAGCGCACATTGAGTTGATCGACATGAAGTGTGTAAACACTCCGTGTGGCCTAACCACTGCCGACATCCCAAGTACGGCTCAGATTCATCGATCATGTCCTATGTGGCGAAACAACCTTAGCCACCTATTCAGTGCCTGTTACCGATTGCCTGGACTATTCCGTAGTCCCAAACACATTAAATTATAACAGATAATCATACAAGCTAATCAGAACAGTAATGGATCAACAATTCCAATCATACTAGCATATGAGCATTTGATGGATTTCAACTTAAACATGAATTCACACATATGTACTCCCTAAGTAAAACAAACGAAGAATGTAAGTTACATGGAGGAAATCATACACATCGTTAAGATAGTTGAGAATCTCTTCTCAACGCCCATATAAAGTACAATTTATTACACACTTCTTCATTCAGACATTTCTACAAACACTTAGACTACATATTCTAACATACATGACGTATGTTGGTGATAGCATATATTAGGGCAAATCCTTTCACTAAGGAATTGTCACATATACTTCAACCATATGTCTACAACAGTTAATCATGGCAAATCCATATCCAGAATCCATACACATACAAACATTTCAACAAACACAAGAATACACAATATTCAACATAGTTCATATATATGTGTAAAGTGCGGGAACAACGTGTCTAAGCATGTGATAGCAATTCAAGTCAGTCATAAATCATTAACTGACATTGAAAGCCTTGAAAACTATAACCTAAACATTTATAGTCCGCACCTTTCACCGGTAGACTCGTAGCGAACTCAGTTTTAAAAGTTAAGTCTTGTCTACGGCACCACAATAACCTATAACAGGGAATAGGTTAGCTAATTCATCTATTACGCTAGTCGAAAACCCTAAGACAAGTTAGGGTTAGGTTTTCTTACCTAAGTACGGAGTCGGAATCGCCGGATTTGTGATACATGAATGGCGATTGAGTGCGTGGAGTAGCGGGATCGGATCCCAGGAAGAATCTCCAACTCTCACTCTCACTTTCTCTCTTTTCCCTTCTCTTTTCTCTTCTCTCTCTCCTAGGGTTTCTCAAATTCGTATGGGGTGAGAGGGAGAGGGTTTAAGGTCCTTATATAGGCCCAGGTTTGATGGGAATGGCCCCAGGGCCAAGGCATACTTAGGTTATATCCAAATACGGACTGTTCCGGTCCAACGGAGCACTTCTGGTGGCCCCTTTTCCACGTGCGGTCGGACTTAAGCTCCCTGACCATGGATCTAGGTCAGGCTGAGTTTTCGTTCCGATCGGGTTTGTAGATCAGCCGTGGCGGACCAGTTTCAGTTCAACGGTCACGGTCACTCGATCAGGGTCACAAGTACACCGACATGTGTGAGACATTTCTCCTGATCCGAGGGTGTATTTGGGTCAGATTCTGACGGTCTGAATCCTTATATTTGGCCCGCAAGCGACACGACTCAGATTACTTAAATTCGGATTTTATTTCTAAATATTTTCACGTTTCTCACACACTTTGCTCCGGGCTCAAGTTGTGCATTTCTAGACACAGTTAGGACTTGATTTCCGAGGGAGTTGTCAAGTCCAGTAATGCGGTCATATCCGTATAGTTTCGGGGTAATCGGACTTTCGACGTGCGGTCCAGGTCCGATACGGAGTTTCGGTGTGCTCCCGAGAGCAACCGGGTTTAGGGATGGATTCTAGATTTCAGGGTAACGTAGCGTCAATGATACTGCACGGTTTGGGTCTTGCAGATCATATTTAAAGTGATTAGTGCTAATTTCATAAGCACTCTAGTTTAGCACTTGCTAACATTAACCTAATTTCTAAAGGTTTTGGTCCTGGGTGATTTCTACCTGAGGTGGTACTCAGGTCCTTGTATGGATTTTTCCGAGACGTTACAGGTGCACATCTGATGAGCGGACAGGCCTGACTGTTTAGCTAGGTGATCTTCGTGGCAAGGTCCACCTTATACACCGCTAAGAGGCCCTACACACTGACACTTGAGCTGGGTTGCAAGAGAGGTTCCCGTGTGAGTTATAGATGATCTTCCCTTTTCGCATGCAGTCCATTTATTTGTGTTTGTATACACTCATGACACTGTAATTTGTTGCAGGGAAAACTCAATGGCTGTAACTTGAGTTTAAAATTAGTGCAGGTGGTTTCTTGTCATTTAAACCATGCATTCCCAGGAGTCTGCTGCTAGATGGGGAGCATATAATTGAATCGCACTTTTCCCTCATTAATTACCAAGTATGCATTGGTCGTCCATCAGCCTAGTCTCAATACTTTCCTTTTTAAATATCTCAGTATGGGCGTGTTTGGTTGCACCAAATTTATGAAATATCATGAAAATTCTCACCAATTAGACTGATTGATCATGAAATATCATGATATTTGGTGCAACCAAGCACACCCTAAGAAAATACTAATGTCTGTTAATCACTTCTATTCGAAACATCCTTGCTTATACAGTTGAAGCAGATCAGAGCAGCGCTTTTTTGTTGCTTTGTTGTTGAATCGGACACTGGTGAGAAGTTTGCAAACCTTCAGGCCATTGCCTGCCTTCAAAATGTTTTCCATTTAAATTGCAATTTCTAGACTGAGAAAATATTGCACTCTTGTTCCAATTTCAAAAGATGACAAGTGAGAACCCCAATGCATTTCGAAATCTGATTTGAACATGTCATGCTTTCAGTATATAGTTAATGCACACAGCAATGTATAGTATAGTTTTAACAGACTCTAGATAAAACAAATTACTTGTTAGTACAGTGTTTGTCTGGTCATTTATTATCCATGAGTATTGGGATCGATAGAAATGCAGAGCAAAATCTCACCCCTTTGACTGTTGAATGTAATTAACTCAAGGATCCTGTTTAATGGACTGGATATAAGATTAAGGATTTATACAGGTGTTGAACTGTTGAATCCTTGATGATGAGCTGAAATACTGTGTTTTGTGTAACTTTCTAGACATGGCCCAGTTTATAGTTTATGTCATTCAACAAAGTCTCTCTCTCTCTCTCTCTCTCTCTCTCTCTCTCTCTCTCTCTCTCTCTCTCAATGTATTTTTCTTCCAGGTGATGCCACCATTGTGGTGCAGATTCGATAGACTGTGGTCCCGACATCCTGGATTTCTGCCTGGGACATTGACAAGACAGCCTTTTCTCTGCCCCTTGGATCATGTATTTGAGGTATTGCCATTTCCAGGATTGATTAACGAAATATGAGTTGGGAATTTTCCCACATGTGATGTAAACAATGGCTGCACTATACTTCTAGGCGGGCCCGCTTGGGCTTGTTTTGATTACTGTGTTGTGTTTGGTGCATCGGTATGTGACTGATTAATGCTTACATGGTAAATGAAACTGTTTATGAGAATGGATGGTATGTGTCACTACTCAAATGAGCTGCTGTAAGTTGCAATTTCACCTGATTAGACCAGAACATCTGTTAGAATGATGCTAAAGAGTCACTGCATTTTAAGGCATGCGCTCATCATTTGCATGCATTGTGCACGTTCGATTACACAATCACCTCGAAATCTAATTGCTAGTCTAGAAAAGTAGAAATAACCAAATCATAATTTCCTTAAAGGTCATGTTTTGATTTCACCAATCCAATGGAAATAAATGGAATGTGAAAACGTTCTACATTGATAGGACAGATTGAGATGTTTGGATAGCAAAGAGAAGGCCATGTTTGGATGCACAAATCAACTTGAATTGCTAGTGCTAGTCTAGTAAAGTGGAAATAACCAAATCATAATTTCTGAGTACATATTGGCTGGGCATCAAATTGCAATCAGGTTACTTTCAAGTTGGATTTGATTTCTAGAAAACATCATTAATCTTTGTCAGCTCTACTTGATTAGACCAAATGTTTGCAGTTCAGCTTGTGCAACCAAACACAGCCTTAATAATCTTTCAAAGCTTAAGAATCTGACGGGTAGCTATGCTGTGACTACAGTTGAAATTCATCTTGAGTGAACACCCAGAAGAGGAATTTGGCCCAGGGATCAATTTCAGAGAGTACTCTTTCCTTGACAATCCGTTACTGCCCAATCGGGTACAATCCCATCTGAAACTTAAAATATATAAACATCGTAAGGAGTTGGGCTTTTTTCACTAGCCTTTCTCATGACCGGAAACATTTTCTTCTTGACGGTTTCAGGTGAAGGAGTCATGGATGGAAGTTCAACTTTGTGATGAGCGATCTGCAGATTGTCATGTATCCAATAAAACAACCCAACCATGGATACTTAGATTCCCCAAACACAGCAATGAAGAAACGGTATTTAAGTTTACTGTGCTAATGTGATGCTCTAATGATAAATTGCAACAATTGAAGCTTACGATCATCCCATGTTTCCTAGAGCTGATCAGTTTCCTTTTGCTCATTAATTTGTAAATGAGAACATATTTGCTAGTCCTCTCTAACGTTCTCTAATGGTTATCTGAGAGGACTCTGGCCCGCCATTGGCTGCTGAATAAGGGGTGCCCAGATCCCAGCACTTCTCAGGGTGGGGTCCTTACTTCCAGCCAATGGGGGCTACCGTAGTCCTCTCACTGTAAGTCTGTAACATTTGATAGGACTATGGTCCCTTATCTAATAGGCAGTACATGATATTATGAAATGTTTAAATTGAAACTGTGAATATGAATTGTGTCAAAACTTCAATGGTGGTTTTGGTAGGAAGCCTTTGAATGGGCGATCAGGGACAATTAGGACTCTTTTGGGTGTTTTTATGATTTTTGGGGCAACTTGGATTCTCTTTGCCCAGTTCACCATCTAGATAACATGGGTCCAAGTTGAAGTTATTTGGATGCCAATTTGAGGAAACGTACCCTTTCCAAATGCAGTTTCCATAAAAAGTTCCTTTTTCCAAAAACACATGGAGCTGATGGATGTTAACCTGTTTCACCACACGTATCAAACCCAGATGTGATTGGTGATTATTATTATTATTTAATTAGTCTGGCAGCATACAACGTTTGATACACGGGCACTCAGTGCATACATGAAACTGGCTAAATTGTGTGGAACCCATTCTCACTAACTGACAATCCCAAAATCAGATTGGTCGAGCAATCCCAACCTCTGATTCGCAGTCACTTGTTTGTTAAAATAGGACCATTGGACATTATTCATTTTAATATGTAAACTTTTTAACCTCTGATTCTTTTTTTTTCTTTTTTGTTGAAATAGTCACTTATTATTATTATTATTATTATTTTGTTGGGGGGTTTTGGTTCATGAGACATCTAAAGTGGGACCAAGTAATTTCTAAATGCCTAGTATCATCCATCACACTCTGCCAGAATATCAAAATTTTCTGCATTCTGATTTGGGATACATTCAAACGGGTAGTCATTCAACACCATCTTGGGGATTTGAGAAATGTTTGGCCATCTTTGTAGGGACTGATTTTCAGTGTACCAAGGCGGTTTTTGCTCTTCAACAGATGTGCCATTTTCTGCTGCAATATCTCCTCAGCTCTTTCAAGTTGCTGACAACAGAAAATTCTATCTTGCAGTTCACAACAGTATTCTCCGCATATAAAGATGTCAAGGTCTTGCAGTTCTCATCTATGGAGGATGCTTTCCAAGGTTTTACTGACAAGGCAAGCTCTTATACATTTTCTACATGGTTTTGCCTCAATGTCAGAATATATTGGTGTTGTGATAGACTAAGATGAACCCACGGCTCAGCCAGCCACTGCACAAATGACAAACAAGCATGCCAATCTGGGCCATTCGAGTGCTGGGCTCCAATGTGGATATACCATGGCCAAAAGTCACTTTGTGACCCCAAATGGATGGTTAAAAAGAAAATGGTTGGCAAGTCCTGATTCAAGGGGGTGAAAATCACTCTTGAGATTGTAAAATGAGTGTCGTGTTTGAAACCCGAGCTATGCTACATCTACGATGGGACCCATTACTTCAACTGTGCAGATTGGCACGCACACTGGCCACATGTACGGTAAGTGGGTTGCATGACTCAGTGAGTCAAGTCCATTTGATGATACTGCGGTGGGTGATCACAGTATGTGAACTGCAATCAGGTGAGAGAGGCAAAGTTCAGGAAGCGGGTGAAGCGGTATGTGGGTATGTGGTGCTGCTTGAAGAGGCACATTGGTCACATATACTATGACATCTACTGGGATGAGAAGCCCGGATGGAAACCATCCCCACCGAACACTGCAGCAGATGACCATCCCCCACGGTAGACATATTCCCAGCTGAGAATTGATTCATTGTGTTTGGATGCACTAGCGAATTGAATTGCAATTACCAGTTTAGTAGAAGAGAGGAATTTGCCACTTTGGTTTCTTCCACTGTGGAACTGGGTATTATAATTTAATTCAATAGTGCACCCAAACACAGCCATATCAAGAGCTGTTCCATCAAGGTGAGAGAGAGATGCATAGTTGTACCGTGACCCTTGTTTGCAGTCGAGTAGTGAGAATTTCAGCGTTTGGATTGTTCCAAAATGCAATTATGTAACTAAAGTTCCTGAATCAGAATGCAAAAGGATTCATTTCTTTGGACTTCTGTAATTTCCATTTTGTCAAACTGGTTATTACAATTCAATTCAATAGCACGTCCAAACACAGCCTGAGCTGTTACACCAAGTTGAGAGAGAGAGAGAGAGAGAGAGAGAGAGAGAGAGCTGCATACTTGTAATGTAACACTTGTTTGACTAACAGTAGTGGAGAATTCCAAAATGCAATTTATGCAACTCAAGTTCTTGAATAGGACTGCGAAAGGATGAATTTATTTTGCACTATGGTCAGCTCCATTCTGTTTAACTGGTTACTACAATTTAATTCAATGGCCACCCAAACACTGCCATACCCAAAATGCAATTTACGTAACTCAAGTTTTTGGATTTGAACGTGCAAGGATACATTTCTATTTTTTATCTGAAAGGATGTGTATGTTGGTGGATTTCATTTCTCTGATTGAATTTGTGTAGGAGATCTGGACCGTTCGTTTGGTGTGCCCTCATTGTGGATGGGCTATAGTGCAGAGATCACAATACAATGATGGGGTGATCGTGATTGCCCCACTTAAGGCCTTCTGCCCACTGCATGCAGATGATGGTCAACGCTTTTAGCTATCCGTCTGTAGTATTTTGACGAAGTCAACGGAATTTTTTTATGTGGCCCATCAGTGGTGGGGCAAAGCGTTTAAAAAAGGATCATTTCCATCCATCCAAGGCACACGTGCGTACATATACTTTAATCCAGACCGTCCAACGAGTGGCCAATAAGAGCCATCAGTTTTTGCCATCTATTATTGGCCGTTAATCCATTTCAAAGCGTAGGTTGACACGGGACGCGACTTCCATGTCACCGTGTTACGGGAATCCCATATAAACCCTAACCTCTGTGGGCCCACTGTAATGTCATTGTTAGATCCACTCCATCCATCTATTTCGTCAGCTCATTTTTTTGATAAAAAGTTAAAAACGAGGCAGATCCAAAGGTTAATTGTGCCACACCACCGTAAACAAGGTGGACGGGAAGGTCCACCACTGAAACTTCCCGAGCCACTTATATCCCATCGAACCCGTTCATAAGGTGATTCTAACCTGGATGAAGGGAAAAGGCAGACATGAGGCCGGTCCAAAACTTTCGTGAACCCAAAGAAGTTTTTTATGGTGGACGGTCAATCCCCACCGCTTCTTATCATGTGGCCCACTTAAGTTTTGGATGTGCCTGATTTTTTAGATCACGACCAAACATAGGCCGATGTACGGAGTGAATATAACACAGAAATCAAGGTGGGCCCCGCAGAGCTTAGGGTCATAGGTCATAACTCGGCTTCCTGTAAATCTACTCATTCAGGACCGACGTAAATACGAAGAGATCCTCTCTCTCTCTCTCTCTCTTTTCAAAGCAGTTCGCCATTAGAACGGGCTGAATCGATCTCTCCCTCTGTCTACATGGATTACGATTACAGGAACCGGGCAGCTCCGTACGACTCCCATGTGCCCATGTACAACAGACCAGCGACGGGTCCTACAAGCCACGCTCACGCCGCCTCCTTCTACCCAAGGGTCGGGCAATCAGGGCAGCCTGTGGGCCCTCCTCCCATCGGTCGGGCCCCATCTCTCCACCCTACCTCGTCATCGTCCTCCTGTAAGATTTTCCCCATCACTCTTTCCATTTTTTCCACGCCTGAATTCCTCAATCCGAGAATTCCATCTTTCAATTCCTCATGTGAACGAATCGTTTGGTTGGTCAATCTCAATATTCATTTGAAATGGCTTTGAAGATTCCGTTCTTAGGGTTTCTTATCTCGTTCTTTTAACTTGCTGGTGTAAATTTCATAAGAACTCTTATCTTCGTTCGATCGATAAGTAGGTAGATTTGAGAAACAGGGTAATTTCTAGTTACGTGAATTAAGTCATTTCTAATTCCTCATGTGGGGCCCACATGCGGAGATGGTTGGATAATTTGAGCTGCACATCGTCTGGGTGCTGGATTGGATATCCGGTGGTCCAACAATCATGCCGAAACTATGATCCTGATCATTGATTTATGGAATCGGATTGTGATCCACTGAAATTTCCTCTTCCATGGTCTGTGTTCTGCTATGCATATTGATGGTCCAAATCGTCATTTATGCATAAGTTTCTTACTGTGGCCCATTCATGGCAGCCCCATAACATGGATGGTCATGGTCATCAGACTATCTCTGCATGTGGTCCTGAATGGGGATTGGGGAGGCACATGTTGTTGATCCTGAGCTGCAACAGAAATGAACCTCTTTTTTCCTGTATCATTTAGGCTGAAAATCTGATTCGTGTAGTGCATTTTTGTGAACTTTTAATTGCGATTGATTTGCAAGTATAATTCTAATACTGTGGACGTAACTAAATTATAATTTCCTTAGGGCCTGTTTGGTAAACACCTAAAAATGAGTTCATCTCATTGAATTAATCGTAATTATGCATTGGAGATCATATTTCATTTTGGTAAAGATTCAAAATAATATTGATCACCAACAATCATGAAATCTAATACATAATTATGATTAACTAAAATGAGATGAGCATCTACCAAACAGGCCCTTAGTTTTGGATCACGCCTCCAAATTACAGTCACATTCCTTTCACATTGGACTCCAACGAAACACAACTCAAATATAAGGGCTACTTCCTCATAATGAGTATTGGGGAATGTATCTAGCTTTTGTTATTCCCTCTTTATTAAACTGAATGTTCACAATTCAATTCATTAGTGCATCCAAATGCAGTCATACTTTTTTGGATAAGGTTCTAAATCTTGACTACATGCGGGTAAGTTTAGAGGGGAAATAAGATACATGACAAGAATCACATGAATCGGTTTGCTAGTTGCAAGTTCATATCACCATTGATGTGATGCTTATAAAATTTTAAGGTACATCCTTCATATGATGAAGGTTATATATGCAGTTTTCACTGTCTCGTTCCAGATGTCCCTCAAATGGGAACAGGATATCTTCTTCAGGGTACATTTGGGTGTTTCCTGTTTTCCAATGTGGAATCCATGTTGTTGATATGGTAAATTTTTTATTTTTAATTTTTAATTCCTACACATTCTTAAGAGTGTCTGGCATTCGAATCTGTATGTCTCTACTTCTGGTTAATTATATCACAAAGCTGATCATCTAAATTTGTTCCACATTCTGAAAATTACAATTTTAATTATAAAATGTTAATTCTTTGAGAGAACTAAAATTTTATTAACAAAAAAGGGAGAAAGGAGCAGCAGGGGAAGGGCGGTAATGAGGAATAATAGCTCCCAATACAGATGAGAGCCAAAATTTCCAAGAAGACTCAAAACGGATCTAAAGGGACAATTTTAAAAAATCTTTTAAGGGCTTTGGCCGAAGTGATCCCATTCAATCTGGAAAGGGAAATTCCGATAAAATGTTAAATTCTTCAGTTTTTTTGAGCAATTTGCTGTAAAAGGAAAAACTTTGGACTTTAATTATGGAACTAATTTAAAAGCAAAGAACCCAGTTGTTTGGAATATGGTTGTCAGTACACAAGTTGCTGGCAAATTTTTATTTAACTTAAGAAATATTGATGAACTGACATGGTACCAACGGGAAACATTGTGACACAAATAAATTCACTGAAGTGGTATGGGTTCATGAAATGTACCATGAGGTAGCTACCCTAGTTTTTCCCCTCCCTATGTTTTGTAGCATGTGAGGATAAAATTTCTGTTATACATTGGGAGAGCTAGATTCCATGATTATTATTTTTTTGAAAGATGATATTTTATTGAAGGAGAACAAAGAAATTAAAGTGAGAATTCGATGTGTAAGCTCATTTTGTGTCAGTGCTGTTTGAGATGGATGATTAAAATACTAATGCGGACGTTCCCCCCTCTTTCTTAATTATTCCAAGTGAACATTGTGACATTGTGACACATGATGTGTTTTGACTAACTTTTGTGCAATCATTTTCTAGCTGATGTTTTCTTAATTAAATGGCTTAATATGCATTTTTTACACTTGCACTCTGTTCTTGATTATGAGTTGTTCCATAGAAAATTAAAGTTCATGCATTGTTTTGCAGCAGGATTGGGCATCAGGGTTGCAATAAAGCCAGAATACCGAATAACTTCTCCTGTAAGATTTGATGCCAGTTCCTTTAACTCTTTGTAAAAGGTTGTGCTTTGAGCCACTAAGAAATTAAAATGAACATTTTTTTTTGACCATTCGGAGAACTGTGATATGGAATGATGCATTTCAATCTTTTTTACGTAAGGATGATCCTGTGTTGCCTTTCTTATTTGGCAGCCTTCTCTGCTTTTATAACAGGAGAGCTACCTTAGCTGTTCTAGTGGATCCTTTATTTTAGCATAGGGATGGTGGAAGCTCTATAAGACAATAGCTTCGGGCTATTTTGAAGCTATGCTATATAGGAAGAGATAGCAGCGGCTGTATACTAGCTTTGCTTTTGCTACTAGCTCGTGCTAGTACTTTAGGAGAAATAGCTATATGATGATGAATCTATTTTTGAACTTGAGAAGTCCTTATATTCCTTGTTTCTCCCACGTATTAATATTTATCTTTGCTTTATTGGTGAGCCAAAAGACGCCAGTGATGGTCGCATCAGTAAACCTGTTATGATTTGTTTTATTTTTTATATCATTAGCTTTAGTGTCAGTTGTCTTGGACATAAATGTTTCTTGTACTGCCGTGAAGCAGGGAATATCTCTTATCCCAAGGTGCATAAAATGGTATTTTCAGGTTCTCATGAGCCTTGGGTTCCAGTTCCACTGGTACAATCATTATAAACTTTAGGTTTTTATTAGATTTATCTCTTAACATAAGTAGCTAGTGGAAAAATTCCTCGGCAAATAATTTTTGGGAGACAGAACCTCATTTAAAGAATTTGGGAAGGGTTTTAGCATAAAGAGAGGGTTTGTAGATAATTTGCTCAGGTGTGGGTGACCTGCTTCGCTTTCTATGACTAGAATTTTTTTTGATACTTTGGCAGAGTAAGATATTTGATACACAGGCACTGAGCAATTATACAAGTAGTAGATCATGAATGAAAATCAAACCCTTAAAATCATGGTCTTAGAATCAGATGTATCTTAAATAGAAAATTATATTGATTTCATTTCCTAACTAGCTGATTAGTCGATATTTAATGGATGGCATAATGAAAACATTCAATGGGCGAAATTCAACAAAGAAATGCTTATTAATCAAAGATTAGAAATGTCAAATCAATTTCAATTTTGGATACTTGACCTATCTAATGTGTTTCCAATAACTTGGATGGTTTTCTTAAGCTAATGTATGCCACATGAACAATTTCAGAGTTTCCGAGTATCAACCGTAAAGGTGATTTTAGTAAAATCTCTTATTTCAGTTCAATGCGAAGCGATGAGTATCATAGGATTTCCTATAAACATAAGTTTGTTTTATTGGAATAGAAACCAATCAATCAGTTCTACAATGAATTAATTAACAACTCCGAATAAACTAACTAAAATTACTAGTATTTTATTGAGTCAAGTTATTGGCAGATCCTATGATCCATATCCAAATCGAGAGACTATCCCATAGTATAAATACTCCTCGCCCTCTCTCCCACATTTTGCAAAGTGCAGACCACTTTGTCTCTTTCCACGTGCATCGCACTTGCCACATCCGCTAGTGTGGCATTAGTACAAGGGCCAAGGGTTCTGTTCACTATACAACACTTATATTTCTTTTACCAACGTAAGAAGAGAAGGAACAAATTCCGAAAAGAGGAAACCTCCAACAGCAACAGGCTAATGGTTAAGCTACAAGCCAACAACATTTACATGCCTGGGTTGTGCATTTTATGCACTCCGTAATTCCAGCTATCTCCAACATTTGGTTGGGTAGTGCAGTCACCGGTCAAATCAACTTCCAATAAGACAGAATCATTGGTGATCAGAGAGGTTTTCTGTGTTGTCTCTTCTAGTTTTTCTGGGGAAGTGATTATGCAATTCTCATCCTTTGGGAAACAGGTTGAGTCTGATCAATAGAAGTTATCTTTTATGAGATTTGGGTGTTGGCTTTGAGTCCAAACATTTTGTTTGCTTATGTCTGTAATCAAGGTAGGCATGACTGGTGATTAGCTATTTATATCTTTAGTCATACGTTTTGCCTTTATGCATCATTTTTCACTCTTTTATAAATTTAATTGTTTTAATATATATAAAAAATATTACTCTTTATGATTGAACTTGTTGGTATTTGGATCCCCATTATGTACTTTTCATAAGCCAACAGTTCTAGCACAACAAACCTGTGCTCTAGTGGTGTCGCTGCAGTAAATTATTGAGGATAATATTAGTTTCAATTTATAATTGCACAGTATTCACCTAACTTAGTCATATCGTGTATTTTATTCTATGGCAATGTTGTTAACTTAGCACAGAAGCCCCATATGGATTGTTGATTTACAGTCCCTGGGGATCAACAATCTCAACCATTTTCTGTAGTCCAGGTTATTTGCAGCAATGATGGAATGGCAGGCAACTGGAAACACCAGTAGACATCTCAACCATCCTTTGGTGCAGAGTATTTCTCCTTTTTCTCTTGTCTGGACACTTGGGGTACTGAGTACTGACTGCTGGACTGTGGTAATTGGTACCAGTTATTGAGGGCAAGGATTGAACAGCAACATGATTGCATTCAATTGGGGTGATTTCCTCATTTCCTTTATAGCTGTAGCTTGTAAGGGTCACTTCCGTAGCCTTACAATTTTACAGCCAGAACTAAGAAAATGAACAATCATTATATCTTTTCCTCTTTGTTGACTCAGAATCCCAATCTCTGACATTTCTGGCATCACTTCCTATCGTGACGTGGACGTGATGTTTGCTTCACTGCTTCTATGCTTCCCTGCCTGGTGAAACAACACAATGCACAGTACTGCCCTCCTGTTTCTCACAGTGAATGCACCCCCTTGGCAATCCATCCTCCCGGTGATATGAGGTCAATGCGGTTCTTCTGATAATTTCCCCAAAAGATTTTAAAATGGTTATAAGGCTTTAATGTACACTTGGAGCATAATTCTCAAATTTTAGTTTCCAGCGAATCTTTTTTCATTTGAAATTGTATCTTAATGCTTACAACTAGTTTCTCTTTTTGCTTGCTTGTTATTGTACTCAATAGCAATTGTGAATGAAGAATGCCACAAATATAAGCAGCTTTAGAGTTTGAGACAATTCTTCTTCATTTGAAATCATATGTTAAAAAGAAGCAGGTTACCTCGAATCAATGAACAAGTTGTCAGTTTGCTTGTTTCTTCTACTTTATAGCAATTGTAAATGTGTAACGCCACAAACATAAGCAGCTTTAGAGTGATGTTCACTTCTTGACCTTCAATTTGAACATTTCCGTGCAAATCCAGATCCTTGGATGTACACAAATGCTCTTCTTCTTTCTTTTTTTCCCCCCAGCCAGTGATGTATGTAAATGCTTGCAACTATTTCTTGTGGGTTTTTCTTTTTTTTATCGGAGTTTGTAGAGGGCATCATAGAAAAGATCTAATATATTGTCTGACCTGATCTGATTTTGTATGGTAAATGCCAACTTTTCAGCCTCAGCTGGCCCCACTGGTGGGTGATATCCCACGCAGCACATTTCAGTTTGATTTTGATTTTGAGCGAAAGATTCTGGCCGAGGCAGAGAAAGAGAGCCAGAACTGGAATAGAATTGCTGCTGCCATGGAAAGTCATTCATCTAAAACTGCAGAGACAACTTCTTCGTCGGTAGGATATTTCCCTCAACTTCTTCCATTTCCCACTTGCTAACTATTATTACAGTGCAGATACCAGTACTAATGATATGATGATCGATACCCTTGAATCTTGTCTATATACTATTGAGAAGGTTTTTGTTCATGGCCTGAGTTTCCAGCATATGTCATGCATAATTATGTCAAGAGTTTCATCATTATCAATATAAAAAAATGTAGGCTAGTAATGCCTTTTGTTTTAGCCTGTTAGCATTGAACTTAATTTTTACGGGAACATTGTGTAGTGTTGTCGAGTGTCAACTTGTGAAATAACATCTTTTTTAGCATTCTCATTGATATTTTTTTAATGTCAATGCATCAAGGCATCAAAAAGGAGGTGTCAGTGCATCAGTTCTATCCATTCCTTTAATCACCTGAAGTTTTTAGGTGGGATCTGGTCATTCATAAGCCCTAACTAGCAATTGGAGCACCTTTTTTTTTTTTTTTAATTGAGGGCAACGAATGTCCACCCTAAAGCAATGTTACATAATCTGTTTGCCTATGGTAACATTTATTAAACATTCTTCAGAGTATGTTAAGAGTTATTTTATACAAAATTGACAAAATGTTGAAGTGTAGATGGGATCCCAATTTTTTGAAGTGGATCGTTCATTTACCCAAAAAAAAAAAAAAAGGTGGATTATTCTATTATTATTCCTGTGGGTAACATTTCTTGCATTACAAATGGAGAAGACATTTGGATCTGGTTTTGCCCCTTTGAAATAGAAGGTTAAAGTGGATTTACTGGGATTAGTTCCTTGGGCTCCCTTTCCCAACCTAAGTGATTGCAGCCCTTTAACATGGTCTGCAATGATGTCATTCAAATTAAGATATTTATAGTTACATACCCATTATTTAGATGATAGCATGCTGTCCAATGTTTATCGATGGCTGCAACATTCTCCCAAAAATTCTCCAAGGTGATTCAAGCAAACTGATTATCCAATTAAGGAGATAACAATGGGCGGGTCATGTAATTCTTTATTTGACTTGTAGAATAGGGGTGCTATCTCAGATTCCTTAAATCTTTATCAATGCAATTTCATGTTTGTGCACCTTCTCATACATTCGTGCAAGCTATGTTTGTGCACCTTCTAGTATTGTTTCTTTTCCTCTTTCTTTTCTTTTCTTTTTTTCGTTTTGGATTTCTGTACGTTAAAAATCAATGATGGCACCCACTGTCAAACCACGTCTAATCTGCTGTCATTTTTGGTTGAAGGGCTCTGGCACGGATCCTTTGGTGAGTAAGTATGTTGCTTCAGGTCTTGGCCGAGAAGCCGTGTCCCTTGCTGTTGCAAACTATGGTGATAATCCAACTAAGGTAACATAGTACTTTTTCTTCCAAATTTTATTTATTTTAGAACTAGAGGCCAGTTTACTTCCTGTTCTGTGCCTACAACCATTGTCCCAATGAACAGTGGGATCCTCGTTTCCATCAGCATTATGAATTGATTTGTTTATCCATCTGTTTATACCAAGAGATACCTTATCAACCTTGTGAAACCATGAAGGTTATTTTTTGGAATTTTCCGTAACAATATATTTGATCCTTCTAATTTAAAAATGTTGATGTTAATTAGTGGCACAGTTGTGATATAAAAAGAACCCTAGTGCCTATTTCTGGTTGCTAATAGCAGCATACCAATTACATAAAGGTGCATTGAGGAATCCATGAAGTCCCATTGGGTGAAATGGCCATACATGCAAATGGCAATGCTTGCTATGTTCATGTACTTCAAGAAATGAGCTCAATTGCCATTTTTGGCTGGATTGATTAGAGAAGCCCAGCCCATCCAGTGTGAACTTGCATTCCATTTCCCCAAATGGGTGAAGTGACTATCATGTGGAATGTGCATTTGAGCCTCTTTCCCAACATACCCTAAAGAGATTGATTGACAAATTAGCAGACTGACTGACCAACTGGTTGGTTGTCAGTGGTTCAGTACACGTGTTGATCCATCATTTTGTCAATCACTAATAATCTCTTGCTTGCATGTGTAGAGCTCATGAATGCTTGATTAATACTTTTCAGGTTCAGGAGTTTGTGCGTGCTTACAATCTTCTTCGGGAGATGGGTTTCTCTTCAAAGAATGTTGCGGAAGTCTTGGCCATGTATGATAATGACACGGACAAAGCATTGGCGCATTTCCTTAACAGCTCATCGTAATCATTTTGAATGTTTTTCGTTGAGTGGTTTTTGTATAGTTCTGCGATGCTTTCCAGACAATCAGCTTTATGCATGTAGAAACAAAACTGTTGATGTTGGGCTATTGGATTGGTATTATTATTGTTTGGGGTGGTAAGATTTAAGTCCATAACGGACCTTTTTTAAATAGGTCCTAAGTCTAACCGGTTACACCCTAGGTTATGGTCAACCCAACGGATAGCTTCCAACCTATTAAGCCCTTGGGAAATCCAATCTGTCCAATAGGTTGGCCCCACCAGGAGGAACACCTTGTGCAAAAGTAGCTATCCACTTCTCAAGTGGACCACACTTGTATTTAGCTATTTATCAATGGTTATACACTGTTTCCAATGGTGTGGCCCACTTAATGAGTAGATAGGGCTATTTTTTGCTGTAGGTGATCCTACAAGCACTTAACTTGGAAGTTATCCACTGGGTGGACTGTAGCCTGTGGTCCAATCGGTTGGACTTGAGACCATCTCTTTAAATAAATTAGATGTCAGGATCCTTTTCACTAGCAAAATTTGTCGTGGTTTGCTTGTGTTTCCGGGCAGGTGCAAGCAAGTCTAGCCCGGTTGAACAATCTGCGGTGAACGTGATTGGCTCAAAAAATTTCCCTTGGGAAGCGTTCATAGAAAATTTCAATAAGTGCTCCCATTTGATTGAATTAATAGAAACTCTTTCATAGTCATGTGCTTCTCCTTTTTTTAAGGGTTGGGCACCTTAAAAGGGGATACATATGCATTTTGGTGTCTTGTCACCCTGAATCCCACAATTAGATAAACGGTGCAAATATTTGTGGGTGCTTAGCCAGCGCAGCCTGCCAGAGATCCAGACCTACCCCTGTTGAATGCGAGAGGCTTTGGGTTGCGTTTTACCAGGTTTCGGGAAGTTGGGCAAGGGCGTGGCCTTGTCCTGTACATTCGATTGTCCCTGTTTCTGGGCTCAATTTGTGAAAAATAGGCCCAATTTTTACCCATTCATCAACTGGGCCTTTTTGGCCAAGACCTGGGCCTGAATTAAGACCTGATATTCAAAGGCCTAAGCGGAGCCCAGATGAGGACTGATTTTGCTGAGCATAGGTTGGCCGGCCTGGTCCATCGCAAGCCAAAGGGTATACATTCAAGGAACTTTTGTGCGGTAGAACTATTTAAGAAGTGGGATGGGTTTTCCAGTAGAAGCATTGGATGGAGACCAGGTCTTCTAGCTCAGACGAGATGCAATGATGGACTTTGCAAGCAAACTCTCATGTGCACCAAATCAACAAATACTTGTGAATGGCGCCTGCACTATGGATCACAACCCAAATGCGTTCCGAGAAAGATGCAAATCCACCACACCTGGCGCTAAAATATGGATGCTCTTCTACAGCACCATCATTTCTTCTGGCATCCTCCATATTTCACTCCATAAACGAGTCATTAGAGCACATGTAAAATATAGATACTACGTTTACATATGAATACATTGTTGTTACCTCAAACCTGCTTTTAAGTGTGAATAGAGCCTCCCACCATTCATGGCCGGCAGACAAGACATCACAGGCTCTATTTATTGATGAGCAGGCACCAAGGTTTAGATCCACTCAGCAGAGTTCTTGTTTTACAGCTTGACAGTGAAAGGAGTTTCCCCCTTCATTCCCTTGATTTTTTCAAGGTGCCTAACCCACCCCGCCTGTGATACACACATCAGTTCTGGATGCGATTGAAAAAATCTCAAATTGATGAAGAGCGGTGATAACAGGGAACAGATTTTTTTTGAAGTCCTGGATAATGGGCACAACACATCCAAATCAATGAATAAGCCAGTTTTTCTCTTCTTTTTTTTTAGTCCTGGATAATGGGCACAACACGTCCAAATCAATGAGATTTTGTTACATGAATAATTCCTATGCTTGTAACTAGAAGAAAAAGAAGAAGAAGAAAGAAAAAAAAACTCTTCCTTTTTAGTTTGTTTTTGTGTAAGAATGGTCCAACAATAAAAGGAGAGGGATGCCACTCTGCAGCACAGATCCTGATGCCCTCCCCTTAAACTACATGAATTCTGCCGTTACCCGCATTTGGAGACCAAATGCTATCGATGTCCTGGTGACCCGTCGCTCAGAAACAGTGGTAGCTAATCTTCGAGGCAGAACAGGCGAGATTAAAAGGTCGCCATGATGAGATCTGATGTATGCTTTCAGTGTCCTGTCAAATGAACATTTTGAGGGAGACTAAAAAGAAAGCCCTCATAAGTTTCTATCTTGTGGGTCGTGAGATGGATCAAACAGCCGCACATATTGCACCTGAGATACAAGAGATAAAAGGTCAGGTCCAGCTCCTGCATCAAATGTTATTATTATGAACATTACTCCAAAATTACATTCAAATTTACCAGTAGTGTCCTTGTTTGTCTTTCTTCTCTTTAAAACCGAAAAATAATATGATTAGTAGTTACCAAAAAGAAAATTTGTAGAAGGAAAATGATAGGATTTAGTGATGGCTAATTTCTATTAGAGGAAAGGTTATAAATATTGGTACCAAAGGGACGCATTGGCCTGGCCTCCAATGACATGATGAGCATATCGGACACCCAGTATCAGCTTTTTCCTTTTTGTTTTCCTTTTCCTTTTTCTTTTTTTTTTGGCCCAAAAAGTTTTGGTTATTGAAAAATAGGAAAAAACGTAAAACACCAAAGTCTATAAATCTTCTGAGTTATAAATATGAATGGTGTATAAGACAATTCTTTGATAAGAATGATGCCAGCCAGCTTGACCGGCTGAAACTCAATCAAATAGACCCTAATCAAACATAAATTAAGCATCATTCGATGGATAGGGCTGTTACATTGAGACAAAACCAAAAAGGAAAACAGAAAAAGAAAAAAAGGTGTGATGGTTTTACCCTGCTTTCGACCTTTTTTGAAATGGTCCATTCTGTTTTGATTTGTCAAGTCTCACTCGGATGTTGTATTTTGATCTCCAAAATAAGCCTAGGACTAGTCTAAATCCAGTTTCTAAGCTTCCTCCATTAAAAAAATTATAAAAATAAAAAATAAAAAAAAATAAAAAAAAAAGCAGCCAGAGAGAGAGAGGAAGAAAGTGGAAAAATGAGTTATTTATTTATTTATTGGAGCGGGGACCTTTATGGCCATATCAACCACGTATCCGTGACATTATGGGTTCATATCAGTCCCCACTACATTCCTTCTTCTTCTTCTTTTTAACTGATTTACCCCCATATTGCGTAATGGGGACAGCCGTATGCAGTCAAATATGGCAACACTGTAACCAGATATTCAAAATCATGATTAGAGGCAACAAAGGACTGGTTGGAAGACATGCAATTTGGTTTTAATTACATGATCTGGAATTGTGGCCAATTAAAAAGATCTGGGTTTGTGGAATAGACACCTGAAGACCATGACGAGCAGCATAGCTTCCCCTCATCAATATGTTTGACATCGAGGCCAATAAACCATGATCCAACACTGACATCATCGTGGGCATATGTGCGAAGAATAGATCTGCCAAATCCAAAATAAGAGACATGGTTATATTTTATTTATTTTCTTTTGCTTCTGATTCTTTAAGGTTAGTAAACTGGGATTGAACCCATGACTCCCAAGATTGTGACACACACACACACACACACACACACACACACACAAGATTGTGACACACCTACCTGTTGATAGAGATAAATTGCGCTAAAGCCCTTGATATTACATATAATTCGCCAGAAGCATGACGGAAGTACCTACAAGAAAAAATACCGTTAGAACAAAGGGGAACAGGGAGAAAGGAAATTAAAGGAGAAGAATCAAATGGGAAAATAAGTAATATGTTAAATATAACACCACTAAGCATGTGCATTTACATTTAGCACAGGCGGAGTTCATGTATACATTTTTGCATGCATTTAAGCATGCCTCAATGTATATGCATGGAAAATTAATATGTCAGCTTGCATGAATGTTGAAATAAACAAAATACAGCATTACTCACGATTTCCCATCTCCGAATTTCCACCAGTCCGGTTCATACCATTTGTGCTTCCTGGAGAAGTCATAGCATGAAAAGTTTGTGAATATGGAAGACAGAAAATGAACCACCGTTCTTGAATAATTAGCAAAGAGTCAAAAGTTTCGATGAACTCACGGCTCTGAGAAAACTTCGCCTGATTTCATACACCCGATGTAAACACGAGGCTTGTCCCAATGAGTTGCAAGCATAGCTCCCAATGCATCTGTAGAGAAAATCAAGCATGGTTTCATATTCTTCTATACATGGTTCTATGTTCTTTCAAAATTTATCCATGTCTTTCTTATTAAAACATGACATATATACAAGTATCTCCAAATAATGGTCTACAAACATGCTATGGGCTTTCAATCTTATCCAACTTCAACTCAAAATCATAACATACAATAATGCAACTAGAATGGGTAGAAAGTTAACTGCAGAAATGGTTATATGTTCTTTCGGAATTTATCCATCTCTTTCTTATTAAAACATGACATATACACAAGTATCTCCAAATAATGGTCTACAAACATGATATGTGCTTTCAATCTTATCCAACTTCAACTCAAAATCATAACATACAATAATGCAACTAGAATGGGTAGAAAGTTAACTGCAGAAAATCTAAAAATTACATATCGAAATCAAGAGAGAGGGAGGGAGAGAGGGAGGGAGGGAGATTGGGTAAGATTTGAGTTGGTGATGGGCAGCTTTGTTAGACTTTGGGAAGATATGGGGAGTGGCGAGAAGATCCGCTGTACACAAGATTTGCATCGTTATATAGATTGGCTCCTTGAACCCAAGTATTAGTGGAATGCCACATGATAGGATTGGTGGTCGAATAGTTTTGTCCCCTTCCATTAGGAGACGCCTTACAAAGGAAGAAAGATGATTCGATCAATCATGAGAAGACAAAAAGATCGCTCAAGAGAGGTGGGATCAAAGGAGCTGGAAAATAGCCAAGAATGGATGTCTCTATTAAAACATTTTACAATCATTTGTGGGTCTTAGGGAGAACAGTGGCAATTTTGGGTTCCCTCAGCTTTGGCTTTGGAAAGTAAAAGCCCTTCCTCGAGTGATTGCATTCTCATGGCTAGAGGGATAGGCCAAGGTCCTAACTGTCAACCATCTTCACAAGAGACGAAACTATTTTCAATTGATGTTGTATGTGCTCAAGGGAAGGTGAAAATGCGGACTACTTGTCCATTCATTGTGCATTCTCTTTGGCGGTTTGGGCTTGGTGCACTTTGAAGTTTGGTATCATTTGGTGTTATAGAAGAATCTCTTTCCTTTTAGGTTTGATTATGTTAGCTCTTGTTCCAAGCTGGGACTCATTAGGATGCTCCAGCTTGAAGTGGAGTGTTGAAAGGTTGATGGATGAATAAGGTCCATTGGGCCCAATTCCATGTAATAAGGGCCATAGGCCCCATTCATGTTTTTACTATTATATATAAGAGAGGAGGGCTAAGGTTTCAATATACCCTAAGTATATCATGTTCTTGCTATCTCTCCTCTCTCTCTCTCATTATTTCTCTCTTCCATCTTTTGCCTCCTTTCTTCTTCTTCTCATTGTAGCTTCTCATGGGCCCTCAAGATTAGCACAATGTAGCCATTTAACGATTTGGAGTGTGCCAACATCCAAGTCTTCTCTCCTCTTGGCCTGGAGAGGAGCGCCCCTCAAAGCAAGGTCAAGAAGTTGTGGAATGTCAACTGCTTAGGTATTCTTTGGGTGATTTGGAAAGAAAGGAATGATCGCTCCTTCTCTAATTGTTCAAAGTTGGTTCATGTTATGCTGGATTAAAGGAATTTGCTCGGTATTCTCATCTAGAAAAATAGAGGTGGAGAGGAACCCTTGGTAAGGTTTGGGGCTGCACTGCAGTTAGTCTCCATTGCATGTGACAAAACCATCCGAGTGTACTTTCCTTTGTCATATTACCTATTGGTGCTACCCTTCCCTTTAGTACAGTCATTTCTACTCTATTCAGTGTTTTAAATAGTGATGA
The DNA here is from genome assembly GCF_029962835.1 of Magnolia sinica. Classification (NCBI taxonomy): domain Eukaryota; kingdom Viridiplantae; phylum Streptophyta; class Magnoliopsida; order Magnoliales; family Magnoliaceae; genus Magnolia; species Magnolia sinica. Next base: position 2,101,384 of record NC_080577.1, read on the forward strand.
CGTGTTTGCATAATGCTCAACCCTCTACAGCGTGTAGCAGCTACATGATACTTCTATTTTTTAATTTAAAAATAGAAAAAAAAAATGATAAATAGTAAGGAAAAAAGGAAAAACATAAAAATGCCTAAAAGATTAATCATTTTTTTTTCAAGTATAAGCATGTTCAAGCAAGTTATTAATTATCATTTATCAAAAGTCAATCCACATATATAAACCAAATCAAATAATTATCACATCAACAACTTTCTAAGCAAATCACCTTAATTAATAATGTATAATTGAAACCACAAGTCACCAATATGAAGAGAAATAAAAATCCCATCAGTTAAAAAGTATAATACAAGTGTCACGTTCTTCAACATTAGATACAAAGAAAACATTAAAAATAATAATAAATAAATAAATACATTGTAGCATACACTACATGTTATGTGGCTGTAGCATACACTGACCCGCACAGTGTACACTACAAAGGATTTATGCTATTTAGTACGCTACATGCTACGAGTGCTATTTGAAACACTAATTCTATTCTTCCTCGTCTTGCCACACATCCATCAAAATGTCCTCATTTCAGCTAAACTCATCCTATAACATATTGTTCCTTAGCAACCCCAACATTGCATGGCTGATCTCTTAGAAAGGCCAAAATGTCTTTACAAGAGAGAGAGAGAGAGAGAGAGAGTAAATTATGTTAAATAATGCTAGACCGAGTTATTTGGTCAACAAATTGTGTCAAAGTTCACCCATGTATGATTAGTTCTCACCAGTTCCGATTGCACCATGTATGTTCTGACATGAGCAAAACAGGTAATTTTCAACTCAACTGCAGAGTTTATGAACCTTGAAATAAATAAATATTAACAAATAACTATGCAACAGAAATACTGTAAAAATAAATAAATAAAACAATTTAACATGTAAAGTAGTGTTTGGCACTGCTTGTGGAGTCAAAAGTGTCACACCTCACAGGTCTTATGCACCATTTTTTTCCATGAGTGATAAATAGCTTCAGTTCGAAGAATCAATTCAAATTTTACTAAATTATCCATCATTTCATCTTCCATCTAATCCATGAGGGTCACTGACCTATATTAACATAGACATCATCATTAACCTTAGCATAAAACTCAGCATCCCAGGTATCTGCAGCATGGACAAAGAACAATTTTGACTTTTTGGGAATCTCCTCAGATGCCTCAACATGATCTTCCTGTCAAGAAACAGGGAAAGTACGATTAATTTTCTGTCAGAGATGCAGAAACCACGAGCAAGCACTCTTAAATCATACAGATTAACCTCTGAAATGGCATTCAAGATTTCATTAATTCACAAGTTGTGGATAGAAATTTTTTAGTTCACAACTTGAGCAGTTACAGAACAACATGTTCATAGGATGAGTGCAGTTGAGATGAGGATGTTGAGATGGATGAGTGGCAAGACAAGGCAGTATAGAATTAGAAATAAATGCATTAGAGCGAACTTAGGAGCAGGGACAATAGGTAATAAGATAGGGAAAGTAGATGGTTTCATCATGTGCAACGGAGGCTAAGAACTGCGCTGGTCAGGAGTGATTTGGTGCAAGTTGAAGGCTTTAAAAGGGTAAGGGGAAGTCGAATGGACATGGGTGGAGGTAGTAAAAGAAGATTTGATGACCTATGGTCTAACTAAAATTTTGGCACTTGATAGAGTGGAATGGGGGGAACAAGATTCATGTAGCCGACTCCAATTAGTTGGGAATTGGGATAAGGGTTAGATGATGATGATGATGACGACATAGAAATGTTTTAACAATCGAGCAGAGGTTATGTTGCAGTGCACAACAGTAGATGATTATCATCTACCTAATTATGTCAATGAACACATAGATCTCTGAATCCAACTGATTCTACAACCTAAGAGTTTAGCATGTTTAAGTAGCAGTTACATGCTTAGTTTTAACACAACTGAAAGTCACCAAGAACCACCAAATACTCTTAGGCAAATATAACTAAGTGAATTTGCAGCATACAATAGAAGAAAATAGTTGCTCCACTGAACGACAAGCTGAGGGCGTGTTTGGTCCATGGAATAAAATGGTATTGAATTGTATTAGATGGGATTAACATCATTATTGTACAATGATTGTATGTCTGGAAATATCATGGTATTTTAGCAATCCAATCCCATGTTTGGGATAAAATTCTTGCTACATGAAAACACTGGATTAAGCAAAATCCTGTTTGGTGGACCATGGAATTGTAATCAACGGACCAAATTCACAACGGATGTCGTTCACTTGGACACATATATAACCAGAATGTCATGTGTAAATGGTGTATGTGGATGGACGGCATTGATAAATGCATGCATCAATGTGGAGCCCACGTGTAGTGGATTTCAAAATCCACGGAAATCCCGCATGGACCAAATGCAATTCCATCCCACCTAATCCCAACCTTTCTCATCCTCCCCAAATGCCAGATGGAATTCACACGGGACCAAATGCAATTCTATCCCACCTAATCCCATGTAATACCCTGCGCCAAACGCCCCCTAAAGATGTACTTCAAGGAGCAGTTGAACCTACCAGAATAACAAAGTCATTTGTCTGTCTGTTTTCATTGTCAACAGCCCTGTCCAGGCTATCTCCCCGATTCACACTGCATGTAAATATTGGCCAAAAAATTAAACAAAAAATTACAAGACAATCAGTGAGAATATATTTAATAACGGAAAAGAAATTGAGACCTTCTTCCGATGATAAATCGTATAACGATGCCCTTTTCTTCTTCCAATTTTTTCAGTGCTTGACCTGCATAGAGTAAAACATGCTACAGGTTTAGTATTATTGCAGTTAAACTCCTATTTTTATAGGTGCCACAATCTCGCAAAATGAATGACTACTAAAATATGCTTGACCTGAAGAGAGTAAAACATCATACAGCTTTAGTGCCTGTTGAAATTAACCACTAATTTTCACTCTTTGCAGGCATTGCAATTATTTCACTGGACCATTCAATGACTGGGTACCCTGTATCTGCATGCCTTATGATACAGAAACGAAAAATATTTTTAGAACATGATTGGTGGCCCGTTTCCAACACTTTTAGGGAGTACAAAATTGATTAACAATAAACAATTCAGGGAACTATTTATTAAGGGCCCATTGGTGTTGCTTATTTAAAGTCTAAAACATTTTGGGCATCTTTTTATTCTCGAAATCACTCTAGTGACTGATGTGTTTGGTTAGCACCTACCATAATTGCATATTAAACAATTCTTCAACGCCATTGAGATGTTTCTTAGTTGTGTTTTGCGCTAAATGGGAGGAAGGTCAAGAGTGCAGGGACGAAACATGTCTCATAGATCCGTGCGTACGACACATGAATCAAAGATCTCGGCCATTCATCAGGTAAGGAACAATGTGAAGACGTCATGTGCTAGAAATCGAGGTAGCACATTCATCAAGTGAGCCACACATGTACATTTGATATCAACTGGAACTTTTCTCTGATTTCCCTTTTTCTACTAGAAATTTGACCCACCGATCAGCTAACCAACATTGTTTTTGGCCCATTGCATGTTCACGGTGTACCTTACTGATGAATGGCTCAAATCTATAACAAGGTGTCCTGTCCGCCCAAGTCTCTGACACATGTTCTGCACCCTCACCTGAGGTGCCACTCCTCAGAACCTATTGTAGGAAGCACAGGCAAAACACGAGTTATATGGGGGCCCACCTTGATGTTCGTGTGACACCTACTCTGTCCATCTGTTGCACCACTTCATGTTCACTGTACATACATGAAAACAAATCAGCTTGATTCAAAACACAGGTGGGTTACACCACTAGAACGATGTAGAACCACGGCTAGAATCTAAATTCACTCGTTGTGGCCCACCTGAATTTTGTATCAGGCTAATTTTGTGGACGCCTCTTCATCCAGGTGGAGAAGCAAACGCCTTAAAAGCAGAATGGAATAAGTCTACTACACCTGGATGCTTCAAGACATGTAAGCTATCCATTTCATTTCCTGCTCAGTATTGCAATTTGTGTAGAATCCTAATCAGGCTGTGTCTGGGTATGGTAGGCAGAAACTATAACTATGTACATGCATCAAAGCATGACAACAAAGTGATGGTGATGGTTCAGTTCGGGAAGCTTGCATCTAAAAGGATATTCATCTGTGCTTTGACCACTCATCGGGGTTGAAGATTAACCTCTCCAAAAGCAGTAGGTGATCCTATCGGCAATGTTAGTGAAGGATCAGCGGTCCATTGCAGCATAGCTTCATTTCTGATCAATCGATTTAGGAATTCTGCTCTCGGTAGGGAATCTTGGTATCAACATTTGTAATTCATTCAGTTATTGAGAGGTGCAGAAGGAAGGTTAATAATTGAGGCTGTTCTTGCCAATGTGCCCATTTATCTCATGCCCATGCTTAAATGTCCAGCAGAACTAGAAGCTTAACTCAAATCTATTCAGAAAAAGTTTTTGTTGATTGGGAAGATTCACACAAGTATCTTGTCACTTGGAAAGATGGTTGCAAACCTTTGAATATGGTGTGATTGAAATTAGACAAATTAGTAAGGTGAATGAAGATTTGCACTTAAAATGGAGGATTGGAAATGGGGAGGGCTCAATTCTCAGAAAAATCCTCATGGCAAATTATGATGAGTCTGAGAATGGGAGGGATGCAAATTGCACCACTAAGTCAACAGGATCTGCTATTAGGTGTGCCACTTCCTTGGTTTATGACAGGTTCTCCAGCAACATCAGATACATAATGGGAAATGGGGAATCTATGCATTTTTGGGAAGTTATATGGTATTCAGACATTCCTTTAAGAAGGAAATTTGATCTGTCATATGTTGTTCTCCCAACAAAGGGGCAACAGTGTGATGCAGGACAATTAACCACTTGCTCTAAAAGCTCGAACTGTTAGAGTATGGCGAATTAATCCCTTTATCTCATAGCCTAGGCCCCACATCTCATGGGTTTAGGACCTCAGCCGAACCCCCTTTGTGGGCCCCAAATCACATGGGCCGCCTAACCCGAGTGTGTCCCTGCATCCCACTGGCTACCCCACTCAAGCCCAGTGTGAAATGCGCATTAATCACCCTTGGTGAGGAGTCTCGAACACGAGACCTCCCCCGTGGCACCCAAATCACATGAGTCACCCACCCCGAGTGTGCCCCTACATCCCACAGGCAACCCCACCTGAGCCCAGTGTGAAAATGCCCCTACATTAATCACCCCCGGTGAGGAGTCTCGAACATGAGACATCCCCCTCTGATACCAATTTGATGCAAGACAATTAACCACTTACTCTAAAAGCTCGAGCTGTTAAAGTATGGCGAATTAATCCATTTATCTCATAGCCCAGGCCCCACATCTCATGGGTTTAAGACCTCAGTCGAAGCCCCTTCATGGGCCCCAAATCACATGGGCCGCCCATCCCGAGTGTGTCCCCGCATCCCACGGGCTACCCCACTCGAGCCCGGTGTGAAATGCGCATTAATCACCCCTGGTGAGGAGTCTCGAACACGAGACCTTCCTCGTGGGCCCCAAATCACATGGGTCACCCACCCCGAGTGTGCCCCTGCATCCCACGGGCGACCCCACTCGAGCCCAATGTAAAAATGCCCCTGCATTACAGTGAGTTGCTTTTTGGCAGCGCATTGGTTAAAACCGTTATGGTGCTATGTATTTAGAAGAAACCTTAGAGACAGCCAGATGAAATGTTGTCCCAGATGCTCTCTTTCAGAAGAGATTTATATTCCTAACTGTGGGGTAGACAAATGCATTTAGAGCCTTGAAGCTGATTGAGAATTTAAAGTTGTCTCCTGTTTTAAATTGTTCCAAGATTCTAGGCAAGGTTCAGAAGCTTTTTCCAAGATTAGGTTTACCACTATTCCACCGAAGGTTAATGTGTTTTGCTGGACTGAATCTTTGAATAAGACAAAGACACTCAATCACATCAAAAACGGTTGTTCTCCCCTCTCAACAGATGTATTTTATGCTAAGATGCGGAACAAGTGGTGAATCATGTGCTGCTCTATTGTCCATTTGCTTGGTCAGTTTGGTCCTCTTTTTCTTTTTCTTTTTCCCTTTTTTTTTTTTGAAATTGGAATAATGAGGTCATCCCAGCATCTGTTAGGCAAACTGAAGAAGGCTAGTGGACTGAAGCAATGAGTTATACAGGTCTTTTTCTATGGAAGATGGCTCTTCGATGACTTTTTAGTGGTTGTGACTAGAGAGAAATCATCATTGTCAAAGACTTATGCTAACTAATTGGGATCAGCTACACAAATCCTATTCGGCCATTCTACTCTATCACAGACCATATCCTCAATTAAAACATAGGTCATCATGTCTTTTCTCACTACCTCCACTCATGTCATTTTGGGCCTTCCCCTTGCCCTTTAGAACCTTCAACTTGAACCAACTCACTCGTTATAACTGGTGTAGTTCTTGGTCTCTATTGCACATGACCAAACCATCTAAGTCTACTTCCCGCATCTTATTACCTATTGGTGCTACTCCTATGTTCCTTCGAATAAGTTAATTTCTAACTATATCCTTCCTCGTTTGGCCACTCATCCATCTCAACATTCTCATTTCAGATATGTTCACCCTATAAGCATGTTGTTCCTTAACTGCCCAACATTTCGTCCCATAAAGCATGGCTGGCTTATAGCTATCCTACAAAATTTCCCTTTTAATTTGTTGTGATCAACAAAAAGATTTTTTTTAGCTAATTACAGATTGGAACAAAGCAAATGTTAACTAGGATGAGATTATTCTTTGAATAGACAATTTCAAGGCTAAAAGAACAATGGCGAAGCCCCCCGAGGGTTTTTATTTGATGGATTTTGACCGATGCTCCTTAGAGATCCTAGCCAAGCCAGTAGCAATGGAACCATAGTTTGCAAGCCAAGTGAGTTGACTCAGGACTTGGCCAAGTCAACCTAGCCCAGGCACTAACCTGGTCACTAGCTCGTGTAATATTCGGTGAGGAAAGAAGGGTAATTGATTAGGGCATTCAAGCACCTGCACGAGAGGAGCATTGAGGCCCCAGCCCCCGCTTTATTATGGATGGATGATCATAACATGGGATCGCAATTCGCATCCCAGTATATATGTGGGCATCATAGCTTGAAGTCACAGGAAACAGATTTATAACCAGGTAATCTCATGCTGAAATGAACTGCAGAAGCAGAATTCAAGAGAATAAAAGTTCAAACAGAGTTTTCTTTTCTTTTCAATGGTGACAAAAGGAAAAATGGTTTTTTTTTTCAATGGTAAATTCGTACAGAAAAGCTCCACATCCTTAAGAAGAAACAAACCCAATAGGACAACATTTTCTGTTATAAATGGTTGGACACCCATGGCAATCCAATTTAAAATTTGACAAATTCAAATGCCAATGTTAGTGAGAGAATTTACCATGTTTTTCCAAGGAGACTAATTTCCATAAGGAAATAAATTCACGAAGGCGATGTTATTCTACCTGTTGGCAGCCATGACTTCCGGATTGCATCCCTATTATTCTTGCGACCAAACTCAGTAACAATTCCTATGACAGCCAACAGCCTTTTTTTAGAATGAGTCACATTAGTCTCTGACAAGTACTTTGAAACAAAGCCTTCATGTCTAGCCGCAGCCAGCTCCATCTCAAGTGCTGATAATTTCTTTTGCTGCTCCCTAGAGAAAACATGCCATACTCGAAACTCCTCAGAAAGTTCACGAAATGAAATATAATATAAGGCTTAAAATATTGGAATTTACAGTATTGCATTATGATAAATTCATCAGATGATACAACACAAATGTCCATGCCGCAACATGGGAACATAAAGAAGCATAATGTACTGGTTAGTATCATCGATACGTTCCAAGATCAACAAACGGTATCAAAATGCAGCGTCTATGCTCCTCCCAACATAATTTTAAAGGAGTTAAATGTCATAACCAAGGTCAATAAAATTAGGAGGTAGCACATTGTAAACGCAGCATCAATACATCCGAACGATAGTTTGAACCTCGATATAATCCAAACAACATACAGTTCTGCCCAGTCGCAATTGCACCAAAGTACCCAGATGGGAAAAGGTGGAGGGTTGGTGTCACGTAGGCAGCCTGTCATTGAACTTTCCCCAAGCAATCATGAGAATTAAGCTGACCCCAAATAGGGGGGACAAGGCTATGATGATGGTATAATCCCAACCAACCAACAGAAACGATAGCTGTAATCCGCTTACCTGCAAGCTATGATTTTCAATGTGTCATCAACTGATATAGCTGACTGCCCCTGAAAAATCGGATATGCCTCTCAAAATATGATGAAGAAGAAAATACAGGAATGAGGTGTTGTACGGTGCACAGCCCAGCAATCCAGACCATACCATCTGGTGGGCTCCAAAAGGGATGGGCCTCCCCACAAAAATCCACGCCATTCGATGATCTTAATTGTCCAAATGGCATCCTGAAATCAGACATTTCAATTTCTAGGTTTTGTCGTAAACCTAATTGGTTACTTCCAATTGCGTAAATCAATAGTTTAAACTACACTCAAAGGTAGGGCATTTCCCATTGATGTAAGATTAACTTCTGTACCAGAAACAATGGTATCTCCAATTATAGCCCCTCTGGGGGGTAAAATTTGAAAATCATTCCGCTAGGTGATGGATCACAATTGGCTACAACCCATCCAGAATGTAGCCCCACAGATGGAGTGGTTAGATCGTGCAAAGGTGGGACCTTCCTGAACAGTTCCTGACATTGTTATATTCCCTCCTATTTCCAACACAAAACTACCATCAAGGAAAGAAAAAAATAAATAAATAAAAATTGTATAATAACTATAAATAAATAAATATTATTCAAAAAGAAGTATTGCCGAGTGGATTTCATGAGAATAGTCCTACAAATATTTAAATTTTCAAATAAAATTTAAAAAATAAAAGAAACTTTACCTGACCAGTTCTCCTATCGAGCTCTTTAATGAGATAAACCCTGTTTTCTGCATCCTGCCAAAGCCTAACCCCAAAATAATGGAAATACAAATTTAAAAAATAGATTAGAATTTCGTCATATCAAATCAAAACCTGGAAAATCCTTCTCATTTCTAATCCATCGAATTCCGAATTTGCCATCAGAGATCTTGAAAGGGAGAGGGAAAAAAAAAACCTAGAACGAGAAGAAACGGGAGGGAAGGAAATCTAACCGTCCAGCAACGTATATAGAAGCCATTGTCGCGATCATGGAGAGCATCAGAGTCGAAATTCTAGACCGGAAAGCTAGACCGGAGAGCCGGTTGTTCGATCCCCGGCTCTGCATTTTCTCTCGATCGGAAGACGAAAAAAAAAAAACCCGATATTCAGACCGTCATTTTCCACAAATCTCGATCCAAGAGATCGGATTTCTCGAATCAGATCGCTCAAAAGGAAGAGGAGAGAGCGAGAGAGAAGGTGGAGGTTTGGTCGAGGAGATCGACGTTCTAACCAATCTCTGGGCGTTGTCTTTTGGGCTGTGGTTACAAGGAAGTGTAACAGATTTCTCACAAACGAGGAGGAAATGGAGCCTGCTTGTCTCTGTCGCGACTTAGACTCCACCGTGTGTCGCGGCCCACTGGGGCGCACATGCTGATCGTTTCGATTATACCAACCGTCCATCTTGTCGATCTACACTGTCGGACACGGTAAGTAACTTAGGCTGAAGAGATGATTGTGACCATTACTGTCTGTAGATGAATTTAGAACAATGTAAGAAGATTTTCAGTGGCTGGCATTCGGCTCTTAAAAATCAAAGGTTAAGATCCCCACCGAAGTGCATTATGGGATAGTAGTTTGTTTGCGGTAGTAAAGAGAATATGGACGGCTCAAATAGTCGGACCATCTCAGTAAGTGGGCCCGGTGCGTGGCGCAACATGAATCCTGAGTTGCGACGAAGGCAAAACGAACTTGAAGTAATCGTATAGATGCGCGAACAGCGCCATGGTACTGAAAATTATTTATTTTGGAACATTTATGAGTTACGACCAAGACCTTCTTGCTAGGGCTGTCAACGGGCCCTCCTTGTTGCACTTGAAAGCGGGTTACGTCCTGCACGGGCCAGGACGATAATCCGTCCAAGCAGGGCTATGTGGGGCTCACCGTGATGTATGGGTTTTATCTATGTTGTCCATCCATTTTTTCAAATCATTTTAGGACAGTAACCCAAAATTGAGGTAGATCCAAGTCTCAAGTGGACCACACAGCAGGGATTGAATTCCCACCGTTAAAATCTTCTTATGAGTGGTAGAATTTTTGGATCAATCTATTATTTGTATTTCCCCTTCATCAAGGTATATATGACCTTATGAACAGGTTGGATGGCAAATAAACATCATGGTGGCCCGTAGAAAGGTTTTAATGATGAGTTTCATTATTGCAGTTGCTTCCTATAGTGCGGTCCACTTGAGCATTGGACTGCCTAAATTTTAGAATCATACTCCAAAATGCTCTGAAAAAATGATAGACGGTGTGAATAAAACCCATACATCAGGTTGGGTTCACTTGGTTGGCTGATTGAGTAAGGAAATTTAAGTGGAAAATCAGAATTTTTTGAATTTTTGGATCAGGTTGGTGCGGTTTAGGTCGGTCCTAGGCCAACCAATTGTTCATGGCTTGCGCTTGGGCTAAGCATCGGGTCTTAAATGTTGGATCGGGCCCATGCCAGGTCAAACCTGGCCCACTGCGAACTTCTGGCCTATCATACTATTCTTGGGGAAGATAACTTGTCACACTTGGGCAAGTGTGACAGTTCACCACCGTTTTTTAAATGGTGGAGACTCATATTTGTACAGAATCCATACCATCCATGGCGGAGAATTTTTCTCTCTAAAAAAGATCGTACAATGCTTTGTCCGGCTTCCATGTGAAATATAATCACGTAATTGTGTTGTGATTTAAAAAAATATATCAAAGGTTTTTGATGTATTTGATGTGAGTTAGTTCACATCAAATACACTCCTCCCAACTATACCAATTACCACCTGTTTAGTACATGAAATTCTGATGGTTACAAACTAGGTGAGGTCTGCCATAATGTTTGTGAGGAACCCTACCAGTCCATCCGTTTTGACCGCTCATGTTAGGACACGAGCATGTCCAAAACGAAAGTCAGCCATACTGAAAAAAGTGGGGAGGCCAGATACTTTCCGACGGTCCACTGTGATATTTATATACCATCCAATCTATCATTCCAACTGAAATGAACAGAAAACACAAATATTAGTCTAATTCAAAACTTTTGTAATTCCATGAATGTTTCATGGTGGGCGTTCAATTTATATTGGCTTTTTTTTTTTTTAGGTCGTGTGGCTCACTTGAGTTTTGGATAGGCTTTATTTTTAGGCTCGTGTCCTAACATAAGGTGGGAAAATGAACGGATGAGATGGATTTCTCACAAATATCATGTGGGCCCGACCTAGTTTTCCAAACAAAACCAAGATAATTTCCCAATGAGAAAAAGTCATGACTTCAAGCTTCCCTCCTCATCATCACGGTGATGCCATGACCGTGGCCTTCTTATTCTTAAAGCTTCCCCTTCATCGCTAACTCATAACTGTGGCCTTCTTATCCTCAAAGCTTCCCTTCATCACTAACTCCATCTACTTTTTTTTCTTTTTTTCTTTTTTTTTTTTATACACACGCACACACACCCCACACACTCACGCTAGTGGAATTTCACCACCTATGGATACTCGAACCCTTAACCGGGTGTTGAAACTCCTGAGAGTCTACCACCCGAGCAAGAGTAAGGATCCACTAACTCCATCTACTTCACCACAGCCGTAGTCGACAACAGTTATATTGTGTCAGACTTGGATTAGCGGATAATCTGGGGATGGACAGAGTGGATTTCTCATAAACATCATGTGTCCCACTTAGCTTTCAATCATAAGAACTTACTGCTGTGAGTTTGCAGTCTATTCATGGTGTTTCTTGCTTTTTCCTATCATTTATCTTTTCTAAGATTCAGAAGGGACAAAAGTGATGAATAAAAACATTTTCCAAATGAATAACTTTATGCTATTGGTGAGATTCAATTTATATAGATTAATATACATGAATTTAGGCATTTTTAAATGCCAGACTTTCCTTGCCGGAGCCACACTTTGAATCTCCTTAGTCGTAATTTGTAAGTCAACTGAGGTATGAGCTTGCCATCCTTGATTTGGATCTTAATAGCAACAGCATAGTACGCATACCCTTTAGGATATTAACATACTAACTAAAATTTGGATAATTCATGGGATGTTGCACCTGTTTGGTTTTACCATCGGGAAATTGTCATGAGTTGAGCCTGATAAAGACTTTCACATGTAAGATCTGGTCAGTTTGATGGGTGGGCTCACCCTGGACAGGTCTCAGATGGGCCACACATGATAAGAGGAGCTGCTTAAAATAAGCTCACCATCGGTCCACATCCAAGGTACATAGCCAAGCGGACTGAGATAATTGTCGGATCAGCACATGTTCTCTACGTGGTCCATGCAGTAGTTGACCCCATGTGACAGCTCTTATAAGCACTGCAAGACAGTCCGGATTAGAATGTCTGGAGACTCTACGCAAGACAATGGTTTCAACCATAAGAAGTCGAGCCATAGATAGGCAATGTAGAACATTGATTTGTTGCCTCGCACCATGGGACCATGCCCTGAAAATACTATGGCCAAAATAACTCCGATCATATGATTAACGGCCCAAAATAGACGGTCAAGAAGCGGAACACAGCATAAAACGGTCTGAGTCCAACATCAGAAATAAAAACCTGAGTACAGGTGAGAACGGGAGGGTGGCCCGCCTGACCAGGCTTGGACATACTTTCTTGGGCCTCATATGCATGGCCCAACCAAATTTTCATGTTGGGCTTGGGCATTTCAGCCTGATCCGGCAGCCTAGCCCAAATCACCTTTGTTGATGCAAAAATCTGGTCAGCCCTCCCTAGCTCCTGAACCTGAACAAAGAAATAAGACCTGGCTCGTATGCCGGGGGATCCTCCGTTGCCAAAGTCAGGAATCTAAGTCTAGTTGAGTGTAAAAGGGTTAAGGCTATAGATTGTGCATACCTCTCCTCTTTGAGGACCTTCTTATTTATAGATAGGAAGAGGCGGTAGCATAGAAGGTGTTCATCCCTGTTTTGGCTGGGATAGAATCCTAGTAGGATTCTGAGCTTGCGCACAGTGGATCTTTCTAGATCTTCGGTGAGGAGATTCTCACAGGAGATGGTCTTCGTGATCTTTGGCATGAATCGTGGGTCGATTGGACCATGATTAGATTGGGTTTGGCTTAACATCGAAGTTGGGCTCGGCCTAATGTTGAAGGGTCGATCTCGCCAGTTGGGGCTTTGGCGCGTTAAGGTCGAGCACGGTCTACTCACTGAGGTTGAGCACGGCCTACCCGCGGATGTTGAGCTCAACCTTTCCAGTGAGGTTGAGCTCGGCTTGGGATTGAGATGGAGTTCATTTTGCCTAGTTGATCGAGAGGTGAGGGTTAGACCTATTGCTTGTTAGGCTGCTTGACCTAACCTGCTGACAGTATGCTAGCAAATTTTCCCATAACAACCTTCATATATAATTATATCCTCTGAATATGCCATTCCAATCCTTGATTAAGTGACCCATCTATCATACATGTAGAATGTTGGTTTCATTCTTCTGAAATGTCTATGTTTTTTTTTCTTTTTCTTTCATGCCAGTCACACTTGATCAATGAATAGATTTACAATTGTAATCAGGAAATAAATTTTTATCAATTTTGAGCCAGCCTGGGTTGGACTGTGGCCCAACTATTTTTTCCACCAAGTCTATTGTGCTGGGTTCATGCTGGCTAGGACTATGCTCAGGCATTGTGTCCAAAGTGTCTAATCACGGCTTAGTGTCTAATCACGACTTGGACCTTGCCTAGCTCAACCCACACTTGACCCATTGCCACCCTTATTACTGATGAAAGCCTTGTATTAAGGACCTTATATGGCGGAATAAATATCTTTACTATGCATATGACAAATAGGTCTCAGATGCTTTACCCTGCAATTAATGTTCTTGAATAAGAACATTGAATATTTTGTGGATATAGTAAGACATCTAAATTAAAGCTAATGGCATTTTGGTAACTTAAAAATGCATTCGGTGTTCATAAAGTGAAGAAAGTCTAATATTTTATAGACATAGTAAGACATTCTGGGCCCATTTGGATACTATCAAATAAGTTACTTTTTTTTCTTGCAGCAGAAGATAAGTAATTAATTTGATATAAGTTTGGTTTATGATTAATTATAAGTCTTTTTTTTTTAAATTTAAAGATACTCAATCACTTCAGTTTAATAAGTAGAAATCAAGATAAACTACGTATAAGTAGTCACTTACAATCCAAATGCCTCCTTTAATTCAAGTTAAAGGCATTTTGCCCTTCTTGATTTAGAACTGAGTGTGTAGCCACCCGTTGGTAACCCACCCATGTTGTGAGCCCTATACCATGCGGCCACTGTCTAAGAAGTATACGTTGAACAGTTATGACCTCCATATGAATTTTACGCCCATGTTGTGGACTCCATTTTATGGAGACTAATTTTTGAACAATGAAAACCAGCTCTCATTCAACTCTAAAAATCAAAAGTTAGGATTGGCAAGTGTAACTATGGTGTAATTACTTGTACTAATGAGAATGTGGATGGCTCAAATCATTGGACCATCTCAACATGTGGCCCTAACAAGAACACAAAAAGCTACTTTGACGACCTTAGATCATCTATTGAGAGATCTTTGAAATCTTTGAACCCGGCCATCAAGAAAAAGAATTATCTTTTTGAATCTTCTCTTAATATGTGTAAGAAAAAACTTTTGTAAATTCATAAGTCCATGTTTTTTCTACAGACAATTATCTCAAAAGTTTTTTTTTTTTTTTCTTCACGAGTGAAATATTAAAAATATTTTCTTAAGTAACATCGACTTATATATAACATAAATTATATATAATTAAAATTATATTAATTTTGGTATCAATGTGGAAATCAAAGACTCTGCCTCAATCCAACATGTGGTCAGCATCTTTGCGCGCCTTGGAGCGGGTTTTTACTTTTGAAAAATGGGCCCATCAATCGGTAGGTCTGGTCTCCTGTTTACGAACATGTATCGATTATGCCTCAGATATTTTTTTACAGGGGCAATTTCGTTTTTAATTCCGTGCCCTATTGATGGACAGTTAGAAAGAGAAATCTATTAACGGTCCACATTCAACTAACAAAGTTACTAAGGTAGATCTCCAAATTATGAGAATTTTGAGCGATGCCACCTTTACGATGGAAATCAACAGACCAACAGTCTGGATGACAAGACCATGGGCTCCACTATTCAAAACTGAAACTCGTATATGCTTCAAAAAAATTCGGGCCGCGTTCCATTATTCATCCTCGACCCCGTCCTCCTCTGCCATCATCCAGTTCAGCGCACCCAGTTACTGTATATAACCAGATTATTAACTAAAAATATATTAATAAAAGCAACTTCTCTTTTCTCAGTTCTCCAAATCTCACTTTCTCCGTTCGAATCTCTTGGAACTCCCTCGCTCCAATCGTAGATCTACCCGATCCGATCTGAAAATGAACGACGCGGATGTCTCGAACCAGATCCAGCAAATGGTGAAATTCATCCGCCAAGAAGCGGAGGAGAAGGCGAATGAGATCTCAGTCTCAGCTGAAGAAGTTCGTAAACCTCGATATTTCAAATTGTTTCTCTTCTTTGTTCTATTTTCCGATAATTTCTCGTTTTTATGGTCGTTTTCTTCGATTTTTATGATAATATTTCGATTCATCTGCTAGATCTGAAGTTTCGAGCCTTAATTTCCTGATTTCTTATTTGAAATTTAGGTTTCTGATGATTCGTTTGTTTGGGTTTGTATCTCTTCATATCTTGCTCCGATTCTCTTCGAAAGTTCAGTGAAGGGCACTGCATTTTTTTCTATTAACGTTTTGAGAAAATCTGGATTTTGCTGATGGAAGTGGAATTATGAAGGTGCCCAAACAGATATCCAAGCTCGACATTACAGAATGGTTCAGATGCAACGATGATTAAATGCATGTTCACAACAGTGTTATTTTATAATGTTTTAAAACAATTCGTTTCCATATGCATCTTAAATTTTTTTAGAAAAAGGAATCTTTAGTATAGAAGCCGCAGATCAATCAATTTCTTTAATATGTTAATTGTATAATCTACAATGAGATATGTGGATCCTCGTTGTTGAACAACAACTCTGCATCATTAAAATGCAGGACCCGAGTACCATGAACTGGATGGTGTAGTCACAGTATTTTGAAAAAATGAAAACAATTTAAATGCAAGAAGATGGAGACATGGTTCGTTCTATTTACACACTGCAAATTCCCCATAGTCAGTAATTTTTATAAACACTTGACACTATTTAGAGAGTGCAATGAGTCACTTTTGGCTAGGCAGTTGTGCTCGCCCATGGGGCCACATCACGATGCCTTAAGTGCCCGTGCACTTACACAAATGCACACATGGGTAACGCACGTTGTGACCATGTATGTGCATGGCATGAGTGATTCATTGAGGAAGCCAGAGAAGGCTATGTATGTTTTACTTTCGCCTCTTTCTAACTATTGCCGGACTAATGCGAGAACAAAAGGCATCTTTTGAAAGTGTTCTTTTTTTACTTTATTTTTTAAAGCTCACCAATTGAATGTCAGAACCGCATTTCTTAATGGTGATTTTGATGAGGAAATTACATGGATTTAGATGAGGAAATTACATGGAACAACCTGTAGGCTTTGTTTTATTAGGTCAGGAGCATAAAGTATGTATACTTGTTGGGTTGATATATGATTAAAAAACAAGCTTGCAAGCAATGGCATGAAAATATCATGAAGTTAATTTTATCTAAAAACCAAAAAAATATAAGATCTCATTGTTGACAAGAAGTGATGGATCCACTTTGGAGATACAACAAATTATAATAGGTACAAAAGAAGATGAAGTGATCATGAGTCCCTGGTGAAAACACCATCACCCCAGAGACAACCGAGGATTGAGAGTTAGAGATGATCACAGATCAAAGATGAGATCCCGATGAAAATCCTTACATTCCAAATCGAAACTTCGCCCCTTGTTGTCACAAAGCTAGGGAAAGAACTTGTCATCAGGTCTACTCTAGATCCAATGACCGTTCTTCCAGACTCTCCTTGTCATTTGTGTGTCACCGAAGTACATCGGCAGATTTCCGGAGCCGTTCTTTACGACGAGGAAGCCTTGCGATATTAGATGGTGATTTTATGAGGGATTACGAAGCTATTCGTAATAGAGCTGCCTCTGATGCGCCCCGTTGAGACAAGTATCAGACAGAAATCGAAAGGTCTAGAAGCATATGGCGATAAGGGTCAGGTTAGCTCTAATGCAATTAGAGGTAAGGGTCTTAAAGTATTCGAAAGATTTGAAGAAGACGAAGGGTGGATAAAAGTAGGTCCAAGGAAGAACCGCCGTTGTAATACTCAGTCAATATCTATCAACCCTCTGAGAGAGCTTCCAACCCTATTCGTTAACAACTTTCCTAAAGAATGGATGGAGATTCACTTCAAGAGAGTTGGGAGATTTGGGCAGGTTAGGGAGGTAGTCATCCCTAAGGAGAGAGGCTCTACCTCCACAAGAGGTTTTGCTTTTGTTCAAGTGAACACTGACGAGGAGATCTCGAAGGTGGTGGAAGGTATGAAAGGTCAGGTCTTCTATGGCAAGGAAATTCGGGTGAATGTCACCCAATCGGCCCGAAGAAGGTGAACATGGAGAGTAGTGGCGTGGTTCCTGATCCCTGTTCGTCTCGCAATATTGCAAGAGTTCATTTCGCTTCCCCGGTTCCTTCCTGCTCCTCCATTGGTGGTGGGGAGGGATCATGCTTCCCCTCTGGCCCCTGAGATCCTTCAAGGAAGCCCTGCTGGGGTAGGAGGTTGCTTCCGATCCCCCGGGAGGCCTGGGTTTGTTTCCTTCCCCCTCTTTATCCCATCATCTCCCCCCTTCCCTCTGGATCCCCGACTCACCCCAATCCTCCTCCCCTTCCACCGGAGGTTCCTCTTCCTCCCATTCCCACCAATGCTCCCCATCTCCTCCCTCGATGGAATTCGCTACTTTGTGAAATCTATCCAAGAAGGGGGTCTATTGTCCATTCAAGTGTCGGAATTAGTTCTATCCAAGGCTAAAGAAAACCTTCAATGGTCCGTGGTGGTTTTTGTCAAGGTTTTTCCCTCCACGACCTCTCGACCTGGTTCCAGTTCTATTGTTGTCTTCATCCGGGAGATTTCATACTCCATCTGCTTTCCCCCGTTGTTGTTTGGATCTCTCTCCATCCCTACTCCAACATAGACAAAATAGTATTTATAGGTAACCTACACAAAGTAGGTCCGATGAAGGGAATCCAAAAATGGTCGGACTAGTCCAGATTTGGGACGGAGGACGCCTGGTTTATTTTTCCAAAGGTTCCTCTAGAGTTATGGTTCGAGGACTTTTTTTGGTGTGTCTTTAGGTTTTTGTGTGGGTGAAGTGTTGCAAATGGATCAAGCAATTGAATGATGGGAGGAGCTCCACTTTGCCAGGCTTCTCATGAAGGTTAAGAGGGGGCGGAGATCCGTCCCTTTGTGAAGATTATCGTGGGACAGGACGCTCTACTTATCAAATTCATCTATGAATCAGCTATAGGGTCGGAATATGGAAGGGAGGGTTTTTAACCCTCATAAAAAGAAAACTGATTCTTGAACGTTGAGGTACTGCAGTGCGAATTGGGCTCAAAAATCTCTCAATTCACCTCTCCTCCTTGTCTCCATTCTAATTGATTTGCTTCTCCCTTCGCGCAAGCGCTTGGTTCGCCCCTTGTTGCATTTCATTTCGTGATCTCACTACTCCCACTGGGGCTAGGAAGTAAGCCCCACAACCCAAAGCGGCAAAGAACAAATAGAATTTGCTATGAAAGCCGGGAACCAGCTTCAAAGCCGTTGCGCGCCGTCACTGTACTTTAGGGCTGGGCTTGGCCCCGTCCCGTGTGGAGAATGCCCCCCTTCCGGCACGGCTTAGTCAGTTATTCTCGCAGTTCAGTGGCCGAAGGTAAGCATCAGGTGTTCATGCCAATCCCCCCTAGGCCGATTGGAGGACCTCCAGGGATAGTGTTGCACGGACTACCGAATCGCCCTGCCCATACGTGTGGAATTTCAGCCCCTATGTGTGAGCCTTGACTGTCTTCTTCGACGATTGCTGAGGGACATGTGTCTTCGCCTTCTCAGGAGGCTAACTCCCAGCAAACCCTGTTATTATTATTATTATAGAAACTCTGGATTATGATTTCTGTCCGATTGGAGGGTATCAAATGGATAGTAAAAGTGGAAAATTGTCAGCGGTCCAAATTTGACTAATAAATGTCCATCGATAGAGGTTAGGATTGTCCAATCACTCTGATTTAGCTGTGCCCATCAATCATGGGTCCCATGATTTGTATGGTTTTAATTGAGGTTTGTGTGTCCCACATGTATAATGGCTACAGGCACGTGTATGAATCTTCAGACCCCTCTTAGAGTATCAAATAGCTCACAGTCTATCAATGTTTGAAGACTTGCATAGGTTCCTTTTTGGCAAGGTGTCACGTTATAAAATGGCAACAATTTGAGATGAATTGTTTGTTGACATTAGACATTCGTTAAGCTCAATTTTCAAAACAAATCAACAGTCAAAATTGAAAGTTAATGGTTGAGAAACTTCGAATTAACTGGTAGAAAACCTTTGATGCGCTGGCCAAACCATAAGATCAGTCCATAATCCTGAGTAATCAAGTGGATCCATTGTTGAATAATGTGAGCCTCAACCAGAGTTGATGTATGCGCCCAGCTACACCTACTTTTGTTGTAAAGCAAGCTGAAGCACATCTCATAAAAACACTTGAACGCATGGCTTAGTGGTAGACTCACAACAGTTTCAACACTAAGTTATGGTTTTGAGTACCCGTTGTGGTATGTGTGGGTGTGTGCGTTAAAAAAAGAAAAAAAGAACTGACATTCTCAGGTTTGGGGATTTGTCAAAGCTAATGCATCCTCAAGACAATTTAGGCATGATGGGTCTCCTAGTCTAGAGATTTGAACTCAATCCTGCCAAGGTAAGTGCCCAATCGGTCCAACCCAGGAGCTTGTATCCATTGCACACTTGCACTACTATGTGAGGTAGGGCAAAGGCACACCGACTTGTCATTGTACCTGATGGTGGAGGCCTTCCATCCTGCCTCGTCATTAGTCCCCTCACACAGGATGACCAAGATGGGAATACCATAGGTTCATCCTACAATTTGTTAAGTGGTCATGGCTAAACAAGGCACTGAGATCCATGGCCCACAATTGTCCCTTGTGTCCAATCTCAAGTTCCCAAGGACAACTAAAGGAATCCCTCTCATTAATCCATTCACATAATATGATTTTCATGTTCCACACACATTGTGAGGCTTATGAAGGAGTGCATCATAGAATAAACCGAGGTATAATGAGTATAACATTAGTTTTTTAGGACACGACCCCATCATTGTTAAACTCATATTGTTAGGATTAGTTCCTCGAGTTAGCAGTATACAAATCTCTATTTGTATACTTGTATGTAAAACCCCACTCGAACCCGGAGCTAGCTGGCTCTCCCTCAAATGCGTTGAGGCACAACAGTTGATTCAGCAACCCTATTGCATGCCTCTTAATGCATGTGAGAGAAGTATTTATCACTTGTTTCCCCCAAGGCAGTCATAGAATGCCTCATAATGGCAATTTAAAGTTTAGAAAATTAATTGAAAGTTATGCATATTAAGATAAGTATTGACAGATTTGCACCTTTTCGGGATAAAAAATAAAGAAGGTTTTTCCTCAGCAAACACTGAAAGAACTGCTAAATGCCTATTAATGTGTTGATTCACTATGTTTACCATGCTGATGTCGGCGATGCATTTGAAGAGACCTTCCGTGGTTTCTTTAGAAGTGGACTTTGATGGTTTTGAATATACCTTCTTGCAGGAATTTAATGTCGAGAAGTTGCAACTGGTTGAAGCCGAAAAGAAGAAGATTAGACAGGAATATGAGCGAAAAGAGAAGCAGGTTGAAATTCGGAAGAAAATGTAAGCTACCAACTGCTCTCTCTCTCTCTCTCTCTCTAGCGTAGCAGGCCCAAGCCTGGCCCAGAAAATTTTGATTGGGCTGGTCTGATCTAACTTGGCCTGAAAATTGATAAAATCCCTATTCTTCCCTTGAATTTTCCTAAGCTATCTGTTTATCAAGTAGGCCATTCATGCACAAAGAAATAAGCATTGTTTTGCATTCAAGATAAATGGTTGTGAAACCAAGGATTAGAATGGCATATTTGAAGAATGTAACACATGCATATATAAAGTTAGGTTGGTCTAGGCTGGGCCGGGTTGGGTAGGGCCGGGCTAAAATGACTAAAGCCCGACCCAAAAATTGATCGGGCCATGTATATGAGGCCCAAGCCCAGCTCTCGGGCCAAGCTAGTAGGTCCCAAGTCCAGCCCAAGGCTGGGTCAGGCTCGTTTGGTTGGGCAGGCTACCTGGCCCATCGCCACCCTCTCACACATGGAATGTAGCTGCTCTTGGATTGAATATCTAAAAGCTGGGATATCGATTTCTTGATGAGTTTATTGTGATTTACGTTTGTAAGTTTTGATCATCACTGAATGATTTTAATTGTTACACTGAATGATTTTAATTATTACCAACTCAAGTTGTTATGGTATCATCAATTTGATGGTTATGGAGTGTGTTTAAAACTGGGGAGCCACTATTCACATCTGCCTTGATTGATTTCCACTCACTCATTATCCATTTCCTGAATTGGAATACTGCAAAATTTGTATTCCAATAATGGAAAATTAGGGAATGCGATTATGCAAATCAATCAGGGTGGTTGTAGATATCATTTCCCCAATATTTGTGTTAGTTATATAGGCTTTATCCCAGCAATAGGTCCATCTGGCACACCATGCAAGCAATTTTAATTTCTTTTGATTAATGTTTGATTTCTAGACATGCTCCAATTGATGCTTCAACTTGAACAGTATCCTTGTATGGAACTAGCCAAATAATTTTCGAGGATCCAAAGAACTCTAGAAACAAGATGTCATCAAAACATTATTAGTAAGTTGTCATCCCTTTGGATAGTGTTAGATGCATGTCAGGAATTAGAGGAGTCTCGAGTCTCAACACACCTAAAGAGCTTTGATGTAGAGGCTGCTCATCACGATTTTCTGAGTGATTCTCCTAGATTTGTAAGAGCTCTCCTCCCAAGTTTTGAAGTTGAAAGATACAAGTCCGTCTTGAAAGAACTTGTAGAATGAAAAATTAGGTAGCATAATATCTGAAGGAGATTAAGTTGTAAGGTGGAAGACAATGGGAGATGTCAGTAGGAATGAGCGTAGAAACAACAATTATCTTTTCTTATATAGCAATTATCTAGATCTGCAAGGCCAACTCAATTTTTTAATGTCATAGTTTTCCCATGGTTGATTCAGACTTGCGAATGTTATGTAAATGCTTTTCTTTTGTCAGTTTTGCGTGGATAGAATTGTAGTAATGTCAAAACATTTTATCTATTCTTGATTTTTTATGGTTAGATCTTGTTGCTTGCTGTTGGTTTTCAGATACAGCAGAATAATACTATTTAAAAATGGAAAATGGGTGAATGCAACTCAACCATGGTGGCTATAGATATTTTCCTAAAATTATGGTTAGTTTTATAGCCTCTGTGCTAGTAAAAGATCCATATGGCACCATTCAAGCAATTTTAGTTTCTTCTGATTACCGTACTGTCTGGTTTCCAGACATGCTCATATGGGTGTGTTTCAATTCAAAGAGAATCATTGCACCCAAAAAATGTATATAAACCAGGTAACATAAAAACATCATTAGTAAGTTGTCCACCCTTGGATATCTGAAGGCACAAGACACTTTCATTCCAGAACTTGAAGTTGGAAAATATGGGTTCATCCTGAAGATCTTGTAGAATGGAAAATTAGGTGGCATGATGTCTGAAGGAGATTAAATAGGAGTTTAGAAGACTGCTATCGATGTAAAGAGGGATGGACCTTAGTTTTCGGATTTGCACAGATAAAATTGCATCGAATCATTTATCTATGCTCCTTTCTTTTATGGTTCGGTCTGCTGCTTCCTGTTGGTTTTGGTTGTAAAGGTATTTTTTAAATGCCGTGTAGGATTTATAAAAGAATAATGGATCAGGTCAGGAAAGATTATACAAGTGATAAAGTGCTTTAATTTATTTCTTTTGCTGATTCAGCGTGCATCTTTTTAATATAATTTATTTCATTTATGCATAATTCTCTTTGAATTGCTTCTTCTTCTTTTTTGCAGTGAGTATTCCATGCAGCTTAATGCTTCTCGTATCAAGGTTCTTCAAGCTCAGGATGATTTGGTTAGCTCCATGAAGGAGGCAGCTGGGAAGGAGCTCCTTCATATTAGCCATGACCACCATGTGTACAAAAAGCTTCTGAAAGAACTGATTGTTCAAGTAAGCTGAAACTTCTTCTTCCTCTTCTTCTTCTTCTTCTTCTTCTTCTTCTTCTTCTTTTGTGGTTATGATAAAGCAATATATTATTAGCCCCACTCTTATGATGTGATGTAGCAATTTATAAAGCGGAGGCTGAAACAGGTGAAATATAAGTAGGGAAGGGGATGATGACGAACCATCCCATCACTGAACTAAGGAACTCCGACAAAAATGCTCCAAGAGCCCGAAAAAACTTCCCTTTTACATCGCTTAAAAAGGGAGATACCCAAAGCCTAAAAGATCACTTAGTCCCTAGCTCTGAAGAACACCTCAGAAGATTCCACTACATCGTTGAAAGTCCCATTTTTGCGCTCCTTCCACATTGTCCCAAATCATGGCCATAAGAGAAGAGATGCCAAAGGATGGATTACTTCTTCCCCTGATCTTCCCCGTTTTGCATTTGACCCTAGTGAGACCAAGCAAATACAAATAGGCCAGCACCCTGTTCCAAATAACCCAGTTGAATTCGCAGTGGATGAAGAGATGGGAAACCGACTCCACATCCTTAAGGCACATTAAGCACCCATTCATGATGATCATGTTTCTGTTGCGGAAATTATTGATGGTTAGGAGTTTATCTTTGGTCACTAATCAAGATAACACAACCACCTGTGTTCTGTCTGGGGGTGGGGGTACATACCACAGAGAAGCCCATGTAGCATTGAAGGTGCCACTGCAACTGCCTTTAAGAAACCTTAGAAGGAGCAGACAGAAAATCCTAGAAGGTTCAATCTTTAGCACCAAGAGTCAACCTTCAACACATCAGGATATATGTTGCATGAAGGTGCCACCGCACCCCCTCTCAATAACCTATAGGAGCGGCCAAGAGCTCCCAGAAGGTTCGAGCTTCCAGCGTCAAGTGTCAACTTGGACGTATCAGGATATATGTGACGATCACGCTCTTACAACCTGGTGAATTAATCAAATTTCCTCCATGAGGTTTCTCCGAAAGTGGGGAATGCACATGAAGGTGCCGCCACACCCCCACTCAAGAATATAGGAGCGGACAAGAACTCCCAGAAGGTTCGAGCTTCCAGCAACAAGGGTCAACTTGGACATATCAGGATATACATGACAATCACGCTCTTACACCTGATGAATTAATCAAATTTCCTCCATGAGGTTTCTCTGAGAGTGGGGAATGCACATGGCTGAGATCCCAGTTCCAGAAAAACATTGGGAGAAGAACACCCTCTGAGCAGAAGCTGTGAAATATAATGCAAGGAAGCTATGTCAATCAGAATTTTTCTGCACCATGGATCGTTCCAAAATCCAATATGAGCACCATCACCAATAGAACAATATCCCCTAGGAGAAACACAGAAATCCACCCCCACCAACACTGCCTTCCAGATTCTTGAGGCCCTGTATCGAGAGGGAATCAGGAGTAAACCAAGTAACCAACCTTGCCCCTGAAGAACAACCATTTAAAATATGACTATGCTATGTTACCCATTAAAGATTCATATAAAGCCAATGCAATAACTCTTCTTCAATGATTGCATTTCTTTACCCAGTCTAAAGGTCCTCCACTAATGAAGGCAGTGCTCTCGGGCAACAAGGAGGAATCTGGGGTCATGGAGATCAGCTTGTGTAATCAAAGAAAATTTTGGTATAACAAGTTTGTGTGAGATTAATTTAATAATGTGTTCCATGATGCAATGATATTGCTGATACATTAGTGATGTGATCCTTTATGTATTGTGGGCAATCTCTGCCCCCTTCGAGTAATGATTTTGTACATTTTCAATCAGATGTTAAAGAATGGAATATTTAGTTATTATATATATATGTGTGTGTGTGTGTGTGTGTGTGTGTGTGTGTGTGTGGTGTCCAAATGTTTGCGAAAAGCAATGAACATTCAATTTACCATTTTTTTTCCTCCACCAGTGTGCTTTGCTTTGATTTATTTCAGGATATTTTTAATTGTTATTGGGATATCCCCAACATTTGCTTGTGCTGCATGCGTCAAGAGGAAACAGTAGACCATTTGCTGGTTAATTGCTCCTTTATTTCATCCATTTGGGCTGATTTCCTCCGTCACTTTAACATCAGTTGCTGCTTCCCTGAGAGGATGGATCTCTTCTTGCAAGCGTGGCACGGAGTGCATTTTGGCAAAGAGAAAACGAAGATTTGGAGGATGGCCGTCCTTGCGATTTGGTGGTTTGTCTGGGAAGAACGTAACAACAGGTGTTTCAGGGAGACATCGTTCACCCCGTAGATTGTGTCCTCAAAGGCTAAGAGAGCCCTGATAGAATGGGCCACGCAGGTTGAAGCCCTGAAGAATAGTGATCTGCTGTTTCTAGGAGTCTGAGCTGATCTGATATCTCAGCGGATCTCTCTGTTTCTGTTCTTTCCAGTTTTTCTGTTTTTCTGTTTTTTCCTGTTTTTCAGTTCTCTTTTCTAATAATATATTCATCTTTCAAAAAAAATTGTTATTGGGATATCTCTGTTTGCATTTCATAATAAATGATGCCTTCCATTGAATTTGCTGGGTAGTGTTTTGCCTTAATTTGACCACGTACATTTATCAGTGAAGCAATGATTTTTTCCCACTCTAGCAGAGCTTGCTCCGACTGAAAGAGCCAGCCATATTATTGCGTTGTCGAAAAGAGGATCTTGAGCTGGTGGAGTCCGTTTTGCATTCAGCAAAGCAGGAGTATGCTGCGAAAGTGAATGTTCATCCTCCTGATATTTTGGTTGACAATCAAGTCCATCTGCCACCTGCTCCTAGCCATCATCATGCACACGGGCCTTTCTGGTAAGTGGTTTAATTCAAGAGAAGGTTCATCGTGAAAGGCATGCATAATTCAATACCCTGGACTTAATGAATGATAACTGCCTGTTCACTTGATGTGGCAACATGTTCTCATTCCAGAAGTTTTATGCAGTCGCAGGTGTAGAAAATCATCATTGTCATCATCGTCATCAAAGCCTTATCCCAATTGATTGGGGCCGGCTAGGTGGCTACATGAATCCTGTTTTGCCATTCCACTCGATCAAGGGCCATACCTTCAGTTAGACCATAGGTGATCTTCTTTTATTACTACCTCCATCGATGTCCTTTTGGGCCTACCTCTTGCCCTTTTAGAGGCTTCAACTTGTACACTGGTTCGGTACTTGTCTCCGCTGCACATGACTAAACCATCTAAGTTTACTTTCCCTCATATCATTACCTATTGGTACCTTTCAAAAAGGAAAACAAAAGCTTATTAGTTATTACCTATTGGTGCTACTTCTAAGTTCCCTCGACTTCATTCATTTTTAATTCTACCTTTGTGTTGCCACTCATCCATCTCAATGTGTAGAAAATAAATAAGTGATTAAAAGCTGGATGTAGAAAGAAAAAAATATAAAAAGTTCAATTTAGTTGCCAGCCATTATTGAAAGGGCAAATGTACTAGTTAAGAAGATAATTTAGCAGCAATTGCTTGATGAAATCTGCTTCAACATTAAGAAGATAATTTAGCAGCAATTGCTTGATGAAAACATCATTTAAAATGATTTTAGGTTGCAAGCTCTTCAGCATTGAATTTGCATAAGCAGGTAGATTCCATTCTACAACTTTCCACAAATGACCAATTGGTAGAAACAATTTTGTCTGTATGTGCCTTTTGGTTTTATGTTCAGCAGAGGTTAGGTCTTCACTAAAAGAAGCTTATTATGGTATTGAGGTTGCATAACTGCAGTTAAAATCACTATGACAATAGCAACAGCTTCAAACTGATACCCCACATGGTGTTTCAGCTCTGGAGGGGTTGTATTGGCTTCTCGAGATGGGAAGATTGTTTGTGAGAATACTCTGGATGCACGGCTGGACGTTGTCTTCCGGAAGAAGTTGCCAGAGGTATCCTTTCTATGCAATTCAATTTTTTCTTCTGCTTATCTTTAGGTGTCCCCTTAAATTTGTGCTTTACTCAAAACATCGAGAAGGGGCTTAAACAGCGTGTCAAGAAGTCTGGGAGGCCTTCATTCTGCCAAGAGGACCTTTTCTTGTCTAGCCATGACTAACAAAATCCTCACTATTGAGAACCTACAAACTTTGGAGCATGGACCCTAAATGGATCCCTTAAGGATCTCATTGATTGTTGGCCATCTGGGCCATATCATGCTTGGGGTATGGTGCCTTGTAAGATGGTTCCCTTTGCAATTTTGTGGGGCATTCGGAAAGAAAGAAATAGAAGAAAATTCGAGGATAAGCAAGCATCTGTTGTCATGTTGATGCATAGAATTTCTTTCATGGTGGCGGGATGGTCTATGGCGAGGCCTGATGTATCGAAGGTAATGAGGTGGTATCATCAGGTTTGTCCATCTCATTCCCTTAGTTGGGGTTTTGTTTCTTTTTGTTTCTTCTGTTTTGTTTTGTTGTATTGCTTTGAGGCGGGATGATGAAAAGATCACATGCTATTGGGTCTCATCCTCTTTGTATTTTCTCTGCTTTTGTTTTAAGAAACTTCAGTCATCTTTCCTAAAAAGGACAAAAGTAATACAGAAGAGATTCAGTTTCTTATGCAAGTCACTTAATTGAGCTAGTGCTATATCTACTCAATTCCTTTTGTTAGCTCATGTTGAATAACCATTCTACCTCCTGCAAGCATTTGCTACCTTGCATATTCACTCCTAATGATTTGAAGGGTTTTTGTCAAGAAACAACATTTAAGTGTTTATTTTGCAGAAAAGAACTGATCAGCTACAAACTTTTGTTGGTTAATCTACCTTTTTATGAGCATTTTCAAGGCAAAACTGGAACCAAAATGAAGGTGGGAATTTAAAAAAATGCATTATAGCATGCAACTGGTTGTAGTTGATCAGTCCTCTTTTGCAAAATGGCTTTTACTTGCTTATGTGCCATGGCTGCACCCAACAACGTGACTTGAATCAAGGGATGGGAATTTCTCAACTATGCATGTATTCAGATTTGGATCAAGGTAAGCATGCAAGATTTTGCTCCTCGCTGTATTGTCCCATGACCTCGTTTTCGGTTTATTTAGTAATGTCCTTGTTTCTGTGGTTTTAGCACATTTCATACTATGGTTAAGATGAAAAGGGCTCATCAAACAACGTTTTTGAAATTTTCAAAATAGAGGTGTTGCCCCTGCAGGATGTTGGGTTTCCCATTTTCATACTGAAAGACATGCTAATTCCCTCATCTACTCAAATTGGTTGCAGTTTCCTGTGCTGCATGTTAATATGGAATTCATACTGTTCTCTTTGTGGTCGTGCATGAACCAGATTCTCTCTCTATTTCTTGCAGATTCGGAAGCGGCTTTTTGGCGAGGTTACTGTGTGATTATTCAGGGTAATTTGTGCCATTACTTCTCTTCTATCTGAGATTGTAAGTTGGTGATTATCCATCCACCATTCCTATTGCTTGTGTTTTCCAGCACCAGGAGGTGTTTGTTTGTTCATTTGATGACACTGGCTTCTTGTATGTGTAATTTATGGCCTTCAGTTCTGGGAGGCAATTATTTGTTGATTAGAAGACATTGCCATTTGATTATTTTGAGTTGGACACATCAATCGAACTCTGGTTTTTAATATTAGTAAGATGCATCTATTTGCCATGTTTCTTCATCCCTCCAAAGAAATTACAATTGCTGATGAGCTCAGAGTGTTTGGTTGTGTAATTGAGTTGAATCACAGTAATTAGTGACGATGATGAAGTGGGGATACCCCAATTGAAACCATGGTGACTGACAAATCTTCTTCTTAGGAATTTTTCGGGAGATTTTTTATTTATTTTTTTTAATTTAGAGTTTTTTCTTGGGATATTATCAGGAAAATATACCTAAAAATAAGGTAAAAAGTAATGATTCTAATTTAATAAATAGTTTTTCTCGGCCATCTTCAATAATCTTTTAAGGCTTGGACAAGTATTATGAAAATGGCTAAAGTTTACTTAAGAATTGATGGACCCCACCTCGATGTGTCACCCAATTTTAGCCATAGTGCCTAAATTCAGCCTTTGTTAGTCTTATGGCTAAAATGGAGTAATGCACCTATTGGGTGGATTTCGCATAGACATCAAAGTGGGCCACGTTTAAGAATTGGTAATATACATGTAATGCATACAGGAAGGTATTGGATTCACATGTAGTGCTGGAAGTGAGGCTGGTTCAACCACCTATATTTTAGCTTGTCTGTTTAGATAAAACATGAAGTTTTTTTTAAATGATAAATGACTACATATATAATTAATAAAATCACACGTACAAAAAATAAGACGTATTAAAGATATAATAGACTAATGTAGCCTACTTGGGTTGGCATGGGATGAGAATTCCTAACCTGAGGTTGGGTTGGGTTGGGTTGGGTTGTGGTTGGGGTATATGGGAACCCAGGGTTGGACTAGGGTTGAGCACCAACCCACCCAACCTTCAACCCTATTCACATGGAATATATATGTGCCAAACATAACTAAGGATTCCAATTAACATGGATTCCATAGTAATTATGATTTGAATTCCAATTTATATGAAGTTAATGCTACCAAAGGACGAAGAGGGTGAGGGCTTAAGAGATGGGGAGTTGGATTCTAACTTTTGGATATGGGGCATCTTCCAATGATCCAGACCATCAACTATTCTCTCTCTTTATGGTGGAAAGTCAACCAGTACTCTCAACTGGATTATTTCAATCCTTCTATAATTTGGCTCTTTCACGGTGAACCTGAACATTAACTTTTTGAAACAGTTTGGCTTTTGGAAAAAGGCAAATCCAATAGCCAGAGTCCTTGCCTATTTTAGTTGCAATACGTCAGGATGGTTCAAGCAACCTCGTAATGGATTTTTTTTTTCCTTAATTAAATTAACTTTAAAGGCTTGAGCATGAAGAAAAGACAGTTTTGCAGTTATACATTATAATAGAAAAAAATAAAATTTTTCCTTATACGTTACCAGGGGATGGGGCAGGACGCAGCAAACTTGGGGAGAGAGTAGGGGAGAAAAAAGGATAGATGGACGAAGGGACAAAGCGAGGTTACACGCAGGAAAATAAAGACGGTTGAATGGTGGACAACCTGTCCAACCCCTTGGGATCTGTGGCCCACTCAAGCTTTAAATCACCATCATTTTGGGCTGGCATGCAAACATGAGCCAGTACAACAAACATACGGAATGGATTTCACATGTTCATCATGATGGGCATCACATAGCTATTTTCACACGAGCTCCTTTTTTGGGCTTTTTGTTCATGCGCTTAAGTGGTTTCACTCAAAATATGAGATGTTTGATTTAGAGTAGTAAATAGCTAATAACTCATATTTTCGCAGTTGGCTAAGCCCTATAAAATATATAGATATCAAAAAAATCCAAGGATCCCTTGTTTTATAATGATTATGATCTGCAACCAGGGAATCTAATAAGGGACCCCAGCGGCAGAGAAAAAAGGTGTTAAGCATTTCGCACCTGGGTGCGG
The DNA here is from genome assembly GCF_029962835.1 of Magnolia sinica. Lineage (NCBI taxonomy): Eukaryota > Viridiplantae > Streptophyta > Magnoliopsida > Magnoliales > Magnoliaceae > Magnolia > Magnolia sinica. The sequence goes on from NC_080577.1 coordinate 2,132,425, forward strand.
GTGTAATCTCTACTTTGTGGGATTTAATGAATTTCAAAGGATTTGGCTCCTTAGATGGATGGATGATATGTGATGTAGTGCAATGTCCAACTCAGGAATGAAAATGAATGATCAAAACACAAAAAATCCAGTGTGACCTGTTTACCTGAAAGAGGCGGTAAAAAAAGGAAAATATGAATGAATGGACGATGTGAAGGTGCAATGTCCAACTCAGGAGTGGGAGTGAAGGGTCGAAACACAGGCAGTCCGCTAAAACCCATTTACCTGAGAGAGACTATAAAGAAAAAGAAAATATGAATGATGCGAAGTTACAATGTCTAACTCATGAGTGGGAGTGAGATTGAAACATAGGCGATCCGCTGAGACCCATTTACAGAGGGATGATAATGAAAAAGAAAAATACTTCAGTCAGTGTGAGTTTTTTATGTGGCGTGATCTAGAAAAACTGGCAAGCTCAATAGCATGAGAAGAAAGGGGGCCGAGGAGAGATGCAAGACTAATTATAAAGAAAGTAAAAGAGACCCAACACTCTTCGTAGAAGAGATAGTCAAGTATCTTCAATTCTGACCATACTCCGTAAGATCTAAACTGTTGAAATGACTTATATTGGTTGGATGATGTCTTTGAACGGATTGTATTGACTTAGATATAAGCTAGTTTTTTAATGATTTGGATGGCTGGGATTATATGGATGGATTCTTTGGATAACTTGGACGGCTAGGATTGGATAATATGGCTTCGATAGGCTAGGTTGGTTGAGTAAGATGGGTTAGGCTTGGGCTAAATGCACTAGATGGGTTAGGTTAGTCAGGAAAGATGGGCAAGGTTGGATGGGTTTGGTTGGCTGGATGAGTTAAGCTTGGGCTAAGCTACTTGGCTTGGCTTGAGAAGGGGTGGCTAGGTTGGATGAGAGCCCTCTCCCTCCTCTCATTTTGGTGTGTGAGGAAATGAGGGAGAGTTAGGGGTATTTATAGGTGAAGAAATGGCAATAGTGTGATTTGGGGGTGGTTTTGAGAGCAAACTTTACCAGTGGGGGCCCTTTATTGGTTTAGAGAGTTTTGGTGCCATAATGGCACCCTCACATTGGACCATAAGGTGGTAGAGGATATAATTAAGGATAACCAAAGGCATTTTGGGGAAAAGTTAACTTTTAGACAACCTCTCCCCCGATTGCACCTCCCTTAAGAAGCTTCTCTCTCCCTTCTCTAACCTCCCTTGAAATCAGAACTCCAACCAGCTAGCAAGAGGTACTTTTAAGTGCCGCCTGCCAAAAGGCATGTGTCTAGCCTTCTCTGGGCGACTTGGATGCTAAGTTGGAGGGTGGGCAGCACATCTCCTACATGGCTCTGCACACCTTTTTTTCAAAATGCTAATTTCTCACTAGTTATAGCTCTGTTTTTTATGTTCTTATGTCCGTTTGGAAGGTAATTCGATAAGTTTTCTAATGTAATTGAAATCACCTCATTTATAGTCTATTTAGGTCTTGAAAAGTGATACCAAATTGACTTGATTGTGTGGCCCTCATTACTTGTAAATTTCAACTACATTGCTTCAATAAATTGGCCATATTTCTCTCGATATTCATCAAATTTGAGTGATCTTGAGCTCGTTGAAATGTAATTTGATGGGCTTTCTAATGAACTATAAATCACATTTGTCCGAGATCGTTTGATCTACCATGCCACCTTAAGAAGATTGAGTAGCAAGCAAAGTGGTTAGTGGGCCTAGCTTTGGGTTTGGGTTGGACAGGCTCCTATGGGTTTTTTCTAGGATTTTTAAGCTTGGTTTCAAGGTTAGCTTTGAGTTTGAAGGGATTGGATTTGGGTTTTAGAAGAAATTACAAGTCACAGACAGTTGAGATCGTGTTGCAATTGGTCATCCTATATAGGATGGGGTGTCTACAGATGTGGCCTTGACTTCACAAATTGGTGGGGCCCACCATGATACTTCCGTGAAATCAACCCCAATCATCAAGTGTATCACTTCAATTTAACTATAAAGCCCAAAAATTAACCTGATCCATATTTCAGGTGGGCTATGTGAGGGAAAAGTTTGAAGGGACACCAACCCTTGATTTTTTCAGGGTCCACTGTGATGATCGTATGAAATCCACTCTTAGATACAAAGCTAAAATGTAAGCCTCAGAGCAAAATCAGGCCCATCCTTGATTCAGATGGGCTACACGAAAGGAAACAGTTTGGAAGGTGAGTGTTATTGTTTCCCTTTGGATAGTCCACCTGAATCATAGACTGGACTAATATTTGGGCCCTACGACTAAAACCAAGTGCCGCACCTGGTGGGTGGAGTGGATTTTATATATACATCATGGTGGCCATGCCCAACAATGTTTAATTTTAAGGCCTAGATGGGTTAACATCATGACTTGCGTTTGAAAATAACTACTAGTTGACTTCAAGAATGAGTATGACCCATAGTAATATTTACATGAAATCCACCCGATCACCAAGTGTGTAACCCCATTTTAAATATAAGGCCCATACGAAGAGAAACAATTGGAAGAGGGGTGCCCTGCATGTTGTTTCCAATCATATAGTCCACCTAAATCATGAACCGGGCTGATATTTGGACCCTATAGCTAAAATTGAGTGACGCGACTAGTGAGGTGGGTGGATTTTACATAAACATCACAATGGGCCATCTCTGACAATTGTTTAAGGCTTAGATGAGTTTATATCACAACTTTATGAAAATGTCTAAAGTTGACTACAATAATTGGACGACCCTACCATAATGTTTATATGAAATTCACTTCAAAGTGTCACCCCATTTTAGCTATAGGGCCCAAAATAGGCCTAGTTCATAATGCAGGTGGGTCATACAAAGGGAAACAACTGAGGGAGGATGCCCATATACGGTTTCCAATCTCATGGTCCACCTGAATCACCAACTAGGCTTATTTTTAGGCCTAACAGCTACAATGGAATAATACACATAGTGTTCAAGGTGGACTTTACATAGACATCATAATGGGCCATGTGTGAGAATTGGTAAAATGCATGTCATGCATGTAATATAATGGCCACTTCACAATTGCCATATGCATAGCACCAAACATGACTAAACACGACTGAAGATTCCAATTCATATGTATTTCATGTTAATTATGAATTGAATTCCAATTCACATGAAACCCATGCTGTCAAAAGACCTCTTATTATCCTAATCCTATACCAATAGGGTGATGGCTAAGGAGATGGGGGCTGGACTCTAGCCTTTGAATCTGGGTCATCTTCCAAATATCCAAGCCATCGACTAGTGTCACTCTTTATATTGGAAAGTGAACAACAAGAACACTCTCAACTGGATTATTTCAATCTTTCTATAATTTAGCTCTTTCACTGTGAACATGAACATCACTGTTTAGAATGGTTTGGGTTATTGAAAAAAGCCAAATTCAACAGCCGGAGTCCTGAAGCATCTCGATTGCAATAAGTGGGGATGACCCGAGCAAAGGCTTGAGCATGAAGAAAGACAGTTTTGCACTAATACATATAATAAAAAGAATAAATACAATAATACTAATAATAATAATAATCACCCTTGTAAGTAACCAAGGGGTCACAGAGACCCCCAAAAAACAAAACAAAACAAAACAAAGAGGAAAGTGAGACAAAGGGGCAAGGTGAGGCTACACGATAAGGATGGATGAATGGTGGACAATCTGTCCAACACTTTGGGATCTATGGCCCACTCAAGCTTTAGATCACCATCATTTTTGGGCTGACATGCAAACATGTGCAAGCACAACAAATATACAGAGTGGATTTCACACGTGCATCACAATGGGCACCAAACAGCCGTTGCGCCACAAACCCCTTGACACTGCAACTTCCGTGGAGGTGACATGAAGAGAAGCAGATGTGAGCTGGAGGCAGATTAAGTGGTCAGACCCTCACCACCCTCAACTGTGGTGTGGTGACATGGTGAGATTTGATCGGTGGGGCAGTATGCTATCAAGGATGGGCCCGGGCCTTGTTAAAGGTTTTCGGCCAAGTGCATACTTGGCCCATCTCTGATGGCATACTGCCCCACCAATCAAATTTCACCAAGTCACTACACCGCTGAAAGGAAAAATAACAATAAAATTTGATACTAGAAAGGTAAAATTGGCTAATGCTGCTCTCTTTATATATAGAATAGATAAACATTAGAAAAAGAAGACACTGATAGACAACTGTAAACATGGTTGGGCAACAAGGTCCAGAAGGCTTGCTCATTTGGTGAGCTTGCAGGTTTTTCTTAAACATAAACCCTTGGTTATTTTCTTTTTAACCGTTTATTTTTTACCATAAGTAGTTACGCTTGGTTTTTGGGACAATGTATGTTCATATTGCCCCCTCATCTGATGAGGATGGATCTCACACACCAGCAGCGAACTGCACCGTTAATTCCATGTGTGAGTCCAAGGGTTTGGAGACATGTAAGTAGGGCTTGAAAAAAACCAATTTCAAAATAAAATAAAAGTAGGGTCGAAAACATTGTTATCAAAATAAAATGTACTATGTCTACAATAATATACGTTATTTTTTACACTTTTTTTTTTTTGTAATTGAAGAGGCCGAATTTCTCTCTTTTTTTTCAATGGCAATTTTCACCTTTCAAAGCTTTTTTCTGCAGCAAGAGGAGATTGGCTGAGGTGTCCACACAGACTTCAGATGCCTATCCTTGTTAGAAGTTGAGGTATATCTACATGCATGTAGGACATCAGAGTCATAAAAAAGGTGGGTCCTAACATGAAGAACCTCTGGCATACAAATTAGGTGTGCCCGCTCATGAGGCTAGCCTCACAAGTCACAAGTACGTTGAATAAGTCATCAGCTGGTATGATTAAACCATCCATTGTTCTTGTACAGTTGTGGCCTGTCTAATGAGGGCATCTTTCTGATTTTCGTACCAGATGCAGTGGACGTCCTATTGCATGGTTTGAATGTCCTCCATGTGTGACATGACAGCACACTTGAATTCTCAACATTCCTTTCTTCCCTCATCAAATGAATGGCTTCCTCTTCCAGAAATCCCAGCCATTCTTATCATGATATTGGGAATGAGGTGAAATTTCAACTTCTGAATCTCAGTTAACTGAAGCTCCCGCTCCATGAATTACTTCTAGACCTTCAGTGACAAAAAGCTAAAACAGCAATAGTATTTACATCATTCGTTGGTGCAGTTAACTCCCCAGATATCCATCGTATGTTAAGCTAATATAAACCTGTACACTGCAATTCCTTTTCAACTAAGTACCAAGAGGTGAGAGTATTTCCATATATTTTCAGCTGGAAGATGAATACAAACCCTCTCGCAAGTCTATTAAACATTCAAGAAAAAGGGAAAGAATAAAAAAAACAAGATATAAACTGATGCAAACAACAAATTTTCATGATTGTCAAAACAGTACAATTTAAATATGCGTTTTTACTTACACTTAAGGTCCTCCAAGTATCGCGTTTTCGATATCCTCTCTACTCAATGCGTAACTGAATCTCCTCTCGATGTCCTTCTCGAGATCCCCTGGTCCGCTCTTTAGGTATCTGCATGTTAAATATATATATAAAAACTAGCCTTACCAAGGTTCCAAAATCAAAGATGATGCAATGGAACAAGATCTCAAATCCACAGAATGCCCAAGAACATTGATGTTACTCGAAGCCAGGTTTCCAAATGTTCATTGAACTGTGGAACAAACAAAAGCACACAACACCACACTATAGTAGCACGAAGCATAAAGTGAAGCGGCTACAGATTTGGGTGGGGAAGTGGGGAAGCGTCTATTTAAGAATGTAAACAAGTATAAATAGGTAGGAAATTGAAGCAGGGAGCAGAGTCCAAAGAGTTATTGGAAGTGGTGGTGACACCTAGTAAGAAGGATCCTGCAACTAAGGTTCCATACTCAGAAAACGAGTCTCAAGTGCAGGAAAAAACAAGATTATTGCTGAATGAATAGAAGAGTGCAAACAGCAAAAGTCGCACTCAATCCCATTTCTTCACAAGATATCAAAATGCGATGGGTTAGCTAAGAGAGACCCTTCATCTCAGCAGTGCAACCTAATTTCTTCAAAATTAGGACAGGAGCTCTACTCTGAAAGTCCAAAGCTGTTATCAGTCAACCCCTTGCATCTGGTACATCAAACCATTAATCAATGAGCTTAGGGATGTCAATTCATGTTTCCTACAGACAACCTACCAAAAATGAGTGAATCTTTCATAGAAGTAATTTAATATGGTTAAGTCACATTGGTGTATGAATCTGACCATGTTGAGTGGCTATTGTGTAAAAATGTAACAATGTATGATACGTGAAATTCAAAGAGTAACAGCCAAATTGCCACCTTTCCAAGATCAAAACCCCTACAGCAGACTGATGTACCAAACTGAACATTCCATCTTAGACAAACTTGAAACAATTGGCATTCCTTCAGAGTCTGTTAGGGCCTGTTTGGCTAGTGGTATTAAGTTGTATTAAATGGGATTGCATTGCTAATGCCACTTCGAGATTGGGAATACCATGTTTGGAATGAGTGTGAGATGGGATTAAAATTAACTTTATAGGCTTTGGAAAATGAGCCTTGTGCTGGAAAGTGCGAGATGGGATTTCCAAATCCCATGGATGATGAATTTTTCCTTTACCCAAGTGTAATTTGAAAGTAAATCCCGGGATTTACTTTTAATTGCATACATTCCAAACATGGTATTAGAAAACATGGGATACACCCAATCCAGGGACAATACCTTACATATACATTTATTGTTACTTTTACAATTCCATCCACCTTAATCCCACCTAATGCAGTTGGCCAAACAGGCCCTTAACAAAGTCATCAATGTCTATGGTTCCAAGGCCATTAGACTTTGACCCATCCCCATCAGTTCCTGAGAATTGCTTCAGCTTTTCATGATCTTATTCAAGAGCTGCAGATGATAAGCTTGTAACTCCTCCAGTTCATGACCTCATTTCTTAGTTTAAAGCAGTGTTTTAAACAGCGAATAGCAGAGCATTCACGCCTCTAAAGCATGAGGTGTAAGCTGCATAGCTTGTAGCATAAGATACACGCTACTTCTACATTTCTGCACTTGGTTGCACAAATTTCATGATATTCTGCAGCAAATTAGACCGATTAACAATGAAATTTAAAAAAAATTCATGATATTGGGTGCAACCAAATGCAACCTAAAGTAATAGAAAAGGGCAATGATTAAGTATGAATGTAAAGAAAGAGCAACGAAACTGATATAATACTGCTACTAAAACTAAAAGCATTGAAAATATTACTAATTTTTATTGAAAAATAGAAAAATATAACAAATCACTGAAAACATTAATTGATTTTAATGTTGTAGTGAAAAATAACTTGTAATGTGAGCTACGTAGCGTGTAGTGTAGTCTATGTAGCCTGTAGCGTGTGCAAATTATCATGTAGAATAAGCTATGACTTAAGCCATTTTCATGAGCTACATAGCGTTAAGGCCAAGCTAAGCTACGTAGCATAAGCTAACTGCTACATAGCATAGCTATTTAAAATACTGGTTTAAAGGCACTTCCACAACAGAAATATTAGTTTCATGTCATCTGTTTTCCTACTCTCCAATATATTGACATAATGTTACATTCATCATTATCATCATCCCAACTGATTGGGGTCATTCAGAGAAAGTAGAGGAAAAAAAATACACAGTAAGGGGCCAAAAGAAATTCGTTTTCAGGAAGGATAAAAAAAATCCTGAGAAAAACAATTTGTTTGTCATGTTTGGGTACTGGAATGTAATTCCGTGGGATCTACAAACTGTGTTTAGGGTACTAGGAAATAATTGCCAGGAATTATATTGTGCACATTCACAAGAGAGGGAATTCAAAAATATGACTGTTGATAGCTTTGCTTTTTCGAAAGGTAACAAAACTTTTGTTAAAAACGTGCCAAGTGTTGGTAGCTCCTCCTGAGGAATTACAAAATGCCCCTTTTGGTGGAAATGCATTCCAACAGCTAAACCAATTCCAAGTATTTCCAGGACCCAAACACAAGATTTTTCTGTGATAATGAATTCCATTTCCATAGGGGCTATTTTACAGACATCCAAATGACCCCTAAGGACAACTCATCAGAAATAAATTACCATTCTCAACCAATTTCTGAAACAAATGAAGACCAACATGTCTAGAGGAATGCAAAACCCTGGGGATCCTCAGACTAAAATAACAGAGAGGAATTCTAAAACTTCTAAGTAAGAGATACTCTAACCTTTGCACATCACACCATTTTAGACCCTTTGATCTGTGTAAAAAAAGGTCGTGAATAGGACTTTCAGTTATCTGAACTGTTCGTAGCTGGATCCCACCATGGATCAGAAAATCAAACAGATTGAACATTCCTACCTGAACAGTTCTTGGGTTTACACATTCAGTTCTGACTATCAACACTATAGTTTTGTACCTTCCATTTTTAAGACCACCAATCAAACAGCTAAGATGGTCTGATCAGTGAATTCTCCAACTGTGGCGCATTCATAGCTTCGATCACAGAATATCAATCAACATTTTATTATTTATCTATTTTTATTTTTTTGCAGCACACAAGATAATCGAATCCGTTCGCTGTGCTACAATACCATTTTCCCTAAAATCACAGGCTAATATCAAAATAACCCATTAATCCTTTTTAAAAAAATGAAAATGAAAACGTCACACGGATTGAAACACCCTAAAACCCTAGAATTTCAAAAAACCGATATGAATTCGAAGAGTCGAATGTACCTAATGTAAAGATCGGTGACGTCAAGCGAGAGCTGCGCGTGCCAGTTAGGCTTCTCAACGAACCAGACAGCGCGGTCTTCCCTGCTCTGGTAGAACCCTAATTTCTTCAGCCATGCCTCGATGCAAGGGAGGCTGTGAGAATACAAGGGCTTCTTCCTGTCGGGGAGCTTCTCGAGCCACTCGATGTCCGTGGCTGAGAGCTCAGTTTCGGATGATTTGCAGAGAATTAGGGTTTTTCTGCTGGACGGAGGAGGAGAGAGTGTTTGGAGACATGTCGGGAATTTTCTACAAAGGGAAGGGGAGAAGGAGAGACATTGGGCAGAAATAAAAAAGGGCGGGAAAGATGATTGGGCTTTCTTAGGGATGATTGATTTAGAGGCAGAAATGGCGGGCATTTTTTTGTAGAGAGATTCTACTAAATTTGAGGAGAGGAAGCGAACGATGTTTGTATTTTTCAAATGCGACTCTTATCTTCTCTTCAACCGATAATAATGACGCGATTCGCGCGAGGAGACATTGAAGATCGGAGGGGAGTACGCGAAGTTACTGTAATATACTCCGTCGACTCGAGTTTGGTCAGTGGGACAAAATGTCATTGAGTTGTATTAGATGGGATTAACACCGTTATTACATAATGATTGTATGTCGGAAATTCCATTATTACAATTGTATATCTGGAAATTCCATGGTATTTTGGTAATCCAATCCCATCTTTGGGATAAAATTCTTACTACAGGTAAAACGCCTGATTAAACAAAATTCTGTTTGATAAACCATGGAATTGTAATCAACTAACTAAATTCTCAATGGATGATGGTCACTTATCCATATAACCAAAATGTCACATAAAAAGGGTGCATATGAATGAACGGCATGGATAATCACATGCGTCAATGTGAGGCCCACCTATATAGTAGATTTTAAATTTTATGGAAATCATGAGACTAAATGTATTTCTATCTCGCATAATCCCTCCTTGTTAATGCAGAAGTCTGGTCTACCCTTCCTGACTCGTGAACCTACACAAAGAACAAATAGAGAAGAACTTGGCTCATGCCGTGGACCCCCCGATGTCAAAGTTAGGAGGGTTTAGCGTTAGAAATTATGTGTACCTCTCCTGTATGAGGATCATCTTATTTATAGGTGGGAAGAGGCAGTGGCATAGGGTGCAATCATCCCTGCTTTGACGAGGACAAAATCCTAGTAGGATCTTTCTAAATCTTCGGCAAGGAGAACCACTTTGGAGATAGTTTCTATGATCTTTGGCACGGATTGGGCCAACTAGGTGTCGGTTAAGTTGAGCTTAGCCTAACATTGGGGTCGAGTTCAGCTCGATGCGAAGGGATCGAGCTTTGATCTGTTGAGGTCGGGCTCGGCCCAAAGTCAAGAGATGGAGCTTTCTTCCTGATCGGTCAAGAGCTGAGATGAACGTTGGACCATTGGGTCGCACCTCTCGCTATTAGAGTGCTCGACCTGGCCCATCAACGGTAGGTCAGCGTATTTTCCCTACAACACTCCCCAAACACGATATAACTAAATGCAATTCTATCCTAGCTAATACCATCTAATAAACTAATCCAAGTTTGTCCTCGTTAAGATTTTCTAAAGAGTTTATTAACAAACTAAACCTCTTGCCTATTTTGTTTAGGTAATTAGGATGTCTTTTTAAAAAATTATAATAATAAATTAGAACCTTGATAGTGTTGGGGATTTGTGCTGCGGAATCACATGGATCTATATCTGTGTGATTCCGCAGCACAACTCTCCGACAAGTGGTATCAGGGAAATTGTTGGGGCATATATCTGAATCTGCAAGAATAGTAATAATGGGAAACGACAAGTTTGATATTGAGAAGTACTCAAGTAAAAGTAATTTTGAGTTATGGAATGTTAAGATGATTAGTCTGTTAACCAAGCAATGTGAGATTAAGGCTCTTGAGGAGCGAAAATTTACCATGAAATATGATGAATGTAAAAACCTTATAATATTTTGAGGGAGAACACTGCAGCTAGTTTGTGGGCGAAGTTAGAGAATATCTATGTAAAGAAGTCCTCTGAAAATCGCCTACACTTGAAGCTACAGTGTTATACCTTCAAGATGGCAGAGGGAGGAGATCTAGAAGCCCATATCAACAACTTTAATAAATTGATGTGCAAATTGCTAGATATGGAGGAAATGGTCAGAGATGGGGAACAGGCATGTATATTGTTGAATTGTCTTCCTACATCATATGAGTCTTTCAGGGACACGGTGTGCACCGCAAATAAAACCCTAAGTGTTGACACCGTTATCTCAACCCTTCAAGGGAAGGCTATGAGAAAGCTAAACGGTGACATGGGGGCATCTTCCGATGCACTGATTACGAGGGGCAGAGATTCTGAGCGAGGTATAGGATCCTCAAGGCCTAGATCCAAATCCAAGGGCAAGAGCAAAGGAAAATTAAAGTGTTGGAATTGTGAGTTGTCTAGACACATGAAAAGGGATTGTAGAAATCCTAAAGCAAAGAAAGGAAATTCAGCGGCTTCTTCCAATGAGGCCATTGTGGTCACATCTGATGAAGAATCAAGTGGTGGTGATGTTCTATCTGTTTCCATGATTGGTCACTTACACGACAATCATAAAGACGAGTGGATACTTGACACAGGAACATCTTATCACATGACTCCTCATCGGAGTTGGTTTACCAGTTACAAGGAATGCGATGGTAGACAGGTTTTTATAGGTAATGATAATGCATGTAATGTTGTGGTTATTGGTACGGTGAGTATCAAGATGTTTGATGGGATGAAGCGTACCTTGACTGACGTCAGGCACGTTCTTGATATTAAGACAAGTCCGATTTTCTCTCGGTGAACTTGAGGCTATAGGATGCAAGTTCACCGGTATTGATGGTGTCCTTAAAGTTTCAAAAGGGGCACTCGTGGTTATGAGAGCGCAGAGTCACGAAAACCTTTACAGGTTGATTGGAAGCACTTCAGTAGGTGGAGCGGTAGCAGCTATTGCAGACTCCACGTCTCTACATATGTGGCATGCTCGTCTGTGCCACATGAGTGAGCGAGGCATGAAGGTACTTTCTGATCGATGTTTGATTTCAGCTTTTAAAAATTCTGATTTAGATATATGCGAGCATTGTATATATAGTAAACAATCTAGATTTGTCTTTTAAATTTGTAAAACATGTTTGTAAGGGGGTGCTTGATTATGTGCACGTTGACGTATAGTGGCCATCGCTAAAAGTTTCTGTTGGTAAGTCGTCATGGTTTGTTTCATTCATTGACGACTATTGTAAGAAAGTTTAAGTTTACTTCATGAAACATAAATCCGAAGTTTTCACTATATTCAAATACTGGTGGAAAAACAGTCAGGGCGAAAAATAAAGGTTTTAAGGACTGACAATGGTGGAGAATTTATTTCCACTAAGTTTAATGAGTATTACAAGGATGAAGGGATCATCAGGCACAACACAATGCACCACACGTCCGAGCAAAACGGTGTGGCTGAGCGAATAAATCAGATTCTCCTAGACAGGGCCAGATGTATGTTAAGTAATGCTGCGTTGGGCAAAGACTTATGGACAGAGGCCGTTAACACGGCTTGTTATTTGGTGAACCGATCTCCTTCAACGACAATTGAATGTAAAATCTCAGAGGAAGTATGAAGTGGTCAGAAAATTAACTACTCAAATCTACGCATATTTGGTTGTGAAGCTGACTCTCATGTACCGTCAGTTGAGAGAGATAAGCTAGACCATAGAGCCAAAAAGTACATCTTTGTTGGCTATGGTATTGGTGTGAAAGGTTACAGGTTATTCGACAAGGTCACACACAAGGTCATCACTAGCCGTAATGTCAGATTCAATGAAAACTCTCTATTTCGCAAGAATGATCAATAGGAGCAAGACGAACCAGAAATGGTGATCGTAGACGTCCAGATTGACATAGATGATACTTAGGCAGAGACAGATGCGAAGACAGGTACAGGATCAGTTGGAACAACCACTTGTGAGAAGGATCGCGTGATCGCAGGTTACCGGCAAGATACAGGGACGACTCTAATATTGTATATGCCCTCATTACATATGAGGGGAACCCATCTATTATTTATGAGGCTCTTGATGAGCCTGATGCAGAAAAGTGGAAGGCGACTATGGACGATGAGATAAACTCGTTGCACAAAAATCACACATGAGAGTTGTTGGAGCTTCCTGCGGGCCGAAAAGTAATTGGATGCAAGTAATTATTCAAAAGGAAACATGATAGATACAAAGCAAGATTGGTAGCGAAGGGTTATGCCCAAAGAGAATGAATCGACTTCACAGAGATATTCACGCTGGTGGTTAAGCAGGTATCTATCAAATTCGTGTTGGCATTGGTTGCCCAATACGATCTTGAGTTGGAACAGATGGATGTGAAGACTGCATTCCTGCATGGGGAATTGGAAAAGCAGATCTACATTAAGCAACCAAAGGGCTACGAAGTTAAAAGGGAAGAGAAAAAGGTTTACAGGTTAATGAAGTCGTTATACAGCCTGAAACAATCGCCTAGGCAATAATATAAAAAATTTGATTCTTTTATGGTGAGTTAAAAATTTACTCGAAGTGAATACGATCACGATGTCTATTACAAGACACAGAATGATGAAAACTCATCATCTTAGTACTGTATGTTGATGATATGTTGATCGCCTGTCATAATATATTTGAAATCAACGTACTGAAGACTCGGTTATCAGGGACATTCGAGATGAAAGATCTGGAGGCTGTAAAGAGAGTTCTCGGTATAGATATACATAGAGACAGGAAGAGGAGCATGCTTTGGTTATCATAGGCAGAATATCTTGAAAAGGTATTGTTCACGTATGAGATGGACCAAGCAAAACCGGTGATCGTTCCCCACGCGGCCCACTTCAAACTTTCTTCATAACAATGTCCTAAATCAAATGAGGAAAAGCAAGTTATGTTTCATGTGCCTTATTTAAATGTGGTTGGCAGTTTAATGTATGTCATGGTCTGTACTAGACCAGATATTTCACAGGCAGTTGGTGTTGTGAGCAGATACATATCAAACCCCGATAAGCAATATTGGGAAGCAGTGAAATGGCTACTTCAATACATTCAAGATACGAAAGACTACGTCTTAACTTTTAAAAAGACAGGGACAAAGTTGATAGAGTATGTGAATTCCGACTACGTGGGCAGTATAGATTCCAGGAAGTCTATTTCAGGGTACTCATTCGTACTAGCAGGTGGAGCAATTAGTCGGATGTTGAAGCTTCAGTTTATGGTGGCTCTTTTCATGACTGAAGCAAAATATATAGCAGTAAGGGAAGCGTTTAAAGAAGGTGTTAGGCTCAGAAACATAATAAATTTGTTGGGACTTCAGCAGGAGGTTGTGCCGGTTAACTGTAATAATGAAAGTGCTATCAATTTGGCTAAAAATTTTGTTTATCACTCATGTACTAAACACATTGATGTTCGTCACCACTTTATCCGACAGGTACTTGAGGAAGAAGGTGTCACACTGGAAAAGATTCACAACAGCATGAATTCAACAGACATGTTCATCAATGTTGTTCCTACAGAGAAGTTCAAGTTGCCTGCAACTTCTTTGGGCTTGACGATAGCGTAAAAGAAGGACAAAGTGTGCACGAGAAGTGTTGATTGAAGCTATGATGTGATGCGGAGATAAGAGAAGAGGGCAGCAAGCTATATGGTTGAAGATTGAAGGCATGGTGGAGATTGTTATCAGACAAATGCCTTAAATCTGTTTTGGGTCTCTCGACCGATCGAGCGCATGGTGGAGATTGTTATCAGACAGATGCCTTAAATCTGTTTTGGGTCTGTTGACCAGTCGAGCACTGCTCGAGTCAAAGTCTAGCGTGCTATTATTTTTGGTATCCGAGCCGCTCGACCACTCGAGGAGATGGCTCGACCGGTCGAGGGGGTTCCTCGACCAGTCAAGGTTACGCAGATCCTGCGTGGAATGCGTAAATTTGAGGCGGTTACTAAACTTTTCCGAACTAGGTGCGTAAGTGGAGTTTCCTAAACTATAAATAGGGGTCCCTAGGGCTATTCTAAGGTATTTTAAAGCTTTATAAAAGTTTTCCAAGGGTTCCTAAAGGGTTATAGGGTTATCAAAGGGTGTAGCAAAGGTAAGATTCGAGGTTATTCGAATCGGGTAAGTCCCCTCGCTTGTAATTTCTATTTCATAGTGAATTTCTGTCGCTTTGTGCCATGATTTTTTTCCCGTAAGGGTTTTTCACGTTAAAACTTTGTGTTATCTTTTGATTGCTTGACGTTATTGGATTGCTATCCTAGATCTAGATCTGTGTGATTCCACAGCACAAATCCCTAACAGATAAGAGGTCTTTTTTAATGGATGAAAATGTCTCTGCTTTTTTTTTTAAAAAAAATAAATCAGAAAAAACCTTTAATATCTTATTTTCTTTTTCTTTAGTAAATAAAAAAGAATAAAAATAAAAATATTAAAAAATAAAAATAAAACAACTTATTTTATATTTTCCCTTCTTTTTCTTAAAAAGTTATTTTATACTTTTGCTTTACTTCTTTTTTCTTAAAAAAGAACAAATAAATCAGACCCAAAAAAAAAATATATACAACTTCAACATACCTTCAGAAAAAATACACTTTATTCTCCTACGTACATTAAACAAACAGCAAAAAAAACAAAAAACCAAAAAAGAAAAGAAAAGAATGAAGTTAGTCCAGCTTAAGTTTAAAACAAACACAAAGAATAGGATGAGTGGGCCCGAATGAATTTCACAGCATGGAAATCGAGGAATGAGTGAAACGTACGACATCTCTCACTGATGGGAGAAGAAGAACAAGGTCAAGCTTCTTCATCTTTATATCTCTATGGGAAGGAAGTTCTCCGTGTTTTGTTCTTTGAATTCAATTCTTCATATTGGGATTTTAACCCCGTAAGTTGTGCTGTGGAGAGGAGCAAGTGGGTGGATCTGGGCTGTTCAAGCCCACTCCATCGGTTTATATGTCTAGGTCCATGTGTGCCTATTTTGATACATGTGCATCTGGGCATAGCACAGGTCAGAGGTTTTATATAGGTCAATTCAGATCATCATGTCATTGCGCCTTTATGCGCATCCACACCAACGAGAGCCATTACATTGCTGGGCCTTTGAACTCTCGCCCAACATGGATTGGGTTGGGCCCAACCCTAGCCCAGCCTGGACGATAATCCGTCTATGAAGGGTTCTGTGGGCCCAACCGTAATGTATGGGTTTTATCTACGCCGTCCATCCATTTTTCTAGATTATTTTTGGATATGAAACCAAAAATGAGCCAGATCCAAGGCTCAAGTGCACCACATAGTGGGGATTGAATTCCCACCGTTAAAAACTTATTGTGAGCGGCAGAAGTTTTGGATCCGTCCCATAGTTGTAGCTCGTACGAAGGTTTCAACGGTGAGTTTCATTCTCGCCACTGCTTCCTGTGGTGCGGTCCACTTGAGCATTGGACCTGCCTAACTTTAAAAAAAGGATCTTTAAAAAAATGGATTTACGGCCTGGATAAAACCCATACATCACGGTGGGCCCCACAGATCCCCTGCCTAGACGCATTAATGCGTCCAGGCGGGGGCAGGAATCAATCCGCTTCCACCGGACACGGCATGGTTCTACCACTAGCTAGATCCTCACCGTTCAAATAACCAATCAATTCAAAGGTTAGGATTGTCTGGTCAATCCAATATTAGGTCAATGCTCCATCTAATCGTGGTTACACATTTTGGATGGTTTGGATTTACATAAAATTTCACCACACGTGCCATAACCAAGTACACGAGAGTTGCCTTCATACACTGCAAGCGCATAAGTCCACTCGGCAACTGTGTCAATCATCCCTGCCATATAACCAAAGCCCATTAAGTGTATGGAGTCCTTCCTATGCAACGACTTGCATTTGGACATGTGATCAATCTATATCATCAGTCTGGACCGTCCATTTGAACGGACCAAATCTTCCTAGGCTACCTTGAAAAATTCATACTGAATTACTGATCGAATGATCGAGTTGCCATCCATTCAATGGGATGCAAAAATGGATGGACAAGATCATCTACAAAAGGTAGGTCCAGTCACTATAATTAACACCAAAGAGTGGACTACAGATAACTAACGGTCCAGATGGTGATGTTGGCTCCAATTAGTCCCCAACATGCAGCAAGGCCAAATTCAAAAATCTGATTTGCTCAACATATATTCTGAAACATCAGCTCATGAAATTTGATTTTATTTGGAATTTTTTATTTGGGCAACAATGTATGCTAATGAAAATGTTTTTTGAATTTCAATGTCTGCTAAAAATCATTTTCTGAATCTAATATAGCATGACGCAGCTATCGATTGTCATCATCGTCATCATCTTATGTATTGTATGACGCAGGGATGAACGTGATGAGGATAACTACCCCGAATCCACGGAGCTTCTCTGGACTCCTCACAGAGACTTCTCGAATCCACGAGGAAAAGAAAGCAGAAAATAGAAATAAATTCTAATAAATTCGAAATTGATTAATTGATGAATAAAAACGAGTTCACAACCTTTTAAATAGGGCTACCAAGCAATGGGAAAGAAATTAGAAGCAAACTACAACTCAAACTCTTAGAATCCGCGACTTACTATAAATAGTAAACTTACTATTTATAGACGGTCGTGATGTCTACTAGTGCGCAAGGTTTTCGGCCAAAAATAGTAAGTGTCCTATTTGGCTTCACCAAACCGTTCTCCTAATTATTCTAAGCTCTTTTCACGTTGGGCACAACTCCTAAAGCCCGACGGATGAAGAGTTATAATCAAACTAAAACTTACTATTTATAGTAAAAACGAAATTAAAACAGGGAAACGACCATCAATCCAGGGGTTTTTCGCAATTCCGGGCTGCGCAACCCGGCATAGCGGGTTGGTTGGCTTCAGTAGCTCGTTCTACCCCAAATCATATATTTTACGTCGGATAACTCATTAGGATTGCAAGATACGCCCGATTTAAGGTTCGATGATCCGGATCGTCGACCGGGCCTTTTCTGATCCATCTTGGCCATGTAATTGTCTGCGACCCGCTCTACATCAGTCTCCTCCACTTCAAAAGAACTCGTCCTCGAGTTCTCGTCATGCTCTGGTTCATGATACTCGGTCAGGTCCGCGACATTGAAAGTCTGTGAGATTGCCATATCATCTGGAAGATCAACAATATAAGCGTTATCATTAATCTTTTGGATGATTGGGACGGGTCCAATCTTCTTATTTTTCAACTTGTTGTACGTCCCGGTCGGAAATCTCTCTTTGCGCAAATGGACCATAACGCGGTCGCCCACCTCGAACACTTTTTGTCGCCGATGCTTGTCCGCTTGTTCCTTGTACTTATCGTTCGAGGCATGTAGCTTGGTCTGCACTTCTGCATGGATGCCCATGATCTTGTCTATGTTCTGTTGTAATGCTCATGCCTGGGTGCTAGGGCAGAGGGACCAAGTCAAGTGTGTGGCGAGGCACTCGTCCGTATATAATCTGGAATGGTGATCTCCCTGTTGAACGGTTCACCATGTTGTTGAATGCAAACTCTGCTTGAGACAAGGCCAAATCCCACTGCTTCGGTTTTTCTCCTGAAATACAGCGAAGGAGGTTTCCCAACGTGCGATTCACAACTTCGGTCTGCCCATCAGTCTGTGGGTGGTAAGCACTGCTGAATTGAAGTCGTGTATCGAATCGATTCCATAAAGTCCGCCAAAAGTGGCTAATGAACTTCGTGTCACGATCGGAAGTAATGGTCTTGGGGACCCCGTGTAGCCGAACGACCTCCCTGAAAAATAAATTCGCCACGTGTGTTGCATCGAGCGTCTTCTTGCATGGGATAAAGTGCGCCATCTTTGAGAAACGATCTACCACCACGAACACCGAATCCATGCCGCGTTGTGTTCGTGGGAGACCAAGCACGAAGTCCATTGATAAATCCTCCCAAGGACCGTTAGGCACAGGTAACGGGGTGTAGAGACCCGTATTCTGAGATTGCCCCTTGGAGGTCTGACAAACATGACAACGTTGTACGGCTTTTCCCACATCACGTACTAACTGCGGCCAGTAATACCGCTCTTCCACAAGAGCTCGCGTTTTGTCTCGCCCCACGTGTCCACCAAGGCCACCCCCATGCAGCTCCTGAATAATCTGCTCCCTCAGAGAACTTTGGGGGATGCACAATCGATTCCCTTTGAAGAGAAAATCGTCCTGTATATGAAGGTCACTGGGGTGAACTTCTTGACACTTCATCCAAGAACCTTTGAAGTCCTCATCCTCGGCATACAACTCCTTGAGACAGTCGAAGCCGACTACCTCGTTGCTTATTGTAACTAGTAGTGATGCACGACGGCTAAGTGCATCAGCCACCTTGTTCTGTTGCCCTGACTTGTGCTTCAGAACGAACGTGAATTCCTATAAAAATGTAACCCATCTAGCATGCACACGATTCACGTTAGTCTGACTATTAATAAACTTTAATGCTTGATGGTCAGTGTACAAAACAAACTCTCTTTGAATCAGATAATGCCGCCAATGTCGCAGCGCCTGAACAACTGCGTACAACTCAAGCTCATAAGTCGACCACTTCTTTCGAGCTTCGCTGAGCTTCTCGCTGTAGAAGGCTACCGGCCTGCCTTCCTGTGATAATACTCCTCCAATTCCAACGTATGAAGCGTCACACTCAACCTCAAACAGTTTGTCGAAATTAGGAAGCACCAAGACCGGTGTTGTAGACAAACGATGCTTGATCTCATGAAAGCTCTTATCAGCTTTATCGGTCCACTGGAACGGTCCTTTTTTCATGCAATCTGTTATAGGCGCGACTATGGTGCTAAAATCTCGCACAAATCGACGATAGAAAGTCGCCAACCCGTGAAAACTCCTCACCTCATGAATGTTTGTCGGGATCGGCCATTCCCTAATAGCTCGCACCTTTTCATCGTCCACACGAATGCCTGTGGACGTTACAACAAATCCTAAAAACAATAGGCTGTCAGTTAAAAAACTACACTTCTTCAAATTGAGGTACAACTTGTTAAGTTGTAGGACCTGTAGCACCTGCCTGAGATGTTTCCTGTGCTCCGCTTCATCCTGGCTATATATCAATATGTCATCAAAATATACTACCACAAATCGGCCAGTGAACGGTTTTAGAACTTGATTCATTAAACGCATAAAAGTACTTGGTGCGTTCGATAGGCCGAAGGGCATGACCAGCCACTCATACAACCCTTCCTTAGTCTTGAATGCCGTTTTCCACTCATCACCGGGTCGAATACGAATCTGATGGTACCCGCTCCTTAGATCTAGTTTAGAGAACACCTTGGCCCCTTCTAACATATCGAGCATGTCGTCCAACCGTGGTATTGGAAACCGATATTTGATGGTAATTTTGTTGATTGCTCGGCTGTCGACACACATGCGCCAGCTTCCATCTTTTTTTGGCGTTAATAATGCTGGTACGGCACATGGGCTCATGCTCTCTCTCAAGAGACCCTTACGGATCAATTCCTCCACTTGCCCCTGAAGTATCTCACACTCCTTCGGACTCATCCGATAATGAGGGCGGTTGGGCAAGCCAGCCCCGGGGACGAGGTCTATGAGATGTTGGATGTCTCTCATAGGGGGCAATCCATCAGGTAAATCTTCAGGCCAGACTTCTTTGAATTTATTTAGCAACAGTCTTAAACTTGGAGGGATATTTAAAGGTTCTTCTTCCTCGCCCTTCACCAATACGGTGTATACCTTGCCGATTTCCTTAGATTCCTCCATGAAATCTCGAATGGTCAAGAGGGAACTCCCCTCCACTTTATAAGCTTCAAGGTGGTTCTCTGGTGCCATAGGGGCAAGGATTATTTTTCGACTATCCTTGATGAATATATAGACATTATCTCGTCCCCGACGGGTCACATCATGATCCGACTGTCAGGGTCGACCGAATAGCATATGATAAGCTTCCATGTCGACCACGTCATAAAATATTTGATCCTTATAATTTTTGTCAATTGAAAATGAGATAGTGCATTATTTAGTTACCTTGGTCTCATTCACCTTTTTTATCCAGCCAATTGAGTACGGGAAAGAATGTTTCGTTGTTAGTAGCTGCAACTTGTCCACCATCACTCTTGAGACGATGTTCTCGCTACTATCATTGTTTATGATCACATCACAAACCTTTCCGTTGACAGTGCACCGAGTAAGAAATATATTTTGTCGTTGTGGATGTAATTCCTTTCGTGGGGCATATAGTAATCGCCTCACAACTAGAAATTCGCCATGATCCTCGCCCGTCACTTCATCGCCACCTGCTATTTCTTCAGTGGTTTGTTCAAGTTCATCAAAGTCATGGTCTTCTTCTGCGGCATCATCTTCAATGCCCCCTTCGTTTATAGTCAAGTGCGGCTGCGGGGCGTTGAGGACAAGTGTTTGATAAGTGGCACAGTTGTTGTTCGACCTTGGCCGAGTATAAGGATTTGGAATCCTACTCGGACTGGCTGTTGGTGCTGCACGTTGAGGTCTAGAAGAGCCGCTCCCGTATCACGGTTCGCGGTTGTAGGAAGTTGAGGTCTTGGATCTTTTCCTCGTGGCAGCATTGGATCTTGCGTGGGACCCGTCATGGGGGTCGATTGAAGGATATGGACGAGCAGAGCTCTTGCAAGTTGTGTTTCGCCTACCCGCCAATTGAATCTTCATCCACGGTCCCGTGTACATCGAACTCGATCTGAATTATCGGCCGCAACCCACCTATAAATCGTGCCACCTTCGGTGACTCAGTTCTGACAGATCGTTTCGTGTAGCCAACCGTTGAAATTCTTAAGTGTACTGTGATGATTCGATTTCCTTGTCTGCAATTTTGATATTTTTTGGAATAATATCTGCTCATAATCGGGAGAAATCGAGATCGAAGAAGACGTCTCATCCGTGGCCATGATGAAATGGGCGCCTTGTTTTGGCGGGCTCGTGAGAGTTGTAATTGTTCCCACCATGCAGAAGCACCAGATTTTAATTTAAATGCTACCAATTTTACCCTTTTATGATCTGGCACGTCCATGTAATCAAAATATCTCTCTACTTCGGCTAGCCAATCGAGAAAATCTTCTATACGTAATAAACCGTTAAAACTAGGAAGTTCAGCCTTACCTCGATAGTCTCTTTCAGCACGATCTAGATGATCACCTCCATGGATTGGTCGTCGAGCAAAACCCTCATTAAGGTCCTCGTCGCTAGAACTTGAATCATCTGGTGTAGCCCTACGGTTTGCCATTGGTAGTGCTCTACGAAAATCGGGATTGTGTCGTACAGCAACCATGGGTGGTGGAGCCACCATGGGTGGTGGAGCACCGCCTAGGGCTCGGGGCGGAAGTAGCGCATCCGCAAGACGGTCGAGAGTTGCCTGCAGCCCTTGCATGGTCAACTGACTCTCCCGGTGGAAAGCTTCCATTCTTTCCGAAAGATAACGAATCCCTGGATCACCGTCCACAGGATTTTGATTCATACCTTCGTTGTTTGCCATCGGCCCAAGGAAAATCCTCGCTTTGATACCAATTGACGCAGGGATGAACGTGATGAGGATAACTACCCCGAATCCACGGAGCTTCTCTGGACTCCTCACAGAGACTTCTCGAATCCACGAGGAAAAGAAAGCAGAAAATAGAAATAAATTCTAATAAATTCGAAATTGATTAATTGATGAATAAAAACGAGTTCACAACCCTTTAAATAGGGCTACCAAGCAATGGGAAAGAAATTAGAAGCAAACTACAACTCAAACTCTTAGAATCCGCGACTTACTATAAATAGTAAACTTACTATTTATAGACGGTCGTGATGTCTACTAGTGCGCAAGGTTTTCGGCCAAAAATAGTAAGTGTCCTATTTGGCTTCACCAAACCGTTCTCCTAATTATTCTAAGCTCTTTTCACGTTGGGCACAACTCCTAAAGCCCGACGGATGAAGAGTTATAATCAAACTAAAACTTACTATTTATAGTAAAAACGAAATTAAAACAGGGAAACGACCGTCGATCCAGGGGTTTTTCACAATTCTGGGGTTGGTTGGCTTCAGTAGCTCGTTCTACCCCAAAATCATATATTTTACGTCAGATAACTCATTCCGGATTGCAAGATACGCCCGATTTAAGGTTCGATGGTCTGGATCACTTCTGTCGTCGACCGGGCCTTTTTTGATCCATCTTGGCCATGTAACTGTCCGCGACCCGCTCTACATCAGTCTCCTCCACTTCAAAAGAACTCGTCCTCGAGTTCTCGTCATGCTCTGGTTCATGATACTCGGTCAGGTCCGCGACATTGAAAGTCTGTGAGATTGCCATGTCATCTGGAAGATCAACAACATAAGCGTTGTCATTGATCTTTTGAATGATTGAGACGGGTATAATCTTCTTATTTTTCAACTTGTTGTACGTCCCGATTGGAAATCTCTCTTTGCGCAAATAAACCATAACGCGGTCGCCCACCTCGAACACTTTTTGTCGCCGATGCTTGTCCGCTTGTTTCTTGTACTTCTCGTTCGAGGCATGTAGCTTGGTCTGCACTTTTGCATGGATGCCCATGATCTTGTCTGCCATATGTTCTGCTGTAATGCTCGTGCCTGAGTGCTTGGGCAGAGGGACCAAGTCAAGTGTGTGGCGAGGCACTCGTCCGTAGATAATCTAGAACGGTGATCTTCCTGTTGAGCAGTTCACCATGTTGTTGAATGCAAACTCTGTTTGAGACAAGGCCAAATCCCACTGCTTCGATTTTTCTCTTGAAATACAGCGAAGGAGGTTTCCCAACGTGCGATTTACAACTTCGGTCTGCCATCAGTCTATGGGTGGTAAGCACTTCTGAATTGAAGTCGTGTATCGAATCGATTCCATAAGGTCCGCCAAAAGTGGCTAATGAACTTCGTATCACGATCGGAAGTAATGGTCTTGGGGACCCCGTGTAGCCGTACGACCTCTCTGAAAAATAAATTCACCACGTGTGTTGCATCGAGGGTCTTCTTGCATGAGATAAAGTGCGCCATCTTGGAGAAACGATCTACCACCACGAACACTGAATCCATGCCGCGTTGTGTTCGTGGGAGACCAAGCACGAAGTCTATTGATAAATCCTCCCAAGGACCATTAGGCACAGGTAACGGGGTGTAGAGGCCCGTATTCTGAGATTGCCCCTTGGAGGTCGGACAAACATACAACATTGTGCGGCTTTTCCCACATCACGTACTAACTGCTGACAATACCGCTCTTCCACAAGAGCTCGCGTTTTGTCTCGCCCCACGTGTCCACCAAAGCCACCCCATGCGGCTCCCGAATAATGCTCCCTCGAGAGAACTTTGGGATGCACAATCGATTCCCTTTGAAGAGAAAATCGTCTCGTATATGAAGGTCAGTGGGGTGAACTTCTTGACACTTCATCCAAGAACCTTTGAAGTCCTCATCCCTCGGCATACAACTCCTTGAGGCAGTTGGTCAAAGCCGACTACCTCGTTGCTTATTGTAACTAGTAGTGATGCCGCCTGCGGCGCTAAGTGCATCACCACCTTGTTATTGACTTGTGCTTGAGCGACGTGAATTCTGTAAAAAGCAAACCCATCTAGCATGCACCACACGATTCACGTTAGTCGACTATTAATAAACTTTAATGCTTGATGGTCATTGTAAAAAACAAACTCTCTTTGAATCGAGATAATGCGCCACGCCATCGCGTGCGCGATAACTCGAAGCTCATAAGTCGAGAGCTTTGACTTTCGAGCCACGAGCTGTCTGAGAGCGTAAGATGTAGGCTACCGGCTCTGGCTGCCTCGTTGTGATAATACTCCTCCAATTCCAACGTATGAAGCGTCACACTCAACCTCAAACAATTTGTCGAAATTAGGAAGCACCAAGACCTGTGGACACACGATGCTTGATCTCATGAAAGCTCTTATCGGCTTTATCGGTCCACTGGAATTTGGAACGGTCCTTTTTCATGCAATCTGTTATAGGCGGACCTCTGGTGCTAAAATCTCGCACATCGACGATAGAAAGTCGCCAACCCGCGTGAAAACTCCTCACCTCATGAATGTTTGTCGGGATCGGCCATTCCTAATAGCTCGCACCTTTTCATCGTCACACGAATGCACTGGACGTGTTACAACAAATCCTAAAAATAATAATAGTTAAAAACTACACTTCTTCAAATTGAGGTACAACTTGTTAAGTTGTAGGACATGTAGCACCTGCCTGAGATGTTTCCATCGATCTCAAATATGCTATGATTATCAATCAATATGTCATCAAAATATACTACCACAAATCGGCCAGTGACGGTTTTAGAACTTGATTCATTAAACGCATAAAAGTACTTGAGTGCGTTCGATAGGCCGAAGGGCATGACCCGACCACTCATACAACCCTTCCTTAGTCTTGAATGCCGTTTTCCACTCATCAACGGGTCGAATACGAATCTATGGCCGCTCCTTAGATCTAGTTTAGAAAACACCTTAGCCCCTTCTAGCATATCGAGCATGTCATCCAACCGTGGTATTGGGAACCGATATTTGATGGTAATTTTGTTGATTGCTCGGCTGTCGACACACATGCGCCAGCTTCCATCTTTTTTTGGCGTTAATAATGCTGGTACGGCACATGGGCTCATGCTCTCTCTCAAGAGACCCTTACGGATCAATTCCTCCACTTGCCCCTGAAGTATCTCACACTCCTTCGGACTCATCCGATAATGAGGGCGATTGGGTAAGCTAGCCTCAGGGACGAGGTCTATGTGATGTTGGATGTCTCTCATGGGGGGCAATCCATCAGGTAAATCCCCATGCCAGACTTCTTTGAATTCGTTTAGCAACAGTCTTAAACTTGGAGAGATATTTGAGGGTTCCTCTTCCTCGCCCTTTACTATTACGGCGTATACCTCGCCAGTTTCCTTGGATTCCTCCATGAAATCCCGAATGGTCAAGAGGGAACTCCCCTCCACTTTAGAGGCTTCAGGGTGGTTCTCTGGTGCCATAGGGGCAAGGATTATTTTTCGACTATCCTTGACGAATACGTAGACATTATCTCGTCCCCGATGGGTCGCATCACGGTCCGACTGCCAGGGTCGACCGAGTAACATATGACAAGCTTCCATATCGACCACGTCACAAAGTATTTGATCTTTATAATTTTTGCCAATTGAAAACGAGATAGTGCATTGTTCAGTTACCTTGGTCTCATTCACCTTTTTTATCCAGCCAATAGAGTATGGGGAAGGATGCTTCATCGTTGGTAGCCGCAACTTATCCACCATTACTCTCGAGACGATATTTTCGCTACTACCACTGTCTATGATCACATCATAGACCTTTCCGTTGACGGTGCACCGAGTACGAAATATATTATGTCATTGTAGATGTAATTTCTTTCGTGGGGCATACAGTAATTGCCTCACAACTAGAAATTCACCACGATCCTCGCTCATCACTTCATCGCCACCTGTTATTTCTTCAGTGGTTTGTTCATGTTCATCAAAACAATGGTCTTCTTCTGTAGCCTCATCTTCAGTGCCTCCTTCGTTTATAGTCAAGTGTGCTGCAGGACGTTGAGGACAAGTGTTTGATAAGTGGCCTGGTTGGCCACAGTAACAATTATTCGACCTTTGCCAAGCATAAGGTTTTGGAATCCTACTCGGACTCGCTGTTGTGGGTGCTGCACGTTGAGGTTTGGATGAGCCGCTCCTTGTATCACGGTTTGCGGTTGTAGGAAGTTGAGGTACTATGTCTTTTCCTCATAGCAGCACTGCATCCTGCGTGGGACCCGTCATGGGGGTCGAGTTGAAGGATATGGACGAGCAGGAGCTCTTGCAAGTTATGTTTCTGCCCTACCAGCCAATTGAACTGCTTCATCCACGGTCCCGACTGGGTACATCTGATCTCGATCCTGAATTATCGGTCGCAACCCACCTATTAATCGTGCCACCTTCTGTGACAGATTCTGCAGATCGTTTCGTGTAGCCAACCGTTGAAATTCTTTGGTGTAATCTGTGTATGGCTCCTTAGCCATAATTTTGATATTTTTGGAATAATATCTGCTCATAATCAGGGAGAAATCGAGATCGAAGAAGACGTCTCATCCGTGGCCATGATGAAATGGGCGCCTTGTTTTGGCGGGCTCGTGAGAGTTGTAATTGTTCCCACCATGCGGAAGCACCAGATTTTAATTTAAATGCTACCAATTTTACCCTTTTATGATCGGCACGTCCATGTAATCAAAATATCTCTCTACTTTGACTAGCCACGAGAAAATTTTTATACGTAATAAACCGTTAAAAGTAAGAAGTTCACCTTACCTCGATAGTCTCTTTCGGACGATCTAGATGATCACCTCCATGGATTGGTCGTCGAGCAAAACCCTCATTAAGGTCCTCGTCGCTAGAACTTGAATCATCTGGTGTAGCCCTACGGTTTGCCATTGGTAGTGCTCTACGAAAATCGGGATTGTGTCGTGCAGCAACCATGGGTGGTGGAGCCACCATGGGTGGTGGAGCACCGCCTAGGGCTCGGGGCGGAAGTAGCGCATCGGCAAGACGGTCGAGAGTTGCCTGTAGCCCTTGCATGGTCAATCGACTCTCCTGGAAAGCTTCCATTCTTTCAAAGATAACGAATCCCTGGATCACCGTCCACGGGATTTTGATTCATACCTTCGTTGTTTGCCATCGGCCGAGGAAAATCCTCGCTTTGATACCAATTGATGCAGGAGGATGAACGTGATGAGGATAACTACCCCAGAATCCACGAGCTTCTCTGGACTCCTCACGAGACTTCTCGAATCCACGAGGAAAAGAAAGCGAGAAAATAGAAATAAATTCTAATAAATTCGAAATTGATTAATTGATGAATAAAAACGAGTTCACAACCCTTTAAATAGGGCTACCAAGCAATGGGAAAGAAATTAGAAGCAAACTACAACTCAAACTCTTAGAATCCGCGACTTACTATAAATAGTAAACTTACTATTTATAGACGGTCGTGATGTCTACTAGTGCGCAAGGTTTTCGGCCAAAAATAGTAAGTGTCCTATTTGGCTTCACCAAACCGTTCTCCTAATTATTCTAAGCTCTTTTCACGTTGGGCACAACTCCTAAAGCCCGACGGATGAAGAGTTATAATCAAACTAAAACTTACTATTTATAGTAAAAACGAAATTAAAACAGGGAAACGACCATCAATCCAGGGGTTTTTCGCAATTCCGGGCTGCGCAACCCGGCGTAGCGGGTTGGTTGGCTTCAGTAGCTCGTTCTACCCCAAAATCATATATTTTACGTCAGATAACTCATTCCGGATTGCAAGATACGCCCGATTTAAGGTTCGATGGTCTGGATCACTTCTGTCGTCGACCGGGCCTTTTCTGATCCATCTTGGCCATGTAATTGTCTGCGACCCGCTCTACATCATTGTATATTGTGCAAATCCTTCAATAGACCATGCACTAAAGAATATCTACCTCATAAGAACATCTAAATCAGTAAACCTGCACTTTTCAATATCCAATGTCGACCATTGCAGGCAAATAGAAAACAATGGGGATTTTTGGAGCATCTCGCATCCAAGGTTGTACCCAACATACCAACGGTCTAGATCACTGCACCGCTGGCCCTATCCACTGCGCAACAGAAGAATAACCTATTGCAGAAACACTAATCTCTTCCATGAGTGGGAAGAGACAGAAGCTCCTGCCCGTCACCGGCGAACGGTGATATAGCCCGCCGCTCTACTAGCACGTAAAGTTTTACATGTGCTACGGATGTGGCACGTGCAACACCACGTGGAGAGAGGACGGAGGAACGAAATAGGGGAGAGGGAGGAGGATCGGGCGTTGTGTTTCGGGAGAGTTATTATGTTACGTATGTACATGACGACGGTCGATACAATGCGGATGCGGGGATTACTGCAGCGGATTGGCTGGTGGACCACACATCAGCTATATAGCTGATGTATTGACGTCAGCAAGTTCTGTAGGTCCATCATGAGGTATTTATTATATCCAAACCGTTCATCCATTTTCTGAGATCGTCTTAAGTCTTGAGAAGAAAAATAAGACATATATAAAGATCAAGTGAACCACACTAAAAAAATGTTGGGGGATTGAACGTCTACCATTGAAACCCTTTTGGGTTCACTGAAGTTTTCGATCAGTATGAAATTTTTTTTTCCCATTCATCCAGGTATTTTTGACCTTATGAACAGATTGGATCGAAAATAAACGTTACGGTGGGCCCTACAAAAATTTTAACAGTGAAAATCATTATCTCCGCTAATATTTTTGGCGTGGTCCATTTGATCTTTGGATATAATTCATTTTTTTATAATATCTAAAATGATCTCAGAAAATGGATGAATGGTGCGGATATAATAAATAAGTCATTATAGGCCCATATAACTTTGGTCTCCTTTGAACCGCTCGTAAAACTCGGAGCTCGAGGAGCCTAAGCGCTCGTCTTCGCAGAAACGGATTGGCTACTTCCCCTGCCACCAGCCAATGGCTGTGGGCGGTGCTATGTGGGCCCCATCATGATGTATGTGTTTCCTCCATTCCGTCCATCTATTTTTCTAGATCAATTTATGGTAGTAAAAGAAATAAATATATCCCAGTCTCAAGTGGACCACATTACAGGAAACAGTGTTGAATGAAACTTTTTACAGGCTATAAAAGTATTGAATCAAGTTGATCTTTTTTTTTTCCCTTCATCTTGGTCTGTATGAACTTATCAACAGATTAGATGCCAAATAAACAGTACAGTGGACCTCAGGAGGATTTAAATGATGGATATCTAATCACTATTGTTTTCCTGTGGTGTTGTCCACCTTAAATTTATATCTAATTTTTGGGATAAGTACCTAAAATGATATTTAAAAATGGATGAACGGAATGGATGAAATAAATACATCATGGTGGGGCCAAAGAACAACGACCATCAGCGCCAGGCTGGTGTCAGGGGGAGTAGCCAACCCGTTTCCCTCTTCGCACGACACGTACCTACACCGGCTATATAGCTGATGTGTGGTACACCATCCAATCCGCTTCCTGGGCACACCGTAATCTCTGTCTTATATCCACGCTATCCATCTGTATCGATGGACAGTAAGCTGTACGACGAGTGCTCCTGTGGGATTCACTGTGATGTATCTGTTGTAATGTGGTCCACTTGAGATTGAGATATACCTCATTTTTTCTTTTATGCTATAAAATGATCTATAAAAATAGATGGACGGAATGGATGAAACACATAAATCATAGTGGGGCCCACAGAGCACCAACCAACAGCCAATGGCTGGTGGCAGGGGGAGTAGCCAATACGTTTCCATTCTTGTCGCTTACGAATGAACCATCAGTGCCGAGTTCAGTGGGTCCGTATGTACCAAATCTCGATGTGTGATTGGAGTCCGTTCCTAAAATGAGATAGAATGCTAATGCAAGCACACCACACGGTAAAATCTATATAAGATGAAATACTCTGCCCTCGGGATATTACATAAGAGGAGACCTCACAAAAGAGGTTATGGTTGATAAATGGTTCCCTGCAGGTTTGTCCATCTCAACATCTATTTCTAATATTGGACCTAGATATACTCAATACCTGACCTTCTTATATTCTAAGGATCTGCCTTTGGGCCATGAATTTTGTTTACGTACGCATCAGAGAAGAGAATAGAGAAGAGTAGATTGATGTTTTGCAAGGCACATATTGTGCACAAGCAGTGGGTATGTGGTGTGTGCGCGTTACGTAGTGTACGTGCTATAGAGAAGGGTTAGCTCTAGGAAGCATCAATATCAAAGTAACGGAGTCATCGAACTAGTTCAATACGAGTCCGATTGAAGTTGGGATTTGAGTCGAGTCGAGCTCAAGCAAGCTCGAACTCAGTTCGAAATCCAGGTCCAAAAAACAGCTTCCAATCGAGTTAAATTGAGCTTTTTCATATCGAGTCGAGCGAGCTAACCAAGCTAACTCAGTTCATGTACACCCCTAGTACTAGTTTTATCTAAGGTAGTCTTCAACTTCACAAGTCTAAGGTAGTCTTACAATTTTACAATTTCAATCTAGTAAGAGTTTCAAAACAATTGATAGTATCCTCTTTGCAACTGTCTCTTAATTTTTAGTTTTGCAAACTTAGGTAGTGCCAACGAGTGATCAAGAAGTCCATGACCTACATCAGCTGCCTCTCTTATAGTTGAGAGAAGTTCTGGCCTAGAGTCTCCTCAGGTGGGAGAGTGCATCTCATAAGTTGAAGAACTACCCACGCAAGTAGATAATTGATTTAGCAGTTCAATTGGGCCCGTTTTGATACCACCAAATAAGTTAACTTTCTATTTACAATAGTAGATAAGTAATACTTAAAAATACTTAATTACTCTAATTAAATTTTTTAACTTTTCTACTTTTTATGAGTTATTGAAAAGAAGCTGGTTATTTACCAAACATACTCATCCTCTTAACAAGTAAAAACTAAGATAAGTTCCTAATAGCATATGTAACCTATCTTAAGCAACTTACTATATACTTACTCTTGCTTGGGTGGTAGAATCTTAGGAGTTTCAACGCCCGGTTAAGGGTTTGAGTATCCATAGGTGGTGAAATCCCACTACTCACACGAGTGTGTGGGGGGGGGGTGTGTGCGTGTTTTTTTTTTTTCTACTATCCAAATAGGCACAGAAAAGTAACTGTTTTTACTATCCTGATAATTAAGCTACTTATTACGATAATTAAGTTTGATTAACTATTAATTATAAATACTTATTTACTAAATAAAAAATAAGAAAATTTAAGCATCTCAGCCATTTTATTTTGCTTTTTAACTTTTCTAAAAAGTCCAGAGCTATCTGACAAATAACCCCTGTTCCAGCAGGAAAAGTGTCTTGCCGCAGCACGACTAGTGGTATAATCGTCTTCCTCTGCAACACGTGCGTTGTCGCGGTGCCAGTAGCCTCCATTCCAGGAAACGGATTGGCTACTCCCCTTGCCACCAGCCAATGGCTGGTGGTCGGTGCTCTGTGGGACCCACCATGATGTATGTGTTTCATCCATGCCGTCCATATAGTTTTCTAGATTATTTTATGTTATGAGACCAAAAATGAGGTATATCTCAATCTCAAGTGGATCACGTTACAGGAAACAGTGTTGAATGAATTTAGACCATTAAAAACTATTTGGGAGCCATTAAAGTTTTGGATCAAGCTGATCTTTGTTTTTTTCCCTTCATCTGGGTCTGTATGACCTAATCAACAGATTGGATGTCAAATAAACAGTACAGCGGGCCTTAGGAGGATTTTAATGGTGGATATCCAATCAATATTGTTTTCCTGTGGTGTGGTCCAACTGAAATTTATATCCCTTTTCTCTTTGGGATCAAGCCTAAAATGATCTTAAAAAATGGATGAACAGAATGGATGAAACACATACATCATGGTGGGTCCCACAGAGCACCTACTAGCAAATCCGTTTCCGACCCAAAATGGCCTATTTGTGGAATAAAATTACTGCGGATTGGGTGCGACCCTAGATCCAGCCAAATGCGTGCACCCCTGTCTGTGGGGACTACCTCGATGTATCTGCCGTCCATCAGTTTTTCCAGATTATTTTAGAGGATGGTATCAAAAATGACACAGAAAAAAACTCAGATGGACTACATTATAGGGATTGAATTCCCACGATAAAAAACTTCTTGGGGCCATAAAAATTTTGGATCAAACTGATTTTTGTGTTTTTCCTTGGTCCATGTCTGTGTAACCTTACCAAAAGGTAGGATAAAAAATAAGCATGACGGTGGACCTTAGGAAGTCTTTAATGGTCGGTGCTCATTGAAATATTTTTCCTTTTGTGTGATCCAACCGAGACTTATATATTCTTCATTTTTTAGACCATGCCTTAAAATGAGATGAAAAAACTGATGGACGGAGTGGATATAACACATACATGGATATAGGGTCAGGACCCGCGTCCGGGTCGCACCTAATCGGCATCCAACAGAATAAACTTTTTTTCTTTCCACACATTTATGAATGGTTGTGCACTGTACTTTCATCCAGCAAGGGAACAGCAGTGCAAATGACGTGGCAACACGTGAGTTAACGGTGGTGCAAATGACGTGGCAACACGTGAGTGAACAGTGGCAGGGTACGAATGACGTGGAAACACGTAGGTTTTCCTTTTGGAACACTCGGGACTCTGCTTCAGTAGTAATCCCTCCTTGGTACTGGTCAGGTGCTGGAAAAGCTATGTGAGCCCCACCATCTGTCTTATCCATGCAGTCCATTCATTTTTACCACTAATTTTAAAGTATGGACATAAAAATAAGGTAGATTTAAATCTCAAGTGAACCACACCACAGGAAGCAGTGATTAAATGCCCATAATAAATAACTTCCAGGACTACTGTAATCCAGGTCACACAGACCTTGATGAATTCAATCCCGCTGTACGGATTGAATCCCCACCATTAAAAGCTTCTTAGGGCCATAAAAATTTTGGATCAAACTTCTTTTTGTGTATTTCTTACCTTATCAGAGGCGAAATAAATATCACGGTGTACCCTAATAAGTCTTAAATGGTTGGTGTTCACTCAAAAATGTTTTCTTTAGTGTGGCCCACCTGAGATTTTTAGCTGTTTCATTTTTTGGATCATATTTTAAAATGAGCTGGCAAAATTGCTAAACGGAGTGGATATAACACATATAGAGCTAGGTCCCATGGTCAGGGCCGCACCTACTTGGCTGCAATCAGGGCGCACTTAATCCGCATCCGACAAATTCTTTTTTTTCTAAGTACTACTAAAATTAATGGTGGTGCACTGCCCAGCAAGTAAAGGGTTGTGCAAATGACATGGCAACACGTACGTTATCCATTTGGAACACTCAGGGTCAACTTCATTAGTTATATGGTCGGTACGGAAAAGCTTTGTGTACCTATTATGATATATGTCTCTTATTTACCTCTCAATTATTTTTCATGACGTGGGTGAAAAACAAGAGGGAAATTTAAATTTCACATAAAACACACCGTAGGAAATAATTGTGATTGAATGACCATAGTAAATAACTTCCTCTCGTCCATTATAATGTTTAATTGCCATCTAATATGTTAATTAGGTCATCCAGTCCTAGATGAATGGAAAACTTAAATATTAGATTGATCCAAAACTTTTATACCTTTGAGAAGTTTTTAATGATGGGCACTCAATCACCCGATGTGATCAATCTGAGATTTAGATCTGCCTTGTTCTAGGGCCTATGTCCTGAGATGATTAGAAAAAATTGGATGAATTGCGTTGATAAAACACATACATCATGGACGGCTTTTTCCAGCACTGACTGGTACCTGGTAGTGAATCGGAATCCGAACATTCAAGCAGAGAATATTAGATTTGTGGTGATGGGAGCATTCTCATACGTCGCACGTGGAAATGAGGCACGCAGATGCCATCTCTCAAACTCCAGCTGCTTAGACGCAGAGAGCGACTAATATACTTCAAGTGCCATTTCAAAACGAAATCAGATTGATTAATGAGCTACTCAGTAGGCTTTTATTGTAATAGGAATACTCTGATGGGCCCACCGTGAATATATGCGGTTTATCCAAGCCATCCATCCGTTTTTTCAGATCATTTTAAGTGATGATCCCAAAACTGAAGTATATCCGAAGCTCAAGTGGACTACACAATAGGAAGCATTGAGAATAATGATTTCCACCGTTGAAACCTTCCTAAGACCCACATTGATTTTTATTTGTCATCTAACATGTTCGTAAGATTACACACAAGAATTTTTCAATGATATACATTCAATTCACACTGTTTCCTGTGGTGTGGTCCATTTGAGCTTTTGATATGATTCATTTTTGGTTTCAAGACTTAAAATTATCTAGTAAAATAAATTGACAGAGTGGATAAAACACATAAATCACGGTGGGCCCCACGTAGATTACTCAGTACGCAGTCGGCTTACTTTCAAAACTGGCCGCGACTGCCCAAACAAAATATCGTAAATAATTTATTACCTTCTAAAGATACATTAAAACATTGCCTTCTATTAAATAATTTTTTTAAAAAAATAATATAAAAAAAATCAGAAAGAAAATAATGGACCGTTAAACATCTATCATTATCCAGTTGGCTCCTCTGAGTTGGATTAAAATAATTGCTCATATTTCAAATGATTCCAAGCCATTTGCGCTATTTATACCCGTCCCTTCCATGGCGAATGAAAATCTCATTCAAGATTGTCCAGTTCTCCTGAGGTTTGGTCCTCGTTCAGATATTACTTTGTGCGGAAAATGGCTGATAAACTGCGGTTGGCAATAGGGATAATGGGTATTAAAATTCTCTCCTTTTTCTTTTTTTCTTTTTTTTTTTTCCAAACGCCATTCATATCTTTATGAAATGTGTCGAAGATTGTTATAATCATTTGTCTTTGGTCTGTGGTTTTTGCAGGAAATGCCACTTCTTTGATGCTTTATGCAGCACCTGTGTAATTAGAACAGTCGATTATTACTATTTTGTTGTTTTAACTTTAAATTATTTCAGGACTTTTTTATGTTTTTTTTAAATGTTCTTCCAGATTAACTTTCAAGAAGGTCATTAGGAATGGAAGCACTGAAGAATTTTCCTGCATCCCATACATCATAGCTTTTTTCAATTGCCTTCTATATACCTTATATGGTTCGCCGGTTGTGAGCATCGGGTGGGAGAACTTTCCAATCATCACCGTTAACGGGCTCGGGATTCTTCTAGAGTTCTCATTCATCCTCACCTATTTCTGGTTCACCTCAACTAATAGAAAGGCAAGATTCTTTTTTTATTTTTTTATTTTTTTTAAACTCATGTACTAATGAAATCGTTATCTTATGGGTGGCTGCAGAAGCTGGTATTGCTGATGTTGGTGACCGTTGCTGTAGTGTTTTGCACCACTGCATCAGTATCAACATTGGTATTTGATGATCATCGTCATCGTAAAGCACTTGTCGGATGCATTGGACTCGTGTCCTCTGTAGCCATGTATGCGTCTCCCCTCATAGCTATGGTACGTCCTCTTACTTTAACTTCATCCCAGATTTTCAATATTCACGCGCACATCTTTGAAGAATCTGCTTACCAGAGAGGAATTGCAAACTAACCACATAAGAGAAAGGAAACACCCTAGAGGCAGAACATAGGTGCCGACCTCTCCGCCACCAATACAGAAACTCATGTTTGTTGTGATTTGATTGGGTCACATCATCAAACACTGCATTTGATGCAGTAGTGCTGACAATGTTAATGATAGCTTGACCAATTACCATGCTGCACGAAAACAGAAGTTTCTTGTCCATGGCAAACAGAGGATCCAAATTCCTCTTAGAATACATAATTTTAAAAATCCCATAAAATTCTTTATATATAGATGCGGTCAACATTTTCTAAGTAGGGCTAACCACATAAGAGAAAGAAAACACTCCGGAGCTAGAATATAGGTGCTGACCTCTCACGCCACCAACACAAAAACTCATGTTTGTTGCGATTTGATTGGGTCACATCATCAAACATTGTGTTTAATGTAATAGTGTGGACAATGTCAATGATAGCCTGACCAATTGTGATGCTACACGAGAACAGAAGTTTCTTGTCCATGGCAAACAGAGGATCCAAATTCCTTTTAGAATCCGTAATTTTAAAAATCCTATAAAAAATTTTATAGATTCAGTCAACATTTTCTAAGTAGGGCTAATCATGTAAGAGAAATGGAACACTACATAGCCAGAACATAGGTGCCGACCTCTCCACCACCAACACATAAACTCATATTTGTTGCAATTTGATTGGGTCATATCATCGAACACTACATTTAATGCAGTAGTGCTGACAATATCAATAATGGCCAGACCAATTACGATGCTGCAGCAAAACAGAAGTTTCTTGTTCACAGCAAACAGAGGATCCCAAATCCTTTTAGAATTATTAAATTTAAAAATCCCATAAAATTCTTTATAGACTCGGTCAACATTTTCTAAGTGGGCTGACCCACCATGCGCGGCTGGAGTCCGGCCTCTTACTTCAAAATATTGCAGGCCGGGCTTGGATGGAGGTTGGCCAGGCCCTGACTCGGCCGTTGACATCCTTATTTATAAGTCATCCATTTCTTGTGGCCAATGTGGATGAATGGTATAGCCGTACTCTCTGCGCAAGCACGTACACTACATACACACACATTAGGGATGATAAAAAGCTTATGATTTTGTTATGGAAATATGAATTGCAGAGGCGAGTAATAGATACAGAAAGCGTTGAATTCATGCCTTTCCATCTGTCCCTGTTCTCGTTCATGACCAGCTCCC
Organism: Magnolia sinica; assembly: GCF_029962835.1. Classification (NCBI taxonomy): domain Eukaryota; kingdom Viridiplantae; phylum Streptophyta; class Magnoliopsida; order Magnoliales; family Magnoliaceae; genus Magnolia; species Magnolia sinica. The sequence continues at coordinate 2,169,563 of NC_080577.1, forward strand.
TGTGGATGACATATGGCCTCTTGGGACGCGATCTATTTCTTGTAGTAAGTATATCCACTTTCAATACAGAAAAAGCAAATCATAGGATATAGACAACCTATGGTTTTTTCACCTTCCAATCAAAGGACGGCTAGGATCATTCCTCTTGGATGAATTTCTAGCCACGGACCATAGACGGCAGTACACAAAAGGTGAACCGTTGATGTGGAAGGGTGTTTGTATCATATGATTTGTTTCCACTCAAGGGTGTTTGGATAGTAAGTTACTTAAAATAAGCTACTTATGCCTCAAGTAGCTTATCTTTATTTCTACTTATTAAAGTGTAGTAATTAAGTAACTCTAATTTTTTTTTAAAAAAAGTTACTTATAATTAATTATAAACCAAACTTACTTATTTCAAATAAGTTCCTTATCTATTACTGTAAGTAGAAAAAATAAGTGGTATCCAAACGGGCCCTTACAAAAGTTATTACTGAATAACTGAACTTTGTATTGGTTTGCCAGTCACCGAATCTGTTGGGCAGCCCGTTGTGCTTCCTGCAGCTGGTGTTATACTGCAGGTACAGGAAAAAGAGTGAAAGTTGGCCTCAAGACGATCTAAGGATTAAGCTTACTTTTTCTTAGGGTTATATATTTTGGAATGTATGGAGAGTTTATACAGTGCTTATGGTTTTCATTTGAATGAGATTGGATCATCTTAATTTTATGATGATTTGGGTTTGAACATTGATTGGATCATACTTGCAGAGAATGTGGGCCCCAAGCAGCCAAAGGTCGACAGAGCAAAGACGGGCTGGAAGGAAACAGACATGAATTGCCCGCGCCCCTTCTGCTAGGCAGATGTGGGGCCCGACAAGATGTCTGAATGACATCCACTCCGTCCATCAGTTTAGCCACATGAGTAAAAAAATGAGGTAGATCCAAGTTAAGTGGCGCATGCCATAAGAAATGGTGGATATTGGACGTCCACCATGGAAACTTTGGTGGGGTCACTTTTTCACTTCACACCTAGTGGGAGTAACTTAATGGTTTAGATGGTGTGTAAAAATCATAGTGGGCACTGGGACAGTTTTAGCAGTGGGTGTTTCCATAATCAGTTGTGTGGCCCACTTGAGTTTCAGATTTACTTCATTTTTTAGGCCCGAGTATTAGCAGAAGTAATGGACAGTGCATTTATAGCATACCGCGACCACCACAGATATTCCGCTGTGGGAAGCACAAGGAAGCCGCAACTGAAGGAAATGCCGCATCACCTCAAGAATGTGGTGCTGAGACTCGCCAAGCACAGGGCCACAAGTTAGTGTAGAGGGAGATGCCAGGCCTATATTTTGAAAATGATGAAACTCGAAGTGTGACTATTGCCTGACGTGCATAGGAGACTTGATGTGGAAGATCGATTCCCTCGTCCACCAACTTAGCTACCCTCTGCCTGGTCCAAGGCTAAAAAATAGGCCCTAGACCTAATTTAAAACTCAAGGGCAGGTTCCTCTCTTAATTATTCCTAAGAAAATAGAGTTTTTTGCTGATATATTAAAGGAAGATATTTGCATGTGATTTTTACAAGGCCCACTGTGATGATTATATGAAATTCACTCCAACCAATGGATGCACAGCAATTTTTAAGCATGACGTGTCTAACATTTTAAGTCTATTGGTGATTTAGTTAGACTATACCATGGGAAAGAATTTGGAGGGTGAGTATTGCCAAGTTCATTGTTTCCAATCACGTGAACCACCTGAATCATGAACAAAGTTGGTTTTGGACCTTGGGCTTAACATGGGTTGACCCACCCTCTGGTTGAGGTGAATTTTATATAAATATCATGGTGGGCCCATCCAAGCTACTAGCCAAAATAGCTTAGGTCATGCATACAATGGGGCCCACCTAAGTAAAGCCCATTTGCTTACACGCTCACCCAAGCGTTTTTCTCAAGAAGGAAGTGGAATGGTAATGAGTTGACTTTTTGAGAACGTTTTTTTTTTTAATGAGTTGACTTTTTGAGGTCGTTTTTTTTTTTTTTTTTAAAGTATTTGAATATAAATCACATGTGTGTGTATCAGCAAAATTCCCTTTTAAGTATATTTTTGTAAAATTCATTTAGAGATCATGGAAATAAAGGTATTGCAAATACTTATTTCGCTGTGTTTTGAAATCTCAATAAAATATTATGATTTTCATATAATTCAAATGAAATATATATATATATTTTTTAAATTCATTTTTTAAGACAAAACACATACACATATAACAAAGGTGTTACTAGACTACTAATTTACTATACATGTGCATATTGATGATAGCCCAAAATAATCAAATTATTAGATGCAAAACTAAAATCACATTAATAAAATGATCTAAACCATCTAATAAATGGACATTTAAACGAAATATTAGAAACGTGAGTCGCTTGTTTATGATTTTTACATTTGCGGCTCATCCAAGGTTCAAAATTTTCTTAATTTTTACCAAAATATATATTTCAATAGGCTCGTTATAATTCTTATATTAAATATCACACACACACATATTAATTTGGAATATAAAAAGTTAATAAATTTCAAGTATTATGTATATGGAGAATTCAATTCATTCCAACTGCAAATGCCTAAATCAAATATTTGGATTTCAATGCATTTCAACCAAACACAACTAAGGGGTCGTTTGGCACAGTGGATTGGAGGGGATTTGAGGGGGTTTCAAATCCCCTGGTTGTTTGGCAGCATAAAGTGGGGGTTTCAAATCCATGGGGTTTCCAATCCCCTCTTTGAGGGGGTTTGTAATCCAAGGTGAGAGCTTAGATTAAACCTAAAATCATTTTAATAGTTGCAAGTGTAACATGTGTGTCACTATACACTATCATTCTATTAGGCACATGACCCACTAATGATGACCAGCACTGTCCAAACATTGTCCATGTAAATCAACCATTAAAAATCGATGGTTAGTCACTTAGACATGTTCTTGTGCTTATGGCCCATTCGAGACTTGAAATTTCATCATTTTCTAGTAAAGCATATATTTCAACGGGCTTATCACAACCATCGTGTCAAAAGTTATATATCTCACTAATTATAGATATTAAAGTTGATTTGGTAATTAAATTCAAACCCGTGTAAATAAACCATAGATAGTTACTTTTAGATTAAAGTTGATTCACACTCCAAGGTGCCAAACACACCAGGAGGATTGCAAATCTAAGGGGGTCCAAATCCATGCTCCCAAACAGGCCCTAAGGATTAGTATTGCTGTCGATAAAACTGAACTAACCAATTAACTAGAATAAGATGGAAGTTGTAACACTTCATTTTTTTTAAACAGTGGGTTCCACTGTTACCTATGGTGTGACCCACATGAGCTTTGGATGGCCTTCACTTTTGGGCACATGCCCTAACCTTGTCGGGCAAAACTGATGAACGGTGTGGATTTGTTACATCATTCCTGTGGGGCACACTCTCTTAAAAAAACAAAACAAAACAAAGTGACGTGCTGACGCATGTCACCCACGAACTAGCCCATCTCTCCTCCGCGACTCTCTCTCTCTCTCTCTCCTTCCCTTCTTCTTCGCGGTACAGTTGCACACGTAAACCCATCTGACCATGCATGCTATCATCGTGGTGGGACGCACTCCTCAATCTAAACCGTCCAATGAACCCGGACCCTCGATTAACTCTAGCCCTTGAAATCTTTTACGTAAAAACATTTTATGTGGTTCACCTTGAAGCTTGATTTGAACTAAATTTTTTTAGCACCAGGACCTGTGAAACCTGATTAATGGCCTGATTTCTCTCAGCTATTATGGTAGACCCTACATCACTACCCACTTCTTACCGTTACAACAACTGAAAGCAGAAATTTGCCTTGTGCACGAAGTCACGCTCTCATGTTCCTTTCTCTCTCAGACTCTTTTATATACAAATCACATCTCTTACGATCGTGGAGATTTTTCTCATTGATACCAACCCGCTCACTCATCAATTCACAGCCATTGAAAAGCCCACCATTAAGATCTTTAAAAATCATTTTTTTCCTATTTCTCAATTTTATGCAACTAGTAGCTGCACCTTCTAACTTCAAAATCAATCTGAAACTTCAAATTGTGGAGCCTACAAGCTTTGTACGGTCTGTAAGAACCATCCACAGCTGTCAGTGTTGCAAAATGCATCAATCCAGATTCTGACATGATCGTCTTCTTCATCTATACCACCGTTGTCTGATATATGTAAATCAGAATTACAGTACATATTAAAAATAAATTTGACCATTAATTAATATACAGGGTCTTAGTATGTATATTTACATCCTGTAATGGGTAAATTGTTTCTCAGATAGTTATTTTGAAAGCAATGTATAATTGTAATATAAGCCAACTCATTAAGTCAATTAGCTTGTAATTATTCATTTATTTTCAAAAGTTTTTGTACAGATAAAAACCTTAATTATGAGAATTGTATTGAAACCATAGGTAAATCTTATCTTATCGGACCAATCATAGCATACAAATTCAATTTTGTTCGTGATCGTTACATCGAATTAGATTTGTAGCAGACTTTGTTATCCAGAGAATAATCCTACGAAAATTCATATCTATACCAGAGTGTTTTAACATCACAACAAGTAGGTGATCATTTCCTGTTGAAAAATTCAAAAATAACTGTCTTATATGATCTAGACATTGAGATATTCTTTATTCGACTGAACCAATACAAATATTTTTTTTTTCCATTTAATATTATCTAGTGGTGATGATGAATATTCATTAAATGAACATAGACGCTATATCTGTCATATTTCCTTGTAAGTTAGATGCATTTTATGTGAACTATTTTTTTTAATGTAAAGATTTAATGATTCTTACTGGTGATCTGCTCAGGGTCATTCCCGAAATGATCGACACGATATGGGTGCTCTGCCCAGAGTCATTCCCAAAATGATTGGCACGGGTGCTCTGCCTTGGGTGATTCCATAAAAGGATCAGTACACACGGGTGCACTGCCCTGGGCTTTTATCCGTAAAAGGTTATACCGGTGTTCTACCGAGGGTTATACCTTGAAAGGATCAACACCGGTGCTCTGTCGTGTGTCATTCCCTAAAAGAATCAACACAAATGGGTGTTTTGTCTACTCCAAATCTTAGTATTTTTAGAAAAGTTATGTCAAACAATTTATTCATTTCATATTCATGAATGTCAAATTATTAATTATGATTTTAATTAAATTTAATGATCACCTTGTTTTGATTAATATGTCAAGGTTAATTTGGTAATATTTGTGAGTCTTCAACTCGGAATCATGTGATCCTATTGAGTTGTCAACTCATTATGTTTTAACCATTTCAGGTTATAAATATTTTGAATATGCAGGATACTACTATTAGTAGTGGAGCATTAAATGTGGTTGGATGTACGTGGCATGTCATTATACATATGATTAATTTTATTTTATTTTAGAATTATGAATGTAGTAAAGTTTGACTTCATTTTCTTACTTCAAGTTAAGTTAAATAATTATGCATCAATGTAATAACAGATTATGTAATTAATCATCTTATCATGCGTTTGGATTTTAAAATTGTGGACTATAGTGGGAGAAAATGAAATGCATATTTAATTGTTATACCTCTTTTTTTTTTAAAAAAAAAAATAATTTATTTTTAAGTTACGAGTTTGGAATTCGGGTCTTAGGCACCCTATTCGGGTACCTGAATTTTGGTGCGTGACAGAAGTAATACAAGGTCAATAGGCCGGATGAGAGGTCGTGAATGAACCCCCAAGACTAATCCAAGCATCAACCATAAGTGGTAATTTCGGTCATCTAGTTGGCACCACACCGTCTCAACCAAAGAGCAACTAATGAAGTCAACCTTGAGAGATGACCACCAAGGGTCTAGACCTCAGGACTCAACTCTAACTTCAGTCACTGACTTTAGTTATCAGCCTAGGTCAGTAAGAACTCGGCCAGCGGTTTAGAGATCGGCCTTGACTATCAACCTCGACGTCTTTGGATCCTGATTATTAGGGGATATCCCTTTGTATACGGAAAAATTTACCTCCCCGAGATGTTTGTTAAAAACCTCATCAAGATTAGCATAATGCATCCAGGAGAAGATCCCTTCTACAATATGTATATGCTTAGTAGATGCATTGCTATATACATAAGATTTACCAAAAGATTATAATATAAGAACACTACCTATGAAAATAGTTATATACTATTACTCTAATTTGATTAAACTCAAAGTGTGCTTATTTTAACTTTGACATCGGAGGATCATCGCTTGATTTTTCAAGTACATGTAGGCTGGTATAGGCAATCAGATATCAATAAGTATTATTTTTATTTTAGTATTATTGTGATTTAGATTCCAAAGCATTTCAAATCAAGTTGGTATTGAAAAAGCATTTCTAGTCGCATACCGTGAATTTTTTAATCTTTAAATAATTTTGCGTAGAAATCTCTGTCGAGAAAATCTGACTTTTCGAATAACTTAGCCGTAAATCTTCAATTTTCATTGCAGGGCTTCACAATTAAAATCTCCTGAGAAATTTCCGTACCGAGAAATTGCCGAGAACGAGATTTGATACAATGATCCCAAACGCAGATCTTCCCTCCATTTCTGCAAAAAAAATGCAGATAACGCAGAATTCAAACTTAAAACTCTAAAAAAGCCCGCCACCCGACCCCTACACCACCGCCAGCCCCTTCTCCCTCTCCCTCCGCATCTAACCGATGGAAGCGTCAGACCCCTCACATCAGACGCAGCGCATCGTCTTCCTCATCGATCTCCATCCTCTCCTCCACCTCCAAAACCCTAACCCTTACATCTCCTCCATTCTCTCCTCCTCCAAAACCCTCCTCTCCTTCTCTCCTCTCTCCTCCTCTCTCTTCGCTTTCAAGCTATTCTTCTCTTCTCTCTCTCCTCTCCTCTCCACATCCAAAATCCACCGCCTTCTCGGCAAATCTGCCACTTTCATCTCCTTCGATTCCCCATCCCAAACCCTAATCTCTCTTTCCCAGACACTGATCTCCCTCTCCTGTCACTTCCCTTCCCCCGACGTCGCCGGCGATCGCGTCTCTCCGTCCCGCGCGTCCTTCACCTCCGGATCGCTCCGCCAGATCACCCACGACTATGCCTGGGAGCCTCGGATTCGAGATCCGAAAGGTACGTCTTGTCTCGATGTCTTTGCCGTTCGTTCGAATCTGGTCATTCTCTTTTCGCCGCTCGCCCGGTCTTTGGAATGCGTGTCTGAGTTTATGGGTGAGGAAATTGCCAGCGCGGATGTGTTTTGTCAGGATTTCTTTCGGGATTTTGGGGCTGTGAAAGAGGTTTTTGTCAGTAGGGATATCCATTTCTGTTGGGTGGATGTTAGTTTCCATGAAGATTGTGAGGGAGGGTGTGGGTTTCTTGAAAGGGGAATTAAGGACCTGGGTTGGGGGTTTTGTTCTACGGATGCCATCATTTTGGGTTCTGCTCTCCTTCCTTTTGGATTGATTTATCCGAACATTGGGAGTTCGACAGCCTCCAATAATTATCGGAAAGTTGGCTGTGCTGAATTGAGTCTTCAGATCTCAGATGTGAATGGGAGACCCTTAGACTGCAAGTGCTGTGATCTTGAATTGTTCGATTTGAAGCTTCCAAGGGGAAGATCTGCCGATATTTCCTGGATTTTGGAACACACGAACTCATGTGCTGAAGATTGTGATGAAAGGAAGCTCTTTTGGAGAGATGGGGTTGATGGTCTCATGGTGATCCGTGTTAAGGATGTGTGGAAAGGGGATGTTGAGGTGGCAAAGATTGACAATGGTGTGTCTGACATTGTTCTTCTACGTGGGTCCTCCAGAGAATGTGGTAAGGATCAAAAGATAGATATGTCGAGTAGATTTTTTGCTGACAAGGTGCTTGAAATTCTTCAGACAGAGGCGAGCGAATTTACAGCAGGGAAGCCTGCTTGGCAGCTTCTTCTGAGTTTTCTGTATAGAGAAAGGTATTGGGGACTTGTGTCTATTTCCAGTGGCGGCGGCGGCGGGGATTCCGTCATGGGAATCCTAAGGCCCTTGACGATTCACTCTGCTGTTCTCTTTATAATAGATGGAGGAGTTGGCTATGATTCCAATGCCATTTTCTCTCTTGATTTTTGCAAGTCTGTTAATAAGACAAATGATGACTTGTCTGAAGCTAACGGGGATTTGAACCGATCAGACGTGTTTATTAATTCTCAAGGTGTGGGTTCTAGCTATAGCGAGGGCTCTGGACCTGCTGATGGTAAGAGAAGAAGACATAAAAAGCAATCTAATTTGCTTCTAGACTTCACGTGGAGCTCCTTCTGTGAAGCAGTCCTTACCCCCTCCAATGAGGGGACAACTAATGATATTGGTTCCGAAATGAATTTGGAAGAGGTGTACTTTGCTAGGGAAAGTAATAATTCGAAGAAGTTGCGGTTTTTGAAATGTTGGATGAAACAGATGAAGAGATCAAGTTCTCACCGAAGAATCAAACCTGATGAACTAAAGGCACAGCTGGATGTTAAAGAAGAAGTGGAAGAAAATGCCATTGGTTCCCAGCAAGAAAGTGAACCACCCATTTCATCCTCACCTTCAGTTGGGGATACTTCTCTCAGTGGATCCACAAACAGTGAGGCTCCAGCAGTTTCTAGCTTGGAAACTTCAGAATCTTTCTTTGGAAGTATATCGCAGAAGATTCAGCAGAGTCTTAATTCTGAAGAAGTTGACTTGGGGTTTGTAGCAGAACGCCTCGTCAATTTGTGTATTCATTGGTTCTATGTGAAACTTGAAAGGAATGCTACTGAAAATCTCTTCCCTGAGAAACCGGGAGACACTTATGATGAGGAAGTTGCCTCTGAAGTGGAAAAACTTCTCCTGAGGAAACCCAGGGATTTGGCAGCAAAATACAAAGCCTGCAAATCTTCGTCCTCCCTTGCATCTGATTCAAGCTCTATAATTAACGCTTCAGAAAATAAAGTTCGAGAGTATCCTTATTGATGCAAGATGGTTATATTCTTTCAGTTGAAGTTATAACATTCCATTCTAATGTTTGAAATATTTGGTATCATGTATTCCTCAATGCACATAAGACATGAACTGCAGATTTTGTTTCGAATGGAGATGCTCCAGTCGAATATTGGTGCAAGCATTGGAGAGCCTGCAAAACAGAAGATGGTAAAGGATATTTGCTCGCTCCTGGAGAACATCGAGTTCAATCTGCAAGGGGGCATGTTTGGTGGTGAAAGTCTTGTTGAGTTTGCGGGAAGGACAATAAAAACCAGGTATGCTGCAACTGATATGCTTAAGTTGTCTGAGATTTGCTAAGCCCACACATAGGTAGGATTAAGACCCTATCCATCTACACGCAAGCACATGTGCTGATATGCACACCTGTGCATGATTCAAGCTTTCCACCAGGTGGTCCACACTTTTTGGATCTTCTGGCCTAAAAGCCAAGCTGTTGCACTCCCTGTGTGGGCCATTGAGCACCAAAAGGGGATACTCTTAAAAACAAAGGATTGCTAAAAGAATTGTTTACCCAGCAATTTTTCTTGTGCATTGGGGCCACCTATCTGAGGGTTGAAGCAGCCCGTTTCTAAACCAGAAATATAAGTCATATAATCAGTGCGGTCCACCTGAAGAAAAGCTCAGTTATCTGTATCTCACACACGTTTTCTATATTTGCATATGTTGTTGCTTGTAAATGGGCAATGTTTTACTTGTATGTGGGCTTAGCAAAAAACATCTAGATTGTCTTAGCAGGAAGATGCATAAGCATTTCCTTTTACCTGTTTAGCTAGAAGAGCTGTAGTATATTGAAAGAGGCTGGATCAATACAATGCTTTGTACATTAAGCTTAATATACAAATTGCATATAAGTGCATTGCACTTTGACGCACTTTCATCATGTACGTACACTGTTACACGCACTTAATGTACCTAGATGCATTTCTATGTTAAGCTTAAGGTGCATAGCTTTGTAATTGGTCTGGGCTTGTTGTGAAAAGTTTTTACTTCTTTTATGACAATCAATCAATAAGCGTCGATCTTTCCCTGCTAGTTAATGTATGAATATAATATGTATGACATTTGCTATTCCATGCATCATTTTCAAGTTTTTACTCTAATTCCTCTATTGCATTCCAGATTAATAACTAACAAGTGCATGTCTGTTTGGACGGTTTTATATAATGCAAAGAGGGGAGGAGGGAGGGGCTTTCCCATGTCCTTTTAAAAACCAAAGTTCCTGATTCTCCGAGAATTAATTGTGTTAGTGGAATTGTTCATAGCTACTTGCTTATATGTAGTAGAGATAAACTTGAGGTCATGACTATAATACTTTATCTGCAATATATAGAGTGGTGGTCTCCTGCGCACCGTACCATAGATGCCTTTGTGCGCACCTAGGCTGACTCACTTAGATGGGTAGGGCTAGGTAGGATGAGGTGGGCCTCACCATGATAAGTTCATGAAATCTATTCCAATCATTTGGTTTGCAATATAAATTTAGCAGTAAGACAATCTAGAAATATTCGTGATTCAGGTGAACCACACTATGAGAAACAGTGGGAGAGTGAATGCCTATTGTTGAATCTTTACAGGATATACCGTGATATGTACATGAAATCCACTCCAACCATTAGTTGATTCGTGAAAATGCATGCAGAGGGGGAAAAAATTTAGGCCCATGGGTGATTTATGTGGGCCACACCATGCAAAAACATTTGGATGGTGGGTGCCCCTATGCACTGTTTCTACTCATATTACCCGCCTGGATCAGCTATTTGGGTGACTTCACATACTCATCACAAGATTCACAACACCCCCTCGACGTGGATTGCCTACTAATGGACATGGATTGCTAGCTGGTGGTCATGGCCTCAAAATAACATATCTGTTTTATCCAAGCTGTCCATCTATTCTATCATACTCATTTTACAGCATTAGCTAAAAACTGAGCTAGATCCAAATGTTAGCTGGACCACACCACATGAAAACAGTGGTGATTGAACGCCCAACATTAAAAACTTCTTAGGTGGACTGTATTGATTAAGTCATACAAACCTGGATGAAGAGAAAACACAAATATCAGCTTAATAGAAAACTTGTAAGGCCTCCAGGAAATTTTTTAATGGGGGTCATTTAATCACCGCCTTTTCCAGTGGTGTGGTCCACTTGAGAATTGGATCTTTCTCATGTTTGAGGTCATGCCCTAAAATGATATGAAAAAAGGGATGAACGGTGGATAAAATATACATATATTATAGTGGGGCCCACATTATGCTTCTAGCACCTACCCACAGAGAAGTTTATGCTGGCAGGCCGTTTGGTCAACATGCAGAGATGAGTGGGAAAAATGAGGGAGGGGTGGGGGTGGCTTAATGTGATGTGTAAGTGAAATCCACTCCAAACATATGGAGTGTGATGGCAATTTGGTAACAGGGCTCAAACTCAAACATCATCCACATGTATAGAGGAAATAGTGAATGGGATGCCTGCCATCTAAACTGTTTCACTCAGTGTGGGCCACATAAATCACTTAACGGCCATAAAATTTGGTTCAGATGTATGAATCTTCACTGGGTGGATACTGGTTGAAGTGGATTTCACATAAACATCATGGTAGGCCCAGTACAAATTCAATGGCAGTTACTCCCTTCTCCATTGTTTCCTTTGTTTGCCACACCTAAATCATGAATATAACTGATTGATGAGCCTCAGGGCTAATTTTAGCCTGTCCGCCAATAATGGGCGGAGTGGATTCCATGAATACAATATGATGGAGCACACCCTGGCTATACCCTCTAAGCAAGTCCGCCTTGGTGCGCACGGAAGTCTCTTGCGGTACGTGCGCAGGAGACCACTACTCTATATATATGTGTGTGTGTGTGTGTGTGATGATGTTTAATTGACAAAAAAGAAAAAAAAAAAAACAGAGAATCACCATCCATTAAGGAGATGTATATGTGTGTGTGTGTGTGTGTGTGTGTGTGTGTGTGTGTGTGTGTGTGTGTGATGATGTTTAATTGACAAAAAAGAAAAAAAGAAAAAAAAAAAAACAAGAGAATCACCATCCATTAAGGAGATGTATACGAAATTCCAATACAAAGAACAAATCTACCACCCATTTGTTAGCAAAGAAATCTATTGAGGAGCTGACCTCTCCATGCCCATGTGTACCGTACATATGATTATAGGTAGGATCATCGGCTTTGCTTATGCCACTAGGCGTTTGATTAGGACATTGCACACTGATCTAAACACTTTGTCACATCTCTTCGATACAGATATGGTACTGATCATGGTGATTTCCTCTCGTATCTCTTGGTATGTCAGGATGTCTGGTCATAAGCATTCTAAGGTGGGCTGACAACTTAGGTTAGGCGGGCATGGGCCAAGTCAATGGGGGGCCTTGTTAGGATCCTCACCCCCAGAAAACAAACTATATGTGAGAGTTTCCCTTCATATGCTCGAATTGTTCTCAGATGTCCTGAGGGGCATCCTTACCTTGTTTGTTGGGTTGGTTCATGCTCGCCCAAATGAGCACCCTATTCTAAAAAGCAATTGAAGCTTGCTTCTATGGCACCAATTTGTTATACTAAAAACTTATTTACACAGGATGTGAAAATATGCAATATGACATATTGGACTTCCATCCTCAAGTACTCTAGAAAAGTGGAATAAAAGAGCCTAGTCTTAAATAATAATAGAAATTGATGAATACTAAACTGTTTTGTATTTATAGTTTTTTATGCTGGGTGATAATAAGAGTGCAAAACCTAATCTCACAAAGGCAGGAAAATGGTTTCCTCAATCAATCTCACATAGTGAGATTTTGCTGAATTATTATTAGCAAGTTGTATCTTTCAAAAAGAAAAAAGAAAAAGAGTACCACAAGTTGTGTGGCACCGTTTCCTGTAGGCGATCAGTTCTCTTTTGTTTAATCATTATGTGGTGGTTATCTGTTCATTGCAATGAGATGTTTCTAAAACTGCTTCTTTTTCCGATGACATGGTAGGAGTGTTACCTTGAAGTGCATCATAACCATCCATGATAATTTTTATTTTTATAATGTCATTATTTTGTGCAAATTTTTTCACTATAATTTTAGTGCAAATGAGGTGTGTCGGTCCACTGATGTTCATGACATCCACCCTGGACCACCATACACGCCTTACCTTGTTTGGCCCACAACTCATTTGCGCGACAATTGTGGTGAAAATGTTGCAGTTGATCATTTTGTTTGTTTATATAGGCAGTTGGCTGGTACATGTAATAATAATAACAATAACAATAACAACAACAACAACAACCGCGAAGAGTATCACTACCTCTTGTGCTATGGTAATCATAGAATTCGATCAATCCTTTTTTCTGTTGTTAAGGTGGAGAACTGAACCCAGAATTTCGCTTTCTTTATGTTGTGACTTGTGACCCAAGATCTATTTAATCATCAATCCAACCACCATTCACAAATTTTCTTTTTCTTATTCATGAATAGATCTCTTTACTACAATTCTTATTCATGAATAGATATCTTTACTGCAACTTGGGAATTGGTATGATAATGATGAGAAGTCATGTGATGAGGTATTCCATCTGCCTTCAGGAGGTTTGGGGAAGCACTAAACTGAATCATATACTCGCTGATTGTTGCAGGTATGCTCACTCTTTATGTGATGTCATTCATCGGATCTACACACATATGGAGTTCGTGTCATTTGAGGATGATGACCTAGAAGCCTCTGGGTCCTTACCCAACAGCGACAAAAATGATGGGCATCAAGCTAGTGAAGAAGAAAATGACATTGGGGGAAATGCAGGTGTCGGAACTACAGGAGTTTCCAAGAAGAACAACATGTCGGCAGAAGACGAATCTCCTTGCCTGCAAGAGAGTGACATGAAGAGTCTGCATGAAGTTAGAGATACGCTGCAAGAGCGTAGGCTAATGGAAGCTCAGGAAAGAAGAGAGAGGGCTAGGAGGTTTTCATCTTTCACAAGCTGGGGGCCGGACTTGCGGAGAGTTTGGGCCCCTAAGAATCCAATTCCAAGGGTGGTGAGAGCAAATACAGGATCTCTTTGCAAGCCTTCGGATAGAAGGAAACGGTCGCGTGGTTGCAACGATGTGGTGCTTGAGACTCCAATGGCAGGGCCGAAACATGGGTGCATGAACGAGGTTAATGATAGAAAACATGCGAATTATGGGATCAATTCATGTGGTTCTGTTTCAAAGGCATTGTTCCGGAACGATGATGATACCACAGCCAGCACAATTCCTTAACATCCGTGGGATGCCTCTCCATGCATGAATGAGGTTGTAATGCATATTTGCCAGCACCACTCCAGCATTAGTTAGAAATGAATCAAATGCCAAAGAGATTCTTGTCCTCATGAACTGGAGGAATTAAGGATTTTGCACCAAAAAAGAAGGATTCCATGCATGTAATGTCCATAAGTTTGGAGGGAGATTCTTGATCTGATTGGGCCACCATGAATGTTGGATTCTCTGCAATCTGCTGTTCGATCTTTGCCACATTCTCACTGGATGTAGATTGCTACTTTGTTCTACTCCACACTGTATATTTGTCGACCTCGGATCAAACATCAAGGTTCTTTCAACGTGGTGCGATTTTTGTTGCATTCTCATCTCCCAACGGAATTCAGGCCCCACCAAAACATGGGCCTTGCACGAACGCAATCCTGGGAACATCAAACAGTTTGTAAGAAATATGAGAATTAGGCCTGAACCCGCATATTAAATTAGAATATAGCTTTTGTTAGTGAAAAGAGATAACAAACTTTGATACTCTGGCAGAGCGCGATGGATGATACGCAGGCACCTAGAAATTACTAAGAGATTGTGTACACATTGTATAAGCAAGGTATATTAAACTGTCCGGATTATAGTCCCAGTTTAGATGTATCATGAACCAAAAATTTCAGTTGTTTGATTGACTGTGGTATCGGTGGACGTGTGTTGGAGCGTTGAAAAATAAAAATATCCAATGGTCTTATTTCAACAAGCCAGTGTCCATGAATCGGAGGTCAGGATTATTCAACCAATCTGATTTTGGAACCGTGGCTCAGCGACAGTGAATTCCACGGCTTAGTCGGTTTAATTCGGATTTAATGTATGCCAAGTGTCATATGCTGCGTAGTATCATTTACCTCATCTTGATTGATTTTCAACCCTGGAAATAGAAATATTGCAGAAGTGCACTGTTTCAGACAAGTGTTGATAGGGTCACATAGACTTGGATGTGTTGATAGAGGGTCACATAGACCTGGATCTGGATGAAGGGAAAGCACAAGTAGCAGCCTGATCCAATACTTGTGGCCCCCAGGAGCTTTTTACTGGTGGGAATTCAATCCCTACAGTGTGGTCCACCTGAGATTTGGATCTGCCTCATTTTTGGAACCATCGGTTAAAATGATCTGGAAAAACGGATGGACGTTGTGGATATACAACACATACATTGAGGTAGGCCCCACACCCACTAAGCTGTTACCCCTGCCTCACCTAATCCGTGCCCGACTTTTTGGGTGCGAGAACTGGATCACCTACACCCGGAAATTCCTGCCTTCAAAAATCTCATCAGGTTGGCCACGCGAATTAATGGACGGCCGACGGCCTGACTAAAACATAAAGGTATGACCCACATGATGAGCGGACTTTCCTGGATTTTGTGTGACGTGATCTTGATGGTGGGGCTTACCACTTGCATGGAACCTAACACAAATAGGGTTATAAATAGGCTAGCCGACAACAATCAAAATTGAAATTTTGAATAGGCCCTGCCAGGTAAGCTGATTCAAACCGTAACTGGGAGTGGGAGCCACGTGGGTACGATCCTTCGTGTTCAGCCTAGAACAAATATTAAAAAAAAAAAAAAAAAAAAAACCAATTTGCTCTGGAACTCAAGTAGGCTACACCATTGGAAAATAGTTGGGATGGGCATCCACCACGTCAATTTTGTGTAGGGTCCACTGTGGCGTTTATATTCCATCCAATCTATTCATTGATGCGCCTCATCTAGATGAAATTATTAAACAAAAACCAATCTATTCATTGATGCGCCTGATCTAGATGAAATTATTAAACAAAAAATCACACTATTTCGACACTCAAAGTGGTCCACACCACATGAATTTCGAGGTTTTTCTATGATTTTATACTGGGTAGCTCATCGAGTATTTAATTAGCCCGATTTTGGTATCAAGGCCAAAGAAGGTGGAGGTGTCCCTGATGGACGGGATGGATTTCATGCAAGTGAAATCGTTTTCCCAATTTAGAGAAAGTGACTTGTGTGCGGCTACTTGGTCCAGGCACGCAATCGTTTTTCATTTAAAAATCAGGTCTTGGTGGGACACATTTACTTTTCCCGGGTCTTAGATGGGTCTGGCGGGAGTTGTGGTTGGGTCGGGTCCATCGAAGGATGGCCCTAATTGGATCCATATAAAGTCAGGTCAACATCTGGTCGAGCTTGATTTTAAAAGGTCCCAAACCCGAACCATTTAGGCGATTTGGGCCAAACATCTGGACCCAAGCCCCCTTATCGGTCCTACGACCCGCGACCCGATCCATTTGCACCGTTAATCTCCAACCTGCCCGAACAAGACTCTTGACCTGTCTAGCCGACATGTACGGTCCATCTTAAAAACACAGTAATCAATGCCCTGTCCACCTCGCTGAATGTACAGTCACAATCGCATGCAGCAGCCACCACAGTTGCGTTCCTAAATCGTACACGTAGATCCCAATCTGTGGGGCCCACTAGTTGTATTTATGTGTAAAATCCACTCCAGGTTCCATCATCGGGCTAAAAACAATCCAGATGGGCCACTCCACAGGTAACAATGATGATGGGATGCCAAACATACACATCTTTCATCAAACCCCCTAATCATGTAAGTTAGGACGAGATATATATTAATCTCACTGGGGTAGGAGTTTTCTATTGAGCTTAGAAAGTTTCAATGTACGGTTCAAATAAGTTTTCTTACCAGATGGACGGAATGGATTTACATATGCAACATGGTGGGTCCCACAGATCGTGAGCGTTTTACGCAGCTGCGTAAACCAGGTGTCGTAAAGGAGTGTCGCCACGTTTATACGTCAAAGACCAGAGAGTGGTAGAGAAAATAAGCAGAGCAGCAGCGAGAAGAGCTAGGGTTAGGCTTTCTACGATTTCTCATAAGAGAAAAGACATCTAGGGTTAGGGTTTCTGCAATTTTTCAAAAGCAACAGCTGCAGTAGCTATGCCGAAGAACAAGGGAAAGGGAGGAAAGAACAGGAAGAGGGGGAAGAACGAGGCCGACGATGAGAAGCGGGAGCTGGTTTTCAAAGAAGACGGGCAGGAATATGCGCAGGTCCTTCGGATGCTCGGCAACGGCCGATGCGAGGCCATGTGCATCGACGGCACGAAGCGGCTCTGCCACATCCGTGGCAAGATGCATAAGAAGGTCTGGATCGCGGCCGGCGACATCATCCTCGTCGGCCTCCGCGACTACCAGGACGACAAGGCTGACGTCATCCTCAAGTACATGCCCGACGAGGCCCGTCTCTTGAAGGCCTACGGTGAGCTCCCGGAGAATACCCGCCTCAACGAGGGCATCACTGCCGGCCTCGACGAGGAGGACGATGGGGCCGGAGACGACTACATCGAGTTTGAGGATGAGGACATCGACAAGATCTAGGGCTTGTTTGGTGTGGTGATTCTCACACTCTTTGGTAATATGTGGTCTCTGTGCTAGTATCTTCTTTTTTTTTTTCCTTTGATATTTTGCTTTGATTATGGATGGGATGAAATAATTACAGCGAATTAACACTTGTTTCCTTTTCTTACGTTTTTCTTTGGAATACATATACACCCCATATACTCATCATGGTTTTCATGTGGATGAGATTGGATGATTGTTGTTTTATGATGTTATGGTGATTTGGGTTTAATAATTTAATTTTCCTTCTCCTCCTTCCTCTCCTTTAACTGGGTGGATCTTTTTTTTTTTTTTTTTCCGTTTCTTTTTTAGATGTTGACAGTGGTGATGATGATGAGGTTGGTGCTTGTAGTTCTTTTGTTAATGTTTTCAAATTGACGCGGTGTGTCAAAATTGCTTGCATAACTGGTTGTGGTGTGTTAGAATTATTATTGGGATCTTTGTTTTGTTTGCTCTTCAAGACTCTTCAATGGATCTTTGAGCTGCACATATTGTTCAAGGCCTACGCCCTTCTATAAACAATAGATACTTCTATTTGCTGTAGGTGTTTTCTATCCCAGCCTACATCTTAATTGCGGCCACAAATATTGCGATTTTATCACGGACTTTTGATTAAACGATATTATTGATAATAGTGCTAGATTTTCAAAATCTTGGCAGTTCTTTATTTTTCACGATTATAAAATATTTAAGTCGATACTTTTATATTCATTTAAAAAAAAAAATAGCTAGTAAATTTTTTTGAAGGGTAAAATATTTAGTAATTGATAATAAATATTTAATGTTCAGCGAATTTTGCAGATGATCTCTGAAGATCTCCCCAGAGATTCCTGGGCCGAGAAATTGCCGACGACAAGATTTGTCACTGTGATCTTAGTTCCATTTGTGGAGTCGTATGGGTTGTAGTTTGCTCTCCACCAGAAATTTCTTGGTTCCCATGTCGTTTTTAAAAAAAAAAATTCAAGTTGAAACTTTGTTCTGCTAGGACTTGTTGGAAATAGCAATCAAAGCTTTTTCGTAATTAAATTCTCACAAACAAGATATGAGCTGAAATTTGTGAGACAAATGCGAGTTTTCCCTTTGCTATCTAAACAAGACACCCAAAAATGGAATTCAATAGTGCTTATGGAATCCATGAGAATCCATCATTGGACGCTTTTCTTGTCCAATGATCCAGACAAGCACTTGGTGATAATTTGTTGATCTAAGCTTTATTCTTCCAGAACCCAATTTGCAAGGTCTGTTGGAGTGGGGATAATGGCTTTAGAAACCTATTTACAAGTTCTGTTGGAATGGGGATTATGGTTTTAGAACCCAGTTTACAAGTTCTGTCGGATTGGGATTATGGCTTTAGAACCCAATTTACAAGCTCTGTTAGAGTGGGGGTCATGGCTTTAGAATCCAATTTTACAAGCTCTGCTGGGGTGTCGATTGTGGATTTTTAGAGCCCAATTTTACAAGCTCTGTTGGGGTGGGGATTATGGCTTTAGAACCCAATTTACAAGCTCTGTCGGTGTGATGATTATGGCACTTTAGAACCCAATTACAAGTTCTGTAGGAGGGATGATCTTGGCTTTAGAACCCTAGTTACTAGTTCTGTAGGAGTGATGATCATGGCTTGAGAACCCTAGTTACTAGCTCTGTTGGAGTGCAGATCATGGCTTCAGAACTCAATTTTACAAGTTCTGGTGGAGATGGCTCTCTCCCCTGACCCATGTCGAGACTAGTGATAGACGTAATGGTCAATAAATTGCTTTCTACTTGACGCCCAGCTACTTGACTCTGAAACACAACTATGGGGCAGGGTTGGCAAGATTTAACATGCTGGAGACTGAACTTCTGTTGCTACCAGTGTTCGAAATATCGGTATCGCGTTACGTATCGCATTCTTGGGATATGGATACATATCGGTTATTGCATGGGATATATCGGTTGTATCGTGTGATGTATCGCTATTGTTGGAAACATAGGGAAACATTGGGAAATTGGTTGAATTTTTCGATGAAACTTTGGTGATTGTTAAAAAAGACATCAATACACACTTATAAATCAAAACATTACAAAAACGAGTACACATAATATGTTTTCTTTGTATGGGGTCCTAATCTATGCGTTGTCTAACTAAATTGATGCAAGTATATTCGATGTCTATTCATATAATTTATAAATGTAAAAAGATGTGTGGAAACACAAACAATACATTCAAAAGCGAAAGAAGAATCACTATATTAGGTCACAGACATATTTGATGTGATGTTTGATCACAGATCGCAAACGATTTGCGAGAAATTGAAATTTTTGAATTTTTTTCAATTTTTTGCAACTCGGCCCATCTCCTTCAAATCTCGAAATCAAAGCTCCCAATCCATGATTTTTCATGCATAACATGAAAAATCATGAATTTGTAACAATTTGACACTATTTTAACATGATTTACAGAAAATAAGAGCATCAAAATTCGAAAATGCTCACTAGATCGAACATGTGGGATATATTGCACTACTTGTGCGTTTCGTATCGCACTGGTGGGATACAAGATATATCGTGGGATATATCGGCCGATATCGTCGATATTTAAAACAGTGGTTGCTACCCATAAGAATATATGAGTGAGGATAGAAAGAAAAGTAAGGAGGGGGGATTCAACACTAAAATGTGGAGTTTCGTGGGTCCCGCATGCTTTCATTGAAATAAGGTGTAGAAAGCATAAAAGAGCTTGAATGAGCATGATTTTCAGGTCAGTGTTTTTTTTATTGTCTGGCAATGGTTTCATTGTTAGATGTCGTAGGCATTTCTGTTGGTTGGCAAGTATCTTATTTCACCTTAAAGCATGTCAAGTAGGTTTATGGCATGGGTTGGCAACTTGGCATATAAAGGTGGAGAGTAAGGAGGCATTTAGTTATCCCATCTAGGAAAGAATTTTATGGAATACATGTCGATCTTTTTTTTTCTTTGAAAGGCAAATAATTATATTAAGAAAAGCCTGAAGGCAGAAAAATACAACACACAGGAACAAGGATAGGAAAAAAAAAACCTCAGTGAGGATCCCAATCCCTTGTGAGGGAGAACACCTTAGACAGTATTAATATTCCTGAAACAGTGATCATTCTGCTCCCCCGAAATGGTCCATAAATCAACAAGCAACAAGTCTCCATTTATTACCACAGGCATACCATCATGCCAAGACGAAAAAAAAGGCATGGTCCAAGAAAGGTATAAAATTGGAAAATATCATACCAATTCTCATCAATGAAAGGGCAGCGAAGGAAAAGGTGCTCGACAGATCCTGCATCCTTTTTGCAAAGGACACAAATGTTAGGAATGGGCATCCCATGCTTGTGAAGGTTGTCGACAGTGAGAATTTGATTTTGGCCCACTACCTTTGGTGGGGCACCATATGACCACAACGATGAACATTTGAGAAGGGGCTTATATGGCGAATACAATCATTTAAGGATTTAACAGTAAAGGAGCCTGATTTTTCTCTCAAGCAACGAAGGGAGTCTGATTCTTCCGGGACCAGCGCAACACCTTGAAGATGAGAAAGAAGTTTGCAAAGCTCATCTAGCTTGATATCATTCAGGTCACCCCTACAAGGGGGAAGCCAGATCCCTTCTCCTTCCAATCGGCAAAAACAGTCCGCCACAGAAATGGTGTCCGAAACGCTGAGGGCTGTGAGGTTAGGGTAACCAGGCATCGTCCCAAAAACGGATCCTATAACCATCCCAAACTTGCGGGTCTAGCTGCACAATCAGATTCTAGATGGCCGAGGCTTTGTACAAAGATGAGTACTTAGATTTTCAGCTGAAAGGGGAAGTGCCATATTTGCCTGCTATAATTGACCGCCTCAAGAATGAATCATCACACCCAAATCTCCAGATCCACTTGCCGAAAAGAGCATTGTTCATGTCCTCCAACTGCCCGATGCCTGCTCCACCTTCCAAAGCCAGTTTGCACACTTCATTACAATTGTGTAAATGGAATTTTTGTTTTTCCGATGCCACCCCGTTTGTTGCAGTCCCTTCTCAGGTTCTCTATCTTCGAAATCACTATTTTGGCGCACTTGAGTAATGAGTAGTAGCATAGCGGATGGTTTGAAAGGGCTACCTTTATAAGGTCAGCCTGCCTCCAAGGGAGAGGTGTCTACTCATCCACAGAGACAGTTCTTGCTCCATCCTTTCTAAGACCATCTCCCAAAGATGCTTTGGGGGCTTACCTATACACAGTGGCAAACCCAAGTAAGAGGATGAATACCCAAAACCTCACATTTGCCACTTCACAGCACGTTGTAATTTTGCGAAGATTGTCAACCATAAAATCTTTTGCCTCTTAAGTGTGTCGTCTGTTAAGTGCCATCTAGTCTCTTGCTTCATCATCTCTAAGGTTTCTTAGGAGTGTTATATTCCACACTAAAGAACCTCCCAAAGAAACATGACATTCTGCCACCTTTTATTGAAACATATGCAGTAAGATCTAACATAAAGTTTGATAATTTGTGCATGTAGTCGATAATAAAGTGTAACCATTAATTTTTTAAAAATAACTGCAGTCAGTTTTTTTAGATCCAGTAGAAATCTTTGTACATAAGCTTACTGTGCACATACAAGGTGCATCTACGTGTCCAAGTGCATCTAAAAACATATGGTTTTGGCACCCTTCAACATGCTGGATGGGCATCTGTGTTAAAGTTTAACATACATACATAGCTAAGAACATATATTGACACAATGTGTATGTTAAGCTCAACTAAGGACACTGAGACCCATATTGTTTCTTAGGCTTGACATGCAAAGCTTAGAACACTGACTCACATTGTTTAACAGACTATCAGATCTAGTCTCTTATCAAAATTTGATACAGAGATATGACATTGCATTCTGGCCTGGTTTTTACTCTCCGATGATTGTCCCTGGCATTAGGTATTTTTAGGACTTGCATCAGTTCTCAATACTGGGTCTGTCCTTGCCTTAGACCTTGTTGCATCTCCTCCAACATATTGGAAAATTAGTTGTTATTATTACTATTTTACCAAAACATTGTTCACTTGATAGAAAGAAATTATATCTATCAACAAACCCTCATCTATGTTCTAAAGAAACATTTTTCTATTACATGGAAAGAAAAAACTGGAAAAGGACTGTAAGAGTTCCTGCCATACCTTTTAGCTCCCTCCCCTTGTAATTCCTAGTTACATCAAAGTTCAGAAGGAGAACAACTGTTAAAACCCTTTTCTTAAAGAGGGGTGCTAGAATACATCCCCATGTATTGCAATTGGATAGGTTGGAACTTTAGCCTTTGAATCTGGGTCATCTTCCAATGATTGAAAACCATTTGTATAATGAGTCTCACTTTATATGACTTTATAGGATATAAAGTAAAAGCTCTCAATTGGGATTATTTCAACCCTTCGATGGTTTGGCTCTTTTGCTTTCAACATGGATGGTCACCAACAGTAGAAATATTCGATCTGAGAGTTTTTTTGGGCATCCCCCATCCAAGGGGAGCCCTGTCACATTAATGGTTTGGGTCATTGAGGAAAACCCAAATCTAACAGCTAAGTCCCATTGGAATGTATTTTAGCAAAAGGTTCTTATGTGAATACAACCAACTAATTAAACAACAGGAGGCATCATTTGTTCTTCTTTAGGGGGTTTTCGGATGGAGGAAAGCCAAAACTTGGTGAGACTTTTATGTGAAAAAAAAAAAAAGATTTAATATCTTTACCTGGGAGAAATGAATGCCCATAAAATTTTGAAAATCTGGGAAATGGAAATTTGTTTCCAAGGCTACTTACCTTTATTTATTTAATTTTTTATTCTCAAAGGGGGGAAAAGTAATTTTTCCATGGAAATTGATTTCATTTCTGAGGTTTTCTACATTATGGGAAAATTTGTGATGTAGAAACCCCTTGATGTGTCTAGGTTTGAAATTGGTGTGTTATGTAAACGTATTGTTAACCACTGATACCACTACATCGCCCTGCATCATGGGGATACTTGTAGATATTGATACATACCAGTTGGGATGATACTTGAAACCTTGCTTGGCATTGATCCATGAATCTGGACTTTTAGAAGATGAAGTTGAGTTTGTAATTACTAAAAGATTGGGCCCTTGAAACAACTGAAAGCTCTTGATCTGTGGTTTGATGTGTATGAAATTCAAGTACTCTTCAAAGCCCCTATGGAGTGGGGCCTTTGTTGTTGGGTTTGTGGTTTTACTTGTTGTTAGGATGTGTTAAACTAATGGAATGTAGCTTTTACTATGTGATGCTTTATCTATTGCGTTCGGGGGATTGTTTTTGGGACAATGGGTTTCTACCATCCCTGCATACTTTTGTTATCCACTTGGATGTCTGAGGATTGTTGACATAATTAAGGGCGTGTTTCTGGTGCCACTGCCTCTCGGAAGCATACTGACCTTTGGATTAAAAAATTGTGACATGTATGAGGTGGTCAATCACCACCTCTTAAAATGTGTTCAGATATGAATTGGATGGCATCCATATGCAAGCTAGAGCCCAAATTGGGTCCTGATATAAAACTCCCATTTCGATTGAAAACCACCTTGATTTTGTGGCCCGTTTTGAAATCCATCTGAAATTGTTAACTCTAAAAAGGCCTCGATGAAGAATCCAAACGGCATTGATTTGTGTGGTGGAATGTTGTCCAAACAAAACCCAAGTTCATTCTTGGTGTTGATGACTGGACGGTTGAGCAACAGGTGGGGCGTTTAAATGAGTGGGTCTGCAGTTCCTTGTCATCGTTACACCGGGGCTGGCCCACCGTGAGAATGAGTAGAACCGTTCCAGCAGCAATCCGGCCAGCCATTTATAATTATCTGGCCCCAACAACTGAGCGTGCGGCCCTTGCTTGTAACCATGTACATTGGTTAGCTTACAACTACTTTATGCTAGATAATGCTTGCCTTTTGTTTTACATATAGGGGTGAGCTGCAAACATGTGGTAGGGTCCATTCGGCATGCTACGGCCTTGCCTGGATAAGATCATCTTATGATGATAAAGTCAGCATGGATGACTGGATGTGCAGTTTTGGGCACTGACACTCTTTCCATGTCAAATTTTCTTATAGATGGCATATAAACATCAAGGCAACCACCACAATAATGGTTAAGGCATCCCCTCCCACTGTTCACTATATTGTGGCCTACCTGAGTTTTGGATGAGCCTTAGGCTCCAGGGTTAACGTGGTTTTGGAGGGGAAGGGGAAGGTTTCATGGATTCACTACGTTTTTTCCTCCCTCAAAAATTGGATTTGGGGGTGGACCCGGACCATCCAAATTATATCCAAGTTTCTAGTTGGGTTGAGGTCGAGAGCATTTACATGGTCGAGTGCATGGATGGATGGATTAAATTCCCATTTTGACACATGCATTTTGGGTAAATGGGCTTCTTACATGCGTGAGATTTGCAGACCTAATCCATTGCTAGAATAACCAAATCACACAAACAATATTCTATTAAAGCTATTGAACCTGAAATTAGCCGGGTCCAAGTTGATGAACCCATTCTTCGTGCGACTTAAAGACCCGAATTTCAGCCGGGTTTTTTAATTGAGTCCAGAAAGTTGGATTCCCACCTGTCAGAATCCGTTCAGTACTACAGGCTGCTGGAGCATCTAGACAGCCACCCCTAGTTAATAGAGTACTCGTCAAAATAGTTGGATTTCTTCTTTCTTTCTGTTGTTTTTTTTTTTAAAAAAAAAAAATCATTTATTTTTAAATTAATTAATTAATTAATTTACTATTATTTAATTACGAATCGAACCATAAGCATATTGTGGGAGCTCACTGTAAAATGAAGGCTCGAAATAAGTAGAGAGCTATTTCCCTAACTATATTAGGTGAATAGAAACACAGTATTTATGTAGCCTACCAAAAGCATACTAAAATAGCTTACTTAATCCCAACGTAATAGAGATGCCACCCATCGGGGCCAGATCTTAACTGACCAGATTTAGTCCACCAAGGGGACGGTGAAAAAGAGCTCTTTCACATCAACATCTCAATCTTGCATTCGGGAGATTCAGGCATTACCATGTGCCCGCCTGCGCAGCCAGACCATGAAATAACTCCCCAAGTGAATATATATATATATAACAAAAACAAAAAAGAAGAACGAAAGATGAAGGGATTTATATGGGGGAAAAAAAAGCGTTGCAAGAGCTACAGGAATTTTCTCCATACTCGTCACCAGATTTACATATCTTCCAACAACAGCAGTGGGGGAAAAAACAATCCGTTTTTTCCTCAAAATTACACAAAACAATACCCCACACCCGTCTGAAACCAGATCCTTTTCTTTTATAAAAAAGAATGGTCATAAGTGTAGCAAGGTACCGTCAGAAACCGATACACATGGCCTGATATGTTATCAGTGTTGTCCATGAACGATACACCTGTGCGCTGCATCAGCCCAAAACAGCCCCTGTCCAGAGAGCATTGTGCGGCTGTATCAAATGGTGAATGATCTGGTACCCGATACAATGATTTTTGACTTTGAAGAAGAAGCATCTAAACAAAAAGCAAAAGGAGAAGAACCCACCCAATCCATACCCGTCCTTCCTATTTGTATGCAATATGTATATGGGGAGGTGTGCAGCTGCAGCAGATTGCAGGCAACTCATGATTTTTGGAACCAACATCCACTCACTGCTTCTTGATGGTGAGCTCTGCCCTCAGGTGAAGCATGCCATTGATGAAGTAGACGCTGTCTTCCGCCATGAAATTTGTCCATGCCTGTGCAAACAGGTTCCTGTAACCAACTGCCTTCCCACCCGTGAAGGTGTAGTTCCCCTTGTACTTGCTCACAAACTCACCCCCAGGCTTTGTCCTAGCCGCAAATTCATAGTCCACTGCAAAGCTCACCGAGCCCTTCTCCTGCATCCCCAGGAAGAGCCCAAAGCAGTGGAATGAACTCTGCTGGTCCATGTTGCAGTGGGCAGACAAAAAGAAGCCCTGGCCGCCCAGGTGGAAGGCCTGTGAGTAGACGCGGCCCGATGGGAACAGGTTCGCGCACTCCTCTCGCCTAAGGTCAAGGTAGACGATGCATTGCTGGTGGGGCATCTCAAACTCCACCACCTTCACGGGACGGTACTTGTATGCCCGCTCGATGTAGCGCTTGTTGGTGGACTCCTCGGAGACAAGGGCCCGCTGGCGGTGCGGCGTCTCGGCCTTGAAGGAGAGGGCCTCAAGGACAACCCTGGTAACAACCTCATTGTCAAAATCAGCACAGGTGAGGACTTTCTTCAGCTTCCTGCAGGTCATGTAAGGAAAACGGATGAAATTGATGAGGCGTGATCCAAGGACCTCACGCCGATCTTCCAGCCTGGGGTACTGTAACCGGGCCCACTTCAGCACGAAGTCATAGACCGCATCCTCCGATGCCACTTGAAGATCGTCACTTCCCAATATCGCCTCGATTCCAGCAAGGGGTAAGTTCAGCACTTCATCTGGGAACCTGGAGAGTTTCCTTTTATATCAGAAACATACAAGCATTAAGACCCCAAAATCTAGACTAGACAGGCAGTCCAGCCAGGTCGACTCAATTGGATATTCATTAGTGAAATGATAATGTTTCTATTAAAAAATAAGGGTTTTTGCAAATTCCCAGGTCAATAATAGGCACTTGCAAACAAGCTGGTTGGACCACAAGTTACGAAACACCCAGTGAATAATTTTCAACCGTTCATGTGTATGCAACATCTGACCCATCCAATTCGTTCACTCCATCATGAGGATCAACTTGTGCAAAAATAGGCCACAAATTTTCATCTAGTGCACCACATTTGTATTTTACTATGTATCAATGGTTACACATTGTTTTCAAGGTGTGGCCCACCTGATGAGTAGATAGGGATGAATTTTGCATTAGGTAATTATCATAATGGGGCCAACCTATTGGAAGGGATGGATTTTACATGCACTTAACAGGTCAGATGTTAACCATTGGGTGGACCGTAGCTTATAGCCATATAGTTAATTCGCCATTATTACAAATACCCACATCCGGTTAGTTTTTCTTAACTTCCGTTAGTAACCAATATAAAATGACAAAAATGCTACAATTTTCCTCCACAGGAAGAACATAAATCCTTTTATTCTCCTCCACATGGAATGCACAACAAAATCATTTCATTTTAGGTTTTTTGAATTAAATAGAGAAATGTTCAGTAGGGGTAGTTTCATCGTTTTTTCAAAATATGTCAAAAAGTTAACAGCCATTAAAAAAGACTAACTGAAAATGGGTATCTGCAGTAATCACAAATTATAGATGCAGTTATTTGCAAATGCATTTGTTTTTATGTAGGTATTTGCAAATAATCTATCATTTAGGAAGTTAACGCAGAAAACCCAAAAATCTAAATGGGTAAATGACTAAATGAGTAGACTCGATGAGTCTTCTTGACTTGGGACCCTCTAACAAGCAAGCTTCCCAATGACTCGGCTCAAAATCTCACAGAGCCAAGTGACTCAGGTTTTGACTTGAGTCCGCAACTCACCAATGTTTCAAATAGCGCCCATAGCATATGCTACGTAGCATAGCCTGGCCGTAGCACTACGTAGCGTCCCAATTAGCGTAAATCCCCTGTAGCGTACGCTACAAGGGTCTAGCGTAAGTTACAATGTATTTTTTTTACTATTTTATTTTTTTCACGTTTTCTTTGTTTCTAATGTTGAGGAATGTGACACTTGTATTATACTTGATACTTCTAACCTATGGGATTTTTATTTCTTTTCATAATTGAGAATTGTGGTTTCAATTAGACATTATTAATTAAAGTGGTTTGCTTAGAAAGTTGTTGATGTGATAATTATTTGATTTGGCTTATATATGTGGATTGGCTTTTGATAAATGATAACTAATAACTTTTTTGAACATGCTTATAAGTGATAAAATGAATCATCTCTTAGGCATTTTTTTATATATTTTTTTCCTTTTTTTTTCACTATTTATTATATTTGTCCTATTTTTAAATTAAACAATAGAAGTATCATGTAACTTACGCTACACGCTACGTATTTACACTACACGCTATAGAGGGCTGAGCGCTACGCATCATACTACCGCTATTTAAAACACTGCAACTCACGGACACACTTGCAGGTAGAGATACTTGGAGAGAGAGACCCAGAGACAAGCTTGCAGGTAGAGATAATTGGACAACTTGTCAGAGGAGATGGCAGCTGGGATTAATGATTCAAAATAGAGACTGAAATGTGTGCTCTTCTCCACGCCAACCAGACCACGGTTGGGAAAATGGTGGGTGAGCCAATGTCACAAGTTGGATCACGAAGGGAGAACCAGCACTCCCACGCCTCACCCTGTTTGATTGGATGGTCTTTTTCTGGAGAATTTCTATATCAGGTTCCAACCATACTTTGACAGAGCTAATGATAAGACAAAAACATCTTCTGCCAAAGACACCATTCAGCATTTTGAATATCAGCAATCTTGCAAACATGCACGTGCATGTGCCTCAGGTAAGAGCATTCTATGTATCGCACAGAATAAAGCCATTCAAATAAACGAGAAGGTCTCAAGTCCAACTGGTTTGGCCACAAGTTAAGATCCACCCAGTGTATAACTTCCAACCTTTCATGTGGGTGAAACATCAAACCTGAGGATCACCTAGTGCAAAAATCAGTCACATCCACTCATTGGGGGGCTATTTATCAATGGCTCAATACTGTTTTCTATAGTATGACCCACCTGATGAGTAGGTGGGGCTGTTTTTTGAACTAGGTGATTTTCATGGTGGGGCCAACCTATTGGAAGGGTTGGGCGTGGCATGCACTTAATAGGGGGTTGAAGTTGTCCATCGGGTGGATACTTGCGGTCTAACCGGTTGTACTTGGGACCTCAAATAAATAACAATGTAATAGCAAATAACACAAAAGAATGGGGTAATTTCTGTTCTCTCTAATATTTCTTACGAAATTCTCCAACTTGAAAATTTCCACTTGTGAAATTTACAGGGAAGATCTTTTTTGAATAAATAATGAATTTATGCAAATTATTTAGTAGTTCTTCACTCGTTAAAAAGTGAAAAGAAGAAAGAACAAAAAGAAATTTCATTTGTTTCCTTAGGGACTTCTTGGGAATGGTGGTGACATCTAAACCTGGATGTGGAAAACCCCCCTCTGAGAATTGGTCCATGTGGAAACGGAGAAAGGACAGGTGTCACTGTAGGTTGTTAGCTTTTCCAACCAAGGTCGATGGTCAACAGCGAGATGTGTCTCGCATTATCATGGAAATCTCCATGGATTAGCTTTTTCTGGATTTTCTGGATTCACAGCTAATGCATCACCAAATTCTTTCACCAAACCCATACTTTTCAAGGATGAATTCTGTCCTAGAAAGCAAAAGGTCAAATGAAAAGGAACAAGGAGTTGAAGGGACTAGGGACTTACTTGGTTATGTCCTTGTACCGTGTGGCAAGGTATTGCTTGGCTGCATCAGTCAAAGGTTGGACTGCATCTGCCATCAAAACACTGGAGGGAAGCTCCAGATACAGCAATGCAGATTCTGGTGTCATGGGCAAGTTCCTCAGCAACCGGCTGCAGTACCTCATGCATGAAGCAACCTCAAACTTGTCTGCAGCCATTAGCACATCCAACAATGCAGGAGCTGTAGTTGTCGTGAGACTCTCAGTATACATAAAATTCAGAAGATCCATGAGGGCAGCTTCCTCTGTATCAGGGATAAAAATGTAGCAAATTAATTCCACTGAATCCGCATTTCGGCTTTTGATCACCACAAAAACAACATGCGACCATGCATAAGAGTATACAATGTAATACAAGATTATGCATATTGAGAAACCCAACTCAACTGTATCTCAGCAGTCTGAAGTCTATGAACTCAAGGACTCAGGTACAACAAGCACATAGTAAACCACATGAAGCCGTTCGAAAGCTATGGCAGCCAACTTTTAGTTTCCAATTCAATTGCATATTCGTAAGGCTTAGTGTTTCTTTGCACAATTAACTTACATGCTGATTTTTCTTATTAGAAGCACACTAAGACCAAGTTTGCACACGTGTATGTATACATGTATGTACATCAATAATATGTGTGTACATAATTATACAAGTGGCACGCTGCGATATGAACAAAAATTGCAAGATCTGAACAGTCGGGTTACACTAAAGATGCGACCCGAAAGTCAAGCTGGTTCACTGGTCATGATTAAACAGTGTATGAAACAAATGGATGGCTGAAACGTGTTTTTTTAGTCTTTTACACTAGCCCACCTTATGACTATCCAACCTAATTTTCAGGCCCAGGTAATGTGATCAGCTGATCAGCTGATGTATGGCTTGTATATTGCACATGTAGATGAGCATGGCTATATAACATGCTCAATTACCCAAACTGAAGCATATAAAACATTGTGATGTACGCTGATTCACTGCACTGCCTAATATTATATAATAAAAGGAAACTACAATTCAGGTAAAAAAAGAAATGCCGGAGACAGTTATGCACTGATTATGAAGTTTTGATAGAAGCAACAAACTTTATAGCAGCATATGC
This sequence comes from Magnolia sinica, assembly GCF_029962835.1. Lineage (NCBI taxonomy): Eukaryota > Viridiplantae > Streptophyta > Magnoliopsida > Magnoliales > Magnoliaceae > Magnolia > Magnolia sinica. The sequence continues at coordinate 2,200,840 of NC_080577.1, forward strand.
CAGCAAACAACTAGAAAAATAGAACTCAAATAATAAAGCTTGTATGTTATGATGAAGGAGAAATAGAGGAGCAATAGTAATATAATTCTTTTGTATTACCTGAGGCACTAATTCGTAGAGTAACATGTCGCTGTTCTGTTTCTTGCATGCCATTTGAGAAAAGCTTCAAAAGAGTAGCAGGGAATTGAGTTGTTTAGGAGAGGGACGATGGAATGATGACATAAATAAACTTCAGATCTTACCTTGTAAAAAAAAGGACTCTTGGCAGCTAGAATTGGTGAGCTGATGTGTATCGTTTTAACTCTCAGAACAGTAGAACAATCCATACTCCAAGATGAATCATTACTATTGGCAGCTTCATCGCCTACAAAGCAAATAACAAAGCATTGCACACAGAATTATATGATAAGGGGAAAAAAACTAGAAACTGAAAATTGTGTTGGTTTGCTTTGGGTCTGCAATGCGTGTTTGGTAAGGAAGGATCACGATACCATTAGATTTTATTGCAGAAATCAAAATTCTGATCATTTTAATACCATGCAAGTGCAAGTCCTAAACAATTTGACCAGGCTTATAGGCTCTGGTAGTGGACAAGAAAAGTGCATAAAACCTTCAGGATTTGCATTCACCTTTACCGCTTGGTGGCTATGTGCAGGTTTATTGTGAAAGAATATCCTTTCAGTCACCAAAACTAATGATGATGATGATGATTATTATAGAAGGTATGCCTTTTCGTAAGAATTTGCCAATGAGGACTGGTCCGTAGACAAATTTACAAGCATGGAATAATAAACAGAACTTGATTCGGGCGGCAATTCCAAGTTTAATGGCCACACAACAGCATATTCAGCTCTTTCTTTCAAGATTTATGTCTTCTACTGCAAAACTGGAAGCTCAGGATTTTAGTTTCTCTATCTGTCATTTGATATAGTGTCTTCCAGTTCCAGTATATCATCATCATCATCATCCAAGCCTTATTATTCCAGCCAACTGAGGTCAGCTACATAAATCCGATTACACCATCCCACTCCATCAAAGACTATATCCTCAGTTAAAACCATATGATGAGGACATCCAAGCACCACACCAGAGGAGGGTTGAGCTAGTCTCTTTATGGTTAAAAGACCATTACATGGAGCGCACGTGGTCCAATTCACATTCCTAGCCACGTTGAAGATTCCATGTGCATGTTCGTGCATCTTTAAAGATCCCACACTGAGAAGATGCACGTGGGCTGCATATAGGAGCTTGATGGACACATCAGACCGTTGGATTGAGCGGACATGATAATCAGACCATTGGATCATCATCATCGGACATCTTGATCGTGGACTTCCATGGGCCACAAAATAGTTTAGTTGTTTAGATTGTTTATATGCTTGTTATTTTTGGTATACCTTATATTTGTGTTTAGATTAGGGAATTAGGAACAACCTTTAATTTATTAAGCGTCTTTTTGTAAAAAGACTTTTCTGAGACTATAAAAGAGAAAGATGGATGTGTGAAGCTCCAATGCCATTATTTTGAAAAAGAAAAGAGCTGTGTTTTCTCCTCTTCATCTGATTTGAAGAATACTCCATATAATTTGGAGCTTGGGTGTGGTGTGATTCAATTCCCCATTCAAGCTTCCATCTATCATCTTCATTTTCTCTTCATTTCTGTCGAAAGAGGTATTTCCCTTTAAAAAAAACTTCATCTCTCTTCTTCATCCTATCCAAGACCATCCAAATCATTTTTTTCTTCAACTTTTCATCATCCAACTTCAACCACAACTGAAATCAACCATTGAGGACCCAAAAACCCTAGCCAACAACCCACACGTGAGAGCCCCTAAGCTGACCGTATGGACAACCGCTCAATCATTTGATTTTCCATTGCTTCCCTCATTAAAACCCGTTGATTCCACATCCATAACCCTACCCTAAACCCTAGATCCCTAAATTTCTATTTTCCTCAATTTTAAAAAACCCTAATACAAAATTCCCAATAACCATAATTTTCCAATTTTCAGATTTTTCCCTTCCTAACCCTAATCATAAAATCTACAAATATGTTCATTGAGTGTGGAACATGCCTATGTTAAATTGAAAGTTTTATCCTTCAATCGGGCCTAATTTTAATTGAATTGTGTGATTTCTTAGTATGTGGGGATGTGATTTAAGTCCAATTAGATTTTATTTCATGTTATTTGCTCTTAATTATTTGGTGGGTTAGCATATTTTGTTAATTGAATTACTTTATGGACTCTTTCATAATCTTCACGTTGCATGCTAGTATTAAATTATGTCCTGCATCACCATAGGTTTGCAGGTCCATTTTAACTCCACCCACATCCTTTTCAGCCTTCCCCCTGCCCCTTTTTAATAGTCATTTGATATAGCCTCTTCCAGGTCTAGTACATCATCATCATCATCATCATCATCATCATCCAAGCCTTATTATCCTAGATAACTGGGGTCAGCTACATAAATCCAGTTACACCATCCCACTCTATCAAAGACTATATCCTCAGTTAAAACCATAGGCCTGCAGGTCCATTTTACCTCCACCCACATCCTTTTGGGCCTTCCCCCTGCCCTTTTTTAATAGTCTCTTCTAGTAACTCTAATAATAAAAATCCATCATTTCTGTATAACAAGGTTAATGCTCACACAACACAATCTCACTCTAGATTCCAGTAAATAGGCAGGAAATTGAAATTAACAGCTGTCTCCAGCTTCATAGTTAGGAAATGAATAAATATATAAACGAACCACGATTTCCAGCTTCAGGTGAGGAAAAAGGAACAAAAAACCCACGGACTGGCATTCATGCAGATACAAGTGATGTTGAAATGAGTGGGCATTTACTGGCTTGTGCAACATGCAACTTACAGGAATCCATCCATTCCCACCGGTTTTTTTTTTCTTTTTTTGGGTGTGTGGGTGGGTAGGTAACGAAGAGTAATGAGTGAATGCAGAGTATTCTAATACCTGAAGGCGTTTCTTCAATCATTGCCTCAGCATCCTCATCCTGATTTTCATATACCACGCCATCTACAGTGTCAGGCTGGTCGCAGTTCAAAATATGATCCTCACGGTGGACAGAAAGCTCCACAGCTGAGATGAGGGGTAAAAAGCAGTGGTGATCAACAGTCAGTTCCCATTGCATACTGGCAAAAAGATAGAAGATGCAGCCCACATATTGATGCTCATGCAGAACCAGCAAATGGTGTAACAAGAGTGAATAAACAAATTAGTTCAAAGAAAACAGACTGTGGGTGCAGCAGGGACGCTACAGTGTCACTAAATGTCACGGAAGCAGAGCAGAAGACAGTGTAAATAGAAATACTAATGTAAGGAATGACGAAGAGGAAAAAAGATGCAACCAACAGGCAGTTTGATCTCAAAATTTTACCGCATTCACATGCATAGTGTATTTTAAATTGCAACTCATTTTAGTGCTGAGCAAATGAATATCTCATTCCAGCATGCTTTTAACTTGTATAGAGTGGGTTTGGTTGCACCAAATATCATGAAATAATTTCATGATATTTGGTGCAACCAAACATGCCCTAAAATATTTTCCAACTCATATAACACACTCCCGAACAAATGAAACATCTAATGCCTGAAATAGCTGTCCCATGTGTGCTGATCCAGTACTGAGATTCTAAATGATGAGAGGACATAACAACGTATCTTCTTGATTGATGTCCACATTTTCTCACTCCAAAACTAACATCCCTTCTTATTTCTTTCCAAGAAATCCCTAATTTCAAAGTTTTGAATTGTGCTTTACAAATCCCGAGTCTTGAAGTGTTTGATCATTGTGCATGTCCTACTAAAGACAGCTTGCACAATGAGACCCATGATTGGGATGGTCTGGATTTATGCACATCTACGCCATGTGTACCGTCGATGTGTTGCACTGCTGCTAATAATCCCTTTTAGTGTAGCAAAAGCATACTGAAGCACTAATTTTAACCAACAAAAAGAAAAGATGCTATCATGCAGACTGTTTCGTAACTTCTATATAGTGCCAACCCAATCATACATGTGGCTGTTTGATCCACTAGGCCACTATATTGATGGTCTACATGTCAGAAGTCATAGTTATAGGATGACTCTTAACCATAGAATTGGCTTGAGTTTTAATCCATTAGGCGTGGAATGTTGATTGATGATGCAACGAAATGGCCACAAAAGCTGGTTGATCAAAGATATTATCAATCCTACAATTCAGATTGTCTTGATTGATGATCTGGACCAAATCAATGGTTCAATGATCAGTTGGATGACATCAACGGTCAAATTGTTGGGCCTATGGGATCAATCTTATAGTCATCAAATTCGTAGGTTTTATTCATTTAATTAGTCTTTAGGGTGAGATTGAATCATGATTTAGTTCATAAATTTTGTTTTGTATTTTCGTTACTTTCTTGGTGGCCCACTTTTGGGGTACCAAAAGATGTCCAAATGAAATGAAATTCGTCCAATTTAATAGCCTATTGGGTAAGCCTTCAAACAAGCTCAAGATCATGCAATTCTGGGGTCGTTTGGGCTATGTTATGAAGGTGTGATGCATTATTATTATATTTATAGAAAAAAAATTCAGTTTTCGGTTTTTTTTTCTTTGGTTTTTTGGTAGAAGATTTGGAGAGTTTTTTTTTCGGTCTGTAGCATTTGCCTAGAGAATTGTTGTGTTCTTTCCCACAATCTCTTTCTTCTTTTCTTTGACATATTTGCATCCCCTTTCAGGGAACGAATTACTCAATTCCAGATTAGCAATCCACTTGTCAGGCCAATGATCAAATGGTTACCACCATCAATTGCCTTGCTTTCTAGAATATCGACCATCCACATGGTGGACTACAAAGTCAACGGCGTCGATCATAGTACACGTGCGTGTGCAATAGAGATGTGCGTACACCTGATTGTAGCATTTTTATAAAAAAAAAAAAAACAAGAAATGGAATCATAAATTAAAAGAAAAAGAAGGATAACTTGAAAGAAAACAAGGAGGAATTTTCCAAAATGGAAAACGAACGTCCGTTACCATTTTCTTTCTTGATCTCCTCTCTCCTCCTCTTGCGATTCCTGGCCCACTCGGCGATACTGCCGCAACCCTCGCCATCGGATTTGCACTCGGGAAGCTCCGCAGCGATCTCGATCCGGAGGACCCGATCGGAGAAGATGTCGTTATTGAAAGCGAAGGCGAAGTCCCGATCGGACCCGACGACGACCTTATCTCCACCGCTCGAAGAGAAATCCGAATCCATGATCGTTCGGGGATCGAACAGATCCGCGCCCGATTCTTTCATCTCTCTCTCCGATCTGGAAACCCTAGAGCATCAGGCGCCGGAGACAAGAGGAGGAGGGAGAACAACAAAGACAACCCTAACCCTAGTTCGCAAAACCAGTGCAGGATAAAAAGTGACGAAAGATGAAGGCCTCCCTTCTTTAAATACGAGGCGCTCTCGACGTATAAACACGACATGTGTACAAAGCAAGAGATAAATCTGCCCTTAACTTTTTCTTTGACGAAAATGCCTCTCTTTTTGCTTCAAAATACCGTACTACCCCGCTTTAAGAGGGAACCGGATTCTCTGACGTGGTGGGTTCCCATTGGTATAGCTCAAATGTCACGTCAGACGAACAAATGCACCACTCTTAGACAGGCGGTCTGGGACATGGCTAGAGACGGACGGTCCTGGTAGGGTTTCTGTGGGCCCCACCGTGATATATTTGTTTTATCCACGCCGTATATCCATTTTTACAGATCATTTTATAGCATGAGCTCGAAAAAGAGATAGATTAAAAGCTCAAGTGGACCACACCACAAAAAGGAAGTGCTGACAATGATGCCCATACAGCTCTAACCTTCCTAAGGCCCACCGTGATATTTATTTGCCATCCAACATCTTTATAGGGTCAAATAGATATGGATGAAAGGAAAATATAAATATTAACTTTGTTCAAAACTTCTTTAGCTCTTAAAAATCTTTCAACGAAAGCATTCAATCCCCACTGCTTCCTTTACTGTGGTCCACTTGAGCTTAGATCTACATCTTTTTCTAGACTTTTCCCTAAAATTATCTGTAAACATGGATGGATGGTGTGGATAAACACATACATCACCATGGCCCCACAGAGCCCCCGCCAGGACTGTCTCTAACCAAGTCCCCGGAAGGGTAGTACCTAATCCGCATCTCTTAAACAAGATGCACGTGGGCCTATCTCCAACAGTAGCAAGTGGTTCAATTAAATCCTGTCATGTGAGCAATCTATCTCATTAAATTATGAAAATGTGTTTTCATGCATTTAAAATTGCTTGAATGGATTTCCAGAGTATTGTAATGATATACATCAAAACTTTACTAGTTTGATACCAGTTTTTTTTTTTAACCTAACTTGGGTTGTTATTTGAGAGGGCTTCTCTTTTGGGTGTTGATGTGAAAATTGTTCTCAATAAGTGTAAAGTTTTTAGATGTAAATTTAACATTGTTCCGTTTAATATTGCCCATTTAAGTTAATCTTTTACATGTACAATGAACGAGATGGTTATCAGCTGATGGACGGAATGGATTTCATGTGCACAATATGTTGATCCCAAGGATCTCGTGCTTTTTGCTTGTTGCATAAAAATTGGGCATGGAAGACCATTTTAAAAACTTCTAAAGAAAAGGGAAAATGAATTTTGCTGTATCTTGCTCTTCAAATTAACAACTTTAGTCTCACATTGAATAGAGAGAGAGAGAGAGAGTAAGAAGTGCTTACACCCCAATCAGTAGCTCAGGTGGTAGATGAGTGAAAGATTCCACGTTTTAACATTGAGGTCATGGTATCAATTTCCAAGTGGTGGTAGCTAATAGCGAAGTGTGAACTTACAGTGGGGTGTACTAACAAGCTAACAAAAAAAAAAAAAGAGAGAAAAGAAAAAGAAAAAGAAGTTCTTAAAAAGCGTTGATTTTTAAAGTTGTTTAAATAAATAGGTGTTTATTTATTGACAAATATTCAGGCACACAAATAGGCTTTGAGTTGAATCTTGATGGGCTTAATCTTGTCCAAATCCATAATCTCTCTTTTACATAACCTAAATTTAATTATATGTTTGTCTGATGAGGACATCGTGCACACGCACGCCCGCACACCACCACCCCTACGCACGTACGTACGCAGAAGGAGGACCCCACCATCGATCTGGCTCGATGATGACATCCAGGGAGGGTGTCCTAGTTAAAAGACAAGTTTTGGTTCAGAAAAGTGATCCGATAGTCAAGAAAAGCCCACCATGGGATCTCATGATCGTGGCCCACTCGTCGGATTGGTTTTATATTTTATATTTTGCTTATTGTTATTATTTAGAACATTATGAACGCTTTAGATTTCCTTGTTTGGTTTTTATTCTAGTTTACTTCATCGTCAAGTAATAGGTGTCGCACATGGTGTGAGTTTTTAGGTATAAAGTTCTCCCTATAAATAGGCACCCTTTGTAGTTCTTTTCATTCATTGAAGTTAATAAAAAATTCCTACTTTATTTTTCTGCTCTCTTCGTGAGTTGTGGAAGAATTCAAAAGTGGGTGCGAAGCCCTCCCTTTTCGAAGGGCTAACTACCGTGATGCGAAGCCACATCGATCCCAATTCACCTCCATCTTCTATCATCTTTTTTTTCCATCTTCCCCCACCATCCGTACTTCGAATTTATTCTTTTGTTGCATCAGATTTCTTCATTGAAGTAGGTTTTCAGATTTCGGCCTGTAGGCGAGCTGAAACTTCGGCGGAGCACTACGCACAAACCGTACATCGGATCGAGCTGAGATTTGGGAGTTTTGGAGTCCATCCCTGGCCGACCAGAGCCAAGGTGGCCTTTTTCTGAATAGTGGGCCCCACACACGTGCGGCCGGGGATCACACGCACGTCCATCTGGGCCATTGTTGCTGTCCACACGCGGGATCATCTTTTAGCTCAGGTTTTTATCCTCTTTTATCCTCTCATAGTCGTTTTTTCATGAATCCTAACCCTATATTACATGATCCCTAATTGATTTGCCCATTTTTATCACCTTAGGGTTCCTTGAATTGAAATTAGGGAATCCCTTGGATCAGGGACTGATTTTTATGCATTAGTAGTTGATTTTATTTCCCTTTGACATCATTTGACTTATAATTTTATTGGTCCAGTCCTAGCCTGTGTCGGCTTGGACCCGCATAGATTCCCCTTTAATTGAATGTTTGGATTTTCATGTGGGATGCGGAATTTGTGTGATTGTTTCTGAATTGGTAGAATCTAAGCCTGAAATCTTGCATATCATATTTAATTTTCCATGTTCTACATTAAATTTTGTATCAAAGCCTAGGGTTCTTGTAGGGGAATTCATTCCATGTTTAGGGTTTGGTTGTTTATATCCATTACGCATCAATTCTCATCATATATGGCTGTTTAGAGGTCCATAAACCCTGAAATAAGCTGCTGAAATTTTCTATTACCCCTTATTTGAATTATTTTAGAAATTAACTTAGTTTTCTATTTCTAGGTTTAGAAACTTTTCTTTTCTGTTTTTTTTATAAACTTATTTTTTAGAAACTTTCTTAATCTGTTTTTAGAAACTAACTTCCTTTCCTCTTTCTTTTTTAAAAACTAATTTACTTTCCTTTTTCTTTTTTAGAAATTAACTTACTTTCTATTTTTAGCAACTTTCCTTTTTTTTCTTTTTTTTCTTTTTCTTTAGAAATTAGGTTGTTGTTTTTTTTTTTTTAGAAGCTTTCCTAATTTGTTTCTTTAAAAACTTTCCTTTTTCATTTTTTTAGATACTAGGTAGATTCTTTAAAAAATAAAAAATAAAAAAAATCTCTTATATTTTGACAACTATATTACTGAATTTTGGTTGGCACCCTACACTAAACATGGAATAATTGTAAAAGTTACTAAACAAGTTGTCCCATAAGTTTGAGTTTATGATTAAGCGCTTGGAAATGGGCTAATGCTTTGAGCAGCTTGATGAACGCATTACCCGACTAAAGACCATCGCCAGGACAAACCCCACCATTAGGGTAGATGTCCAATCTCAGCAGGTGGCCTGAAGGATAGACCAATGAATGAAGTTGGCCAATGAATCAGTTATGGGCGTGCACCCGTATACCAACCTCATGAGGGACATCAAGACCACTATTTTGAGCGGTACAACATGTGCAGCCTTGTGACTGGAGAGAGTGCACTAGATGTTAGTGTAGAGTTACTCACTGAGGTCATTCCGGTAGTGGATGAGTTTCGTGATGTTTGTCTTGATGATCTACCAAATGAGTCCCCTAGGAGGGATATAGAGCATATCAGAACATAAGACACCGTAATACCTACAACCGAGTTTATGTTGAATAATTTTGTCGATAGGTTCACAGGTCTAAGTCCTCGTGAAGTCGATACTGATTATAAACTTAGGAAACTTATTGATCTTGTCCTTATGTCACTGTCCCATAGGCCGTCAGAGTCTGCAAAGTCTTTTGCGCATCACATTTATTCATGGCATCAAGAAATCAGGCAGAAGATCATGACTAAAAATGAACATTGCACATTTTCTACAGACCAGTATAAAGGTTTCAAAGGATTCAATATTGGGGACTCTGTGATGGTCTGCATCAGGCCTGAGCGGTATTCTTCGAGGGCCGTTCGTAAGTTACACGCGTGTAGCGTTGGATCCGTCAAAATTATAAAACGAAATGGTCTCAATGTGTATGAGGTAGATCTTCCACTTTCCATGGGAATTAGTTTCACATCCGATGTGGAGGATTTAGTTACTTTTCAGGGGACCACTGATACTTTGTTTGGCCCTTTGCCCACCCATCCTAATTCCACATATTTATCCCTTGGACTATAGCCCCTTCCCAACCCATTTTTCCAGCCTCTACCTCTCATATCTACTTTTTATAACCTTTCTTCCCAGCCTCTACCTCCTATACCTACTCTTCCCGACCTTTCATCCCAGCCTCTGCTTCCCATACCTAGCCTTCACACACCCAAAGAGGAAATAGAGGATATCCTGAACCATGAGATAATTTTCATGTCGGATGGCGGGTTTCAGAAATACCTAGTTAAATGGAAGTCACGCCCAACTTCGGATAGCGCGTGGCTCACTTAGGAGGAGCTTCAGAGACTTGATTCCGACATCCTAGAGCGGTTCAGGAGTTTTATTTCGCCAGTGGCAAAATCTTCGCACTTGGGGAGAATTGATGAGGACATCGTGCACACGCACGCCTGCACACCACCACCCATACGCACGTGCGTACACAGAAGGAGGACCCCACCATCGATCTGGCTCGATGATGACATCCAGAGAGGGTCTCCTACTTAAAAGATAAGTTTTGGTTTAGAAAAGTGGCCCGATAGTCAAGAAAAGCCCACCATGGGATCTCATGATCGTGGCCCACTCGTCGGATTAATTTTATATTTTAGATTTTGCTTATTGTTATTATTTAGAACATTGTGAACGCTTTAGATTTTCTTGTTTGGTTTTTATTCTAATTTACTTCATCGCCAAGTAATAGGTGTCGCACATGGTGCGAGTTTTTGGGTATAGGATTCTCCCTATAAATAGGCACCCTTTGTAGTTCTTTTCATTAATTGAAGTTAATAAAAAATTCTTGCTTTATTTTTCTGCTCTCTTCGTGAGTTGTGGAAGACTTCAAAAGTGGGTGCGAAGCCCTCCCTTTTCGAAGGGCTAACTACCGTGGTGCGAAGCCACATCGATCACAATTCACCCCCATCTTCCATCATCTTTTTTTCTATCTTCCCCCACCATCCGTACTTCGAATTTGTTCTTTTGTTGCATCAGATTTCTTCATTGAAGCAGGTTTCTAGATTTCGGCCTGCAGGAGAGCTGAAACTTCGGTGGAGCACCACGCACAAACCGTACATCGGATCGAGCTGAGATTTGGGGGTTTTGGAGTCCATCCCTGGCCGACCAGGGCCAAGGTGGCCTTTTTCTGAATAGTAGGCCCCACACACGTGCGACCGGGGATCACACGCATGTCCGTCTGGGCCATTGTTGCTGTCCACACGCGGGATCATCTTTTAGCTCAGGTTTTTATCCTCTTTTATCCTCTCATAGCCGTTTTTTCATGAATCCTAACCCTATATTACATGATCCCTAATTGATTTGTCCATTTTTATCACCTTAGGGTTCCTTGAATTGAAATTAGGGAATCCCTTGGATTAGGGACTGATTTTTATGCATGAGTAGTTGATTTTATTTCCCTTTGATATCGTTTGGCTTATAATTTTATTGGTCCAGTCCTAGCCTGTGTCGGCTTGGACCCGCATAGATTCCCCTTTAATTGAATGTTTGGATTTTCATGTGGGATGTGGAATTTGTGTGATTGTTTCTGAATCGGTAGGATCTAAGCCTGAAATTTTGCATATCATATTTAATTTTCCATGTCCTGCATTATTGTTTTTCTTTAATTACATTTTTATAAATATATTTTAATGCTCTTAGAGTTTACAACACAACCCAACAATCTTTTTCCTTTAATGTCTTTAAACTCACATTATATATATATATATATATATTTCTAAAAAGGTTTCTTCTTTTGCCCATAGAGTTTACAATGCAACCTGGTAATGTTTTTCATTTTGTGTCTCTAAAACTTGATTGTTTTCTTCTCAATTTTTTATTATTTTCAAGGTAAAATGAAGATGGTTTTTTCTTTATAGAGTTTTGGAGTTGGAATTTCTCCACAATTTATGCATAACATGAGAATGCATTCGTTGGACCTTTGTATTATAGGATCAATGCATTGAGAGCCTTCCACATCGATTCTTCACACCGCGGAGCTTGAATTATATTAAAGATAGCAACATCATACCTGCCATGACCTAATAATGATTCTTGATTATCATTGTTGTTTGTGTTGCTACTGCCTTTTTAATATACATTATAGGTATAGAGTTCCTTTAAAATCATGTTTATTTTATTCGTATATTTTCCATACAAATGCATACATTCAATAGGCTATATATTTTTGTTCCCATAGCTTTTAGTTTTATTTACTCTGAGGGAAGAAATTGTGATCCGATGAATAGCAGCCCTATGTAATGGGACAAAATACACGTGTCAAGGATTCTAGTTAATGTCACACTCATTATAGATAGGGGCTATTTATTGGGTAATCACTTTGTGAACATACCATATATATGCTTAAAATCAAGGTACAAAGCTCATCAACTTAGCCATATTCTATTATAATAATAATAAATCCACGTGTAAGTATAAAATCCCATGGTAGAGAACTTTATCTTTATTAGTTGTAAAATTGCGCAAGTTATTAAGAAAGTTCTAAGGTTGAAGGGTATTTCCAAGAATAGAAAACCTATGACTTTTGAATAAATGATGTCATTTGTTAATATTTTTAATAATGGGAAAGGAAAGGGCTAATGTGGATTGCAGACGCTGTATGGCCTCACCTGATGGGATGTAATTGGACCACATATTGCTACTAGAGATGGGACATATCAAGTATGTACTTGACCTAATAACTTTCAAACACTCATCTCAGCAGGTGGTGCCCCAATCAAATACTGCTGTAGAGGCCAGGAAAGCTTGGTACATGTTAAAAGGGGGTGTTTTATAATGACATCATGACGGACACAAGAATTGAACTCCTGAGCATCTTACCCAACCAATTATTCATACATGTGGGTTGGCGCATGTGATTCAACATGTGGACTGACACGTGAGAATGGGGGTTGAATTTCCATGTCCTCGTTATTTGGAGAATGAGAATTGGTTACACCTGTTTTATTGTGAAATGATTCGGTACATAGAGTAGGCATTTTAATCTAAAATGGTCAAATGGTTTTGCTGGCCTGAGGAACATGGACTGAGTGCAGATAGTCTGTGTTGAAGGCTGAGGCGATTCCTATGTCGTTGCTTTTTGCTACCATCTTCCATTGAGGAAATATAAAAAAAATAAAAATGGAAAATATATAAATATTTCCATAGTTCTTCTTTCATGCACCAAAATTTTCTCCCCACAAATGGTTTGCAACTGCACAAAGCATCAATGGACGTTTTGATGTGCTGATCTTTTATAGACCTACTATGATGTATGTATTAGATCCACACTGTCTCATTTTTTCATATCAATTTAAAGGCATTATCCAAAAAATTAAGTACATCCAAAGTTTAAGCTGACTGTAGTAGGGATTACCGTTGAAACTTTCCTATGGCTGACTATGCTGCTTATTTGCCATTTAACCCATTCATTGGGTCACATGGATCCAGATGAAATGAAGGGAAAACAAAAACATTTATTTAATCCAAGCCTTCTGTGGCTCTAAGAAGTTTTCAACTGTATGCGTCCAACTCCAACTTTGTGGTGTGGTCTATTTGAAATTTTCATCTACCTCATTTTTTATTCATGCCAAAACATAATCTTGCAAATTAAATACAAAGTGTGGATATAATAGAAATCATGTTGGGCCCACCAAAATTCCCTGCTTCAAAACTTTTGTTTTTATTCTCTCCGTAATAAAAATGCATAGATACATCACACCAACCGCATGTTTTTACTTGGTTGAATTTCGTCTAACCTCACCACAATGTATTTATTAGATCCACACTATTAATTCCTTTTTCTAGATAAAATTAAGGATGGGCATTAAAGCCAAGAGAGATCCGAAGCTCCAGCTAGATCATACCACAGAAAGCAGTGGAAATTGAAAAACTATAGTTGTAACCTTCCAATGACATTAATTTTTCATCTAATTAACCTGTTCATAAGGTTACACGGACTTGATGAAGGGAAAACACAAATATCATGTTGATCCAAGCCTTTTGTAGCTTAATAAAGTTTTCAACAATATGTATACAATTCCCATTGTTTCCTCTAATGTTGTCTACTTAAGATTTAGATGTGCTTTTATTTTTTGTCTCGTGTCTTAAAATTATTTACTGGAATGAATGGTGAGTGCAGATCTAATAAATACATCATTGCAAGGCCACGAAAATTCAACCAAATCAATGCATCTGGTTGCTGTGCACTGCACCTTCTAGAAACCGGAAATTTTCACATGTGGAATTTTGGGGGGCCCCACCATGATCTATGTGCTAGATTCACATTATTTTGTGTAAAATAATTTTAGACTATGAGACTAAAATTGAGGCAGATCCAAAACTCAAATGCGCCACAATACAGCAAAAAATGGGAATTGGATTGGAAGGCATTTCAACGGTAGTCATTCAATCCCACTCTTTCCTGCAGTGTGGTCCACTTTAGCTTTGCATCTGTCTCGTTTTTGGATTTATGCCTTAAACTAATATTCAAAATTGGGACGGACGGTATAGATCTAACACATACATCATGGTGGGATCCACAGAAAATTGGTGTATGAAAGAGGAAATACTAATATTTCCTACAAATGTGTATGTATTATTTCATTTTTTATATTCTATATATTTTTCCAACTAATGTCAGCTGATATCATCAGCACTGACTTAGACACTCTACCTATGAAATGAACCTGGATGTGGCCCATTTAGTAGGTAGGCCTGGATCTTGCTCACATGTGTCATGTTTGCACTCGTGCTGCCATTCAAGCCTTCAATCAAACCTCTCTTGAGTAGTTACAACATTTCTTTTTTCTTTAGTCTTTTTTTCCTTTCTTTATTCTATTTCTACCGTGTTGACGGGGCTGAACACATGGGCAACTCCGCCACCATGTTTAGGTGGCAACCCGGACTTTACATTCACTTTCTCTCTCTCTCTCAAGTGCTTTCCATAACGATGTTCTATCTTCTAACTAAAATCCAACGATTTTACTCTTCAGTTGGGCAAAATTATTAGAAGTAAATTGAGAGTAATATTTTCAGCCATTCATTTGTTTTGATGTGGTCCACATGAGGTTTGAGGTGTAAAATTACCTGATTTTTATACCATAAGGCCTAAATAGTCGTAAGTTGCCTGATACAAAGCTTAGATCACACACGTGGGCTTGCGTGGAACTGGCAAAGCTGTTGTTTCGACTTAATTAATTGTACCTAATATGCACCTCGTGTGACGGGTGGAACCACTCTTTTCAGAAATTTGGGTGGACGGCTCACTTGGTAGAGATATGGGCTTGCCAATAGTCATCGAGAATTCTTTTTTGTTGTGAAAATTAAAAATATGTTTTTTAAAATTTAAATAAAAAAATCAAAATTTATTTCCCTCAATAGCTTTTTTTTAAGAAAAATAAAAAATTAGTTTTTTATTTTTGGGTCCCCCACAGTTTAGAGATGGGAAAAGTTTAGAATTTATAAAGCTTATTGTGAATAGCTTAATTGGAGAAAAGAGGGGTTGGTTGTTCTCGTGCTGAGCACCAAAACACATGCACGGGCCGTGTGGTCATGGAGATGCACTTTGCACTTCGCATGTTTGTATCGTGTTATGTCTAGAGTAATGAGATAACGTTTAGTTGCAATGGTCCATTCCCTCTATCTATATAAACCAGCTTGATCTCTTCTACAAAAACAAAAGCTTTTTTTTTATTTTTTTTTATTTTTTATTTACTAAGTTAATTATGTTTAATAAAATTGAGTTCTCAAACTTATTGAATTACTGAGTCCGAAAACTTACTAAGTTTGTCAGAGACAATGCCAGTATTAGTTGAGTTCTCGAGGTAGTCCCTTTGTGATTGCTATACACATGACTAGATAAGCTTGCCATATCTTAAAAGTAATTCGTCAACAGCTCGCTGGTTATCTCTAATCACCGAGAAGAGTGGGTGAATCACGCTTTAAGAACAATGTATCTAATATGTGCTTCAACATGAATCTAATCAATTTCATTTTTTGGCATTCAAAATTATTATTTTTAAAAAATTTTCAACAATCTTAAAGTGTGATTAGACAAGAATACTAAGAGCGTTGAATCAATCAAGTTGATGAACCAAGACTTAATAAAGCTAGGCTGGTTCAACACACCGACTTCATCAGATGGCAAGATAAGTTGAAGTTCCTTCTCAATGTTCTAAAGATCTTATATATTATTGACCCGAACCTACAATTACTTTTAGAAGCAACTGACAATGGCACTGCCGAATAGATTATTGTAAGAACCAAATATCAAGAAGATGAATTGTTGTGTCGTGGTTATATCTTGAACGCCTTATTTGACCACTTATATGACCTGTACATAGAAACATCTTTGGATAAAGAAATTTAAAATGAGTTGGAATTCAAGTATAACGCCGAAGAAGAAGAAATAAAGAAATTCATAATTGCCAAGTACTTTGAGAAGAAACGAAGAAATTCCTAATTGTTAGGTACTTTAACTGGGTCCTTACTCTTACTCGGGTGGTAGACTCTTAGGAGTTTCAACACCGGGTCAAGGGTTTGAGTACCCATAGGTGGTGAAATTCCACTATTGCGTGCGTGTGAAAAAAAAAGTTTTTTTTTTTTAAAAAAAAAAGGTACTTTGACTTCATAATGATTGATAATAAGTCTCTTTTGGCTTATATCCAATAATTGCAACTGATCATAAATAAAATAAAGACAAAAATTTGACTTATCTAAATCTTTTCAAGTTGAGGCCATAATAGCTAAAAATGCCCCTCCCGAAAAGACTAAAGGAAGAAACTAATGTATAAATCCGAAGTCTTCACCTTAGAATAAAATTCAAAAATATATTGAATCAAAGAAGAATCTTACAATTGGGACAAGAAAGAAGATACCAGTGGTGCATCTTCATCCAAGATTAATGCAGTAGGAATGTCATTCCAAAACAATAATAACCTTGAGAAGAATGAATCCCAGAAACCTAATAAAAATAATGGAAAAGAATCCTCAAAAGAAGAAGAAGAATGGAAAATTCAAAATGTATTAGTTTGATTGCAGAAAGATCGGGCATTTTACTTGAGTTTGTAGTAACCACAAAAGCCTTAAGAAAAATACTAGTGTACTAGAAGACAACATATTTACAATGATTAATGAAGTGAACATGGTTCAAAAAAAAGTCTCTAGTTGGTTGTACAATACATCCATCATAGTCTATATATGCTATGAGCCAGCCTCACCCGAGAAGATATAATGACTTGTATATATGTATTATATATCCACATTCTCCATCTATTTTGCCATATTATTTTTAAGCACGGTCGAAAAATTAAGCAATACAAATCTCATGTGGACTAAATTATATGACACAATGGTGATTGATCGTTCCACCATTAAGATTATTCTAAGGCTGACTAAAATGTTTTGGTAACGTTCATTTGCCATCTAACTTGTTGATAAAGTCGCACAAATCTGAATGAAGGGAAGAAAAAACAGATATCAATTAGATACAAAACTTTGGTGGCTTATAAGAAGTTTTAATGTTCAATCACCACTGCTTTCTATACTAACTGTGTATATGAGATTTGTATTTAAATAATTTACTTTTGGGTTCATGTCCTAAAATGATCTGACAAAATGGACTGGCATGGATATAACATACACATCTTAAGGTGGGCCACACGGTGAGGGCTGCACCTAACTAATTATATCCCAGAGCAAGTTATTTTATCCAGGAGTCTGGATTGACATGCAGGTGTAAGCAAGCTGAACCAACCAGAGAGGCACTTGCCCGGATGGACCAATCCTCCCGTGCATGCGCGTTGCCATGAGCGTTTATACCATACAAGTGTGTTGCTTTCTGGCCTGCCAAATGAGGTTGTTTCGCCAGAGATGGGAGCATTTCTACCATACTACCACCACGTGATAGTCCGCGTCCATCGCATCTACCCTTTAGCACAATAATTACTCTTGCTGGACAATCCTAACCATCCATGGCCAATGGATGAATGGTTAAAATGAAAGTGAGGGTAATGCTTCACATAACTTGCAAAAGCACATTTAACGGGCGTGGGTTCGGTGGATCTCTATATGCACCGAGGTGGTTGGATCACTTACTGTGGAGCCCACCTAGATGCATTTTCCTTACATTCAGGCTGTCCATCCACATTGAAAGCTCATTTTAGAGCATTATCCAAAAAAAAAAAAAAAAAAAAAAACCAATCTCAGGTGAACTATAGTACAGGAAGCAGTAGTAATTCATCCTTAAAAACTTCTTGTGAGCCACAAAAGCTTTGGATCAAGATTATATTTGTGTGGTCTCTTCACCAAGGTCTTTCTGACCTTATGAATGGCAAATAAACATTTTGATGGGCCTCAAGAAGTTTTTAATGATGGAGATTCAGTCAAGATATTCCCGTGATATGGTCTACCTGAGATTTGGATCTGCTTCATTTTTTGAACATGCCATAAAATGAGTTTTAAATAAGGATGGGCAACAAGATGTAAGGTAAGTACATCACTGTGGGCCCACTGTCAAGGATCGCACCCACCTCGAAACCGGGCCCACATTTAACCAACGGCTAGACAGTACGATTGGAATTGTTTTTTGGCCCAAGAATCTGAAAGTTAGGCTAGCCAAGCTCGTAGATTCAGTCTAAGGATAAGCATTGAATATTAAATGTTGATAAGTCCAAGTACGGGCCAGGCCCATTCTTTGTTTGGGCATGAAAGTCGGTCCAGTCCGGCTAGCTGGCATTGAAATTAAACACAAGTGGGTTTGGCTCGAGAGCTTTAAATCATAGTTGTATTATTATTATTTGACGGTATCAGATCCACTCGGGTCTTGACAATAGCTTCCACTCAATTGGGATTGAGAACGACTTGTCCAATCAAGAATATTTTAGAGGAGACTGGTGTGAATTGGATCTGATTTAATCTAGTCTGAGTCAACTCGGCATGATGGAAAGAAAGACTAGGAAAATATCTTGATTTTGCATGTCTTTTTTTAACCCAAAAAAACTGTCACGTCACATGATCTACCTTGGCACTGGCCAGTAGGGAGTGGATTAGGTGGGCCCCTATTGGGACCCAAGAGGGTGTGGCCATTACCTGAGGGCCATTACCATAGGGCCTGTTTGGTAAAAGAATAATAATTATTTCCCGTGCATTTACAAGGTACTTGATTTGTCTACTTACGAAAACATGACAAAATATATATGGGTTCCACTGTGATGCATTTCGTCTATCCACCCCGTTCATCCGTTATTCCTTTTGAATTTATAGTATGAGCAAAAAAATAAGGTATATCCAAAACTCAAGTGAACCATGCCATACGAAAACAGGAATCGAATGCTTACTGTTAAAAATTTCGTGAGTCCACTATTTATTTCGGTGTGAGCCACTTGAGTGTTGGATCATCCTCATTTTTTAGCTCATATCTCAAAATATTGTGGTAAAATATATGGACGGAATTGATATATTAGGTTCAAAAATTTTAAATAACTATTTGGACCAGTTCCAATGCAGAATATTTTTTCAAACGGATGAAACGGTAATAATTACTCATTTTCTGAGTATTTACCCCAGCTTTGGAAGTCAAATAGGCCCTTAAGGTCCAACTTGATGTATGTGTCCGATTTCTATCTTATCCATCATTTTTGTTGCATGAGGTTAAAAATGAAACAGATCCAAATCTCAGGTAGATAATATGGAAAGGAACAGTGGCAATGGAACATCCCACCCTTAAAAACTTCCTAGGCCTACTTTATTGTTTATGTGATGTTTATCTTACATCCAACCTGTTGATAAGGTCAAAAAAATCTGGATAAAGGGGAATAAAAAATATCAGTTTAATAAAAAACTTATGTGGCCCACAATTTTTTTTCTTTTTAATGGTCAATCTGCACTATTTCCTTTTATATAGTCCATCAGATATTTGAATCTGCCTCATTTTTAAGTTCATGCCATAAAGGGATCCATCAAGGCGGATGTATGGCATGGATTTACAATTCATACATCAAAGTGGCCCCACAGTAAGGACTGGCCAATTAAGCCTTCCCTGTAGATACTATACACGTGTCACACTAATAAAATGATCACCATAACGTATGTGTTTCGTCCACGCCATGTATCCATTTTGCTGAATCATTTTAGGGTTTGAGTCTAAAAATGAAGTATAACCAAATCTCAGGTGGACGGCACACCACATGAACAGTGGTGATTGAATGACCACCATTAAAGACTTCTCAGGGCCCACGTAATGTTTATTTTCTATCTAATCTAGTAATTAATTAGCTGACTTGGATAAAAGGAAAATACAAATATCAGCTTGATTCAAAACTTTTATAGCCGTTGAGAAGTTTTTATTGGTCGGGCGTTCAATCACCCTTGTTTCCTACGATGGGTCTACTTGAGATCTAGATCTGTCTCTTTCAAAATGGATGAATGATGGGGACAACACACATACATCACGGTAGGGCGCACACGTCTTTTCCACTAGCGACCAGCACCGACGTGTGTACTGGAGGGGTCACTAGCGAAGCCAGTCCTAAGTGCACGCAATAGTATGATGGTCCATCCAATTTTGGGTCCACATTGATGATAGATCTCAATCACTTAGCAACTAGACCTAACCATAAAACCCAAAAATGCAAGTTCGAACTTGGGCATGATCATCCCAAAAGTACATATTTTGGGTGGACCACACTAGCCCTTACCGTTTATTTCAATCAGATCATGATGGACCCAATCCAATACGATCACCAATAAGATCGTACTAACTAGATCTGGGTTCTAATCAACAGACCTGAAATATCGGGTCCACCTGACCAAATCAAAGGTGGTTCCATGTAAATTGAAAGCTTGAGAGCTACGATTTAGGGTGGTTACGCGAGTTACTTGCCGTTCCCCTAATTTGACCGGCAGCTGAGTGTTAGGTTGCCTACTCTGGCCATTGAAATGTATTCACGGGAAAAGCGGCCCTTTCCCAACTCCCTTCCTGATTGTTCACCAACGCTACCGTGCTAGTCTACCTCCATTTGAAGATGGTGTTTATGCATTGAATGGGTGACATTCATGTACAGTAATCTGGACCATCCATATTGCGGGACACATTGTGGATGGACCATGGTCCATTTGATCACAGTCATTTACATATCATGGTTAGTTAGAGTGGTCAGCAGTCCAAATTCAACAGGAGAATCAGATGGTTAAGATCATATGATAAATGTCATTTTCGATCTATGTTCCACAATCCAGACACGTACGCCATGTGAGTCACCACCATTTCTGAAATTGTGAACTATGATTGAAGTTTAGCTTTTGTAAGAGAAGTTTGCCCGAATACATCGGGAGCGGATTGGATACCAACCCCACCAGGACCTAACTACAGATGGACGGTTCTGTCAGAGGTTATGTGGGGCCCACCATGCCATATGTGTTTTATCCAATCTATCCATCCATTTTGAAAGATAATTTTAGGGAATGCACCTAAAATGGAGACAGATCGAAAGCTTGGATGGACCACACCACAGGAAGCAGTGATGACAATGAACCCACCGTTGAAACCTTCCTAGGCCCACTATGATGTTTATTTTCCAACTAATCTGTTCAAAAGATCACATATACCTGGACGAAGGTAAAAGATAAATATCATCTTGATCCAAAACTTATGTGGCACCTAAGAGGTTTTGGGTGGTAAACTTCAATCCCCACTGTTTCCTGGGGTGTGATCCACTTGATTATTTGATCTAATTCATTTTTGGTCACGTCAACTAAAATTATTTTTCAAAATGAATGGACGGTGTAGATAAAACACATACATCAAGGAGGGCCCACTGATCCCTTCACAGGACCGTCGGTCTATGGCTGGGTCCTGATGGGGTAGTACCCAATCCACGCCCCAATACATCGCGACGAATTAAGCATTGATACTGGATACATCAGGACCATAGCCCATTCGGTGAACGGAACCATTCACAAGATGGGCATCCACGTCATGAAGGACGACTATTAATGAAACTCTTGTATTAGAGTATTCATCAGTTTGCTAATTTAACTTCATTATTATTATTATTTTTTGGCCATTGATTATGGAACGTATCTTTTACTGTTTCTTTTCTTTGTAGGCCACTCATTTTTAAATTTAGGAAATTTTACAAAAAACCACCTATTTGTTATAGAAATTATTTTTCAAAAAGCTAGGTTTATTTGTATGCCAGCCATTTTAAAATCACGATTGTTGAAATTTATGGTTTTTTGAAAATATTCAAAATTTTTAAAATTTCAGAATTTTGCTGCAAAAATAGTTTTCGGGAAATTCAAATCCAAAAGTGCGATATGTGCTTTTAGTCCCACATCGGAAATGGTAGAAAACTTTTTATGTTTTATATGTGGCTTTGTGAGGAGTATTCTTACTTGGATGTTTTGGAGATGGAGATGCTCGGGTTGCGCACTGAAACGCACGCACGCGTGCTCGGGCGTGTGGCTGTAGTGGCGCACTTTGTACTTTATACATGCGCATCGTGACGACGAACGGGCTATGATGATCTAACGGTCAGATCTTGTGATCTGATGACCAAAAACGGCTGCAATTAATGGTCAACGGTTAGAAATGTTTTACAAACGTTCTGAACCATTGATAGCCACCTAGCAACGGTCCACACGATCCACTATCTAGTGCATATATAAACTGTACCATTCCGGTCCAAAATCTTATCATCTTAACACAATCTCTCCCATCAGATACATTCTAAATCTCCATTTTGCATACTGTGAATATTTC
The DNA here is from genome assembly GCF_029962835.1 of Magnolia sinica. Classification (NCBI taxonomy): domain Eukaryota; kingdom Viridiplantae; phylum Streptophyta; class Magnoliopsida; order Magnoliales; family Magnoliaceae; genus Magnolia; species Magnolia sinica. The sequence continues at coordinate 2,223,410 of NC_080577.1, forward strand.
CACTATCTGATTCTACCAGAACAGATCTACTGCATTAAATTGCTCCATAGTAGACCCATCATGATTGCTGCACGCCAAATTTAAACAGGCTTATCTTATCGTGGAAGTAATTCACCTGTAACCCATCAGTATTTGATAAGGGGCAAATCACGCTTTAAAGACAACGTATCGTTTTACGTGATTCAGCCTAGTGATAACTAATTTCGTTTTATTTTATTTTATTTATTTTCGGTGTATCCAAAGATTATTTTCTAACAATGTTCTTGTTGGAAAAAAAAAGTTAGTGAAAGATCATACTTAATTGAGTTCAATCTACAAATCTAAGAAATAATAAGAATTATTGATCCCTCTCAATATCTTTCTCAATTTGAAGATCTAAAATTTGAATTGATGTTGTTTTATTAACTCCTCATAAAGATTTTTAGTTTAATTGGAATTTAGTTATTCACTATGTAAAATGATCCCCTCTTAAGCATCAATTACTAAGTCGAGTTATATAACTTTCTATCCTTATTGAGAAATAGAATTGACTAATAGTAAGATAAAGGGTCAAAAAACTCAATACTATTGTTCTTAAACAACTTAGAGTTGGGCATTCATTTCGCATTATTATGGAGCATGAAACATATGTTATTGGATATGTGATTATTTGAATAATTGTTGGAGACTCAAATGATAAATATGCAAGTACGATAACTTATATGCTATTCTATATCTAAATGAATCCAAAAACTTTTACTCGCATTGTCTCATTTGATTATGTACCGGAACTTATTATAAGAATTATATTTTAGTGCTCTCGAAAGCCTTTTGACATGCTACCTAGTTAATCTAAGCATCTATCATAAGAATACCTTGTTGATGTAGAGTGGGTCGCGATAGTTTCATGGCCAAGATGGATTAGAAAAGGCCCAGTCGATGATAGAAGTGATCCGGACCGTCGGACCTTAGATCGGGTGTATCTCACAATCCGAAATGAGTTATCAGGCATTAAATATATAATTTTGGGGTAGAATGAGCTACTTTAACCAACCAACCCTGCTATGCCGGGTTATGCAAGCCGAATTTGCGACATACCCTTGGATCGACGGTCGTTTCCTTATTTTAATTCCATTTTTACTATAAATAGTAAGTTTTAGTTTGATTATAACTCTTCATCCGTTGGGCTTTAGGAGTTGCGCCTAGTGCGAAAAGAGCTTAGAAAATTAGAAGAACAGTTTGGTAAAGCCAAATAGGACACTTACTATTTTGGGCCGAAAACCTTGCGCATTTGTAGACATCACGACCATCTATAAGAACTTATTTATTTGATTCATTAATCAAATTTGAATTTTATAGAATTTATTTATTTTTATTTTGTTTGCTTTTTTCCTTGTAGATTTGAAAAGCCTCTGTGAGGAGTCTAAAGAAGTTTTGTGGATTTGGAACAGTTATCCTCTTGAGGGAGACGGTGCTCGACATCATCATGTTCATCCCTGCGTCACTTATGTTAGAGGTGGGAGAAAAGAGGTGGTGGATCCGGTGACCCATCCACCATCGTGTTTATGTGAAATCCTTAACTAACAAGTGCCTCACCCTTATTAGTGTCAGGGCTCAAAATTCAATTCCATCCATGCTTCAGGTGGACCACATGATTGAAAACAATGTATAGGGAAACACTTACCTTTTAAACTATTATCTTGGTGTGGCCCACTTGAATTGTAGATGGGCTTGAGGCATAAATTTTATTGTGCCATCTAATGGTTAAAGTGGATTTCATATGATCAACATTATGAGGCATGTAAAAATCATGAGAAGACCTCTCTTCCCAATGTTTCCTTTGGTATGGCCTACATGAATTATAGGCCAACTTGATTTTTTTAGCTTTGGATCTAAATATGAGATTACACATCAAATGGTCATAGTGGATATCACATGCACATCATGGTGGGCCCATAAAAACCCAAAGGTATGGACACAGTTTATCTCATGTACACATCATGGTGGGCCTATAAAAAAAAAATAAAAATCAATGGTCGGCATTCCTCTCCATGTGTTAATATATTAAAAACAAGAAGAGAATTTCAGAGATGCCACCCTTGAATTTTAACTAGGATGGGAACGTTGAGACGTATATCTAAAATTACATGTGTAACCTTACATTAGACTAGAGCCAAAATTAAGTTGACATTGATTCAAATGGACCACACCAAAGGAAACGATTGAGAGATGTCAACACTTGATTCTTACATGGCCTATTGTGATGATTATATGAAATTCATTCCAACCATTAGTTGCAACAACAACGTTTATGCTTGGGGCAAAAAAATCAGGACCATCCATGATTCAATTAGGCCGTGCCTAAGGAAAGATTTTGGAAGGTGAGCTTTGCGTTATATACCATTTTTATTAGTGTGGTCCACTTGAACCATGAATAGGACTAACTTTTTGGCATTGGTCCTAACATGGATGATGCACCTAAAGGTCGAGGTGGATTTCACATAAAGATCATGGTGGGCCACCCAAGCTCTCAGACCTTTTTCTCGCATAGTAAGAGACCCGAATAGCCCTTAAAAATCTAAGCTACTCTAATGATGATTACATGGATTGATGAGGCAGTTTATTAGAAGCCTTATCGAAAAAGGTATTGGAATGTAAAATTCCATATTAAGTTTGCAGTTTCTGGTAAAATTATCTAAATTTTAGGATTCTCCAACCTTAGAGATTGTTGAAGGAGCCATCTTCATTGTTGTATCTCATCATATAAACTCAGATCCACTGTGATGTATGGGTCTTATCCACACCGTTTATCCAATTTACCATACCATTTTAGGGGTATAAGCCCAAAAAATGAGACATATCTAAGGCTCAAGTGGACCACTCCACAGGAAGAATTGGTGATAATGACAACTACCGTTAAAATCTTCCTAAGGCCCACCGTATTGGTTAAAGCCATCCAACCTATTCATAAGGTCATAAAGACGTGGACGACGAAGAGAAAAAAATGTGGTTTTTCTCAAATGGCCTGTCCATTTCCATCACCACAAGCATCTCCCATTATGTAGCTTACCTTTGAGAGGTTGTATCCTCACAGGTGGGGTCCACCATGGTTTGACATATCAATCTACAAGGGTTGTCCAAACAAGAAAGTGACATGTCCAAAAATCAGACTAATTCAATCTATGAGATGAAAAAGGGCCCACTACAGTTTTGATGGGTTAAACAGGCAGTCAGCTAGCCTTGAAAAAGGGCAGTGTAAAAAAGAGTAGGACTAATGGGCCAGACCTACTGTCAGAAGCCACAAGAAGTTGAACAGGCCCATGTTGAGGCCCACCAACCAAGGCCCGGCAAGTTGACGGCTGAGAGAGGGTCCCACCATCTAAGCGAGCCAATCAAAGCACGTGTTGTCATGTGAGGTTTGGATTTTCCAATGGACTAACCAATCAATGATTTGAGCATTGGTCAAGATGTCCTTCACATCAAGGACGTGTAGTTTGCACTGTACATGAGCTCAGGATTCTATACAAGTGGGGACAGTGGGGACGGTGATCCAGACCATTGATCTGATGAGCACCACTATCAATTGGGGATGCATCAGAATTCTTCTAGAATAGAAGATCTCAACCGTCTAAAATGATTGCCTACAAATTCGAAAGCACAAGTGTATGTTCATTGAAGAAGGCTAGGCAACGTATTGAAGGGTTCTGATCTTTCATAAGCACCCACAGCAAGAATCAGATCAACGGTTCTGATCATCAAATCAAATCCCCAAGTAGACCAAATCCTGTGCATCTGCAAACTATACATTTGGTGATGAGTCAACTCAAAATGCCTGATGAAAAATATCCATGAACCTGATCAAACAATCCTGACGGTCCAATTAACTTCCTTAGTCCCATTACACACATAAAAAGTGGCCCACTTTACATTTTAGGACACTAGACAGACAAAACCCCACACCCCACCCCCCCCCCCCCCCACAAAAAAAAAGAAAAAAAAAGAAAAAAGACAAAAGAGAGAGGAGATGCAATCCATTCCATACAATCGACTCTACAGAAGATGCTAAGATGTCTACCAACCCAAGGAGTTGGCCCCACGAAAGTACTGCTGAGCCGTCCATCTTGACACTTGATTCAATTAAAAGGTTCCTGCAAAGCATCAGAACATTCACATACGACAATTGAGTTTGATTTGCATATGTCGCAACTCACGATTACCAGCATCCGTTGCCCGATCAGGGCCCACAAATTGAGATGGTTTGATGATCGAACCGTCCATATTCTCAGTTCCACTTTAAATAAGCTATGACCCAACAATCACGCTACAATTATGATCTTGACATTTGATTTTTGAAAATCAAATGTGAGCCATTGAAAAACTTCTTTTTAAAAGTTCTATATTCAACTCTACATAGTTGCTGGTCAGAATCATGCCTTTGGATCAAATTTCTTGCAGTGGCCCATATATGATAGCATCCAAAAAATGGACGGCTCCAATCATCAGCAAATGTAAGTGTGTAGACCCATATCCACTCTCACCATCAGGTGCGGAGTTCAATTTCACCAAGGGTTCCCAAAAATGATGCCGATCCAAAACACAGGCAACAGGGAACGGTTGGGATGGGGGACGCCCGCCATTAAAACAATCCCTATTGTGTGGGGCCCACCATGCTTTGTAAATGGCATCCAATCCATTCATAAGATGAGCTACACCAGGATGAATGGAAATCTAGAAAGTCAGACCATTGCAAATCTTCAGATGGGCCACAACACATGATTTTGAAGCTTTTCGGCATGATTTTACATGGTTAATTGACTGATTTTAAAAAAGTTCAATGAATGGTGCATGCACCGAATATTCAGATAGAATAATGCTGAAACTTTTAATGATGCGGACAAGAAAGAAACGATTAAAAATTGAAATACGTCAGCGGTTCACATTCAATAAATAAAAAGCCACACAATGTCCAATCTATGATCATTTTTGGTGGAGGAGCCATCCAATACGAGTCCCATCGTATCAACGATTTGGATCATTAATACGTGGGACCCACTAGTACAAACTAAAAACCCAATCGTACCGTGGAATCTCTCAGTCGAGCATGGTATAATAAATCCAACCATACACGTGGTTTGAAAAACATCGTTACGGTTCATCTTGTGGGCCCTACTGTTGATGGTGAATAATTCGATAACCACACCAATCAGACGATCTTAGCCATCAAACTGCAGCCTTTAAATGGAAGGATGACAAGCGAGTTATTAATGGTTGAGCGATGGCTAGGATTATCTGATAGGTGGGATTTTTTTTCGAACGGAGAGAGGGAGAAAGATGTCGCTGGAGCTCCCTTCAATCCAACTAAGAAAAGGATGAGGTGATCTCGTCTCCTGGCTCATGCGCACCTTTAAACTGCGCACTCCACCTAACCTGCGCACCCAAAGGTATTCATGAACCAGCAGCCGTAAACACCCTCCGAACCTTCCTGATTTGGACTGAAGGGAGCTCCTCCAACCCAACCGTCCAATTCAAAATGGCCCACTCAAACCTACAATCCAACCATCAATATAAAATGGTCCACTCAAAATTCCTATCTTACCCTTCAATACAAAAACCTTCCACTAGATATTTCGCATAAACAGATACAGAGAGAAAGGCCCAGAAGCTTGAGAGAAATAAGAAGCAAGGCTGGCGTTATATAGGCTGGAGGCATGGAAAAGCGTCACCAGGCCAAAAGCCTAGATTTAATCAAGGCCGTTGGATGAAATAGAGACCTCGAGGGAGGGAATCGTCAGGAGAGATTTTCTCGGGATACGTATGGGCACGTGCATGGGAGCGACCAAAAACAGCGGGCCTCTTTTAATGGGGGAGGACCCGAATCCAATGCAACACCTTACAACACATGTTGTGGAAAGAGAGTACAATAGCCAAGCTTTGTCGGCCCACCATCACGTTGGTGTGATATCCAATCCATACATCAGTTGATACACTTCATGATAGTACACCAACACAATAATCAGGCAGATCCAAAACACAAGTGGGTGACACCATAGGGAACAGTTGGGATTGGGACCCTCACCATAGAAATCTTCATGGGGTTCACCTCATATTTTGGATTCGATCCAAACCGTTCATCAGAAACCCACTAGAATGGATAAAAATATATATAAAACAATCCTGATAAAAGACTAAAATAGGCCAGATTGAATGAGTTTAGAGTTTTGATGTGTAATTTTACATTATTCCCGTAGCATGGCTGGCGAGGATTGAACTGAGTTTTGTGTCTGACAGTTAAAATGAGTTGGCACAGCTGATAGACGGAGTAGATGTTACACAAACTCACGGTGGGGCCTACAGAGATTGGTGTTTCACGTACTTTCTACTTTCTAGAACAGTTGTTGTAGAGGATTCGGGATCCGGCTTGAGAGAGAGAGAGACGTGGTTTTTTAATACAGTAGGACGCCTCCTCAAAGTACAGGTGGCTTGGTGAATTATCAATCGGGACCGTCCATCTAAGTGGGCCTACTGTGATATTACATTGGTTAAAAATATACATGTAACGTATGATCCTGATCTCCTAAGCAACGGCTGTAAACAAAACCGGTTAAAAGCCACCATTCATTGCGGGAAAGCCACGAAATTGACGTCTAGGATCGTCGTATGATTTCGAGACGTGTCGCAAGTGACAAGGCCCACTAATACCTGCTACCTACCTGCGTTACATTCTCTAGCGTGGGGGAACCACTTACCGTGCATGAAATCCATACCTTCTACCATATACAACACCATTTGTTTGTCTTTGAAGCAAAGAATCAGGCCCATTCAACAGTTAGATGGGCCACCCTAAACAATTATACCTAAAACCTCTAATTTCAGGTGGTATGGCCCACCTGCGCTTTGGAATGCTGTAATTTTTAGATAATTCTCTCATCCTGAAGAGTCACATCCTCCGATCGATGAATGGATTGGATGGCATATAAATACGACGGTTGGCGCCGTGGGCAGTCACTCCCGATTGTTTCTTACCCTTGTATAGGAGGCGGTTTGGTTAGGGTGCGTTTGGTGAACTAAATAAATAAAATCTGAAATTAATTTAATTACTGGATTCATTTTACACGGAATTTTAAGTGTTGATACATGCTAGAATGACCGTTAACACTGCTATTTAGTACTGAATCCAAAAATCCATATTTTAACATGAACGTAAAAACATATGAACCCAGTGGATTTCTCATTGGTCCCATGTTCACAATGATTTATATGTTTTATTCACCCCCATTCATTCATTTTAAAAGATCAGTTCAGAGCAAGATCCTAAAAGGAAATAGATCCCAGGATCAAATTGACTACACGGAAAACAAAGGGATTGAATTTCTACCGTTGAAAACTTTGGACCAAGTTGGTATTTATGTCTTCCTTTAATTTATACAGGTCTATGTAACCTTATGAAAACATTGGATGGCAAACACACATAAGGGTGAGCCCTAGGAAGTTAGTTAAAATCGAATAGGTCAGGTCAACTGAGGTTTTAAGTTAGGTCTAGTAGTTTTAATAGTGATATAATATATATATTTCATATATATCTTACTTATTCTAGCAATGAAATAAGGCTTCCCAAGACTTAAGAGAACCCCATGAATATATTAGAGTGACATGTTAAATTGAAAATCCAAAAATCAGCTGCATCCAATTATCAAGCAGGACTCATTGTGTGAAGTTAGAGGTTTTAGGAGCAGCATTAGATTTTCATTTGGGTTGTCCATCATATAGTTTTTATCAGGCTAATCTCTTTTGTATACAGTTATCACATATTCCGCTCCACTTGAGTTTTGAATTTATCTCATTTTTTGGCTCATGTCATAACGATAGGGCAACATGAAGTGATGAAGTGGATTTGTTAACCTCACCTAGGTCCTGCAATCGGGGTCATAGACAATCCGCGTCCGTCCACTTATATCCAACCATTGAGTTGGCCCACATGAAAGGCGTCCCCCCATTTTTTGCTGGGGGGTCGGCCCGAATTGTCTTCCAGAGTGTATAGCAATCTTATTATCAATGGACATTTCCTTTAAAAAAAAAAAAAAAAGAAGAAAAAAATGATCGAGGTGGCACGGCCGTTTCTTTGGTTATGTGGGCTCCATCAGTTTCCCTTACAACAGGAGCCCAAAAGATTAGGGCTGTGAATGGGCTGGGTAGCCCGTCGGGTTTTGGGCAAGTTTGGATGGAATATCAAGTCTGAGTGTCAGACTCCGGCTTAAAATTCAAGCCCATTTTTAAATTTGGACATTGGACTGAAGTTACCCGGACCGAGTTCGGCTCGGAATCGGATCAGCTACTCCCCCGGCTAGTGGTCGGTGCTTTATGGGCCCCACAATTATGTATTTGTTTCATCCATGCCGTCCATCTATTTTTCTAGATCATTTTATAGCATGAGACCAAAAATGTGATATATCCCAATCTCAAGTGGACCACATTCAAGGAAACAGTGTTGAATGAACATTGACCATTAAAAACTTTTTGGGGGTCATAAAATTTTTGGATCAATATGACCTTTTTTTTTTCCCTTCATCTGGATGTATATGACCTAATCAACAGATTGGATGTTGAATAAACAGTATAGTGGGCCTTAGGAGGATTTTAATGGAGGATATCCAATCAATATTGTTTTCCTGTGGTGTGGTCCAACTGAAATTTTTATCCCTCTAATATCTTGGATCAAGCCTTAAAATGATCTTTAAAAATGGATGAACGGCATGGATGAAATATATACATCATGGTGGGGCCCACAGTTCACCTAACACCAGCCACCGGGTTGGTGACAGGGGGAGCGGCCATCCGTTTCCGTTCGGCTCAGCCCATTTGGGTTTGGAAAGGAAATTTGTAAAAATCCTCTATCGACTATCATGTTACTGCTCCAATCCACGCCCTCCATCTTTCTCTCTCTAGTCCACAACCCTACCCACTCTCCGCAAACTCTGTTTTTACGTGGAAAAGAGAGAACTCGGTGGAGAAGCCCAGGAAAAAACTATCACTTGGGAGTTGCTTCGGGACTCATTGGCTCTGCCGCATTTTATTATTTTTTATTATTTTGAAATATTCAAGGGGATGAGAGAGTGAGAGAGAGATTCATGTCTGTACGAATGCAAGCGCAAAAAAAGAAAAAAGAAAAAAAAGCAACGCATCCTGCGGCTGGTAGTTTGCTGTTTTTCTCTTCTTTCTGGTCTCTTATGAAAAGAGAGAGAAGAAGAAGAAGAAGAAGAAGAAGAAGAAGAAGAAGAAAGGGGAAGGTGATTATTTTAATGGAGAGTATTTAGTTGAGGCAGGTGTTCCCCGCTCTCAGAATTCAAGCGGTGGGCCTCGTCACGGCCGCGATTCGCGCCCGTCGCGGAACATCTCGACTACCTGCGCCTATTCCTGCCCATCAGCTCCGCTTCTTGTTGTCGGCCTCGTTCTTCCCCCTCTTCCAGTTCTTTCCTCATTCTTCGCCATAGCTGCTGCTGTTCGATGATTGCAGAAAACCCCTAGTTTTTTTTTTTTCCTCCCTCTCTCTTCTTAAAGATGGCAGAAACCCTAACCCTAATTTTTCCCTCTCTTCTTAAAGATAGTAGAAACCCTAAGCTTAGATTTTTTCTCTCTCTTCTGAAAGATATTAGAAACTCCAAACCCTAGTTTTTTCTTTTCTCTTTTCTGAGAGACGAGAGAAACCCTAAATCCATGCTGAGCTGGTGTGGTTATTTATTTATTTATTATTATTTAAGGGGAGTTATTTGATACTCCAGTTGCGTCTGACGCTTGATACGCTTATATTAAATAAAATAAAACGAATTGGTTGTGCCCAAGAACAGATCGGTTGAACAATTCCAACGAATTTGATCCCAAATGTGGGATTAGATGGTCAAAAACCATGATTTATTCGAACGCGGATTCGCTATGGACAGGTTGATCGAGCAACTAGACTTGCTACTGAAGTGACATCACCAAGATCAGTGGGTCTCATCATATATAATGTATGTATTGTATCTACAACGTCCATCCATTTGGAGAGATCATTTTACCGCATGATCTAAAAAATGAGGCAGATCCAAAGTTGTAGTGGACCCCACCACAGAAAACAGTGGAGAGAGTGACGCCTACTGTTGAAACCTTCCTAAGGTCCACCGTGATGTTTATTTGAGATTAACCTGTTCATAAGTTAACATTGACATTAGATAAGGGAAAAAAACAAATATCAGCTTGATCAAAAACTCTTGTTGGCATTAGAAGTTTTTAATGGTTGGCGTCACTTTCTCCACTATTTTGTGTGGTGGCGTCCACTTGAGATTTGGACCTCACTTATTCTTTGGCTCATGTCCTAAAATGGTCTCTCCAAATGGATGGACAGTGTGGATACAAAACATACATCATGGTGGGACCCACATAACTTGGTATATTAGTATTTAATCCATGTCCGATATTTTAAAGCATGTAATTATTATGTAATAATGGTGTTAATTACACCTAACGCAATTTAATACCATTTAATCCCACGTTCCAAACTGGCCAAAAATCTTGTGACTCACATCAAATGATGTTTAGAGTTTTTTTGGCATAGTTTTACGGAGTTCCCTGTGATGTGATCCACCTAAGTCTTGCATTAGAATAAACTTTAGTATGAAAATTCCATGGTATTAAATTGCATTTTGTGGATTATAAACTTCATTGCTTGTTTGGAAATGATGAGAATGATTAAATTAATCTAGATATCATATCATCTGGTTTCAACAGGAGCTTAGGGATCGAGGCAGGGCTGCAGGTTTGTGGACCATAAATAGGTTTCCATAAATTTGATTGGTTTTGTTCCTACATGGAAGATACGTTTCACTCATGGAATGTGGTGAGATGCTTTCGACTGAAATATGAGTTGGTGTGTGACAGAGAGACGTCTTGTTGGATTTTGGATGGAGATTGTCGGGGATATGCAAATGATTAAGAGCTTTGTATAAGAGGCTCTAATATATAATAAAAACTAAAACTATGAGAAAATGTAATTTAAAATATTGATAATTAATTGCTTGTATTTTATTGAATGTGGAATCTTGAATTTATACATAAGAAATGAAGCTCTTAACACATGAGACATGGGATTATTTATTTATTTTTTAAATGGATTTTGAAATCCTCTACACTTATAAGCTCCAAGTTAATATGTCTTTTATCTACATCGTCCATCCATATGTGCCCTTCATGCATGACAACTGAAATACACGTGCATAAAAGTGAGCCATATAAGTTGTGATACCAAATGCAGGTTTTAATTCAGTTAGGTGTTTTTCATGGTACTTATATGTAGGAAATATTATTTTGGATACATTGAAAATATTAAAAAAAAAAAATCGAAAATCAAATCTTTCACTAGGCTGAATCATGTATAAATACGTTGTCCTTAAAGCGTGATTCGCCCCCTTATCAACTGCTGATGGGTTACAGGCGAATTGCTTCTAGGGTAAGACAAGCCTTCTAGATCCAGCGTGCAGCAATCACGATAGGTCTACTGGGAACAATTTTAATGCAGTAGATTTATTCTGGCAGATTCAGACGGTGGAGATATTCTAAGTATTTTAGAATGAAGCTTATGGATTGTATCTGATCTGATGGGAGAGAGGAGTGTATTGAGATAATGAAAACGGATTGGAATAGTCCAGTTTATATAGGCATCAGGTAGTGGACCGTTGCTAGACTGCTATCAATGGTCCAGAACATTTGAAAAATATTTCTGGCCATTGTCCATTAATCACAGACGTTTCTGATTGTCGGATTAAAGGATCTGACCGTTGGATCATCATGGTCCATCCGTTTTCGGACTGTTTAGCCTTCAAGGTATAAAGCCATTTTTTGAAACTGCTGAACATTTCGGATTTAAGATCCGACCGTTCTCAGTCACTTATAAAGCCACAAGCCATTTCAGATCCACACCGCCTTAAGGCTCTGACACCGAGGTCGCACCTCTCGCGTTGGTTCGCGTAAGGTAGCGAGGGAGCAACCACTCTGCGACACGATGCGCACGTACGAAGTGCATCATCTAGCGCCAGTATAGCCACACTGCCTCACTGCCCACGCCCTTGCCTATGCCCGTGCCCGAGCCTGAGCGCGCGCGCACGTGCGTGCGTGTGTTCCAGTGCACGCAACCATTGTATCACCTCCTCCAAAAGCTCCAAGTAAGAATACTCTTCACAACATCTCATATAAATCACAAAAAGATTTCAGCCATTTTCGATGTGGGACAAAGCATACACCGCACTTTTTTAATTCAAAATTTTCAAAAAGCGTTTGGCGGGAAAATCCCAAAATTTTGAAAAATTTAAAATTTTCATTTTTATTTTGAAAAACCATTAATTTTCAACAATTCCCCACTGGTTTTTAAAACAATGAAAACGCTGCCAGAATAATAACAGTTATTATACATAAAGAAAGATATCTTGCGATTTGAATATTTCCTCAGTGTAAGATTTTAAAGTTATTTCGAAATTTTTGGTTACCGCAGCATTGAACCAGTTATTTGTATATGATATAACCGAAAATACTACACACACAATAGCTCTCTGCATTATGTGTTCTTTCATAATCTCGCTTAGCACTTTTAATGGCTATGTGCTTATTCTGTTTCATGAACGATCTCGAAATGACTCTAACTCTTATGAGAAGCGGCACCACTTCTACGTTCACATAGGTGAAATCCTTCCAGTGTTTCCGTTTAAGACATTTATCCCGTTTGACTGGACTTCATTAAGAGTTTTAATACTCATCCTTCTTTTATGACGGCCAGCATGATCATCCTGGATGAGGTTATTAATTTATTTAGTGCTGAAACATTTCATTTATCAGTGAATTGTTGTTACCCATTAAACTCAATATTTAAAGATTTTCTAATTTAGGGTTGGGTTTTTTTCACTGGTGAAACTTTAAGTAAAGAGTTTCAACCCCATCCCTCTAGATGTTGTCCTTACTACCTCTCTCGGTAGAGGTTTAGTAAAATGATTAGCCAGGTTATTACTTGACTTTACATATGAAATCGCAATGATTCCATCTTGATTCAATTGCCTTACATAGTCATGTCTTAAACTTATGTGTTTGGACTTCTCATTATAGGTACCGCTATAGGCTCTCGCTAGAGTGGCTTCACTATCACAATGAAGTGAAACAGCCAGTATAGGTTTCGCATAGAATGAAATTTCTAATAGAAGATCCCTTAACCACTCATCCTTTTTGCCTGTAGCAGCTAAAGCTATGAACTCAGATTCCATAGTTGAGTGCGTTATGCAAGTTTGTTTCTTTGATCCCCAAGATACAGCTACACTTCCTAGGGTGAATATCCACCCTGTAGTGAACTTGTTGTCCCCTGCACTCGATATCCAACTTGCATCGGTATATCCTTCCAATACTGTTAGAAATTTTGAGTAAAATAGCCCTAGTTTTTTGGTTTCTTTAAGATAACCTAGAACTCTACTTATTGCTTTCTAATGTTCAACACTTGGATTACTTGTAAACCTACTTATTTTACTCACAGCGTATGCTATATCCGGTCTTGTGCATTGCATTGCATACATAAGACTGCCTATAGCACTATCATACTCTAGTTGTGAAACTACTCGTCCACTATTTTCGTTTAAATTAATACTTGGATCAAAATGGGTCTTTGCCTCTTTAATTTTCAAGTGATTAAACTTGTTTATTATTTTCTCAATATAATGAGCCTGACATAATGCAAAACCCCCACTATGGTTTTTAACGTTGATACCTAATATGGTATCCACTTGTCCAAGATCCTTCATTTTGAAAACTGAAGAGAGAAACTTTTTGGTTTCAGTTACACCTTCTATTTTATTACTGATTATTAACATAACATCTACATACAAGCATATGATTATAATATAATCATCACACATTTTTAAATATATGCATTTATCAGTAATATTATGTTCAAAACCATAAGACAGAACTTTAGAATCAAATTTATCATCCTACTGTTTTGGTGCTTGCTTTAATCCACACAAAGACTTAACAAGTCTACACACTTTTCTTTCATTTCCTGGTAGAACAAACCTTTCTGGTTGCTCCATGTAAACCTCCTCATCAAGATCACCATTCAGGAATGCTGTCTTCACGTCTATTTGATGGATATGAAGATGATGTATAGATGCTAAATCGAATAAGATCCTGATCGATGTTATTTGAGCTACTGGTGAATTAGTGTCAAAATAATCGATTCCTCCTTTTTGTCGAAAACTCTTAGCAACTAATCTTACCTTAAAGGTTTGAATTGTACTATCTGTATGATATTTTTTCTTAAATACCCACTTACAACCTATTAGTTTAGAACCTGGAGGTAGATCTACCAATTCTCATGTTTGGTTAGACATTATGGAATCCATTTCATCATTAATGGTTTCTTTCCAAAAAGCGGAGTCTCTTGAAGTCATAGCTTCACTAAAGGTTTTAAGTTCATCTTCTATAGTTAAAACCATAGGTATTTTTCTAATTATCTTCTCTCTATCACCCTCAACTAGATGAAAGATAGTCGTTGAGAGTCTATTTGATTAGGATGAAGACTCTTTTCTACTTTTACTCTTTGACTCCTACGAGGTTCACCAAGAGTTTTCTCTTCTATTTGTGTTTCTTTTATAGTTTCATTAGGAGATTGTATCTCAGCATTCTTTTTCTCCGTGAATACAGAATTCTCAAAGAACTCTACATCTCTAGACTCTATGATTACATTAGTATCTAAGTCTATAAGTTTATAGGCCTTACTATGTTGTGCATATTCTATAAGGACGCACTTGATAGCTCTTGGTCCTAATTTAGTTCTTTTAGGTTCTGGTGTTCTGTAGTATGAAAGACACTCCCACACTCTATGATACCCTATGTTTGGTTTTCTTTCTTTCCATATTTCATATGAAGAGGTCTTAGTTTTCTTAGACGGAATTCGGTTTAAAGCATAACATGCAGCTAACAGTGCTTTTCCCTATATGTTTAATAGTAACTGTGCTTGTATTAGCATTGAGTTGACCATTTCTACTAATGTCCTTTTTTTCTCTCTGCTACACCATTTTGTTGTGGTGTATAAGGTGCTGTGCACTGATGTATTATGCCATGTTCTTCACAATAGTTAGAAAATTCATTAGAGAAATATTCTCCTCCTCGGTCACTCCGAAAGGATTTTAATATTTTTATCTAATTGATTTTCTATTTCGGAGTTATAGATCTTGAATGCATTAAATGCTTCAGCTTTTGATTTTATTAGATATACATATACATATCTTGAACAATCATTTATAAACGTTATAAAGTACCTTTTACCTTCATGGGTAAGAATGCCATTTAGTTCACATATGTCAGTGTGCACTAGGTCTAATATTTGAGATGATCTCTCAACACTAGGGAATGGTTTCTTGATAATTTTAGACCGTATGCGTACTTCACATTTATCTTTGTCACTATCATTGTATGATATTAGGCCGTTCTTAGCCATGAGTTTTATGGTACTGTAGCCAATATGAGCTAGTCTACCATGCCATAGCGTTACAGATTCAATCATGTAAGCAGAAGAATTCTTTTCATTCAGAGATAATTTGATCATCCCATTACAAGCGTATCCCTTACCCACAAAGTTCTCATTCTTAAATAAGTTCAGCTTGTCTGATTCAAACACAACCCTAATCTCAGGCTTGCTTAAGAGATCCCCTGAGACACGATTCCTTTTCATGTTTGGGACATGCAGTTCGTTGGTTAGAATTACCTTCTTTCCAGAGGTAAAGAATAATTCCACGGTTCCTTTTCCTGCAACTTTAGATCGTCCATCATTTCCCATTTGAACCTCCTGACCATTAGTCTCGTCTTCATAGGTTTTGAAGGCAGATCGATCATTGCATACATGGACTGTGACACCTGTATCATACCACCAACCAGGAATTTTATCTTGAACTAGGTTCACTTCTGTGACTATGGATATGATTTCATCGTCTACTGCATTAGCCTTTTTCTTAGGCTTTTTTCGGTCCCTACAGACTTGAACGAAATGCTCGGTCTTGCCACAGACATAGCAAGCTCCCTTAGGTTTGCCGTTTTTCTTCTTTTGGGTTTTCTTGAATTTCTCTTGATCTTTGTTAGATTTAAGGGAATCAGCTTTCTCATAGGTATTATTTTGGGATGGCCGTTCTACTGCGTTCACCTTGGATGAGGATGCACCATTAGCATCATCCTTTTTGTCTCGGTTACGGGATTCTTTTTCAATACGAAGATGCTTTTGGATTTGTTCCAAGGTAAATTCTTCGAATTTATACAGTAGTTTCTTCCTGTAGTCTTTCCAACTTGGAGTTAATTTTGCGATTATAACTCTGACTTGAAAGAATTCAAGAAGATCAATTTTTATGGCTTTTATTTTATTTACAATAAGCTGCAATTCTTGGATTTGGGCAAGCAGCGGTAGATTGTCTACCATCGTGAAGTCAAAATACCTGGCAATTAGAAATTTCTGTGTACCTTTCTTTTCAGCCTTGTATTTGTACTCCAGCGTGCTCCAAATTTCTTTCGCTGATGTGGTCCCCATGTACAAATCATACAAATGATCAGAGAGAGCATTTCATCTTCTTGTCGCTTGATCCTAGTAGCAACTTGTTCAAGAGTATCAGTATCCTTTGCTTCAGGCAGAGGCTGGAGAGTTGGGTCCAGGATTTAGTAGATCTTCAGAGCGGTTAGTAGGAATTTTAGTTTGTCTTGCCATCTAGTGAAATTTGAACTATCAAATCGGTCCAATCGAATAAGATCCTGGTTCATCAGTTTGACTGATGCAACACTTTCGGTGTCCATGGAATCACGCTTTAAGATTGTAGGAAATATTATTTTGGATACACCGAAAATATTTTAAAAAAAATTTTAAAAATCAAATGTTTCACTAGGCTGAATTACGTATAAATACGCTATCTTTAAAGCGTGATTCACCCCCTTATTAACTGCTGATGAGTTACAAGCGAATTGCTTCCAGGATAAGACAAGCCTTCTGGATCCAGCGTGCAATAATCACGATAGGTCCACTGGGAACAATTTTAACGCAGTAGATTTATTTTGGCAGATTCAGACGGTGGAGATATTCTAAGTATTTTAGAATGAAGCTTATGGATTGTATCTGATCTGATGGGAGAGAGGAGTGTGTTGAGATGATGAAAACGGATTGGAATGGTCCAGTTTATATAGGCATCAGGTAGTGGACCGTTGCTAGACTGCTATCAATGGTCCAAAATGTTTGAAAAATGTTTCTGGCCGTTGTCCATTAATCACAAACGTTTATGGTCCTCGGATCAAAGGATTTGACCATTGGATCATCATGGTCCGTCCATTTTCGAACTGTTTGGCTTTCAAGGCATAGAGCCATTTTCTGAAACTGCTGAATGTTTCGGATTTAAGATCCGACCGTTCTCAGTCACCTATAAAGCCACAGACCATTTCAGATCCACACCGCCTTAAGGCTCTGACCAGATTCATCGCACTAGACCCATCGCACCGCGATCGCGCCGGTTCGCGTAAGGTCGTGAGGGAGCGACCACTTTGCGATACGTGCGAAGTGCAATGTGGACCATCTAGCGTCACTACAACCACACTGCCTCACTGCCCGAGCGCGTCCCATGTATCACCTCCTCCAAAAGCTCCAAATAAAAATACTCTTCACAACATCTCTTATAAACCACAAAAAGATTTCAACCATTTCCGATGTGGGACAAAGCATACACCGCACTTTTTTAATTCAAAATTTTTAAAAAGTGTTTTGGCGGGAAAACCCCAAAATTTTGAAAATTTTGAATTTTGAATTTTTATTTTGGAAAACCATTGATTTTCAACATTATATCCAACACAAGTAAGATGGTATGGCACAATAAACTGTGGCATCATTGTCTTCATGTGATGAGTTCTCTTTATCCACTCTAATCACCAGAGGTGATCACAACCGTTGAATGTATTGAACCACCAAAGCTTAAGGTGCATGCCCAATCCATGATGGGACAGTTTAGATCGATGGTTTGGATCACCTAAACATGGCTCAACTAGCTCGAATTAGACCGTAACTATCCACATTCAGATGCATCAGAACGCTGCTACAACAGGCAAAGATCACCAACTAGAGAAATTTCACATTCTTGCTAACTAACAAAGCAAGTATAACTATTGTAATTTCACATTCGTGCTAACTAACAAAGCAAGTATAACTATTCCTTTTACAATCGATCGTTTGTGATACATCATAGCCTCACCTAATTTTCAATAGAAATTCCCAAGCTTTGGAGGATTCTTCCAAAATGGGCCACTTAGTTGCTTTAAATGGATTACTGGATCATGCCCATCAATCACGGGGTCCACAAGTTCGACGGCGTGGAATCGATTTCTTGTAAGTTATGCCAAGTGTACAACGAGTGAGAGCAAGCATCATCCACTCTGCTTCGTAAGAGTACCATACAATGGTGTGTTCTTCAAGATGAGCCGAGCATGATGTGTTTCCCAACTAAAGTACATGTAGTATAAATGTATTTCAATCTAGATCGTCCAAATGTTGGACAATATTGTGGGTTGAGCATGGACCAATATCAATCTGATCCGATGATCTCAGTCGCTTAATTTTACCTATTGAAATTGATCACTAATGCCCACAAAATGGACAGTTAGGATCTACTGATCAGTGTGTTTTTTTGTCCATGATGCATCCATGATGATCTTAACGATTTGGACGGTCTGATCGACGGTCATTCTGGGTATATATGATGGGTGCCCAAGATCGAGCCACGTAGCTTCTACCTTTCACTGGCACGGCTGCACAAAAATAATTAAATAAATAAAATAAAAATAAAAAACGATATGGAAAAATATCGAACTTGTAAGGAATTGCACCATACTCAGGTAGGGTAGAGCACATCAGACCACACCAGGCAAATGGGATAAATTTACTGAAATCCGAGCCCTCCAAATTGTAGGCCAATTAGGGTTGTTGCCTGACCCAAGAATCCCACCAAACATGTGATAACCACGTGATCGCCGGCCATCAAACAGAATGAATGAGAGATATTATCCACTGTTCAAATTCAGCAAGTATCAGATGGTTAGCATCATCCAACCAATGTGAACCTCTGATGATGGCTCACTCAGTGGGACGAACGAAATGGACGGTTTAGAATAAGTACGTGCATGATCCTGTGGAGTATATGGTATGAAGCATTACAACGCCCACACGCGTATACAAGGGAGCTCATGTACACGCCACAATATCTGCCAGCATGGAATTTGGCTACGAGATCCAATCCATCCATCAGAGGGCTTCCACAATGTAGATATCTTGGAGAAAGAAGAGTTTGAGTCAACCCCATAAGGTGGCGCATTTTAGAGAAAAACGGCCTAAGAAAACTTGGATGAAGTTTTCTAATCCGTCCACTATTTTCTAATATCGTGGATCACCAAATAAGAAAACCAGATGATATTTTGTGCGAGTACATATCCAAGGGATCCACCAAGTGGATGGCTTAGATATCATACCTGCATGCTACGCTGGGCCATCCTGCAGCGTGTAGAGGGTTTCCTCGTACTCGCATGTGGGCTCAGCAAGCTTCCATGATCTTATTCGTATCATAACTGAGTTTTTTGTTTTTTAATCATCTGTCGTGTTTCAGTACCCAGTCTGTTGCCGCCACTGGGGCCCACATAATAAGTGATTTAATGATCACAACTATCCATGCCTCGGAATATATGGTATACAGATTACACTAATAAAATTACTCTGAACAGAAAATCTTTAGTCATAGATGAATTCAAACCAAAGAAAAGAAAATTATTAACGGTTCAAATACAAATCTAAAAATCAAAAGTTAGTATCATCACTGAAATATGATTACGAAAAAATAGCTTATTTATGGTATTAAAGATAATATAAACGGTTCAAATAAGCAGATTATCTCATCGCTTGGGCCCAGTGGCTGGCGACACACGCTGGACTCTCAGTTGCGACAGAGGCAAAATGAACTCTTCTTGGAACGGCGACGCGACACGACCGCTTCACTGATTTCTATGAAATGGGCACCGAGATATCTCAAGTGCACACGCGGTACCTATATACGGTGATCAGACCGTCGATTTTGTGGGACGGGACATCATCCGAATGATGATGATGAGTGGCCTTAAAAAAGGACGATTAATTGATAGAATTGCAAAGATCCATGTTTATGGGTGAAAACACCACATCGGATATGTCAGAACTGTTCAAATCAATACAATTTTGGGCTAGCCCACCAGATTGACGGTCCCAAATACCATACGTGTGCTTTCCGCACGTTAGATATAAGAGAAACGAAAGAAAGAAAAAGAGAAATAAGAGATGTCATTGGAGCTCCCTTCAATCCAAGCAAGAAAAGAAGAAGGCTAGCTCGTCTCCTTATTCATGCGCACCCTTAAACTGCGCACCATCCTCTTAACCTGCGCACTCAAAGGTATCCATGAACCAGCAGACGCGTACACCATCTGTCCCCTCTGGGTTGGATCGAAGGGAGCTCCATCGACTCCAAACGTTTGAAAAACCACCCCACCCAAATGACCAAAATGGCCATCGGGCCATAATACTACTGTTGAGGCACTGCATCAGCCCATGAAGGATTGAGGGGTGAGCTGCCACTTAAATACACCCTCACATACGTTAAGGCTTACGTAAGCAAAACCCTAGATTCAATCAAGACCGTTGGATGGATTGGGGATATGGGTAGGAGGGAATCTGGGGTGGAGATTTTCTTGCAGGCCAACATTGTCACGTGCACACAAAGGGGGCGGGAAATCTGCTGTTTATTTAATAAGAGAGAGCAGGCTTACATTGGTTTCTGGAAAGCATGGTTTGATAATGGGGCCCACCAGGAGCATCTTGTGCTCTTTCTTTTGTAACCGTTGGATTTTGGCATCTCATTGCTTTTGTAATTGATACTATGGCAGAGCATGATGGTTCATGCACATGCACTCAAAGTTACACACGTGGGAAACATGCATGTAACTCAGGTTAAGCTGTCCAAATCATGGGACCCACCGGAGATAAGCCCATGACCTCAGAATCAGATTTCGTGGACAATCCTAGCTCTGATTGACGGGCATTTGTTTGTTGAATTTCGACCGTTGATAATTTTCCATCTTACTCGGCCATTAGATGTTACTCCATCAGTCTATTTAGATACCATTTCAGTGTAGTTTTTTATAATGGAATCATCTAAAGTAAGACCCATGATTTGGACGGTTTGATCTGAGTTACATGTGTGTGGTGTGTACAGTTAGTTGGTGCATGAGTAGGAAGGAAGAGAGTTTCAAGCGTATCAAAGTTTTTATATTCTTCATGTATATTTGTTAATAAAACCCAAAAGAGATTTCCACAGCTGGTAATCAGACCCCAACTTTTGTTTGTTAATGGTGCTAAGTACCAAGGTAGAGTATTTTGGTAGTAAAGAAATGAGAATGTGGGATGATCCACTTACAATTACAAGGTGAGTGAAAAACAAGCTTGCTAGGACTTTTAATGGCTCATGAGTTGTATGACAGTTATCATGACACGTGTGGAACTCTATGATTGCTATGTATGACATGGATGCATAGTGGATGTAGCATTATGGGTAGGACATGAATATTGATACTCTAAAATGTGTCATTGGTTGGGACTGATATCTGTACCATTGGATGATCCAAACCGTCCACCTGGTGGGCAGAATGATGGATGGGTTATAATTCAATAATCACAGTACTTGATTAATCATAACCGTCCAACTGTCACATTCGATTGGAGTAATCAATAGTCCAAATTCAGCTATATTGTCTATTGTGTATGCATGAATAAAGAAGTCTTGTTTTAAGATATCTGATTGACATGGTGTATGGAATGTGGCCCATCCAAGGTGGGGCCTTTCAGATGGAAGGTTCAGATTATGAAGAATCCTTTTGGCTCCTCGTGGAAGGAATCACACGTGGCATTACCCACAATTAAGTACTTTGGTGTTAGACTAAAGTGACTCACAAGAGTTTCAAGGCTAGGTCATGGGTTTGAGTACCCATTAATTGTGGTGAAATTCCAAGATAGTGTGAGTGGATGGGTACGTATGGGGGTGTGCGTTGAAAAAAAAGTGAGAATGTGAACGCATGCGGGAAGAAACGACACTCAAGACAATGTTAGAAGTGGTGGATGATCTAGATCGAGAATTGAACCTTTCACTTTGTGGGAAATAATGAGGAAAGAACATGAAATAATGAGAGAAAGATCATTGTTTTCCTCCAGTAGAAAATACCCCGAATTCACAGGGTAGCTTTTGGAATTACTAAGAAAAAAAGAAAGAAAATTCAAATGTTTTTTATTGGAATAATGTCTAATGTTTATGATTTTCTCGATTGGACTGCTAATAAAGAAAATTTAAACCCTAATTCTTAATTATACATAATAGTAAAAAATCTATATAAATGTTAAATTTATCAAAAATAAAAACGTTAAATAAACTTTTTCGAGTGTTCCTAGCATTATTACAAATAATTTTTTAAAAAGAAGATGATCTCAAAACTCTAAAATTGAATAAATACAATAACAATTAGAATTACTATTTTTAAAATTTTTTTTTGATAATGAAAATCATAGTTTTGACTAAGAAGCATACACTTTTTCACGAAGTGACGGACGTAACTCACAATGTGGGTTGAATGAATTTCTTAGAACCAAACACACCGGGTAGTTACATATAGGATTGGATTTGAATTTATTGAACTACTTTCACTTTTGTTTGAACTTCTTTCCACCTCCTAACAAAAAAAATACATATGTCCCGTGTCCTACATCAACCAATATATGATTGATAAAAGAAAATTTGGTAGCCAACTAAGATGAGAAATCCTTAAATAGCTGGATGAGGTGCAGTCATATGGTACTGGAACCACCGCAACTTTAGTGGTATTGGGCAGCTGTCAGTCCCACAATAATTGTGAAAGGATCCAATCGGTCCATCATGTCCTCCTCCAATCATGCTTATCTTAAAAACTAAAAATCAGGTCAATCCAAAACTTAGGTTGGCCACAACAAAGTGGAAAAATGTAAAATCATGCTTATGACCTCAAAACACACGTGGTGTGTCTCACCTTGGCTTGGAATAGCCTATTTTTGGTGTGCCCTTCATCATAGTGGGGCTTGTCTAATGAATCAATTAGATGGCACATATAGAACATGGTGGGCCAAAAGACAGTGGAAGAGGTTTTTTTTTTACACACGATACTCGACACACGCCATGGTGGGATTTCCCCACCTATGGGTATTGAACCGAAGGCCTCCTGTTGAAACTCCTCAGAGTCTACCATTGAGTTAAGGACTCGAACCCCCAACTGTTCCTCATGGTGTACCTCCAACTGTTCCTCATGGTGTGGCCCACTTGAGTTTTGGTTCAGGTTGACATTTGGCCCCATGTGGTAACATGGAATAATGCATCTAATGGACGGGGTGGATTGTGGTGTTACCAGGGCGAATATGAGCCCACCTGTGGATGGAAATTTGGAACAATATTCATGGCCAGGAACAATTAGAGGAGCCCACCAATCGGCTGGTGGTAAAGATGGGCCATTAGTCAGAACATGGAAATTGCATTATATCAATCCTCATTACTTAAAAAACAAAAACGCCTTATGATTTGAAAAGGGTGGTTATTTGATACTCATGCCACTATCGGCAAGCAGGCATTTACAAGTCGTACGCATGGAATACACTAACGCAAACTAACCTTATTAAATTGGTGAGCTCACTTTGGTTGAGGAATCCTAACCTCTGATTCTTGGACACTTGTTTCTAGAGATAGGAGCACTGGATTTATTTTATTTTTAACTGCTTAATAAATATCCACCAGTTCAATAGTCAACTAATCAAATAAACCTTTTTTTTTTTAATTCATGATACATCTAGACCAAGACCAATAATTTGCAGAGTTTAATTTGAATCACCCGTGTGCCCAAATTTTAAATAATTTCTAAGTTTATGTGTATCATCCATCACACTTTGCTGAGTATTGAAGTTTTTCTCCCTTTTAAATGATAATAGATTTCATAGCAAATTTCCTCATACATTATATTGCCCGAAAAATGCATTTTTAAAGGAGAGAATTATCAAAATGTTACCTATTAGTTTTTTAAATTCGAGAATTGTAGTGCCCATGTAGGGCTGTCAAATGGCAGGGGCTGTCCCATTTTGGGATTTTTGGCCTGACCTGCCTTGGGCTGGGCTTGGACTAGAATATCAGTTCTGATAGCTAGGCTCGAGTTTAAAATTCAAGCCTGTTTCATAATTAGGCCAAGCATGAACAGCCTACATCAGCCATTGGAGTTCGGCAAAACCCAACCCATTAGGGTTTGCAAAGGCATATCTGTAATTTAAGTCCTCTTTCTCAACTCCCCAGCCCATGCTCATCCATATTCGAGCAACAATACATCTCTCTCTCTCTCTCTAGAGAGAGATGTGTTGTTGCTTGAATACGGATGAGCAAAGGATATACATGTAAGCATATGAGTACTTGCATCAATAATACGTAAAGGACAATGTAGGTACCGATTATGACCGGAGACCCTCTGATGACTAACTTAAGCGAGTTGAATTAAAGCATAAATGGAATTTGAGTTATAATAATAATAATTTTTATTTTTTTTTTGTATTTATCCTCTTGCATTATTAGTAGGTGTATTTATAGGATGTTTGGGCAGCTCTTGAACTTGCGTATCTTAGTGTGATGTGGTGGTCTTGCATATCTTGATAGGATACACTAGATACGTTGAATGGTCCTTATTTGAATGAGGATATGTTTCTGAAAGTATTGTTGATCACGCCTCGGTTATCGTAATCTTCGGCTAGAATATTGTCAGATCTTTCATTTCTTGGTGCAAGGCGGGACTATTTTCAGATATCCCACCTCTCAAGTCGGGGTCGATCTGATCAGCTCGGGAGGTGAGTCCTGTTACTAAGCTTGACTCTTAAGCAATTAGGCTCGGTGTTGATCCTTTGATGTCGGCTCATTTCATATTTGATGCCCCAATAGCGTAAGGAGTTCGTTCAAGTATTCTTAGTCAGTACAGCTCTAAAATGTCTCTTCTATTATTGGTCGCATATCTCGCACAACAAGTCAATTTGATTTTCCCCATAACAAGATATATATCCAAAACCTTCACTTGAAGCTTATTGTGGCCAAAAACGGGCAACCTCTCCTAAGCTGCCTCTGTTGTCAAACCCTCCTCACTACATCTTAGATTAAAAAACACGATCAATAGCATGTTCTCCAACACAACCCTCTTCATTAAAAGGAAAAAACCCAAAAATCCATTACCAATCTAAATAAAAAAGAAAAAAAGAAAATCATTTAAAAGCAACAACTATTCTCTCTTAAATCAGGCTTGGTCTCAGGCCAGCCGGCTCAGACCATCCTAAAAATTTTGGGCAGGGCTCTTTTGGCCTATCATGGGCTTCGGCCTGTACCAAACAATGCCAGTCGGACTTGGGCAGAGCTCAGACCGGCCCGTTGATACTCATAGGCCCACATGGTCTGTGTTTGACATCTAACCTGTATGAAAGGGAATATGATAATCACCCGGACAAAAAATTTCACCAATCAAATAATTGAATGGGAAACATGTGAATGTGGATGTTTTGGATGGTTTATGTCTTATGTTGTGGCCCTTCCAATGATTGAATTCTGTTCATCTAATCATGATTTTCCGTTGGACGCTTGGGATTGCATGTACAATTCAATTGGGCCCCACAATTCTTGCCTAAAACAATTTCTATAAAAAAAAAAAAACTAAAGGAGGTAGTTTGGGTAATTTCACCTCCAAAAGAACCGCCGGATAATATTTTAGGGTTGATCGGTAAATTTTGAATTAGAGAAGAATTTTACGGTAAAATTCCCAAAAGAGGATTGCTCTTGGTATAATGGTATATTTATGGGCTCCACAAAGGCCCAACTCCATACCTAAGCCCAATTCCTTTGGCCTCAAAACCTTTATTTAGGATGAGGTTGAACAAGTGGGGTCCATAGTCCATTGATCCAAGTAATCGATATGGTGGGACTGTTGATTTGGTTGGCCTCTTATCAGATAGTTGTAAAATCTAATTCTAGGGCCGTCGATGGGTGGCGGACATCGATTGTTTGGGCCAAGATTTCGGAGTTGTTTGGATGGGCATATCGAACAGGTCCATTTATGATTTTGATTGGAAAGGGCATTTTCAACGGCTGGCTGGATTAGTGTGGCCCAGCTTTTGAAATGACAGATCTGAGCCTGCCGGGCCGGCTGGTTCAACGGTTTGAATTGATCGGCGTGGGCCCAGCACATTGACAGGCCAATCATGGAACTTATGTGCTACATCTTTGACGGGACCCATAACTCATCCATGGTGAGCCCATTAGATGGGGATTCGACATCTCTATACACGTGTCCGGACAGATTAACGGTGGGCCTTCATTTTTGGTGAGTATGTAGAGCTGCTTTTGGCCTGATCCAGGACGGCCTCACGTCGGCAGGTTGTAATGGGCCTGAAAAGCCCACCAACTTATCCTTTCCCTTAGAATAATCCTTGTAATGTTCACCATATTTGGAGCGGATTACGTGAGACCTCGGATCCAATGAGGTGGGGGACCCCTGACAGTGGGGCTCACGTTGATGTATGTGCCCTAAATCCACACTGTTCAACCATTTTGAAAAATAAATTTAGGATATAAACCCAAAAGTGAAGCTGACTCAAATCTTAAGTGGACCACACCATAAGAAATAGTCGTGATTGAATTCCACCATTAAAAACTTCATGGATTCCTCCCGGAATGTTTCTTTGCCTTCCAACCTTGTTGAGATAAAGAAACCGCACAAATATCATCTTGATCCATAGCTTTAGAAAGAGAGACAGCCTTTTGAGGCATATCATATCTAGATTTGTGAAAGGATTCTTGCATAGTTGATCTTTTATTCACCCAAATTACATGACCATGTGTCACTCGATGTTCCAATCCCTTAGAGGCATGCAATGCACATACCTAGAGTTGGGCATCGGACCGAGTCGGACCGGATTGGGTCCTACTCGACAATGATCAAAATTTAGACGGACGAACCTGAACTTGATCCAATCTGGAGCCGAGTCTGGGTCATCTGACCCGAACAGATCCTAATCCCTCCTGGCCTAAGCCGATCCGAGTCCATCTCGATCAGAACAACCGAGTCGGATCAGATTGGGCAAGGGTCGGATCGGCATTCTTTTCAACGGTGTAAAAATCATTATTCATACTGTTTCTTATGGTGTGATCTACTTGATTATTAGATATATTTAAAATTTAGCATTAATCCCTAAAATCATCCGAAAAAACTGATGGACGGTTTGGATAAACCAAAAATATTCAAGATGGGCCCACCTAGTTTACTCAGCTAACTCAGTAAGAAATTCATTTTTAATTTTACAAGTACGACTGTACTAGGCTATAACTCTTGTTGTCTCACGGGCTATAGCTCCAGTAGGCTACCAGCTATACAGCTGCTTTATGTACAAGTGCGAACGAACTGGCTACTCCGGTCGGTGATCTGTGGGCCCTATCATGATGTACGTGTTTCATCCATGCCGTTCATCAATTTTTACAGATCATTTTAGGGCTTGGTACAAAAAATGATAAGTATATAACTCTTAAGTGGGCCATACTACAAGACAAAAATAATGAATGGATATTCACAATTAAAATCCTCCTAAGGCCCACTGTACTGTTTATTTGACATCCAATCTTTTGATTTGGTCATAAAGACCCAGATGAAGGGAAAAAATAAATATCAGCTATCCAAAACTTTTATGGCCCCCCCAAAACGTTTTTAACGGTCAAAATTCATTCAACACTGTTTCCTTTAATGTGGTCCACTTGAGATTGAGATATAATTCATTTTTTTTACCATATCATAAAATAATATATAAAAATAGATGGACGGCATGGATGATACACATACATCATGGTGGGCCCCATAGAGCACCGACCATCAACCAATGGTTGGTGTCAGGGGGAGTAGCCAATCTGTATAGGCTATAGCTCCTACCGGAGCAACGTGTCGTGCGAAGACGAGCCCTGACGCTCCTCGAGCTTCGAGTTGTATGAACGGTTCAAAGGAGATCAAAGCTACATGGCCCACAGTGATGTATTTAGTAAATCTATACCATTCATCTATTTTTAGAGTTCATTTTAGAGCACTATCCAAAAAATGAATCATATCCTAAGATCATCTGGACCACACCATAAATAGAAGCGGAGATAATGATTTTCACTGTTGAACAATTTGTATGGCCCACCATAGCGTTTATTTTCATCCAATCTGTTCGTAAGGTCACAAAGACCTCAGTGAAGAGGAAAAACAAATTTCATATTGATCCAAAACTTCTGTTAACCCAAGAAGGGTTTCAATGGTAGACGTTCAATCCCCCACTACTTTCCGTAGTGTGGTCCACTTAATAGTTAGATATGTCTTTATTTTGGTCTCAAGCGTTAATACGATATTGCCAAATGGATAGATGGTTTGGATATAACACATACCTTGTAATCAGACCTACAAAGCTTGATAACGTTACACCGGTAAATCCACTTCGTACACCCGCCAATATGCTACTGTCAACCAACGGGTAAATAGCTGTATGCGAACCATGCCTGCTGCTACTCTCTCTCTCTCTCTTTCCCTCTCTGGCATAGAAATCGAGCTCCAAAACCCAACGGCTCTTCCTGTATATTTCTCTCCATCAGAGAAATTCCATAAAAGCTCCAAAACCCACCGCAAGACATCTAACTAACCTTCTTCTTCAACAAAAAGGGAGAAAGAGAAAGACAGATATAAGAGAGAGAGAGAGAGAGAGAGAGAGAGAGAGAGAGAGAGAGAGAGAGAGAGAGAGAGAGATAGAGTTAGGGCTTAGGTGTACATTGGGCGGGATTTTTTCGGCGCCAAACGAAAAGCCAAAAATGCGTGGAGAAAGAATTTTGCAAAAACGAGGGATATTTATATCCCGGGTCGGGTCGGGTCAGGTCGGTTCAGACCCTTTTGGTTCAGGTTTCGGATTGGTTCTGTTCGGATACACCCTTATCCGAATCCGACCCGAAAAACGACCGGATCTCGATGGACAGATTCGATCAGGGCCGATTTAGGCCGTCGGTTCTGTTCGGAACGGTACCGAGTCGGGTCGGATCGGGTCGGATCCACCAGATCGAGTCCAACTTGCCCACCTCTACACATAACTCTATGCTACCCTATTAACAACATAAAAAAGAGCCGTGAAAGATATCTTCAAATGCAAATAAGATTCTACCAGCATTGAATCATAGTGTCAACATGTGGTGAAATTTTTATTAGTCCAAGTCGGTCCACTGAAAATGAGTGTAAACAGGTTCAACATTAAAATCTGGCCGATTGGACGATCCTAATGTTCGATCAGTAGTCAGTACCCCCGCAAAGATAGTTAAGAAAAGAATTCAATGACGGCCCACTTCAATGGAAAAATGGCCATCGACTGGAAGGTTAGGGTGCTCCAATCTTAGAGATCCTTTTTATATGGTCCATTCATGCTATGAAATCAAGATCCATACCATTAATCAGCCTGGGGGACTGCGAACATGCCATGGCCCCAAAAACTAAAAAATAAAAATAAATAAAATGAAGTCTACTCATTAGGTGGGCCATGCGTTTTTTTTTTTAATCTACACGGCGGTTCATCCTTTTTTTTTTCTCAAACAAGTGTGGCCCACCTGATGAGTGGCCTAGCCATACTTTTGGGTGGCTCATGTTTGCAACAGTCCCCAACTGACAAATGGTCCAGCTCTGTCATAGGTGTTGCACCGAAAAAGCACCCAACAACTTTGGGTTCCACCATGTTGAATATGTGAAATCGACCCCGTCCATCAAGTGATCTCCTCCGTGCTGTGTTCTTGGTCAAGAAAATAGCAATAGCCACAACTTAGGTGGGTCACACTACAGGGAATAATGGAGATTGGCTGACAACCATGGGTCCACCATGGTATCTTTCATCAAACCCGTTCATCAGGTGTGAATCATCAGGATGAAAAAAATATACAAAGATCAACCTGACCCAAAACTCAGCAGGGCCAAATCGTGTGAATCTATAGGTTTTAGGTGCAATTTTATATTGTTTCCTATGATATTTGTTTTGTACGGTTAAATAATGGTTATCCACTGATGGACGGAGTGGATTTCAAATATACAACTGGTGGACCTAAAAAGCTTGGATGTTTTAAAGGCCGCATAAAACAGGTGTTGTAGACTATTATTCTAATCCTCGAAGGTTCTCTCCTTTGCATAAATCACATGGTCAGTTTTCAATTTAGAAGTGTCAACGGGCAGATCTGGGGTTGGTTCAAACTCGGATTTTGAACTGGTTGACCTCGGTCTGCTTAGCTGGGAAATTTTGATTTTGCGTGGCCCTTGGTTTTCAAGGTGGGATTAGACTTCACAGCGTTCAACTTGAATAAATTTCAAGCCAAGATGCATAAGGAAATTTGGTAACATGGCTTTTTGAGTAGGGGACGTACCGGTCCCACCTCATCTGAGTTGACTCGGATGAGTCAGCAATCCATGCTTAATAATAAGTGTGGCCCAGTTCCAAACTGGCAAGACTCATCCAGTTGGTCCACTGATGACTCAGTTGGATTGAGCCGAGTCATTCATCTATGCGTATCTGGTTGGATTATTTGATAACTATTTTAAACATTTGATAATAATAGATGTTTTTAATTTAATTTTGATTCTCTCTCTTTTTTAAAAAAATAAAAAAATAAAAAAAATTCAGGTATCTGTTTAGACTATATTACCCCCTTTCAACTAGTTTTCATAGAGAATTAATGGAGAAAAGACATTTTAAATAAAGCTATAGATATAGTCCATTGAGTGGACCACCCATGCTTGGTCCCGAGCAAAAGGAAAAAAAGATCCATCCAATACTTGGATGGTCCACATCATAAGGAGCCATGGGAGTGGGACATCTATCATAGACAACTTCTAAATTGTGTATGAGAATCACTGCGGTGTGTACATCTCATCTAAACAGGATGAAAGGATGGCCCTAGGATGATCAAAAGCTCAAGTCTCTTCAATTAAAAAGTTTAGGGTTTGATTTTACATTTTCTCTCTCTCTCTCTCTCTCTCTCTCTCTCTCTCTCTCTTTCTTTTTATTTTTTTATTTTAAATTATTTTATTTTAATGGTGCTCTTTTCATATTGGCCTGATTCTGGGAGTATAGGATTGTTAGGATTTGTAGAGCTTGAACATCAAAGATTACTAATAATCGGGCAAGCACATTCATAGGTAGAGCTTCGCTCGTTAGGGGTTGCTGGGGCAAACGCCTCATTTTTCGGGGATTCGGGAGCTACGCCCTTTGTCCGTATGACAATTTCATAATTCCATATGTAATTTTATATAAATACTAGTTCATTTGAAATAATATATTTAATTGTGAGAGAGAAAGATAACTTTTATTACATTAAGAGCTGCTTCTTTATTTTTTATCTTTAAGCATAGTAGATTGGTGAAATTTCATAAACATTTGAAAAGAAACCTTGTAAATCTATATTATAGTTAGCATCTTTTCACCAATTTCTTTTAATTTCAATTATGCTTTGTGTGTAGCTAAGCAGGAATCACTCCTCTCGGTAATATACACATAACAAGGTGGGTTCAGGTATATATGACTCTTTTATGCATCATGTGAGCATGTGTAGATTAATATAGACACATGTGACACATAAAAGTCACTTGAAAATATAAAATAATATGATACCAGTGACTTAGACATGTAGAGTGGCACACCTAGCGTATGTATACATGAGTATTGATACATGTAGGGCCCTGGAAGGTCGAGTATACTTCTAGTGGCTTGGTCGAAGATAGTAATATCCTATGTGAATTATTAAAAGTAGAGTAATCAGCGGTCCAAATTCCAATGGCAAAATCAAGTGACCAGCACGATCTTCTCAAGGAAAATTTTAGGTCACATGCATCGACAGCTAGGTCGGCAAGTCGGACGGTTTGGATTAACTAAAAAATATGCGATGAGCTCACTAGAAGAATCGCCGCCATTTTAAAAAATGATGGTGAACTATCAGAAGAATCTATTGAGTCTATTTAATAGCAACTGATTGCCCTATATGGCGATGATAGATGAATTGATGGGATGATTGAGCACTTTTCACGTGAACTAACCTTTTAAGATTTCTACTTTTGTGATTTATGGATCCTTAATGTTGGAAATGATGCTATCTTAACGAATCCTAAATTGCTTAAATAGGCCCTTCACTTTCTGATAAATGGTCGGAGTGCCTTATACGTTCAAAATTGTGGGTCCCTCGTGTGATGATGGAAAATAAAAAGGAAATGGAAAAGACTTTCATACTGTGGCCGAGTAGGATGGTTTCACATGCATTCAAGCATTTGGCTCAGCGTATATATAACCAAACTAGGTCGGCCAAATCGTGGGGCCCACTTTAGATTGGCCATAAATCAAAATGTTATGCTGAAATTATCTTCTAAGTGACACATTCGTGAAAATCATCTGTTGGACGGTTAAAATGACTTAACATGCTGAAGTCCACCAGAAAATTATCTGTGACACATTGGATCCTTACTCTTGCTCCGGTGGTAGACTCTCGGGTGTTTCAACACCCAGTAAGGGTTTGAGCATCCATGTGTGGTGAAATCCCATTATAGTGTAAGTGTGTGGGGGGTGTGTGCGGGTATGTTAAAAAAAAGAAGAAGAAGAGCTGATTTAACACTCAGGTGGACCACCCCCATAAAATTATACCTAAAAACCTCTAAATTCATAGGTATGTGGCGCCTCTATATCTACTATTCCTTTGGATTGGATGGCATATAAACACCACAGTGGGCCCTACATAAACTTAATAGTGATGTCCCATCTAATCTTTTTTCACGCCTACACAAACTTAATAGTGGGCGTCCCATCCCAACTTTTTTCACGCGGTGTGGGCCCTACAAAATTTGTAATGAGTGCTCCATCTCAACTTCTTCCCTAAGGGACGGCCTATCTAAGTTCTGGATGGTCTTGATTTTAAGGCTGCAAAGTGATCGCAAGACAACGTTCCTAATGGATGGGGTGGATCTCATGAAAGTACTACAAGTGTGGGTCTACGGGTGGCCCACACATAGTGGGGCCCACCGTGATGTACGCTTTATCCATGCTATCTGTCCACCATAGTGGGGACCACCCAGATGTATGTATTTTATCATCCACTGGATTTGGTGATTGGGAAGTTCATTAACTCATTTGCCAAATCCAGTAGGTGCTGAGGTAGCTGCCGGGATCCGAATTTGGGACTTGAAAAGTAGTAAAGCTTAGTTCCAGATTTAGAGTGTACCCATTTGTTAATCACGTAGGGTTTGGATTTACTTAAAATTAGGTATTATATATCTTATAGTTAGATCTCTATAATTAGGCAGTTGATATGGTTTTAGGGCCATAGACTCACTGCAGTGATCCATTGATTTTGATGATTTGATTTGAATTACATGCATGCCACGTGTACATTACTAAGTGCCTTAGTATAAAGGGTCACACTCAAATGGAGTATCAAATAATGAAAACAAAAGGTAAGGTCAAAGTTTTGATGCCCAAATTAATTAAAATTAAAAGGGCATATTTGTGTCTCCACCTATATTTCGGCCATAAAAGTAATAAAGCGGTTCGTGTCTTGCCGGGTCCGGATCCTTTAACGAACCTGTCTTGATTTCAAGGATCCGTACCTAGATGCTAATCTTGTTCAATCCATCGGGTCCCTGGACCTTTGTTCCGAGGAAATCGGGTTGCGTACTGAGTTACTCAGTTGTCTTTTATTGTACTGAGTAAACTCAGTTAGGCCTACTTTGAATGTATGTGGTTTATCCACAGCGTCCATCCATTTTTTCTGCTAATATTAGGGGTTGATCCCAAAATCGAAGTAATTCAAAGCTCAAGTGGACTATTCCATTGTAAACAGTGTAGAATAATGATTTCCACTGTTGAAACCTTCCTAGGGCCCACAGTAATGATTATTTGTCATCCAACCTGTTCATAAGATAAAAAAGACATGGATGAAGAGAAACCACAAACATCATCTTGATCCAAAACTTCCATAGCCAAAATGAATTTTTCAATGGTAGAGGTTCAATCACACTGTTTCCTTTGGTGTGTTCCACTTGAGTTTTGGATATGCTTCCATTGTGTGATAAAGTGATTAAATTATCTGTTAACATGCATGAACAGAGTGGATAAAATAAATAAATAACAGTAGACCCCACAGAGTTTACTCGGTACGCTAATGGTTACTCAGTACACAATCCGCTTCCTTGTTTTGAGTCAGGTCAGCTCCAGGCTGGATCACATGCACGTGTGCCACTTTGACACGTAGATGGTGTAAGAGGGACTTATTAGATGCGTGTGGCATGTCAATTCGTTCCTAAAATAATTAAGACATATACACACACACGATTATTACTATAATTAATTGGACCCCACATTGTCTGATTTTAACCGAGTCCAAGATGGTGGACCCGATTTAAACCTGGCTCGACCTTTCGTCTCTTATCATGTAAGAAACAAAAGTGGACCCTAACCCGACCGAATTTCTCAACTAGTCAGGTCCATCGTAGCCCATGGGACTGTTTACCCATCGATAGACTACAAATGGCTCATTGGACTTACGGGCCTTCAACAGCCATATGGACATGGACCCATTTGGGTCTCTATTTTGGGCCGTTGCTTGATTTTTAGTTCTGCCAAATAAACGGTGGAGTGGACTGCTTGAATTTCAGTCTGATAGAGAAATGGATTTGGCTGAAGCCTCAATTTCAGTCTGAACAATGGGCCCATGGTTTTAGTAATGCAGACCACTTGATCATCAGGCCCTCACCTGAAAACATACAAAGAAGAAGAGAAATACAATAACGGTCCAGTTTCAAACTGCAAAAAGGCTCAAGATTCGTGTCTAGTTTCTTCCAAAATTTGTGATTTTCAGAGAATTGTCCATTATTAGCGTGGCCCAATAATCCAATGGTCTAGATCACTGAACCATGGTCTCCGATTGTACAAAAATTAAAACCCAGTGTCCTTAGCAAAGGATCCTACAATTACTGTGAGCATGACTTGGGCCACCGTCTTGGTTCGGGGTCTGCAAAAAAGTAACTGTCCACATTCAACAAGCAAAGATCACAACTCCTG
The DNA here is from genome assembly GCF_029962835.1 of Magnolia sinica. Classification (NCBI taxonomy): domain Eukaryota; kingdom Viridiplantae; phylum Streptophyta; class Magnoliopsida; order Magnoliales; family Magnoliaceae; genus Magnolia; species Magnolia sinica. The sequence goes on from NC_080577.1 coordinate 2,258,655, forward strand.
GACGGTCAGATTTATCCGAAAACTGCCAATTTAGTAGCTTTATAACCCATCCACATGTTGGCCTACCATATCGATGGTTCTGATTAGGGGCTCCAACTATCCAAACTAAAGAGCTGAGGCTCTTATCCCCAACCAGAGGATGATATGGCTGCTGACTATTTCAGTTTCTACACGCGGGGCCCATTCTTCGGTAATTGAGACAACTGGCCTGATGTGAACAATGGTGGACGAACCATGCCCAAATGAATGGAGGATCCTAGCCATTGATATTAGGCCATGTTTCAGGTGAATGTAGACCGTCGATGCCTCTGTTCTTAATCTTCTGTTTTTAGGTCATAAATGGGAACGTTAGGATTGTCGAACCAAGGAAATTTGTAGGCATGGCCCACCCACATTTGTGCCCCGACATGCTAAAATCGTTCGACACTAACCATGGCTTCCACCCCACCGGTGCATTCTGACGAACCGAGTACACCATGGTTTTCCTGTGGCCCAGGACCATATACTTCGTAGACCCGAATGAGAGCCGGAGGTTTGTTCGAATACATCCCGATGTATGATGTAAGATACGTTCGTATTCTAGCAACTTTTTTTTTATTTTTTAAATGATCCAAACCGTTTATGTGACAGGTCTCCCATTGAATTGGGGATGCACCTGAAGAAACCTCTTAAATTAAGCATCTCAACCCGTAGATTACATAGAGGATATGTTGACCGTCCATATTCAAAGCAATAGACCCAAATTATATAAGAATAAAAGAAAAAATCCAATCGAACCACTTATTTGTTGTGGATCCTATTTACAAAGTCATTAACACCGTACAAACTGTTTAGATAGGTTACCCGGATTCAAAGGCTTTAGGTTCCGACATATCTTATCGCAATACATCTGGATGTATCCGAGCAAATCTCATGGTCATGGGAGTTGACTTCCTCTATTTCGTACACGACGTAAAATGCAGGATAATCCACCACGCTACATCTTCCACGCACCCTAAGACACAAATTAGTCACACACGTGCGAGATCCGGTACGTCCATAAGGTAGTCCTCATGATTCAAATACATATTAATAAGTTATGATGTAATAAACGTGCCACGATACGAACCATCAAAATACCGAAGATAGTAATCCACATTAGATGCAAATGTCAGTCTCTTATGATGTGTGGTACGAATTGAGTTAAAACGTTATGCTTCCTGTTTCATCTGATGAACGTGTCGGATTTCTCACAAATTTGCTACCTCCAAATAGTTGGTGCGTTGGTTTTATGCGCTTGAAGATGATGCGCCTGTAATAGTGAAAAGAAAGCTACTGTGAAGGTTCGATCCTACGCCCGAAGTAGCAGTACCGGTGTCGGATTCTAGCGAGAAACGACGCGACGGTACGGGTTTCAGAATCTTCCCGTACCCCTACAGCGTCCGGAATCGGCCATTAAAAAGCGTTAAATTACGGAAATTACCTTACTATAACAGCAACAGCTCCTACAGTGCCAAATGCCTGGCGGCCATGTTGGTACCTGCAATCCTCACCGCTCCTGTATACAGAAAAGGGCGGGAGAACTGGAATAGTGTACTTTCATCTCTTAACATTACGGATGGAAGTATTTTACAGCAATCAGGACCGTTACTAGTGTATGTCATCAACGGTGCGATATGGTTTAAAAATTACTTCTATAGACGATTCTATACGTCATTCTTTTTCAACTTCCCTTACTGAATGATGACCGTGAACCTGTTTTGTTTTCTACCGTCGCTTTCATTCCACTAATTGAATGGGCAGGATCATCCGATCTAAGCATACTCCGAGGAAATTTCAATCTACACAGGTAAAAATTGGATGGATAAGAAATACTGACACGTGAACGGCTGAGAGATGGACTGCCAGATTCCTCTACATCATATGCAGCGCCCATGGTAGTAGCCCGTGATACACGCATTATCAAAAGTGCAGCACACCAGCGTGATGTTCGTCAGAAAGTGCTAAATTATGGCAACTCATCCACAGTGCACGGACATACATGTGGGCCAATCTAGACGGTCCAGATTGTCGGTCATCTGGCTGATGGAAATTTGCCAAAGACCACTCCGATTGGATGATCTTAGCCGTCTGATATCGACCCGTTCATTTGGACCGTCCGTTTAAGAGATGCTAATTAGATGCCTAGTTCCTCGGACTAGTGTGATTTTGGTCAAGGTCCATCAAAACCAGAAGTCACAATTTTGACGGTCCGGATGGGCATGCATGTATGAGCACGGGATAAGCGCTGGCTTCGGTGGATGGATCCCTGACTGTGGGGCTCACCTTATAATATGTATGTGTCTTATATCCACGCCGTTCATCCGTTTCGCCCTATCATTTCTTGATATGAGGACGGGAATGCAGTAGATCCAAATCTCATGTGGACCACACCATAGGAAAAAGTTCGGATTGACCATTAAAAACTTATCAGGGGCCACAAAATTTTGGATCAAGCTGATATTTATGTGGTACTTTCATCCAGGTTATTGTAACCTTATCAATAAGGGTGGATGGAAAATAAACATACCGATGGACCCCATGAAGCTTTTAATGGTAGGTGTTCAATCACCACTTTTTCCTGTGGTGGGTTCACTTGGAATTTGGATATGCTGCAATTTTTCTATCATAGCCTAAAATGATACGGGGAAACTGATGGACAGCGTGGATATAGAACACATACAATAAGGTGGGCCCCACTCTTCTGGTGGGTCAAGCCTTACACGAGATGGATGGACGGTTCAAGATGTGTTCATTGTGTAGTCATCTTGATGGTAGGGATCATCTCATGCACTGCTCAGATGCTCTACACGCTTGCAAGGCTCGCACGTGATCTTCTCGTAATGGCATGTGCGGATAGTGGGGCGCTTGGCAGACCAACTTAATTTTCTTATCACAAGGACGAGCTCCTGGTCGTCAGTGACTGAATGTCTTTGTGAGGCACGTGAACATATACGTGCAGGCCATGTCATGGTGATCCGAGCCATTCATCCGAGGGGTCTCCTTTTCACGAAGGGCCATGGTTCAGTGCCAGTCGTTGAGTCTCAAAACCATGTTTGGACCAGTAACACTAATGGCCGATGGTGAAAGGAGGAAAAAGGACATAACGGTTGCGATTTAAAGGAAGTCATCTATCGCATGATATAACAGAGTGGGGTCCACATGTATTATTGCTAAATGCAACACTATTTACGTCCGTCGAGAAAATGTGATTGCTTCCCGTGAAAAGTAACCGTCCGAATCATCCTCTCTCCGCACATGCCAATCTGGTGCGTACGTGAGGGATCGGGGTATGCATGTGGTGGGCCTCACCTTTCTCTATGTTGTGGCCCACCAAACGGGTTAACATTTGTCAGGTGGGCCACACATGTGGACAGTTTGAAATTTTCTTAACGGTCTAACAGACGTCCTAGTGGTCCACATATCGCGTGGCTGATGGTAGCAGTAGCTTATCGCGAGTATCGATAGCACTGGTATGCGGTGATTTGGTAGCTCGATACGCACTGCTACACGCAGTACGTATGCTAACGTGGCACGTGTCTGTAAGATCTGACCTGCGTATGTTGTGGACCCCAATCCGAGGATGAGTTGGCATAAAAATCAGCTCCCTTAACAAATCATACAGTCTAGACGTGTATATGAAATGTGGACCGTTGGCGAGTTTTGTGAAAGCATCCTTGGTTGGTTTGGTTGCGACTGAAGCTTTAACTGACGTTACTGACCATGTTCTGCGTTGAACATCTGGGGTGTCCAACTTAGGGGGTGGCTGGTGGTTGGTGCTCTTTGGGACCCACCATAATGTATGTACTTCATCCATTCCGTTCATTCATTTTTACAGATCATTTTATGGCTTAATACAAAAAACGATAAGAATATAAATCTCAGGTGGACCAAACTATATGAAATCAATAGTGATTGGATATCCACCATTAAAATCTTCCTAAGGCCCACTGTACTGTTTATTTGACATCCAATATGTTGATTAGGTCATACAGACCCAGATGAAGGGAAAAAACAAAGATCAGCTTGATCCAAAACTTTTATAGCCCCCAAAAAAGTTTTTAATGGTCGAAATTCATTCAAAACTGTTTCTTATAATGTGGTCTACTTGAGATTGGGATATACCTAATTTTTTTTCTCATCCAGTAAAATGATCTAGAAAAATAGATGGACGGCATGGATGAAACACATACATCATTGTGGGGCCCACTGAGCACTGACCACTAGCCATTGGCTGGTGGCAAGGGGAGTAGCCAATCTGTTTCCTCCAACTTATGCACCAGATGTCACAAGTACGTGTCAGCTCTGCAAACGTGTTGCACGTAAAGGTGCATGTGTTAGCAAATCAGGCATCACTGATACACGCTTAGATTTGATGGTTACGAATTCAGAATAAGTACAGGTGCGATACATCTAACTCAATTTGAACCGTCCAAAATCTTGGGTCCCGTGCAGTGAAAAAAGAAGTACACTGGCGTCAGGGCTTATCTCTCCTATTGAATGGCATCTAATCGACGGCTGATATGCAAAATAGTCAATCAAAGGTTAGAATGGTCCAAACTATTGAACTCATCAAGGAAACGGATTGGCACACCAGCTATATAGCTGCTCCATTGACGCCAGCAAGTTCTGTAGGTCTGATCACGAGGTATGTGTTATATCTAAACCGTTCATACATTTGGCGAGCTCTTCTTAAGGCTCTAGAAGAAAACTAAGACATATCTAACCATCAAGTGGACCACACTGAAAAAAGCGATGGAGGATTGAACGTCTACCATTAAAACACATTTCGGGGTGACGGAAGTTTTTGTATCAGTATTTGTTTTTCCTCTTCATTTAGATCTTTGTGACCTCATGAACTTATTGGATGGAAAATAAACCTTACGGTGGGCCCTATAAATTTTTTAACGATGAAAATCACTATCTCTGCTGCTATTTGTGGTGTGGTGCAGATGATTTTAGTTGTGATTCGTTTTCTGCATAATGCTCTAAAATGATCTCTAAAAATAGATGAACGGTGTAGATATAATAAATACATCACCATGAGGCCCATGTAACTTTGATCTCCTTTGGAGCGTCAGTGCTCATCTTCGCACGACACGTACCTACAGCAGCTATATAGCTGGTGTGTGGTACACTAGCCAATCCGCTTACATCAAGGGGTTATGACGTTCATTGCAGTGGGTCCCATGAATAGAGTGTAAATTTGATGCGAATCATGTGTAGAGCATTTATCGCAAAGTACAGGCGCATTGCTGTCATAAGCTGCCAGAGTATCAAATCAGACATCACACCTGTAAATCAAAAGAAACACGACAGCATGGGTCGATTCCGGAACCCTGTTTTACGCAGCATGTAAAACACCCAACGTGTTTGGGGCCCACCATATTTTATATATTAATGTTACTCCGTCCATCACGTGATAACCCTTATTTTCACCGTACATCCAAAAGATCATTATGATAAAAAGATTCATGTGGTCCGCCCTGATTGGAAAAATGTAAATTTACTCCGTCCATCACGTGATGACCCTTTTGATCAGCTGCTTTTTGTATATTCCTTCAACATGATGATTTACACCTGATGAACGGCTTTGATTAAATATTAACACGTGAATAGTTAATTTTTGACAGGGCCTAGAATCGAGGAACGCTCCTGATGGAGGGATAGGATTTTACGTGTCCAGCATGGACATGGGAAGCCGGATTGGGTGGTCACCTCAACACCACCCACCATGATGCATTGTTTTATCCACGCCGTTCATCCATTCTTCCAGCTCATTTTAGTGAACGAGCCTAAAAATTAAGCAGATCAAAAGCGTAAGTGGGCCACACCAGTAGAAACAGTGATGATTGAACTCCAACCATTAAAAACTTCTTGTGGCTAACGAAGATTTTTGATCAAGCTGGTATTTGCGTTTTCCCATCATCCAGGTCTTTGAGAGCTTATCAACAGGATGGCGAATAAAGATTACGGTGGGCCCTAGAAAGCTATAAACTGTGGATGCCATTATCCCCACTGTTTCCCGTTGTGTGGTCCACTTAAGCCTCGAATCTGTTTCATTTTTGGGATCTTACACTGTTACGAGCTGGCAAAACAGGTGGACGGCATGGATATAAAACAAACAGATCACGGTGGCGTTGGGGTCATATCCCAATCCGATTCCCCGACATTGTGGCCCCAAGGAACGTGGGTGTTGTATGCGCTGCGTAAAACGGGGTTGAGGAGGATTCTGGTACGTGTGCATGAGCTGTGACATGTGGGCCCATCTAACCTGTAAAGTACAATCGCTGAGGTGCATTTGTGAGAATGCTCAAGATTTTAACTATCAGGATTCGGACCCTTTTCCGTTGGAAGTGAATAGTTATGGTATTTTCAAGTCTGGACCGTTGCTGTTGAATGTGAATTGTTATGGTATTTTCAAATCTAGACCGTTTATCAGCAACGCAGAAATAATAAAATGTTTACGTCATTGGAGGCCCGAGTCCATGTCCGTTCACTGTGTGGCACAATACACCAATGGTCCTGGATTAGAAACATTGCGGTTCCCTGTTAGAATTAAAAATGACTGCAGGTTGTGCATGTACTCAGGCAACGTACCATATACCGCTTTTTCTTTTTCTTCTTTTTATTACAAAATTTCGTTTTGGGAGAGGTCAATTAACCAAAAAAAAATAAATTAAATGACCCTATTTTTATTATATTTATTTATTTTAATTGTGAACTTAGAGATGTCAAGAACTGTGGGGCCCACATACTAATCTGTATGACATCCAAACCTTCCAATATATGCACCCTACCATGATGATCTCTGGAAATGAAAATCCTAATAGATCGAATCATAAGGTGGTGTCCCACCATAAGTAGGGTATATACCACTCAAAATATCCAATTTCTATTACAGTCCATCTGACGGATCTTTGGTTAATTCATCACTCGACTTGCATGTGTTGAACGGGCGGGATGCTAAACACATACCACGAGGATAGTTTGGTAATTTCTCTCCCTAGTTAGCTGCATCCGCCCGCCCGGGTAAATTCCAAATTCCTAAGAGGAATTTCGCCACAAAATTCTCGGTTTTATTTCCTATTCTGCCACGTCGAGCTATTTGATACTCTGGCAGACTACACGCTTGATACGCAACTACTCAGAAGTCATACACGTGTCATACATTAACTAATTTTAAACCGCCTAAACTCTACAAGACGACTGTTACTAATCGCAGTCCCATAGTTAGATTGGTTGGTCGATCTAAACCTTCGATTTCTGGACACATGTTTATTGAAAGGACACGATTGAATTTTCCATGTTTAACCGTCCTTGTAATGGATCCAATCTGAACCTCAACTTGGTGCTTTAATTTGAATTATTTATACGCCGCGTATGCAAATCTAAGTAATTTATAAGTGCCCGCATATCATCCATCAGATCTGGCAGAGTATCAAAGTTCTTTTGCCAAGGACAAACCCAGTAATCGAAGCATGAAATCGCCGCATCGGTACTTGTTTCTGCAACCACGACCGCCGGTATGAACAGGGACTGAGTTTGATTGCTAGACGCACATCGTTTTCGTTTGTACTGTACTCCTAAGATTTTACAGTACACTCGGGTTCTTTGTTTTGAAGAAGATGGTTATGATTCACTAATCCAGACCACTAGTCTATTGCATCCATCAGATTGTAGGATAATCATAAAAATATTCTCCACGGGACAATCCTAGACGTTAAATTTTCATGGTACAAATTGACGGTTTATATAGAAAAATCAAGCACGGTACACGTTCCAATTTAAAAGAATCGAATTTGGTGTCTGGGGATCTTCCAATCTGAAGGATTTTCCAGATGTGGCCGAACAGGATGTATCACACCATTGGTCTGGATTTCAGAACTGTGGGCCGTACTTGTCCTAACTGTGCAGGACGCATGCATCAACTGAAATTGAACGAGTTTCGGGCCCCGTGATAATTCACCACCATTTTATTGGGAATGGTGAAAAGCATCCTTATCACACGTGGGGTCACATCAGGCTATCCGGTCCATTCAAATTATGGGGCAGATGGTGGATGGAGGAGGGTACCTCTAACATCACACTGACCAATCAATCCTAACTTTCCAATTGATGGCTGCCGAATGGCAGGTAGTCGGTGCTATGTGGGCCCACCATTATGTATATGTTTCATCCATGTCGTCCATCTATTTTTCCAGATCATTTTATAGTATGATACCAAAAATGACGTATATCCCCAATCTCAACTGGACCACGTTACGGGAAACAGTGTTGAATGAACGTCCACCATTAAAAACGTTTTGGGGCCAGAAAAGTTTTGGATCAATCAGATATTTTTTGTTTCCCTTCATCTAAGCCTGTATGACCTGATCAATAGATTGGATGTCAAATAAACAGTACAGTGGGCCTTAGTAGGATTTTAATGGTTGATATCTAATCAATATTGTTTTCCATTTTTGTGCTCTAAAGGAGATTTAAATCCCTCTCCCTTTTTTGATCAAACCCTGAAATGATATGTAAAAATGGATGAAACACATACATCATGGTGGGGCCCACTGACCACAGAGCACATAAGCCACCGGGACGGGGCTGGTGGCATGGGAAGTAGCCAATCCGTTCTCGCTGGCCAATTAATATACGATGTCATGAAATCATCACATGGGGTCGACTCCATGCGATCGATCATTCCAATGAAAAAGGAACAACCGTTCACTGTGTGTGGGGTCACCATGCCTCGCAGGTGCCATCCAACTCATTCATCTGTCTATCTCACATGGATGAAAGGATCCGTGAAAAATAATGCCACTCTGAAGCTCATGTGAGCCGAGAGCAACCAACGATGCTTGTTGCTCCCAAATAATTTTAACGGTGTGGCCCGTTATTATATTGGATCTGCATGAATTTCTTCTTATGAGCAGAAAACAAAATGTCCTGTCTTATGAACGGATTGGATGTAATGTACATATCACTTGAATCACAAATTTTCTCGATTGGACCAGAAATTCCGGTGGAATCGAGTCCATGAGGTAAAATGAGGGTAAGGAGATGATAGTCAGGTGTAGTATCTGCAGCTGCATTGGTGGAAAGTAATTTCGGCAAGGAGAGGAGTCGTTGATTGAATGAAAGAAAGGTGTGGAAATGTAAAAGCTGTGATTAGACGTGGGTTGTAAGTTGTGTGGTGATGATGGAATCGGTGGGCCATGGCATGGGCCGAACGAAGGTACCATTTTTAGACAGCCTTTCTCATTGACAAGACGGTGAGTGCACTGGCGGACGGAATCTGATGTGATAGCCCTGTACCTTTAAAAAATCTATATATTTTTTGTCTACCCCTCCCGTCCCATACACCCCTGGGTCGTCTCCTCAAGCGTCTCTACATGGTGCATGTGTTCCAGATCTGGACCGTCCATTACGTAGTTTACTTGTTGTTATTATGTTTATAAAAATTAGGCTGGCCCACTTTTAATATTGGTTACAGAAATAAATGGAGGCTTTGGCTAAAATGGCCAACGGCTCATATGTATTACAGTGATGTGGCACAACTGACAAATGGACGACTCATGTGATTGTCTAGGGTATACATCCAGTGCGTGTACCTGATGGACCGGATTTCTCTTGGTATGTTGGCACGTGTTTGTAAAGCATCGATTCATGTGGCGCGAGATAGTACGAGCGATTACGCCTTTTTCTTATTCTTTGCTCTGATTATTGCGAACGCGAATTGCAGGGAACCAAAACGTCAGGACGAGAAGCTTTGTGGCGCCCACTGTCATGTACGTGTGACATCCTCCCCACCCATGAGCGGAGCCACCTCAGCCACATCCAAAACACGCGTGAGCCCACCAACACGTAGATCCAAAACTCTCGTGGCCACACCAAAATAAACGGTGGGTTAGAGATAGGGATATCTATACAATCTTTGAGACGGTGTACTTAAAAGAGTAACTAGCTTCCCATAAGGTCATGCTGTGTGGACCCCACCGTGATATGTGTTAGACATCCGTGCCTTGCATTTAGTGGGTCTCCTCTAGTTTATGGGATGTGCTGAAAATCAGCGGAATAAGGAACTGATCAGGTGGACCATACCATGCAAAAACATACCTTAAATATCTAAAAACATATGGTTGACCAACCTGAGTTTTTGATACGGCTGAAACTCAGCCTGACACATCATCCCAACGGGATACACACAATGGATGGGGTGTATGTGTGAACCACATCCAGGTAAGCTCAATAAACATTTATGAATATTTTAATGCGCAGATAACCACTCTCAACCGTCGTCTATGGTATGGCCCACCCATATCATGGATTGACGTATAGAATCGTAGATCTGACTGATAAGGTGGATTTAGACACACGTCACAGTCAGGCCCACACAGCTTCATGGCTGGAAAGCTCTATGAATATGAGGGAGAGAGAGAGAGCTTAATGCTGAGCCGCACACTAGTTCTCATCAATTCTTTCTCGTAAGAATTTTTGATAACTCATCACAGGTGATGTGAGCTCAAAATCTGAATTGTCCATATGATGCAACACACCGTGAAACTCCGTGAGCCCAACTTTTATCCGGATTATAAACTTTGGTAGGCCATGGCAAAGGAAACATTTTCCTCACTTAATTTGCATCTCTTTGCTAAGGCCCATCAGAGTTTTGCATCTGGGAGAAAATTGGTCCTTGAAGGTTTCATGGGACCCCCTTGTCACGTAGACCATTTGGATTTTTGGTCCATAACAAGTGTGCAAAGGTGCATATTAATGAATGTGAGCATGACCCCTCTTTGTGTTTTTGAATGCTCCACCGTGCACTAGTTCTCACAAGTTCTCGTAACAAGTTTTTGAGAACTGATCTCATGATGCATCACTTCATGAAATCTCCGGGACTCAACCTTTGGCTTGATTTAAAGCTTTGGTGAGATAAGGTAGAAGAAAACAATTTCTTCCCTTGATTTGCATCTTTCTTTGTTATAACTCATTAAATTAAATTTTAGTTCTGGGCTAAAATTGGTCCCTACTGCATCACATGGATTCGTGTACAGAGGTGCGTAGGTGATCATGACTCTCTCTACCACTGTGACAATGTGTTGAAACTCCCGAGAATCTTCTACTATGATATGAGTAAGGACCATGAAATGCAATAATAATAAATTAAATGAAATTTTTATTCATTTCACCATTTTTTAATTTTTCATTCAAATCCTAATAATCCTCATCTTTATGCTTTTGAGAGAGCGAATTTACTTCTTTATCAATTTATATACCTTTTATAAAGTCACATAGATTAAAATAAGTAAACTTTTAAGGATACTCTTATAGAAATTTCTTTCTCCATGTTTTTTTTACATAACGTTTTACTTTTTAAATTCCATCAAACCAAACATGGAAATGTGGAATGCACAATGTGGACCCTTGAGATCATCCAAAGATGTGTGCTTAACATAGCAATGCAAAATATTTGATTGTTGACCACTATTCTTTATTTATTAAAAAATCAATATATGGGTGCTTTATTTTTCACTGTTGGGGATGTGGATTTCTTGTGACGGAAAGGTGGGTGGGGCTGTTGTGATATTTGTCAGAGATTCTCCTCATCCATCCGTTTTTTAAGATTATGCCACGACATGGGTAAAAAATAAAATGAGAAAGATCCAGAACTCAAGTGGACTTTATACATATAAAGGCACATGTAATGTTTCTCATGGATTTGAATAATACAGATAACTTGAAGGAAATTATTATTCTTTGTACCATTTTCTTAAAAGAATAATTTTTATTTTCCATTCAAATCTTAATAATACTTTTGAGAGAGAATTTACTTCTTCCTCATTTTTTACATTTTTAAAAAACCTTTTAGAATACTTTTAGGGGTCGTTTGGCACCTTGGGTTGGAGGGGATTGGAGGGGATTAGAGGGGGTTTCAAATCCCCTTGGTTGTTTGGCAGCATAAAGCAACTGGGGATTGCCAATACAGGGGGTTCCCAATCCCCTCTTTGAGGGGGTTTGTAATTCAAGTCAATAGTTGCAGGTATAAATGTATGTCACTGTACACTATCATTCTACTGGGCACATGGCCCACTAACGATGATCAGCACCGTCCAAACATTGTTCATGTAGATCAGCACCGTCCAAATATTGTCCAGCACCATCCAAACATTGTCCATATTAATCAATGGTTAAAAATCGTTGGTTAGTCACTCGGACATGATCTTGTGCTTGCGGTCCATCTGAGACTTGGAATTTGATCGTTTTTAGGCAAAGCATATATTTTAGCGGGTTTATTACAACCATAGTGTCAAAAATTATATATCTCACTAATTGGGGATATTAAAGTTGATTTAGTAATTAAATTCAAACACCCATAAATATACCATGTATAGGTATTTTTGAATTAAAGTTGATTCACACTCCAGGGTGCCAAACACACCGAGAGGATTGCCAATCCAGGGGGTTTCCAATCCTGGGGGTTGCGAATCCAGGGGGTTCCAAATCCACGCTCACAAACAGGCCCTTAGGGGTAATTTGGCACAGTGGGATAGAGGGCATTCCAAATCCCGGGGATATCAAATCCTCACTTTTAGTGAGTTTTGTAATCTTTCTCTTTTTCTTGGATTTCCAACTTTCTCTTCTTCTTTTTTTTTTTGGCTCATTTTTAAAGGAGGAGAGTTGCACTTGTAACATATGTTTCATTAGACTATTTATTTATTGTGCATGTGGCCCGCTGATGATATACTAAAGCAATTGGATTATCAACTGCATTTAGAATTGTACATGAGTAGAATTGGACTGAACTCTGCCTCAGCGCAACTCGGTTCGTTCAACCAAGGTTCCTAACTTGTGTTGGCTCATCTTGATCATCAAGTTGACTTAATCAGCTCAACCTGATTTGGTAATCGAATCAGGCCGAACTCGAGCCAAGTTCAAGCCGATTCAAGTTCTAACAAGATTCGATGTGGGTTTGAGCTTATTCAAGTTCTATATTTTTGTGCTGGATAGTGTTTAGCTCGTTTGATTGGCTTGATTTTGTAATTGTAGAAACAAAGTGTAGTGGGGAATAAATGGACAATAAATTGCAAAGTTTATGAAACATAAAATACAATAAACTAAATAAAAGTTAAGAATATGCCTATTCAAACATTTAAGTTACACACACACACTATTTCATACTTGGTGAAGCTAAACTGAGCCAAGGTTTGAGCCAAACAAATCGGGCTGGTGTACTGCCTAGGCTTAGCCTAATTTTGAAATGAGCTGGGAATTTTGGCTTGACCCAGTCCCAATATGCTGTTCGAACCGAACCGAGCCAAGCTAAATTAGGACGAACTGAGGAAACTAACTGAGCTGGATTGGTTTGTGTTCAACTCTAACTACATCACTAAAATTACTTTAATAGAATGGTCTAATCAGTCCAAACATTATCCATGTAAATGAACAATTAAAAATCATTGGTTAGTTGCTTGATTGTGATCCTATGCTTGTGGCCCATCTAAGGCTTAGAATTTTATCATTTTCTACTGAAGTATTTATCTTAATGTGTTTATTATAATCATTATGTCAAACATCACAAACCCACTAAATAAAAATATTAAAGTTGATTTAGTGATTAAATTTAAATTTATGTAAATGTACCACATAATTTAAATGCACAATTACTTTTGAATTATATGGGATTTTGAATACAAGATACCAAACACAGTTGGTAAATTCTTAATTAAGGGGGTTTTCAATTCAAGTATTTTGAATCTATAGTGCCAAACATGACCTTATAAGAGTTTCTTCCTCAATTTTTTTCAGGTGTAGCATTTTACTTTTTGAATCTTTCTTTAAATTCTATCAACCCAAACATGAAAATAAGGATGCTAGAAAGTGAACCTTAGAAGATAATAATCCAAGGATGCGGGGATAACAAAGCATTGAATGATATCTTACCGTTGGGCCGAAGGAGGTTTCGACTGTATGCATTTCTCCATCACAAGAAGCTCCTTCCAAAGCCTTTTCTAGTAGAAGTGCCTGTTTTCAGTCAAGGGACCTACTTGGCCGGAGTGGATTTCTTACGACCATCACGGTGGGCCCCACCTAGCTTGACGAAGGCACCGTGCAACTTATACAAGAAAAAAGGTATTTTATACGTACTCTAATTGTGATAGGTTCTTAAAACACTTATGTATTGCACACGTGTCGCATGTGACACAATTGCCACCATTCGTGCCACGTGTGCCGAATTCAACATCGTACTGCCCAGCACGTGCTGCACGTGCCAATTTGACACCATATCTCTTCATGCACCTCATGTGCCACTATGATCAATATACAACACTAAAGCATACATGTGCCAGTGTTGGCGGGCACACGTGTTTATACATCTACCGCTATTCTAATAATTTTAGAAACCAGACCTAATAAAAAAAATGACGTGGAGCGTTCGTCCATCAAAACATAAAATCTAGAATTTTGAATGGTTAAAATGAAATGCTAGGCTGTCCGGATTCAAATTGCAAAATCAGATTGTTATGATCTTCCAACCAGTGTGATAATATATCCTAGGCTCCATCCAGTGGAACCCTCAATTTGGACGGTCTAGATTGCAACATGCATATTGCACGTGATGGTAGATGATTCACCACCACTGAGGCCTCGACCGACCAAGAAAAAGCTCCACTGGCCTCACACGTGGAGATGAGTTACACGTGTGCCAGATCGTAATCATTCCTTAGGCGGTTGCAGTACATGTAGATGCCATGTCCCAAAGGCCCATGTGATCAGCACATTCGCCACAGTTGTACAAAACAAGCGGACGATTTAAAGAAATTAGTCAATGGTTGGGATTATGTCTACTCGTTTGATTGATGTTTTATGCATTTTAATTTAGACGGTAAGGATCGGCTGACTAGTCAGTTAGATCGTACAACACTAAAAAGCAAGGCGATTGGGCTGGCCATCCAATCAGTAGCCTATACAAGGAATGGTTATACCAACCGTCCACATTCAACTATAAATCTCGCAACATCTGGACGGCTATAATTTTCCAATCGTTCCGATTTTGAGGATCTGTCCAAACACACAATGCCAACCAAATTTACGGTCAGATCACCTGAGATCACTGCCACGTGGGCACTGTACTTCTATAGCCCGAGCTACTGTCGTACCAGCATTTCTATTCTAATAAGAGAGAAAATTCGGTGGTGTGCCGCCAGTGTGGACTACAGACCAAATGGCGTAGCGGTAAAAACTAAAAACCATCGGTTTGTTGAAGTACATTTCGGTCGGATTGAAACGATACCGTTCAGTTTTCAATTTGCAGAAGTGGGCCCATTTTCTAGTGATCTGAACCGTTGATATTTCTGAACCATGCACCAATGTAATATCCTAATAATAGAATCTTGGTTCATTTTTTCATTGAGAGAATTAATCACCTACTGCCAACGGTACTGCAACTGGTGATATCGTACCATCTTTTCCTCCCAATGTGCCACCTGTTTAGGGAATCAGTACCGTTAACCTGACAGACCCACGTGAAGATTATCAATCTGGAAAATTATGTAGA
Organism: Magnolia sinica; assembly: GCF_029962835.1. Classification (NCBI taxonomy): domain Eukaryota; kingdom Viridiplantae; phylum Streptophyta; class Magnoliopsida; order Magnoliales; family Magnoliaceae; genus Magnolia; species Magnolia sinica. The sequence continues at coordinate 2,274,220 of NC_080577.1, forward strand.
CCCACTCCCTAGGTTGGCCACATATGTATGTATTTTGAATCATACTTCTAGTTGTCCATTGGTTCTAACAGTGCAGCCTACCTAATTTGCGTACGGCCATGACTTTTTCATGACGAGATGATCTTCATGGAGGGGCCTACCGTTTCCATGGCACCGATGTTCTGCGCAAATGGCGCGTTGGAGGGAAGGGTAGTGTGGTAGCGCAGGTTGTGTTACCTTGCCCGTAGGACGCACTTTCTCTGTATCCTTATCGTTACTCTTGCGCCAGTGGTAGACAGACTCGTAGGAGTTTCAACACCCGGTCAAGGGTTCGAGTATCCATATAAGTGGTGAAATCCTACTAATGCGTAAGTGTGTGGGGAAAGGATTGGCTACTCGGCCGGTGCTCAGTGGACCCCACCATGATGTATTTGTTTCATCCACGCCGTCCATCTATTTTCCTAGTCCACTTTACAATATAATACAAAAATAAGTTATATCCCAATCTCAAGTGGACCACATTACAGGAAACGTGTATTGAATGAACGTTAACTATTAAAAAACTTTTGGGGGCCATAAAAGTTTTGGATCAAGCTGATCTTTGTTTTTTCCCTTCATCTAGGTCTGTATGACCTAATCAATAGATTGGATGTCAAATAAACAGTACAGTGGGCCTTAGGAGGATTTTAATGGTGGATATCCAATCACTATTGTTTTCCTGTGGTGTGGTCCACCTGAGACTTATGTCCCCTTATTTTTAGTATCAAGCACTAAAATGATCTGTAAAAATGTATGAACGGCATGGATGAAATACATACATCATGGTGGGGCCCAAAGAGCACCGACCACCTGCCACGGGGCTGGTGGCAGGGGGAGTAGCCAATACGTTTCCGAGTTTGTTGGGGTGTGTGCATGTGTTTTTTTTTTTTTTTTTTTATATTTTAAAGACGCATTTTCTCTCTCCTTATCACGTTTTTTTTTTTTTTTTTTTGATAAGTTGGTCTCGAACTCCAATTGTCAACTCTGATATGGTTCACACGAGTAGCGCGTGCCATGAGGAGTAACGGGCACGAATCACTGGCACAGATTTCACCAAGTTTTTAAAATTTTCGAGATATGATTGTCGTTATTATGATATTATCACGATACTAACGTGAGATTTTTAAAAACAAAGGCACCCTTTATTTTGTTGGGAAATTATGTATTCTGATTTTGATGTAAAAATCTTTTAAAATTTTAATAACCATTTCAGTATATCATGAAAAGATCTCAGGTCCAGCTGGTTGCACCACAAGCACCATGGTTTTGGAGGATTCGAGGGGATTGCAAATCCCATGGTCGTTTGGCAGCAAAAAATAAGTGGGGGATTTAAATCCCTCCTTGAGTTTGAAATCCACCGTTAGAGCTTGGATTACATCTTAAATCATTCCAAAAGTTGCATACGTAACATGTGTGTCATTGGACCGTTATTCTATTATTCTATTGGGTACATGACCTACTAATAATATTCCAAAACAATTAGCTTATCAATTGCATCACTCTAATTACTTTAATATGATGATCAACACTGTTCAATCATTGTCCATGTAAATCAATGGTTAAAAATAATTGATTAATCACACGGACATGATCTTGTACTTGTGGCCCATAGAGACTTGGAATTTCATCATTTTCAGACAAAAGATATATTTCAGTAGGCTTATTACAACTATCGTGTCAAGCATTACTTACATCACTAATTAGAGATATTAAAGTTGATTTAGTAATTAAATTCAAACTCCTATAAAAATACCATGCATAGTTTACATTTGGATTAAAGTTGATTCCCAATCCAGGGTGCCAAACACAATAGAAAGATTTCAAATCCAGTTCAAATCTCGGGGGTTCTGAATCCAGGGGTTCCAAATACACGCTCCCAAACAGGCCCCCATGGTGCACCCAGTGGATGATTTACTACAAGTTACTTGCATGCGATAACAAAGCCTCCCAATAGGTGGGCCCCTCTATGAGTACCTAGTGTAAGCATCAGCCCCATCTACTAATCAAGTGGACCATAACAAAGAAAATAATATCTAGTCACACACAATAATTTTTTGGATAGATTGGGTGTCATGTACGAGAACGATTGGAAGTTATTGTGTCAGGCATATGAAGAATGCACTAAAAGTCCTAAAACTAATGGAACATGTATAATTATGCTATTAAATACTTGAATTTATAAAATTAAATCCTAAAGATTAACAGAATTTATAAGGTTAGGCTATTAAAGTCTTGGAATAGGTTAGGCTATTACCTTCTCAGATATAATTATGTGTATGGATTTTATTTTATTTTTATCAATTTATATTATATTTAAAACAAAAAAAACAAAAAAAAAACCCAAAAAGTGAGATTTTTTAAAACAATATCCTTAAAAACCCTCAATCTTTGAGAATCTCCCATGAGATTTGAAACTGCAGAAGTCCCAGTGCATTTACTAGCTAGGGGATGGATAGAGCAAGCAACTCTAGCATATGCATATATACCAGTGCTTCTCTAGGCCGTTCATCAGGTGAGGGCCACGGTGAACTAACCTAATGTAAAAGGATTGTATACTCATCAAGTGGCCTACAAGTGGGTGATAATTTATGATTAATTAGAATAAAAATGACTGATGAGGTTATCTTTATCATGCATTGTGGCATTGTGATGAGCGATAGACGTTCTTGATGGATAAAAATCCAAGCATTTCTTGCAATCCAAGCATTAAAACAATCATTTTGTGGAAAGGATAGCAATTATTTCTCTTATAAGAGAAATCTTTTTTTCTTTGGTTGTACTGCAAATAGCAATACAAGTGACACTAGGTTATCATCTTTCTTTTGATAACAATTCAAACATTAGAAAAGAGTGATTTTGTGAATGAAGGTAATTACGATTTCCAAACCACAATTAACGATGAACACAATGGAAATGTTGATCATAATGTGTTTATTAATTTTTAAAATAATTATTTTTTATCTAATTAAAGTGATATATATATATATATATATAGCTTATACTTATGGGCAAACTCTTTGATATTTCACCACCAATTTGAAAATGGTAGTGACTCAACCTTCTCACATGTTGGACTAGTTTAACTGTTATCCAAACTATCCAAATTATAGGGGATGTTGTGGATGGGTGGTGCATTTAAACTCATTTGAAAAAGAAATCTTAACCATCTACTTATTATCTACCAAATGGATGGTTAAAAGTAAAATAGCCAGGGCTCCATATTCCATGGTCAGGATAAGATGTTACAATATTTTCTCTACGTAAAATTTGAGTTATGATCCATCTACAATTGGGTCAGTGATTTGGATGGCCTATGTTGCTATACGACCATACCATGTGTAAGGTTGAATAGTCACCACCATTTAAAAATGATATCCCCATTTTTATACCTACACTGTTTATTTTTTATTTCCTTTTTCTTTTTTAAAATTTTCTGAGATGATATCCAAGGGTTGTCCTTGCATGTCCACCTGAATGGGGTGCAAAGGTTGCAATCCTGAGATTATGGGTCCGATCCTGGCTCAGCCATCACAAAGGAAAACATGTGGGACCCACGTTTACAGATACAACTACCTTTACAGATACACCCATACTTTCTACCTTTTTTTAGTGCAAAAAAGAATGGGTTGCATCTATCATTGTGGGTGTAATCCCAAACATATTTGTCCTCGAGAAAAACTCTGATACTCTGGAGAGTGTGATGGTTGATACACGGGTGGTGACAAACTGTATAAGTTCCATGTAAACCATGTTGTGTGGCCCAACTTAGATGGGTCTTATTAAAGGAAAAAAATAATTGCACTGCTGATTGAATTTTCTAATTGAAGATTGATGATTATTTAATGGATAGTCGATATGTAAACCATTCAACAGTCAGAAATTATTACACAAGTATTTATTAATCAAAGGCCATGTTGAGTTAATCTATCTAGTTTTTGCCGACAATTTACACTCCATCGATCTTGTGATTTGGACAGTTAATACCACATTTACAATTTCTGAGTGCCTGAGTATCAACCAACACACGTTGCCAGAGTATCTTACCAGTTAATTGCCTTCCTAAACAGAGTATTGTCTGCCAATAAAACATACGGTAAAACTAATTAAGGACATGAATTCAAGATGGCTCGAATTTTGCATTTTGAAATACGTGTTAGGACGTAGGAAGTAGGATGGCTTCTGAAAATTATTGGACGGTGGGATTAATGTCCACAAGGTGACAACCATTCAACTGTGGGAGATATAGGTGAACAATGTCCCTTGGTGTACACCATCCGCAAGAAACGGTTTCCTACAATGTTTGTAGAAAAGACCTTCCTTTTTCTTTTCTTTTTTTTCTTTTTCAATCCTGCTTGTGGAGCCCACTGTGGCTGGTGCAGTGAATGAACCTGTCCAGAAGATTCATCCCACCAAGAAAGTATAATGCCTAAAAAATAAGGCAAATCGAACCATCACATGGTCCACTGTGAATTTAAAAGTTTTTTTTTGATAGATATTCATTGTTTTATATGGTGGGCCAGTGTGGCCCACCTAATGATTGTATAAACCTTATTTCATAGGATCATGGTGGGACTTGCTTGATGTGCAGCTTGGATTGCATACACACAACTTTATGGGCCCTATATAGACAATTAAATAACATTAACACATACATGAATAAGTTCCATATCGCATGTTAATATTAACCTTTGCTCGCTGTTGAATAAGAGCTGTAGGGAGCTTTTTCTAGAAAAGTTCTCTAGAGGATCTGGCCTTATCTATCGTCATAAAAATGAATCAAAACAGCATCAAATGACAATGCAAGCCATGTGATGACAATCTGGTTGGGTTTTTGTGACATTGTACTTGAATTCTTCCACGGAAGCACCTGTTTAATTTCTATAGTGCCAATCTGCAGACATGTTCTATAACTTGCTTTTTTTTAAATGCATTGATGAACTGTTCCTGATACTTTGTTGCATAAAGTAGAGACTTCATGGGTGTGGCCTATTTGTAGTCAGATGACTTTATTTTTCTTCCTTTTGATATAGTGGGGCCCAAATCAGAGTTGGTTTGCCTACTTAGCCATCACTGATCAACATCGTGTGTGGCCACACTGGGCCCACATGCTGAGATGGTCTGATGATGGTGTTCATGTTCTAGCTATATGGGTCACCATGGAACGTTGAAAAGAAAATTTTCAATGGCTTATATTCAATTTAGGGATTCAGAGGCAAGGATGGTCCTTGAAATATGGTTATCGGAATGTAAATTATCTACTAGCGCACTAAGAAGATGGATGGTTCCAATAACGTGATCATCTCAGCATGTGGGCAAAAGGAGGCAAGAAAAAAAAGGGAGGAAAACTCTCTCAATGATATTAAATTACATGTTTTGAACTACATTAATCTCTTATTCGATTGCATGATTTTGAAAATTTTAAAAGGATACGATACTTAGCGTTTGGCCTGTTCATATGCTAAAGGTTGAATGGGCATGCAAACGAACTAACAAGTCACTAGAGATAAAAAGGCAAAAAGAGAAAATTGTAATGCGCACACATTTCAATGAACAACCGTGTTTCAAGGATGAATTATTATATAGGTAGGGCATGTCTCCACATATATGGCAAAACCTACTATACGACATGTCCCTTAGCTTAGGTAATCTCCAATGTGAAATATGCTAAGATATACACAATGAAACAGAAGACGAAGGATATTAAGAGTACAAGCCTGGCTAAAAGACTTCCATGTATGGCAACAGAAAGTAAACACAACTGATTATCATATGTGGACAAGCAACGGTAAGATTATCATATACAAAAAGAGATAGATTCAATATGTAGGTATGCAACAACCCAATCCACCAAGTAAGATGAAAATAAAGTGGTATGACGGTAGTAGGTGTTATGTTACGCTCCAAACTCGGAAAACGGGCTCACAAAATTTTTGATCGTCGAATCCAGTGCCGATAGCCTCCATAGTACCCCATTCTCAGTTCCTAATGTCCATACGCCAGATTCTGATCCTGGGATCCTACAAGGAGAATTTTCAGTATGATTTTTTTTATTTTTTTATTTTTTTGTAATGGAGCATAACCACAAGCATAACCAAGTCACAAAACAATAACACCACATATCCACCATATTAAAAACTTTAAGTACAATGCATTTGAAAGGGAAATACAATATAATAAAAGTAACAGAAACTCCAGAAGCTTGGCTGCACGCTCCAAGCCCAACACTGCTGCAACCTAACGCCACCTGTACGCATCTATCATGTATAAGCTTATAGAAAGCTTAGAGGGTGGTGAAAGTGTGTGTAAGACGAGTGTCAAGTGTACAATATCAGAGTAATACGAAAATATGCGGTAAGTCCATGAATGCTATCAGCTATACCAAAACTATGTAATGTAAGACATGAATGCTATTGGCCATACCAAGGCCATGCGATGCGAGGCCTATATAGCCAAATGTCATATGCGAGATGCAAAGCAAGCGTGCCAGTACTCATCAAGTACACATATCAGTACAGTTCCTCTCTGGATATCATCGGGGTCTAATACACCTCACACTGACTGCCTCCTCCCTAGCTGCATAGTTAGGCAAGTGGAAGAGACCACACTATCCGCCTGACCAGTAGTCTGTCAATACCTACCCGGCTCGTCGATAACGGACTCATTTGCGAGCTGGTCAAACTCAGCCTAGCTTATAGCCCCCTCACTCGGGCAGATAAGGTCACACCCCCTTCCAACCAACCACGACACAGTGGGAGACGCGGTCTACTGGTATTCTGCACTCAGACGCTCGTGTATCCACTCGGTCTAGACGTTGGAGCATCCTCTGGTACCAAAAAAGTTATGAGATTTTCACCCAAGGACATTCTAAGTACCCACAATGCTAGAACCAATATTTTCGGTATCCGATACGACCATCCATGATGTGCCTGTGGAGGCCACGACCCTGATGTCGCTAGGGCGTGTAGTAAATCATGACACATAATGCGAAATGCATGAGTCAAACCGTCAGTCATGCAGCAATCTCGCGCATACCACACGCTCATGTGTGGCACTCTGTCTCATAAGGAGTCCCGTAAATGTCTCAGCCCAACGGCTTGTGATATGATCAAACATTCCTCATATCAAGTATACATATGATGCGTATGGGCATGAATCATGGGGATATACTAAGCGTGTTACAAAATAATGAACTATTCTTACACCGAAGATGGGCCTAGACAGCCTACACAACCAATATGGGCCTACCAATGGGCCCAAGGGAGAGTCATAATGCGGACATTTAACCAACATTATTACAATGTGGACGTCAAACCGACATTTCTCTCAAGGCATGGCCCGCCATAAAACATCGTTACACAAACCATGGAGGAATCACACATTGCAATGGATCCTAAGGACATCCCGTTGGGCCTCGATCCATGGGCCTTGAATACATCAAATGAGCCGCATCCTATGGGCCTTATATAAATCAAGTGGGCCACATCAATAGGCCTTATGTACATTGCAATGGGCTATAACCCCTGAGCCTTGAAATACATCATAATGGGCCTCATAACATGGGCCTTATATATATTAAAGTGGGTCTCAGCAACGGCCTCATACACATCAAGGTGAGCTTCAACAATGGGCCATAAATATGACAAGGTGGGCCTAAACACTTGGGCCTTATATATACCAAGGTGGGGTCCATTTGAACTATAGATCTATCTTATTTTTAGTCTCAAACCTATTAAGACAAGCTTGTTAAATAGCTGGACCGTTTGGATGCAACACATGCATTAAGGGTGGGGTCCACCGAACTATGGACCTAGCTCATTCTTTAGCTCATACCATAAAATGAGCTTTTAAAATGGATGGATAGGTTGGATGCAGCACATGCATCATGGTTGGGGGGTTCACATGAACCATCATGAACCATGGATCTGATTCATTCTTTAGCTCATGTCCAAAATGAGCTTGCAAAATGGATTGACGGTTTGGATGCAACACATGCATCATGGTGGGTCTCACCGTCCAGGTGTGGACGGTGTGGATAAACACATAAATCATGGTGGGGCTCACTGGTTGTCCACTCACTGGACGACATTGGTAAAACACATACATCTGGGTGGGATCCACCGTCCACAGCAGTGGACGGTGTGCCTAGAACACATACATCACTGTGGGTCCCACATGGGGCCCACCATAATGCTTATATGCCATCCAATCTGTCCATAAGGTCACTCAGACCTGGATGAAGAGTAAAAACAAATTTCATCTTGATCCAAAACTTCTGTGAACCCAGAAACGGGTTTTAATGGCAGAGGATTCAACCCCACTATTTACTATGATGTGGGCCACCTGAGCCTTAGATGGGGCTGATATTTGTGTGGGGCCTACTTCAGGAAGGGGCTCACATAATGAATGGGTTGGATGACAAACAAACATCATGGTGGGGCCATGGCTGGGGCCGTGGATCCCTGCTCGTTTCACGTTGACGCCAGCAGCGTCCTACTGCACAGCAGCAGCAGGCGCTGTACCCTCACACACACACACACACACACACACACACACACATATATATATTATTTTGAATCATGTTTTTCTGTGGTTTTTCATATGCGGGGCTCATATCAAGTGAATCCACTCCAGCCATTGCATTCCATGGCTCAAGACAAGCCAAACAAGTCTAATATCGAATATATTTTGGCGTATAGCAAAAATTAAAGTGAATTTAAACAATGAGAATCACTATTTTGAAAGGTATGGCCTGCCAGAAGCTTGGATCAGCTTCATCTTTCAGCTCAACGCCTAAAATGATTAAAAAAATGGAATGGACGGTGTGGATTAGTCCCATACATCAAGGTGGGGCCTACATGGATAAGCCCCTTCCAAAGCTTATGAATCAAGCTCATATTTGTGTTTTCAATTGACGTCCAGGGACGTCCCTGGATGTCTGGACATAACACGTGCATTGAGGTGGGCCCTCCTTAGGTGGGCCGCCAAATGGTGAGTGGTGTGGATACAACACATACATAAAGTGGGCCCCACCTACAAGTGACTTGGATCCAATACCTGCTTTATGGTGGGGGGTCCATCCAAGTGGGCCACACGACCATATCATCACACGTAAAAATAAATAAATAAAAAGAGAGGGAGAGAGAAAGAGAGACACGCGATAATGGACGGACCCCGACATTATGGGCCCTCCCTTGCATGATCTATAACATACATCAAGTGGGTCCCATTTTAAATGGGTCCACAGATTAAAATCAACAGTGGAGGTCCTTCCTCGACCAAAATAGAGAGTCTAAATGACCCATTTTCAAGCTAGAAAATAAACATCATGATGGGGTCCATGGAAAATGGCCCCATCATGGAATGATCATGAAGATCAAGGTGGGCCATCAGCCACATCTTAGGGTCCAAAGTGAGATCTATACCATTGATTGGTAGGCCTCACTTGGCCCATCATAAGAACATGAAAATCTAGCCTATAGAAGCACCTACCGTCGATCTTCTTGGTCCGTTGGAAAGTCGATCTCCTTGTGCTTCATTTTAACGGTGGAAGATGAGAAATGAATGGCCAGGATGATGAATTTTTGGGATGAAAAGTGGGCCACACACACTCACTTTTCTCTCCTTAGAGGTGTTGGACATCCACACTCTTTTGCTTGGGATTTTGTGTTTTAAAAAATGAGAGAGAGAATGGGATGTAAGGAGAGAGAGTGATGGGTGATGGAGTGATGGATGGGAGATAGGGATGGGTGTGTAAGGATTTTGTTGACTTTAGAGGGTATATGATATAAGAAGGGTATGGGGTGTGTAAGAAACTTTTGACTTTTGGGTTGCTTGGGGATGGGTGTGAGGTGATGATGTACTTGACCCTTGATGGGATTGATTGATTGATTGATTGGACATGTCGTAGATATTCTCTTGGGATTGCAAACGCGCGGTGTTTTCTCAAACTGAACGCTGGCCCACATCTCCCTGCCAGGGTATCGGATCGGTGCACGAGTCGCGGCGTTAGAACCACGACGACGGTGTGGTCGCAATGGTACAAGTCTCAAATAAATTCGACTTAATTCTACAGGATACGACTTAGAGTCGTGCACAAACATTGATTATCGGCCGCAGGTTGCCGGAATTCGACAGAAAGGATCGCAGGATTCGACGGAACAGTACGAATTAGGATGCGGGTCTTAAATGTTAGGATGTCAAATTACACTTAAGAGTCTATTTAGTTTTTTAATTTCCTATAGTATAAAGTAAATGAACCATGCATTATTATCATTTCTACGTATTTATTTAAATATAAATTATGCCTTGTTAATCAAAAGTCAAATACAATTGTATAGGAAGTAAGTAAAGTAAACGAATCAACATTATTATTTTCATGTGTTTGTTTAAACATAAATTGTAGCTTGTAAATTTTAATCATTACATTTTAACATTATAAAATTATCATTTTTATTGTGATTCCCAAGTGAAACAAATAATGCAGCAAATTCGTTATTCAAATATTCATATGTAGTGATGTCATCACACATTATAAGAGTTAATAATCATTACTCATTTACAGCTATTTACCATTGTAATTGAAAAAATAAATAGGCACTAAGTGACACACCAAGATTGTAAAATGCTAAGAACTATCATAAAGCTTCCACTGGCGGTGAAGACTTGCTCCACTCTTTAAGCCCTCTCTCTTTCTCCCCCCTTTTAATTTGGAGTTGTCATCTCCCTTCTTCCTGCAAATCATGCTACTCACCTTATCATTAATGGCTTAACTCCTATGATAGTTCATAACCATTCGAAGAATGGTTGTGACCCTTTGGCCATCCACGTGGTTTGGTTGTCTTAACCCAGGTGATCCAAATTGCTGAACTGACTGTTGATGTAGCATTAATGAATTGCCCAAAAATTGCACTACAAAGATGAGGATAACCATCTGATTTTGCTGTTGGAATTTCGAGGCTAACTATTTTATATTTAATAACCATTAGATAGACATTTTATGAACACTTAGGATTGATTGATGACGAACGTGGATTTCCTTTTGAGGGTCATAGGGTCATAGTGTTGTTTGTGAGAAATCTAACTTGTCCATACATTTTGTGAGCTTATGTTAGGACATGAGTCTAAAAATGAAGCAACAGAAAAAAGTAAGTTGGGAAATGCCTAACTCTAAAACCACTTCACTGTGATGTTTATATGCCATCCAAACCGTTCATTTCTACTAGGATGAACTCAAAACACAAAATTACTAGCTTGATCCAAAACTTTTGTGGCCCTGAAAATATTTTAATGGTGGATGTTCAATACCCTTTGTTTCTTGTTGTGCGGCCCACTTGAGTTTTGGATCTTCTTTAATTTTTTGTTAATGTCCTAAAATAAGCGGGCAAAAATGGATGGACAAAGTAGATTTCTCACAAACTTGCGGTGGGCCCACTAGCTTCTAACCTTAGGAACCGCCTGTGAGAGCGCTTTGGAGGCAATCTGTCTCCTTGATGACTATAGATCTAGTAATATGCTTCATAAACAATGTACCCCACACTTTGGATAGTCTGGATCATGGATTGCCCACTTATCCAGGTTGTACCTGATTTGTCCGAGTTGACTCAGATTTGTTCAGACCAGTATAGTTCGCTACCGCGTTTCACCCTCGATTCACTCCAGACTCAGGTGAGCTGCCGACCAGAACCGAAAAATTGGGGACGAGTCTCCAAGTCAATGACCATGGTTTAGATGGGTCATACATGAGTGCCACATGCAAGGAAGATGAGCTAACACTATTTTCAAAATGGTGGTGAACTATCATTGGAGTCTAGAAAACTATAGTAACTGTAAATTTGTAATCCAAAGCCATAGTCGTCATGATAGGTTAATCGTGGGATTAGTACTGTAATTGGCAGCTAAAAGCACATGTTAAATCAGATAAAAGGAACTAGGGTTTGGGGGTGGAAAATGGAAAGGAAAGCATTTATTTTTTTATAGATATAAATAAGAAAGAGAGTGACATGAAAAGAAAGGGATAGGATTTCCATCATGCAAGGATTGGAGAAGGGTACATAGAAGAAAGGAGAAGGAATATGAATAAATCCTCTTTTATTTAAATTCATTTTCTTTTTCTTTTGAACTTTTAATATTGTCTGTTCTAGCCTCTCTCTTAGCTATTTAAAGCGGTCCTTCTACTCTCAGATTCTTGAGCTTGCTTAGCAGTGGTAGTAATTATAGAAGCTCTCCCACCCTCTTTGCCAGCCCGTCGGTTAGATTTTGCTCTCTCTCTCTCTCTCTCTCTCTCTCTCTCTCTACAAGAAAGCGACCCACTCTATTTTTCCCACTTGCACCTGCACCGGAACCCCTCTCTCTCTCTCTCTCTCTCTCTCTCTCTACAAGAAAGCGACCCACTCTCTATTTTTCCCACTTGCACCTGAACCCCTCTCTCTCTCTCTCTCTACAAGAAAGCGACCCAATATCTATTTTTCGCACTTGCACCCGAACTTCTTTCTCTCTATCTTTCACAGTACCTAAAGAATGATTTTGGGGGAGTTCTTGTCACATGATGTCCAAAATAAATGGTTTTTTATTGATCAGGAATGTGGGTTTCCATTTGTTCAGCCTAGATGCTATTTTGGGAGGAGAGCTGGTTACTTGAAATTTTTTTTTTTCTTCCAAAATCATTGATTTTTCATTGACATGAGATATGGGTTTTGCTCGAATCTTCAATTTATATTTCTAATTTCAGGCTAGATTGATAGGCCTTATGAATTTAATGACAATCTTTTTTTTTGTTTTTTTCTTTTCTTTTGATCTAAATTTGAAGAGAGCTTTCTTCAGTCCACTCATGGGTGGCTATAGGGTTTAATTAGCTGCTGACTCATTCGTTCAAATACCAAGCAAATGATAGATTGCTTGGTAAACGAGTGAATGATGCGGGAGACAAGTTGAATCCTATGCTTCCTGTCCTTGGACTGAAGGGAGCTCCCTTGTATGTTAGGCTGTCCAAACTGGGAATTTCTAATAACATATTTGTATATCCATGTATGCATGTACATATGCAATTAAGTCCATGATTGCCCATCATTTTCTTGATGTTGGTTTTGCATCCATTACACAATAGTGATGTTCTTTCTTTCAAAATTATCTTACCCTTAGCAGGTTTGTCATGGGTAGCTCTTGCCCATGATGCTTTAGAGTATGTGATGCTCATCACCCTTGGCAGGTTTGGATGTATGATTTGTCATGGGTAGCTCTTGCTTATGATGCTTTAGAGTATGTGATGCTCATCTCTTCTGTTGGACACAAACACATGTTTTTATATTCATTACATTTTATTGGTGAAGCTAGCCATGAGATAGTGGTTAAGAAGGCTGCTGATTTTTTATTTATACCAAAAACTGCTCAGGTCATTTTAACATCTTTCTAATGCAAAATGCTATCACGGGTTCTTGAAACAGGGTGATTGCACTCCCATGATCAAAATCTTCCATTTTAGCTATTCTTTCTTTTTTTTTTAATCAAATGCTTTCACTTCTTTCCCTTGTGCTTTTACTGTATCTAAACATGTTGTTATGCAGACAGTGACTTCATCTTAGGGGACTTGGCATAGAGAAAACGGTAAGAGAAATTGCAATTTTTCTTAATCTCAATCCATCAAATGTTAGTTTCTCAAAAACCCCATTTTAACATCTTTCCTTTTTCATTTTTTAAGCAGCCTCGGATCCGTTTCGAACACATAAGCTCTTTTGTTAGCTGATGAGCGTTGATTATTTTATGAAGCTACAGACCTAAGACAGTTCACCACATTTTTAAAATGATGGTGATCCGAACATATGGTGTAGCTGCAAGGTTACACAGACCGTCCCTGACCCAACTATGGATGGAGGAGCATGACTCAAAAGATTTCATAGAGAATATTATAGCAACCATTTGATTTTACCGTCGAATTTGGACCACTCAACATTTCTTCTAACCATACATTTGATAGCCATCAATTAGATGGTTAGGATTGCTTAATCAGTATGGTTATACACATATGCTCCATCCATAGCGTGCCCTACAATTTGGGTGGTCTGGGTAGTGCATGTGAAGTGGATAAGTGTCCCATTTTGAAATGGTGGTGAACTGTCACATGAAGAATCACACACACGTGTAGAGGCTCTCCCGTTTACACGTAATCACCTGTGCCTATATGGAACAATTATGTGAGAGATGAGGTTTCCATCAGGTGGGCCATACAGTTTAGATCTTCTAGCCTAAAGATCATGCTATTTCTCCCCTCGGATCGATGGGCCGTTGTATAAGAAACAAATGGACGGCTAGAAGAATAGTTCCATCCAATTCATTTGTTCTGTACAGACTACACTGGCCATCTCAAGGAGTAAAACTGTATAACTTTTATTAGGCAAGAAGATCTAAAGAGAGTGGCCCACCTGATTAGAATCTCGAAAGCACGTGTTGTCACGTGTGCTGGCGTGTGGGCTTATCAAAGTTGTTTGGAAATGCTTTACTATGCTTTCTTGAATGTCACAGGAAGCACGTGCACAACACACGTGGGAAGGCTGGAGCTCACATGGACTTCCCCAACAACTCTGTAGGCCCCACTCCTTTTAATGTAGCAAGTTCCTAGACAAGTTTCCCTGAGGAAACAATTACCAAGGTGCCCTTTTTCGAGTAACAGTCCAGTGACCAAAGATGAGTGGTCAGATATCTGCTTGTAGCAAATCGAAACTGTGTGTGCATGTATCATGTGTCATTGTTCCAGCCATGCAATAGTTGGGCCCCACCATGAATCATGGTCGTCCTTTTAAAGTACTCAATTGGACCAGATTGATTTTTGCACCATATGTCTTGATGGTGGACACCATCTTTCGGGCGGCTAGGATTTCCTACACATGTGACACGTTGACACGTGAGATGGTTGAAAGTGATGATAGGAGGAGAACCTGGTGAAACTATTATGCAGCAGTGGATTGAATGTCCTCATCTAAGAATTTTGTTGTCTTGTACTTCAGCATGGGATTCCTCTTCTTGATCACTTCTTTTCTAACAGGTAGAGAATTTACTGACGTGGCACTTTCTTAATCTTTTCACATTAGTGGTAATAATCACATTAATCATGTATTAATATACCAACTATCATTGCCCAATATGTTGTTTTAATGGCTATATAAGATAGTCATTTTCTTATATTATAGAAAATGGAGGCAGGATCCTTTCGATTATTTTATAACTCTGCTTGTGAGGCCACTGTGGTTTTTTGATGGAATCCAACCCATTCAAAAGGGCCGCCCTACCACGAAAGTGGAAGACTGATTCAATCATATCATGTAGCCCACTTTTGAATTTGAAAGTTTTTGGTGGATGTCCATTATTTTCTATGATGTGGGCCACTAATGATATGTAGAGCCATCTAAGGAAGATAAAAGGACTATTTGTATATCTTTTATTTTAACTGTCCAATTAATGTCCACCAATTAGATAGTTAGATTATTAAAATAAACCTAATATTTACTTCATGGCACGTCTAAATTGGGACCATAATTTAAGTAATAATTTTCAAGGGCCTGTGTATCATCCGTCGCACTGATAGAGTATCAAAGCAAACCAACGAGGAATGATCCCACATGCATACATTTTCACGTACAGCTAGCCCCTCTTTTCCCGCGCAATGGAGACCTGAGAATAAGGTTGGTCCGCTCATCAGATGGACCACACCATCAAATCAATGGCCAGCCAATGGTAATCTTGATGATGTAGCCAACATGTCGCACGGAGTGAGTCTGTGAGCCGTTGGCGGGAAAGGTGGTGCTTGCATGTGATCATTTCTCCATGAGAAATCTAACGTACGCGTTTGGTATACGATGAAAGTACGTAGCACTTTGAGATGCGACCGTTTAAACAGCCAATGAAATGGACGGTCACGTTTTTTGAGGACCATGAGTTATAGCTTACGCACTGTGAGTTCACCACACCATGTTGTTTCCGTCCTGCCATATATTGAAACTCGGATGAGTCTTTTACGGTCGTATTGCTGTGATAGTTTGAAGTGATGGTGACTCTTTGAATGGTTGTACTGCAGTCTGGACTGTCCGAATCTTTGACCTAGTTACGAACGGTGTATAACCCAAATATTACACTGAGAAAATTGTAGCAAATCTCATTTTGCCATTGGAATTTGGATGACTCTCTATTTTACTTGCAACCGTCCATCTAATAGCCACAAATGGTTGGATTGCTCCATCAATGTGATTAGAGATATGATCCACCCACGTTGGGCCCCACAACTTGGATGGTTTGGACTTTCTTCATGATGAGTATTAGTCCCCACCATTTTATTTATTTATTTATGTATTTTTCAATTTGTAGTGTATTATATCAGGATTCCAGCCCACTCGTCCAAATCACCCGTCCCGATGGAGGACGGCTTCGGTATCAGACTGCTTGGATGATCTCAACCACTGGTTGCCTAAGAAATTTCGATTGAAATCATTCGTTTTATCTCTACAATTGATGGCCACACATTAGACAATCAGGATGGTTCGATCTATACAGTACTTGGGCTAGGTGTCATCTACACTGGGGCCTGCAATTTGGACGGCCTAGATTCACTAAGATGAGTTCCACACCGACAATATGTAAAATCACCACCATTTAACACTGGTGAAAGCACCATTGCGAAAACGAAACCATGTGTGGTTGTAAAAATGGTCATTTTACATTCCAAAAAGATTTTTTAAAAAATTAAAAAAATTTGAAGGGATCATTTTACAAGTATGGGGCCCAGCATCCCATCACCATTGATGGGTGAATCTTGGATTTTACATAAGTGGTACAAAAGGACAGATGGGGATATGCATGAAACCCTAGAACCATGTGGTCTCTTCACTCTCCCCTCTCTATAGCTAGTGAGCGAGGGACACCTGCTACGTTTGTCTTCAGAGAATCTCTCTGCCGAAAACAGTTCCCCATCCCGGGGTTACACTGCTCCCCTGTAACCCAAAGCTCTGTGGGCCCCCTCATGACGTTTTTGTTATATCCACTCCGTCCATCCGTTTTTTCAGGTTCTTCTAGGACATGATACCAGACACGAGGGAGATCCAAAATTCAAGTGGGCCATACCACAGGAAATAGTGGAGATGGAAACACTTACCGTCGAAACCTTCCTGGGACCCGCCGTGATGTTTAGAAGCCATCCAACCGTTCATAGGGAGACTTCCACCTGGATGAACAGAAAACATAAATGTAATCCTGATCCTAAACTTCTGTTACCCTCACTAAGGTTTCAACGGTAAGAATTCAATACTTACTCGTGTGGCCTACTTTAGTTTTGGGTCTGGCTCATCTTTGGGCTCATGTCCTAAAATGCAATGGAGAAACTGTTGGACGTAGTGGATATAACCAAAACATCATGGTGGGCCACACAGAGCTTTGGATTACAGGGGAGCCGTGCAGCTCCGTGTTACATGCAAGTTGCGTCCTTGCCCACTTCTCCCTGACCACAGGCTTCTTTTCCCCTTCCATGAGGTGTCTTTTCGACCCTTGATTTTCTTTTATATTTTCCTTGTAAAACCCTAGCTTAGCAGGCCATGCCATATCAGGGCATGATCTTTTTCTTCATGTCCTTTTCCACTTTCTGAATACCCAACGGCTCTTTTTCATGGCATGATTGAGTACTTGCACCATCTTTAAGCAACAAAGCTATTGTTTCCTTCCCTTTATTGGGTATGTGCAGCGGTGAACTCATCCTGGCCGTCCTCTTGTATTCTCTCTGCTGGTGCCACGTGTCCCTCCAACATGGGGTACCCAAAAGCTTCGATTCTACAAATACAACTTTATACATTTCTGTTTTTTTTTAACTTGATGGGTGGTATGTATTAGTATCCTTGTTCAGTTTGCACATGTGGAGCCGATGTTTTAGTGATCCAAACCATTGGGCTGTTTGGGCCCACTTTGGATGGGCTATATCAGAAAAATCCCATCCACAGGACAATCCTAGCCTTCCAAATTATAGCTTACAAACATACGGATGAGAAGAGAAAAATGCAGCAATAGTCGACGTTTTTAGCTGAAGAAGGGTAAAAATTGACGGCTAGGATCTTAAAATCTAAGATATTCTTTTGGGGAATGGTCCATTCAAGGTGGACCCAGCACGGCTTGCCGAATCATCGGACCCACTCGCACAAACAAACATCAGACCCGATGATAGCATACATATCCTCGGGTCCAGGGTCCTAAAATTCCTTTTTCACTTTGTAGGGTGGAAAAGCTAGATCACCCTTTATTCGTTGGGCTGGATGCTCCTACCCATTCGGAAAGACTTTGTATTTCCTTCCAGTACGCCGCGATGCATTGTTATAGGATATTCATGAGTATAGCTGTTGGATCTGGGCCATGGTTCAACGATCAAAACCATTTATTTGATGGGCCTCGTAATGGATGGTGTCTGACGAGAATATGTTACAGATTGGAAGGTCAATGGCCCACAAAAGAACAGTGAAGGGGATGGTCGACATTAAAAGGAAAAGAGATTATGATCAGAGGTTTGAAGCATTCCATTCTCAGATTGATTTTTTTTTTTTCCTGGGTTTTCCAATCCGCAGTAAGGCCAATCGTTTTAACGGCTTTGATTGTTGAGGCACATCCCGGATCCAACGGCTATGGTCTTATCCTATAAAAACATAGGAGGAAGTATTGTACCAAACCTCAGTATTTTATTGTTTCTCAGAGATTGAATGGAAACAAGGAATCACAGTCACTTTTTATTTTTTTCTCTCTATATATATATAAGAGAAACTTTAATAGTCTGCAAAGTGGGATGGATGATACACAGTCACTTAGAAATTAATCAGAATTTGCGTACGTGGAACATATGCTTAGATGGGTCTCAGTTAGATGTATCATAAACCAGAAATTATCGTTATTTGATTATTCGACTGTTGGATTGGTGGAGATTTATTGGACGGTCAAAAATGAAAAATATACAATGGTCAAATGTCAGAAAACAAGTGTCCACGGATCAGTGGTCGTAATTGTTCAACCAATCTAATTTGGGAATGTGACAGTGGGTTTCACAATTGAGTTAATGCATGCTACGTGTACAATATCTGAGTGCCTGCGTATCAAACATTACGCTCCGCCAGAGTATAAAATAATTCCCTTCCCTTGTATACTAGCAAGAACAAATGGACATAATAAAAAGAGGTAGGTAGGTGGGGCTCTTTATGGAATTTTCCCACGTGCTTCTATCCACACGCGGTCACGAGACAGGTACGGAACATCAGAACCGTGTATCATATGAGCCGTTGAAGATTGCCAAAAATCTGACTCAGCATGCATATCTGGCCTGCATGATGAGTGGACCGTCCTATTTTTGGGCCGGGCCATCTTTGTGGTTGGGCCCACCTTATGCAGGACGCATGGACCTAGCAAAATTGTATGATGGTGAACAACCACATCATTTAAATATGAACCCATGATCCAGCACCAAGATTTCCTGCCTCACGTGGACCATTGGATAAGAGGGATCCATGGTGGATTGCATATGGCACCAGTATCTTCTGATTGGACGATCACAGCCATTCAGATAAAGGCCTAAAAATGGACGGAATATAGTATTAATTATCCAATGACGTTTCTTTTATGTGGGTCACATTCAATCTACAAAGGACTATATATGGGCCCACTTCGGCCCAAATAAATTTCAACAGCCGTAAGGTAGATAGATTTCATGGCAAATCATGGCTCTTCAAATATGTGCGATTGAAATTGCGATTCACAATGAAAATAGTATTGGGTACGGCCAGAAAGATCATGAGCTTATGTTGTGTTGGGCCCCATACAAATTCAACGGTCCAAGGCTCAGATGAGCTGTAAGCCCACCTACGTTCCGTCTAAATCAGAATTGAATTCTGCTAGAGATTATCCTTTGGGTGAAAATAATTTGAGATGAAAATGTAAGAAATGATGAAGGTGGGTTTTCCTGTGCTTTTCTCAATTATCATGGCCCGTGGTTGAGCAGTCTGGACCATTGATCTATTGGGCCCCACCATGTATGGACCATAACTCCAAAATCTCCCAGATTGTATGACAAAGAAAACCCATATCTTATACGTAAGTATCTACATAAACAAAAACAGAATGCTACAGTCAACATGAAACATTATAAACAAGAAATATTGCTGATATCAAAATCAGATCATTGAATGATCATAAGACAGACTTTAACAGAAAATGCCGGCAGCATGTGATCATCAGCTCTCAAGCAGCAGCAGCAAGATCATGCATTCATGTTTGTATACAGACATACAAGCTTATGTATACATCAGTCACTTGTATATATGAATTGCATGGTGTCTCTTCCCTGTTTGCTATATTGTCCAAAACCTTCAGATCTCAGGACCGTTTGATCGTCACCAAAAGAGGAGGAGAGTGTTGTGAGACTGGTAATTGGAATGGGAGAGTGCTCTTCCTGACCGTAGGTGATTTTTTTCTAGATTTTCGTGATTTTCTCTATCGAGACTCCAAACCACCACCCAGATCATCAAGGTGAAACAGTCCTCTCATTTGAGAAGAAATGCTAATCTTCTTCTTAATCATGATATAGATGATTCAAAAATGGTTTTACCAAATAAGTAAATACTAATAATAACATTATTACGAAATCAAACTGATTAGAAGCTTTGAGTAACAAGTCCACATGGGGATTAACTGGGATCTCCACCATGAACGACTAGGATCAAGAGGGCCTCATTGCCATTGATCCAACATTATTGGTCCATGAAAGCCAGTGAGGCATTTGATGTTAACCAGAACATCCACAGAATGCTTGCCCAGGTAGGTCCCTTACGAGGAGATTTTCCTGTTTCTTCCACAGACAATAACAGTTCATACAAGCTACTGTTCAGACATCACCGATTCGTTGTCACCATTCAATAGGACAAGGTAGGTTATCTGGGATTTTCGGCTGCTTGGTGAATTCAACAGTTTAAACCTTTCTGGGATTTCCAGCTGTTTGGTGAATTCAACAGTTTAAACCTTTCTGGGATTTCCAGCTGTTTGGTGAATTCAACAGTATAGAAAATGGCCAATCTGATCAGTTGCTTGCACATGTGGGATAGCCCACAGCCTGTTGATTGGGTTTGTACATTCATAGGCCAGGCCAGCATTGATCTATCTGGATTTTCATGGGGTACAAGATTCCAAGGCGAATAGTTCACGGGTGTCATTTCTGAGGCATCTGAGCTAAATTTAGCAATGGGAGTACTCAGCATATCAGCCCTGAAGTTATTCTATATGAAGAGAATTTACAAATCCGGATTCATAATTCAGTCTACGGATTTCATGTTGAGCGGCCCCCCCTTGTTTCCATTTTTGGAATTCCATCCAATGATCCTGTCATAGCCATTATATGGGGGAATCATTGGAAGGTTTCAAGCATAGAAACTGCATTGAGGAACCAAACTTGTGTTCTAAGGAGGCGGTGAAACTTTGTTCAAGCATGTATCATGCTTTCAATAACAGCACGGGAAACAGATGCGCGCGCGCGCGCGCGCGTGTGTGTGTGTGAGAGAGAGAGAGAGAGAGAGAGAGAGAGAGAGAGCAGGAACAATTTCCTTTTGAGGTACATGAAAGAACTTTACCAGAGAGAGAGAGAGAGAGAGAGAGAGCAGGAACAATTTCCTTTTGAGGTACAAGAAAGAACTTTACCAGAGAGAGAGAGAGAGAGAGAGAGAGAGAGAGAGAGAGAGAGAGAGAGAGAGAGAGAGAGCAGGAACAATTTCCTTTTGAGGTACATGAAAAAACTCTACCAGCATCATTAGCAGTGCAGTGGAGTAGCAGCCATCCAAATCCTATGATCAGCGGCATGTGCCGGAAAGAGGGGCCATTCATCAGGTAGGCCCCACTTGGCCTGTGCTGCAGATAGATGGACAGGAATAGATAAATCCAGAACAGTTCTCTTGAGGCCCATGAAAAGACTCTGCCAGCAGTTATCGGCATTGCAATGCTTACTCCTGAGAGTAGCCATCCACATCCCACAGTCAGCAGCATGTGCCTGAGAGACTTGGACCATTAATCAGGTAGGCCCCACTTGGACTTTGCCGCAGCCTGGAACCAGGTCAGTCCACTCAGCAGGAGGTTCTGAATTACGAATGTGGACTACTGGGCGACATCTTTTAGCCGTTCATTTGTCTCAAATCTGATAACCATACCAGCCTGATAATTTTCACCAAGGCGCATACACAGGGGAGCCCACCTTGTGGAATATGATTCAGATGGCTACTCACATTTCTATAGCAGTTATGCAAAAACAGGCTGAACAACTTTGACTTTCAAGCAGTACAATGCATGGAAATTACTCCATATTCATGAAAAGCTCCCACCTGATGACTGATGAAAGGGCGCAGGATCTCATTCAGTGCCAAAATTCCCAAAGTGATCTTCACTGCCTATTTCATTCAATCATTGTAAAATCAGTTGTCGTCATGCATCAAGTGGGTCCTTAGATGCTGGAGACATGTCCACAGAGAGAGAGAGAGAGAGAGAGAGAGAGAGAGAGAGAGAGAGAGAGAGAGAGAGAGAGAGAGAGAGAGAGAGCACTGCAAGTTCATCCAAACCGTTCAGACCCATCAACTATCTTGACTGGAAACTGAGAATGATGAACACTTGAAATGATGTCTATGCAAATTTGGTTAACCTTTCCATGGATTCTATATTACACTGAACCACCTAACTTGGGTCCTAATGCCATTAGCTTTCCCAGTGCACTATTTTGGTCTGTCAGCACCGTCAATTCAATAGTATTACTTGAGCCAATCTGCCAACCTGTTTCACTGAATGTGAGGCACTGCTAATTTGTCTTTTGGTGTCCATTTTGTATGCCCCACCGATTAAAAGAAAAGGATCTACCAATGTCGCTTTTGATCAATGGACGGTTCTGATCCCATCCATGCATGCCACATACACAGCAACGGCATGGAGGGATGGTAACTCAGATGCCTTTAGAGGCACTGGATCAAGCCCCCTTAGTGGAATGTGCTTCCAAATACTTGCCAGGCAATCATGAGAATTCCTGCTTGAATGTGATTACTGAAACAGGATCCATAGAGTGACCATGGTTGACACCACCCATCTGCAAGTTATGGTAAAAAAATTACAAATATCCAGAAAACAATAAATGATTATTGATTCCAAAATAAAGAAATGTTTTATTATTGGAATGGTTCATACATTAGCTGCAAGAAGGCACAAATCTCCTTTTGCAGTGCCTGAATTCCAACTTTTTAAGGACTTCTTTCCAAAGACATTTTAATGCAGAAGGCATGGTTTGTTTCACCAAAACATCCCAAGCGAAGTAGGAGAGGGGCTCGAAGTAAGCACTTTCAAATCTATTCCATTTTGTTTCACAACCAAAACGCAATGGAAGGGGTCTACTGTGGTTGATTGGATCTTGGTTGCTGCCATCCAAACAGGCCCTTAACAATCAATTACCTGTCAGTCTAGAAAATTAACAAAGAACCCAAGTTATGACACTAATTACCAGCTCTATGCAAACATGAAATGAACCATTGTAGTAATTGTTTGATACTGTCAATCTGCTTACCAATACAAACAAGGTCCTGTTTGGATAGGCAAAATCTGTGGGGAAAAGGAAATCTTCTCCCTTGATTTGACATTTTCCACTGTTTGGATTGCAAAGAGAACAGTGAATTCTGTGAAATGATATTCCATCCTCAGACAGAACTGTGGTTCTCAAGAAACCCTAAAAATGGAATCCATTTTCAGACAATGCAAGTGGAAATAATTGTTGAATAATCGTTACTATTTCTATGCCCATGCCTTAGAAACCAACTACCTGGAATTTTTTAAGTTGCAAACTAAACAATGACTATCTACATGAATTGGTTGTCTGATGTAATCATTTTTCTGACCAACATCAATTCCCACCAAACTGTTAAACAACCACTTGCTCTAAAAGCTCGAGCTGTTAGAGGATGGTGTATCAATGTATATTGAGGGACTTCAACACTCCCCTGCACATGTGGGTCTGGGATTCGAACACAATACCTTATGCTCTGATGCCATGTCAAACAACCACTTGCTATAAAAGCTCAAGCCGTTAGAGGATGGTGTATCAATGCATATCAAGGGACTTTAACACAAACATCCACACCCACATGCAGGCACATTGTAATTGTAAGAAATGATTCAACAAAACATCTTTGAAGGCTGACTACCATGGTTATTAAGTACACCTGTTTTTTTTCTTTTTTTTTTTGCTTCTCCAACTCCAAACAAACTAAAAAAGCATTTGTAAATACATAGGGCTAGAATATGATGTTTGTCACTTTCTTTTGCTGACCTTATCAAGTTGCTCTTGTGCATTTAGCCAATGTGTGCATGGTCCTAACCTATCGCTAGGTAGGCTAGGACCTCGGAAGCGCCATACCCAAAAAAGTCTCACGGATTTTACAATCCTATCCATTCCATTGGAGGACTTTTGGGGAAAGATAAATCGATGGTTAGAAAAATCTGATCTGAAATTCTTTTTACTGTGCAATTTTTTTCCCTAAAGAAACCTCCAATCAATGGTTAGGACTATCCAACTGGTGTGAATCTGGGTTATGACTAATCCAAGGCAGGGAAGGGAGTAGCTGACGATCCGTTCAGATTTCGAACACATTTGCCAGGTGCATGAAAAGCATGTCACTGATAAGTTAAGCAAAACAAAGGAAGTGTCCATATGCAGACATCGGAGAAATCTTTCAATTGAGTCGTTTCATGGGGTCTAAACAGCGGATATAAGCTTCCTAAATCCTTCTAGTGAATTCACATTCATCTTAAAATAAGATTGAAAAGCCTTTTAGGCTCCATTTGGGATTTAGGAAATGAGAATATGGATTTCATAAATCCAAGAAATTGTCAAATTGATTTACATGGAATTTGGATTTGGCAAATCCTAAAGAAGGGGTGGCAATGGATTGGGTTGTCCCACAGGAAAACTGAACTGACCTGCTTCTGAGACAGATTGGGCCAAGTTAAATGGGTAGTGGGGTCAGCTTTGGATTAGAAAATGTAACCTTTTGAGTAAACTGGTCAGTTTCATGTTGAACCCTACCCAACTTGACCCGCCCATATATTTATTAACAGGTTGGGCCGGATGACCCCACCTGCCGGACACAAAAATGAAAGCGAATTAAAAATGTAAGTAGATACATGCACATAATGCACATATGCTGCCATGTATTCATTAATTTGAACGGTTGGCTTACCTTTAGCCCCATATTCCATTTTGTTACCCAAGTGTGACCATGCTAAGTCGGGTCGGGTCCGGTTGGTCGAGCCCAACCCCAATCCAATTACAATTAAATGGGTGGGATCGGGTTGGGTCGGTCAAGCCCCACCCCAACCTGATTACAAATAAATGGCTGGGGTCGGGTCGGTCGAGCCCCACCCCAATCCGATTACAATTAAATGGGTTAGGTCAGGTTGGGGCCACAGGGTAATGGGTTGTGGGTTGGGTTCAGGCTGGAATTCTTGGCTCATTTAGTAAATGGGTTGAGCTTGGGCTGACGACCTGGCCCAAACCCAACCCATTGCCACCCCTATCCTGCAGTCCTTAGTTTGGTATTCATGATATAAATCATGGATTTATGAGCATTAATTGCAATGACAGAGCATTTACCACAAGCGTATAGCTTTCATGGCTTTCAAAGTCTTATTTGTGGATTTAACAAGTCTTTGGTTTTTTTGCCAGATTTGGATCTAACTCAAATTGACAAACTTACAAATGTATGGATTTGGGAAATCCATGAATTTCGTAAATTCCAAATAAATAAATAAATAAAACAGCAAAGACATTGAAATTGATGGATTTCACAAATCCCTCACCTTTTTTTTAAAAAAATTGAAAGATGAACTTCATTAGGTCAACAACAAAAACAAGCAAACAAAAACGAAAGGAAGAAAACAAAAGAAGGGAAAAAGAAACCTAACAGAAGCTACAGAACTAAAAAATAAATAAATAAACAACAAAAGAAAAGAAGAAACCAACAAAGGAGAAAAAAATATCCTAGACAAATCCCTCACCTTAAACAGAACCTTAATGAAGATTTACCCACAGACTTAGGAATTGCAGAATCGAAAGAACATCCATCGAGCACATTCTTTCCAACTATCAGGGAAGAGCATTGCAACCATTAGAAATGAAATTTTAATCTGATTGAAGATATTGGGAGGTATGCGGAGGTAGACATGAACCTTCAGAGCCCTGCAAATGAATATAGATGGCCACCAAAGCCTTTAACTGTAACAAAAAAGATGAACTTTACCTCCGATCATCTAGTCATATTCCTACTCCTGCACCTTGGTGGGCCGCAGAACTGAATGTGCACGAAACTTTTCAGGAAGTGAGATCAATGTGCCATAATCCATACAGATCAAATATTCACAATCGCCATCCACACTAATTTGGATTTCATTTTTGGAGATAGAATAGAAACTCTATAAAGAAAAATCAAAGAAGATTGAAAGAATAACCAGTACAAAGAGCTGATCATAGTGGAACTGATTCAGATCATGAAATTCTTCATTATCCCATGTTCATTTTCAAACTGGAAAGATTTTAATTTTAATAAGCAAGATTGAATGCCAGTGGAACTTGAATCAAAGTATTTGAGGAAAAGGATCCGAATCCTCCTACATCTGGGCTGCCAAAATGCCAAATCCATTTGGAACTTGAATCAAAGTTGTTTTTTTCTTTTCTTTTTTTTTTCTTTTTCTTTTTTCTTTTTTTGGAAGATGACAATTTATTTATGAAGACGGCAAAGCCGAAAGAATACAAGGAAAAAAAGAAAAAGAAAAACCCAAACTGCACAACTTGCGCTACAACCCGCTCAAACTTGAGGCCTCAACTTTAGATATAGCTGCCGCCCATTCAAAAACACTTGATTTTGCTTGAGGAAAGACTCCCCTTGGATTGCCACACATCCCGGAAGCATCTATTGTTCCTTTCCTTCAAGCAGCCCATAGGCCGGCTAGGAGAGAAAGCCTCTACATGTCAGTTCCACATTTACCATGAACGCTTATGTGCCACTGCCTGAAAAAGTCATCAATTGATCTTGGCAGAACCCAAGAAACACCGAAGAGCCTGAAGAATCTTTCCCACACCTCCCTAGAGAATGAACAGTGCAAAAAAAGATGACTCACCAACTCCATATCTTGCCAACACAATATTGACTCCTCATCTTGAATCAAGTATTGAGGAAAAGGATCTGAACTCTCCTAAACCTGGGCTGCCAAAATGCCAAATCCATCTTGTAAAAAGATCTCTGTTTCGACTAACTGAAAATATGGATGGGAATGTGCATTGACTGAACTGAATGAGGACGGGAAAATAACAGGTCAGACATGTTACCAGCCCATTCTCATTTTGGGGGGCATTTTTTATATACAAGCCTCTAATGCTTCCTGTGATTTTCATTTGGCGGGACACAGTAAACAATCTAAGCCTGCAAAATGTGTGCTTGCCAATGAGCATTCAATACCAGTCTCATTCTGGGTTACACCCAAAAAAGCTTTTAGCTTTTTGGGTCCTTAACTTCCTTGACTCTTAGGACCGTAATCTCCATTCTCACCTTAAGAAATGACCTCAAAGGCCATCTTCACCCCTGTTTCTTTTCAAAGTGCTAGATGCTACAGACGCTAAATTTAAATGTATGGGGATGAACAATATAGAGGGTTTAATTACAGGAAAAAAAATGACATTTGATCGTAAACCAAACATGATAGCACAAGATCATGATCAAACCAATGTAAGAAACAACAACAAGATCTCTGAAAATCCTGTTGCTAAATAAACCAATAACAATTATAAAAATAAGTAATCAAACTTCAACAAGAGAAGTTCAAAACAATGGGTGTTCCACTATTTTTCTAAATTATCAAGTCATAGCATCCTTACACTCATGTAATGATGTGTTTGAAGTATAGAGATGGATATGAGATGAGTGTCAGCTGTGAAACTGTCCACTTTTATCAACTATGGAGCATATTTTATCTATGGGATGAGATTCACAACTCCCCAAAGCCAAAAAAAAAAAACTTTTGTGCATCTACCTACTAGACCTTGGATGTTCATGTGCATGATGATCTGAACTGTTCACTGATTGGGGCCAACTGTAAAGGGGCCATGGACCAAAAATCACAATGACTTCACAATCCTGACCATTTAAAGATGGCTGGATCATAGTGGTCTTTGTGCATCATCTTTTTACATGATCTCTCATTGTGATTTTCGCCTATGGTCTATTCATGGAGCTGCATGATGAATGGATGGTGTGAATCATCATCAAAAGGTCATGTTTACAGAATGAGTGGAGGCACAAGAATTTCATGCTTCGTGGAGTAGTGGGCGTTGTCTCTTTATTCTAGGCTAGAAATACCAAAAATCTAAAGAGAGCTATAGGATGTTTACTACACAGCACAATGTGATGAGATTACGATGACTAAACAAAAATTAAATTACAACCAGATCCTCTGTTGATCATCCTGTAGATGGCAAAAATGTCCCTGCATACAAATGTACAATTCTCTAAATTAGAAAATAAATACTGTCAATAATGAATACGGAAGTCATTGAGATGCAAAGTAAATAGCGGTCGCAGCATTTTTCTCACAAGTCACAAGTAATACATCTAATCCCTGTCAATTTGCTTAAGGGTGCGTTTGGTTGCATCGAATATCATGAAATTTCTTGATCAGGTGCAACCAAAGACACCCTAAGGCAAGAAGCAGGTCCCGAAAAAGGAAAGTCCACCTCCAAATCTAATTTCTTAAATGGGTTTCTGATAAGAGGATTGCTAAAGCAATGAGTAAGAGGAGATTACGTGTGCAATTGGGCACATGTGAGAGATCTGGAGTATGTTCCAAGTGGGAATCAATGTGGACATGTCTAGTACCAAGAGCAGGCTGGTCCCAATCTTCAGGTGGGCCACACATATAAGCTGAATATTGGCCATTCTTACCATCCATTTTTCCTTATTTATGGTCCATGGCAAGTTCATGGCCAGCCCCATTTAGTGATTGGTCCAAATCTCTCCTGTGTGAGCCACAACTCTTCAATCTCTTCTCAATGTGGCTGTAGGCTTATATGGTATGTTAGGGCTTTCAGTTTGTACAAGTAGGGCCTATAATTCAATAATTGATAATGTTGATGAGATGGGACTCACAGTGGACAGCCAATCAAAAACTTTCAGTTAGTAAATAGAATGAGGGCCATTGATCAAATTTATTCCAACCATTCCACCTGTTTTTTCTTTCCCAAAAAAAAAAAAAAAATCACCTGTTTTATACATGTGTCGGAACAGATAATTAGACCTGTCCGGCTTTTGAGACAATGGATCTATATAGTGGGGATTGCCTGATGAAAGGCTTCCATCTCATACATGTGTGCCTCGCTTAGAGAGAGAGAGAGAGAGAGAGAGAGAGAGAGAGAGAGAGAGAGAGAGGGAGAGAGAGAGAGAGATGGAAAAAAAAAAAAAAAAGACACTTTGCAAGTATCAAATTGCTTGACGGGGAACATCATTTCAATTGTAAAATAATGCATAGATACATTTATCATAGATACATACATATATACATATATGCACAGCCTTGAGTACTGCAGTGCCACTTGCTACCATCAGTAGCAAGTTATCAAGCATCTTGAAAATGGATAATTGTGAAGATTGTCCAACTTGGGTGCTTCAATTTCTTTTATAAGATTCGGGTATCCTTGCTCAGAGGATTGCATGAATCTAACAATGTGGGCTCTAAAAGATCTCAATTTAAAGGCTGGCCTCTCTCAAACTAGTATTGATCTGCCTTGCTAGAGGCTGGCCTCTCTCATCTGTTGATTTAAAGCATTGAAAACCTCACATGTACCATCAACTTCAGAATGCAAGATCCCTCCATCGAACCTATGCCTCTTTCTGTTAATATATATCCAACTGGGTTGTGGGATCTTAGTGAGACCTGACTGTTTTGTTCGTGTTTCAGAATTTGCTACACAACCATCAAATTTCTTTGCAGCTTCGTAAATGCTTGGAAGTAGACCACAGTGTTCCAGATATCCATCTTCTAATGTACAAATATCTCTAGCAATATCAACCATTTCCGCATACTGTCCCCCATGGCATAATGAACCAAAATCCTGAAGCAATGTATCAGCACACTGCCAATCTTCAACAACAAGGTTTGTTTGGCAACATGCGGATAGAACACCGAAGAACGTGATTGAATTGGCGTCGACACCTTCATTCTGCATTCTACGGAAAAGAGAGATGGCTAGTTTTCCACGCCCATGCATGACATACCCTGAAATCATGGAGTTCCAGATTAAGGTATTGTTGTGGGGAGCTCTTTCAAATATGCAAACAGCCTCATTGATGCTCCCACATTTGAAATACATAGATATTAGAGCAGCTTGAACAGAAGGATCTTTCTCCAATCCAGTTGTAATTGAGAAGCCATGGATTTCTTTCCCACTTTCAAGCATTCCCAATTTGGCACACGCTGTTGAGGCAGCAGTTATAGCAATTGGGTCAGGTCGAACCCCAGATTGCCACATTTGGCACAAGATTTCCAATGCCGTATCTGCATTGCCGCTCTTGATATAACCTGACAAGACAGCGGTCCAAGAAATTACATCAGGTTTTAACTTAGCCATTCGCACTTTGCCCAATAGTCTGTGAGCCTCGCGCAGCTTCCCGCTTTTGGCAAACCCTGATATCATTCCATTCCACAATACTAAATTCTTATCACAGGTTCTGGCAAAAAGCTCCCAAGCAGTACCCAAATCATCAGACTTGATATACATTTCGAGGAGAGCGCTGGTTATGTACTTGTCTTTGATGCTTCTCCTCATGATCCATCCATGCACTGATTTTCCTATTCGTGAAGCTCCCAAAAGAGCACAAGCACGTAGAATACAGGAAATTGTGATCCCATCTGGTTCGATGCCACATTTTTTCATTAATTGGAAAGTTTGTAATGCCTCTTCCCCATACCCATGGTTGACATGATTAGATATCAATGTATTCCATGTGCCCGTATTCGGCTTAAAGCCTGATGATTCCATTCGATTTACAATCTGCACAGCATCATCAGTCTGCCTGCCTTTTGCATATCCTTTGATAATGCTATTCCACGAAATTGAATCAGGTGAAACCCCAACTGATTGCATACGATCAAGCATGTCTAATGCTCCTTTTGTATTACCTTCTTGGGCATTGCAGTCAATCATTATATTCCAGGACACCAAATCAGGCTTCAAGGATTCTGATTGCAAACTTTGGAAAAGTTCTTTTGCTTCTTCCACGTCCCCTTTTTTAACATACCCCCCAATCAAAGAGTTCCACGAAACAATGTTGTTCTTAAATAGCAATCTGTGTGCATCGTCTAGTTTCCCACATTTGGTATACATGTGTACAAGAGAAGCACTAAGAAAAGCTTCAATCATAAACCCGTTTCTGACTATGAATGCATGGATCTCTCTACCTTGTCTGAGAGCACCTAGGCCAGCGCATGCCTTAAGAACTGAGGAAAATACCATCTCATCTAAAACCATCTCAGAAAATTGCACTTGGGAGAACAAACTCAAGGCCTCCTTCAAGAATCCAAAATTCACATATGCTCCAATAAGTGTCGTCCACGAAGCAATATCTGGTTCCAAACCCACGTTTCGCATTTGCCGAACAAGCTCTAAAGCTTCCTCAAAATACCCACATCGGGCCAAAGCCGAAATTAGCGCATTACAAGAGACTACATCTGGTTTCATACCCATCTTTTGCATTTTAAAGAAACAATCCAGTGCTTCTTTGGCATAGCCGTAAACTGCATACCCTGAAATAATTGTATTCCAAGTTATCAAATTTGGCTTCACCCCTCCTGCTTCTATTTCTGTGACCAATCCAGCAAACCCATCAAAATCCTCTGCTCGACTATAACCCTTCAACATCGTATTCCATGAAACAACATCTCTATGAAGCATCTTATCAAACAATTTACGGGCATCACCAATGCAGCCACATTTCCCATACATATCCACCAAACAATTGCTCAGGAAAACATCAGATTTGTATCCACTCTTATAAACAAATCCATGAACTTCCCTCCCCAACTGCAAATTCCGTGAACCACCACAAGCTCTAAGAACACTGTTCAAAACAAAACCATCAGCTCTCAGATGAGCAGTCCCGAAATCACGAAAAAGCATCAATGCTTCATCGAAAAGACCCTTCCTGCAGAACCCATCTAAGATAACAGACCAGAACCACAAGTTCTTACCCTCAACGCCCTCAAAAGCATCCATAGCATCGACCAAGCTACCGCATTCAACAAACATGTGGACAATTCTCGTCCCAAAATACACATTCCTATGCAAATTCGAACCGACCATGTGATCATAGACCTTTCTTGCAAGAATAAGGTCTCGCTCAGATGCAAGTGAACGCAACAAACAGTCATAAATTTGGGTCTTTTCAGCGGATAAACCTTCTTTGGGAATGAAATCGAGATTACCCACAGCTTCTTTCAATCGGTTCTCCGAGCAGAGCTTCACAACAACGGCCGGAATGCTTTGTTTCGTGATGGATTTGGAATTTTTGGGGGAGAAATGGAGATGGATATTTTGGGAAATGGCATTTTGGGTGGTTTTGAAGATTGCAGATGCCATGTACTCTGCTGCTGAAAGAAGGTGGAATTTGTATTGTTGGATAGGATTTCCTAAGACTTTTCATGCTTTCTATGATTGAAGAGATTCCAGAAAATGGTTTTTCTTTTTCTTTTTTTATTTGAGATTTTTGGATGGTGGAGAAGATTTGAAAGGCGTGAAAGAGCCATCTGTGGATTATGTTTTGGATTGGTAAGAAATGGATACCAGAAAACAGACAGTAAAAGCCGTTAATATTCGAAGGAGAACGCGGATAACATACTAAGGCGCTCACCAACCATTACAGTGCAGTGAAGACTCTGTGGGGTCCACCATGATGTAAGTATTTTATCCACCCCGTCCATCCTTTTTTTCATATCATTTTAGATCATGAGACAAAAACTTAAGCATATTCAAAGTTAAAATGGACCACACCACAAGAAACAGTGGGGATAATGACGTCCACCGTTGAAAACCTCACCCCTCACTACAATCCCCAAAATGAGTGTCATAGTCCACCACCATCTCTAATTTCTGGTGACTAATTCACTGTACACTTGGCATGTATGTACTGAGATCTGGACCGTCCATTTCGTGGGACGCATTTTGATGTTGGCCAGAAACCAACGTTCATGGAACCATCCCTTCCTTCTAAACGTTGGCTGTCAAATGGACGGTTAAAGATAAAATGGTCAGGGGTCAAGGTCGTCCAATCAGCGGGACTTTACAGAGCAGAATTTCAATGGTCTTGATTCGTTAAATATGTTTGCTGGTGTATGGGGGATAGATGAACGGTGGTTAACTCTTAGGAGTTCCCAATGCCTTTTGTCTAGAGGGGAACTGCCCTGTGGAGATGGTCCCAAGATTTGAACCGTTAATGTCGTCGAAATCATTTTTTTGTGGTGATTTTTTACTTCAATTTAGATAAATGTGAGCTCTTAAAGAACTCTTTTTGAATTATTTTAAATTCATATACACAATCATCAGTTAAGCCTATTGTCTGGGAGTGTGAATGGTGTGCCTGGGGAGAGTATTTCACAAGCATATTTTTTAAATATTAATAAAATTATTATATTTCACATGAGTTCTTATTACCATTATTAGTAAGTCATGGTCATCTCTCTTAATTCTTTCTTTTTTAAATATAGACCACCAAACACAATTGAGTGATTCTGAGTACTATATAGTTGTATTACAGTGGATTTCAATTATAAATTGCCAAACACATTTAGTGATTCCAATTCACCTCAATTCTATTATAATTATCCATGCACATCAAATAAAAGCTACCAAACATCCCTTAAGTTTGATGGGCATAGCTTAGAATAAAAAACATAAGAGGGCTCCAATCACCAAATAATTTCAACATGTGGGCATGTGGACCCACATGCTTAAGATGATCCCAAACATTCATATTTTTTTTAATTAAGATAAAGAAGTTGTTTTACCATCTATGAAAATGTTAAAAGATTAATGGTTAAACAGTGATACCTATACCCTTCAACTATAAAAATGTATTTTCTCAGGTTTATTTTTAATGGTATATTTTAATTGGTAGAATTTAAAAAATAAAAACAAAAATAAAAAACTTTTTTCGGCAAATGTGGTGCTTTCCTTGTACTGCCGCAATGAAATAATTTATTGAGAATGAGGTTAAAAAAATAAAAATAAAAATAATAAAAAAATAAAAAAATAAAAATAATAAAAATCTAAGGTCCTTTTCTTTTCCTCTTTAAAACTTGATAATTCTCATTTTCACACTTTCTGAAAAATATATTTTACTCTTTTACCATTAAGCATTTTACATAATGAGAGTTAAAACAAGCAATATTTATAAGATTCTTTCCATGAATTTACTTATCTACCATTTTCTTTGGATATGATGTTTTTCTTCACGAATCTACTCTTTCGATTTCATAAATTCAAATGGTCTGTTTAAGGAAATGGCTTTTACTCATTTTTTGTGAAGAAAAGAAATCGATTTTCTCTGTTTTTGGTATTTCAAATAAAGGAAACAGTTGCATCAATGGGGAATTTGCATTCTCTTCCACTAAAATTTTCATTTCTATTTTAAATTCATCTATGGGCTATGGTCACGTGCCTGACGAGTCCATGACCAAAAGGACAATGATCATCAGGTAATCCGACTACCCACTAAAAGAGAACTCGATATTAACATTAACCAATTTTCATCCTTAAATCTTTCTTTTTAAGGACCATGATCAGATATTGTCAAAACCATTCATTCAATGTGTTTTCCAAACGGTGGCCCACCTACAAGGCATACTGCTGGATTCAAGGTCTGGATCACTTGGTCATTCAACCATGTGTTTGATGATCATATGCCCCTGACCTGATTGCTCGATGGTTAGACAAATCAAAGTAGGCATTAGACATTGGCTGCTGCACTACATCAAACTAGCCTGTAAATTCATGCTCCATTGGGAACGGAAAGCATAACAGCTGGAGAATCCACATCGGCAAGTGCTAGATTCGATTTTCGACCGTTGGACTCTGATTATGGCCCACTTGTACCTATCGGCCGTTACACTGGTAATTGACGCAGCTAAGCTTGTGGGGCTCAAAATACATCAACAAGGTGCCAAAACAAAATGAAACGATCCTAAGAACGAAAAACCCATTTTGAGTTTCTGCCTCTGTACTCCTACAATGGCAAAAACAAATTGTAATTCAGCTAGTTTGATTGTGCTGTATTTGGGTGCACCAAATATCATGAAATTTCATGATATTTTGCACAGATTAAACTCATTACTATTGAAATATCATGACATCCGGTGCAACCAAAGGCAGCCTTAATAAGAGATGAAAAAATGATATCAGCGGCCCAATCGTTCTCTATCTTTTATATAATTAGCATTCCACAAGAGATCAGAAGAGCTGATAAGAAGAAAATTGATTTTGTTGCAGTTGATTTCTAGTAGAATCAGTTGTACCCATTTCACAACAATCATAAGAGCCATCTGTAAATCATTTCACAACTTTACAGCTCATATACAGATGTAAATTCCAAAATTACATATTAAAAGTTTACACCCCAAGTTTATGCTCAATCCAAATTGGTGGGGACCTAGTTTTTGGCAATCTAAGCAGTTAATCTTGTGAACCCCATCATGGGGTGGACCCGTATCCCAATATATCCTATCAGATGCATCCTAGCCACTCAATTGGTGGCTTCCAAATTGAGAACTACAACCAACGGTCCATACAGGGAAACTCTTGAGCAGCGGAATCATTCAGTGGAGTAGATTTTGGGGTATCCCCATCCACGGCATGGCCCACTAAACAAATGGTTTCATCATCATACGGTGGGCGACACAAGTACACTTTGTTGTGCCTCAATTGAACATTTCATGCTTTGTCAAAGTAGAAAAGAAAACCACTTTCGACATACCTTGGCCACCATTGACATAACTGAGATTTCCAAAGTCCATTTTAGGGACCTTTCGAAGTTTTTAATCGAGCATGCTGCCCTTCAAACCTCGCTTCAAGCAGTTTTGCCTTCAAGGTACTCTCCTTTAAGCCCCCGGGCCATTTCAGAGAGCTTTGACTTTGAGATATATCAAGATCTGGAGATGTGTGTCGGAAATTCCACTGTTGTACTGGACTTGATAGGCCAGGACCCTCGCCCGAAACGTCGTCCCTAGCACCTGTGACTGAGTGACCCCTCCATGAGAAGTGGCTGCGAGGATCATCTCTGTGGTCATTCTCAGGGCGAATCTTGCTGCCTTCGGAAAACGGCGACCCACTCCTGATTAAGTTACCAATCATGTGGTTCAATCCATGGATGCCGTCCCGTTTGCCTTTTCTGTCACGTCCACCCTCCCGTGGCCCACCCTTTTCAGATTTCTGGGAAAGGCCGACTTCAGTCTGACTCGCTTTCTCCCCATCAGCATCTGCCACCCTTTCAATAAACTCGGTCTTGTTTCCATTACATGACCTGGCAGCCCTGGCCATCTCTTCTTCAAATTGCACTTGTAAGCCAGATGAATTATGGCCCTTGATCTTTTCATGGGGCCCCAATTTCTTATTCACGGGAATAGATTTCTTTCTCTCTTCCAGATCATCTATAGCTTTGTCACCATGCTGTTTAGACCGGTCAGTATTTTCAGCACTGTTGACATTCTTGTTTAGCTCAAAGCAGTGCACATCAGTGGCCATCGAATCCTCATCATCACCAGCATCTTGAGGTGCGCTTGTGGCCCCATTGAAATGGACTGACTCAAGGGAATGGCGACGCAAACCACCATCCTTCCCAGCGACATCTTCATACGTGACATTAGAGCTACCTGATCGTTTAGCCTGAAGAAAGGTCTCGATCTCACATCTCAGCCTGTCTACCATCGTGTCCTTTTCAGAGAGATCAAACCGAGCTTCTGCGAGCTTCATCTGGGCCCGTTCATCAAGCCACGCTTCAGAAATGTGAAGTATCAATCGATCATCTCCACTATTATGATCTTTTGTGGACTTCTGTTTCAGCCCCCGAAGCTCCAACTCATAATCTCCTATCCCTCCAGCAAACTCATCGCACAGGTCTTCCAACAGAACCCGTGCTTTTCTCTCTCTTTCCAATTCCTTCAGAGCCTTTGCAAATGAGGACTTCATGCCAGATAGCTCTCTAGCTAACTTCCTATGCAAGCTCTCCGACCGAGCCCTCAGCTTCCGCTCATCTTCGAGCTCATCCCTCATGGACTGCACCGCTGCTTTGATCTTATCTTGCTCCTTGCTCCTACTAATAAGCTTGTCCTCAGCAACCTGCTTCATCAGATCGTCTATTTCATTCCTGTCCGCTTGCTGTTCTTGCACCAACTCCTGGATCCGGGCTCGAGAATGGCCTAGCTCTTTCTTCAGCGCTTTCACCAATGAGACATTAGACGCATGCTGTTCTTCCAGGCCCCATATTCGATTAAGTACTTTCAATAACTCCGTAGAGGTTCTAAGGTTATAACCTGACTCCCCAAATCTTGCCTTGAAGTCCAGAGAACTTGTGGGAGTGACGGGCTGGTTATAAGCTGCTATCTGCGAGGAAGACAAATGTGCATTGGGGTAAACAACAGTCGGATCGTCCACTGGTAGGCTGATTCAAAATACATATTGTAAATAATGTAATTTGTAAGAATAGGAATTATCAAGTGCTGATCCTCAGCAATGTACAGCTAGCTAAGGCACATTATTCTGTAGATGTAGGCCCATGGTCTGGCGATCGAGAATGTAGATCTGATGGCATCACTGTGGATGCGAATCCCATATGGAAGATGCTAGCCTCCAATCTTTGGCCTATTTTCTGGGAGTTCCAATGGCACCAACATCAATGGCAGTGCCCATTTGATCAATGGTCTGGATCACCAAACAGAGAGGCTCAGCAAACTAATGTGCCTTGTGGATAGTAAGTATTGGAACTACAGATTTTAGAAGAATGGAAAAGTTCAAAAGATTGCTTGATTCATTTCGAGCAAGAGAGAATCCTAATCAGTCCTTCAAACTTCTCATGTTTAGCATAAAGACAGACCATACCACCACCACCACCATCATCATACCCTTGTCACAGCTAGTTAGGGTCTGCTTTACAAATATTAAAAGAGAAAGTCTTCAAGTCCGACCAGTTCCAGATGAGTTACCGTCTAGCGGGCCAGTGGATTGCTTCCAACCCATCTAGCATGTACGACATAAAACATCTCCAATAGGTTGGCCCCACAAGGAGGATGACCTTGCATGCTCGTATTTTGTTATTTATTGATTGTTATACATTCTTTTCTATGGTGTGGCCCACATGGTGAGTGGCTCACGCTAATTTGGGTACAAGGTGATCCTCATGGCAGGGCCAGCCAATTGGACAGGTTGGATTTCACACATGCATAACAAGCTGAAACTTATCTGCTAGTTGAACAGCAACTTATCATGCAACTGTCTGGACTTGAGACGATCTCATATAAAAATACCCATCTTTTACATATGCAATACAATAAGACGACTATCCCTCACTTAGGAATCCAAAGTAACCAATTCAAATGATAAATATGGAACAGAAAAGATGATAAACATACCTCCATTGAGCTACAACTAGCTGGAGAAACAGGCTGTAGAGCTCGACCACTCCTTTCTATCAATTTATGATGCTGCATCAGTGATGCAGCAACATGCCGGGTCAGACTACCTGGGCTTGCTGACTGACAATGGAAAAGGAGAAAGATTAGTTTTGGAATAGAAAACCCCTAATCGAGATACAGCTTCATAGTTCAGATGAAAGCCTATAATACTGCCATCAAATGCATCAGTTGAAAAAAAAAAAAAAAAATCTCTCTCCAACTACTCATAAATGCCAGTCAATTGAGCAAAGAACCAATTAAAGAAGCCTTCAACAGGGTGAACCCCAAAAGGAAATCATCCAAAAGGATTCAAACAATGCAGGTTTTCTTTATGGAAACTATCTTTCAGAACATGTGAAGAAAAACAAGGATAATGTGTAGTCAATTTCAAGTCAGAATACAGATCTGACCATACGAAGGTACCTGCTAGTTCATTCTAACTTCACTGCTGCATTGAACCCCTCATCCAATAGGAATAAACCAGACATCAGTCCATAAAGAAATGCACCCACTTTCCAACACAAGCAACGACTAGAAAACTGAGCAGCTGATGTTCTATGTGCTGCTTTTCAGTTTCTGCTAAAACCACTATGAAGCTTCAATTGAAACTAACTAGAGCCAAATAAACAGATTTATAAGTTTCCAATGAAAAAGCCCTACAAATTCAAACAATAAATTCAACTGCTATCATAGATTAAAAAGAGCCCATTCCAAATGTCAAAGTTAAAATTTCAAAGAAGAAGAAGCCAATAATAATAATAATAATAATAACGCACCATTCGTTACAATTGATAAGTCCAAAATGTCAAGTAATAAAAAATTAATTGAAAAGATCGGAGCTGTTCCATTTCTAGTAAAGAAGTAGAATCCAAAAGATGGGAATACATTATCTATTTTGACCTTGATGATGCATATTCTGATACCTTATTTATTTATTTATTGAACCAGAGACCTAAATGTTACAACGCACCCTGACTAACATTGAGCCATGTCAAAGTTGAGCTATGGCTCAAACCCCTATGAAACTGACATTTTAAACCTTGCAACTGATAGACCATTAAATCAGACTGAACAGATTTACAAAGAGAGAACAATAAGTAGACGTAAGCGCAAGAACATAGGGCCCCGCCCCCCCCAAAAAAAAATAAAAAAATAAAAAATCAAGCACAATAATCCAAACACTCATCAGCATTAAATCCCCAATTCAAGCATTTTTACCCGATCAGGCTATCTATGAAATGGAATCAAGATTCAAGACCGTGGCTTGCAAATTGGTTTCGGTGTACCATATAAGTCACCACTGGGGTTGTATAGGGTGACATGGCCATACCGCTTGTGGGCGATACATACCCATTTCGCACAAAACATCAAGTCCTATTCAAGACAGAAAACCCAGACAAAACCCATGAACAGAGAACTAAAACAACAATAAAAAACAAGGAGCTACTATTAACACCCATCTTTTTTCCCATTCCCATACACCAATTTTCCACTTTGGGGATTGAAATCGTACTCTTATGCTAAAGTGATTCCTAAAATGGAAATAATGGGTGTATACAAACAAATCAGGTGGGTGTAAATATCAATTCCCATGGAAAATCATTTTTTACTACTAAGA
Organism: Magnolia sinica; assembly: GCF_029962835.1. Classification (NCBI taxonomy): domain Eukaryota; kingdom Viridiplantae; phylum Streptophyta; class Magnoliopsida; order Magnoliales; family Magnoliaceae; genus Magnolia; species Magnolia sinica. The sequence goes on from NC_080577.1 coordinate 2,314,631, forward strand.
AATAAAATACCCATTCAAAAAAAAAAAGAACTCTTTTAACCGTTAGAAACTCATCATCATCTAAGCCTTATCACAATTAATTGGGGTCGCCTACATGAATCCTGTTCCGCCATCCTACTCTTTTAACAGATCAAAACTCAAACTAAAAACCCAGATAAATCTTCGATTTTTTTTTTTTTTAATGGTTAAGAAATAATTTTTTTGCTCATGAAAACAAAAACCCATCGGCATAAAACCCTTCAAGAAAAACAAAATTTAAGCTTCTCGTAAAACAGAGAAAAAAACCCCCAAAAAAATAAAAAATAAAAAATAAAATCTTGAGAGAGAGAGAGAGAGAACAAAAGAAAAACCGAGTTGAGTGGCATTACCTGCTCAGGTGGACTGTGAGGGGGATCGGCCAGATGGGGGGGAAGGTCAAGAGCCTTGTCCTTGTGGTGGTGGCTCCTGACGCCCCGGCTCATTTTAGGAAGAGGGTGGAGGTCCTGAATCTCCCAGAGGCTAGCGGCGAGCTTCCTTGCGGAGAGTGCGGGTATCATTAACCCACCTTTATTATTATCGTGCGCACCCCCCAGTTTCCAAGCAGGCACTGGAGTGCATGGGCCCCCTCTTTTCCCTACCAACACCCCGCGCCTCAACTTTCTCCCCAAAATTCCCTCCTTTTCCGCCGCGACTCCCCCTTTTTCTCCTTCTTCCATCTCTCTCTCTCTCTCTCTCTCTCTCTCTCAACCCTCTACAATTAAAAAAAGAAGAAAAAAAAACTCCCTTTTATACAAAAAAAAAAAAAAAAAAACTAACCTTCTTTCTTCTACAAAACCCTCTCTCTCTCTCTCAAACCTCTTTCGTATGCAAAATCCTCGGTTCTCTCCCCAATTCCTCTCTCTAAACCCTCTTTCGTCTACAAAAACCTCGTTTCTTTCTCCGCATTTCTATTTCTCTCACTCCTTTAAAAAAACAAAAACCTCGTCTCTCTCTCTCTCCGTCTAACCCCTCAACGCCTACAAAAACCTCCCTCAAGCCCTATCTCGACTACAAAAGTCTCTCTCTCTCTCTCTCTCTCTCCCCTTCAGCTGTAGCTGAATTTTCCAAATTTCCTTGCTGGAAGAGAGTGACAACGGAAAGCACCCTTGAAGGAATTCGCGCGAGGAGATACGGAAAATATGAATTGCGCACACGCGACAGAGTGACGCACGTGGGACAGATCCCACCCACGCATCGGGTGAGGCTCTACGGGGACATTAAAACTTTGAATACAGATCGTCTTCTTCTTTCTAATCCCGGTACTTTCTCCTACTAGATGGCCCACATGATGAATTCCGATACCCCACCCAATTATCAGCCTGATCTACCGTACACGTGTCAGTCTCCCAAATGTGCTGCGATTCACATCTTAACCTCTGAAATAGTAGAACGCTCTTCTTCATATTCATCTCCCGTTCAGGTGCACGTGTCACCTTCCTGGTGAAAACGGACCGCCAGCTAGGTGGTCCTTGCAATGGATGGTCTGGGTACAGCACTGCTGTTTGATCTGTGAATTTCATTTGTGCGGTTGAAATAAGAAAAAGGTGCACGGTCCACATTCCGAAGGGAATCGTTTAGCTATCAAAAGCCTACGATCATCCAATCAAAGGCCGCTTTTACCATAGCCTCAAGCCTACATTTGCGGATGGTCGGACGCCGATTGGGTACAACCCCGCCTGTCACGAGCTCGTCACATTCATGGCACTGTGGGGCCACCTTGATGAATCGGTTTTATCCACACCGGCCATCCATTTTTCCATATCATTTTAGGGTTTAAGCTCAAAAATGAGGTAGATCCAATGTTCATATGGAACACACAGTGAGGATTAAACGAAAAACCGTTGAAAACTTCTTCAGGGCTATCCAAGCATTGGATCAAGCTGATATTTGTGTTTCCCCTTCATCCAGGTCTATGTGACCTTATTAACAGGTTGGATAGAAAATGGCCTTGGGAAGGTTTCAACGGTAGGTGTCACTATCCCACTGCCTCCTATAATGTGGCCCATTTGACGTTCGGATATGCCTGATTTTTGGGCTCATGCTCTAAAATAACCTTGAAAAATGGATGGACGGCATGGATAAAACATATACTTCATGATGAGACCCACGTAGCTTTTCCGTGTTTACACAGTATCCACGAAGTCGGTGCTTCGTTTTACACGGCGAATCCAAATCCCTAGCCGACAGGCTATCACCGTCCGCTGCAGGGACCGGGAATCAGGAGGTGGGCCCAATATCTTCTTAGTGTACCGCCATTTTCTACGGTAAAAAGTAGGGACGCGGATTGGCAGGTGTGCCACATACCACCGATTTTGCTATTGTGTTGACGTGACCCTGTTCTTTGATAGCCAAGTTCAGTAGGTACCTTCGCGAGGTATGTGTTATATCTAAACCGTCCGTCCATTTAGCGAGCTAATCGTGAAGCTTGATTTAAAAACTAAGTTATACCCAGAGATAAAGTGGACTACACCGTAAAAAGCAGTGGAGATTAAAAGTCTATCATTGAAACCAATTTTGGGTTACAAAAGTTTTGGATTAATATGATCTTTGATTTTCCCCTTTCATCCATCTGGTCCATGTGCTCTCATGAACAAATTTATGAGTTCACATGGATCGGATGGATAAAGGGGAAAGCAAAGATCATATTAAGCGGGCATTTGATGCATGAGTTTAAATGCGATTAGGTGGGAGTGGGTTTTAAGATCTTACCTTTCATTACAATGTCCTATTTAGAACTTACATAAGATATGGGTTGTAAAGCCTCTTTTTGAAATTAGCGCCCAAACGAGGGTTTTTACTATCCTACTTTGAGTTTCGTGTGGCTAGTGATCAGTACTATGTGAATCTCATCATAATGTATGTGTTTTATCTATGTTGTCCATCTATTTTTAAATATAATTATAGAGCTTTATTCCAAAAATAAGGTAGATATAAATCTCAAGTGGACCACACCATAGGAAAACAGTAGTGATTGAATTACACCATTAAAAACTTCCCAAGGCCAATTGTGCGGTCCACTTGAGTTTTGAATCAAACTCATTTTTGGGCTCATACCATAAAATGACACAGAAGAATGGGTGAACGGCATGGATGAAACACATACATCATGGTGGGGCCCACAAAGCACCGATCGTTAGTAGTAAGATGAGTAGCCAATCCATTTCCCAAACATGAAGTGGGATGGCCTCCACGCCATGGGATTAGACGACAACTCCTGACACAATGTAATCATTATATTTTATTTCAATAATTCCATCCCACTTAAACCCATCTAATCCATGCTCCAAGCACTCTATCTAAGTTATGATGAGCCCCATGAATATTTTAACCGTGAGAATCATTGTACCACTTTTAAGGGCATTTGGCGGATGGTATTAGATGAGATTAAGTGGGATGGAATTGCATTTGGTCATGTGTCAATTCCACTCAATGTTTGAGAAGAATGGAAAAGCTAGAATTAGATTACATGAAATGGCATTTAGTCTTGTGCCAATTTCACTCAATGTTAGCAAGTTTTGTAGGTCTCACTATGATGTGTGGGCTATATTCATACCATTCACCTATTTTTCGAGATCATTTTAGAGCATAGGTCAAAAAATCAAGTACATCTAAAGCTCAAGTGGACCCCACCACAAAAAGTAGTGGGGATTGAACACATACCATTGAAAACTTCTTTGAAACTACATAAGTTTTAAATCTAACTCATTTTTAAGCCCATACTATAAAATGAAGTTACAATAGCATGGTAACAAGTGACGATCTCCATCACATGTAATAATTACATTTTTGAAATCACATCTCAGCCAAACACCGCCAAACACATCCTCATGTGCTGTGTATGCCAAGTAAGATTCGGATATAACTCATTTTTGGCTCATGCTCTAAAATAATGTCCGTAGATATAACAAATTCAGTGGGGCCATGTTAGATTCTTCTCTTTTCGACAGGATTTCGAGGACCATATAGTGACAGTCTTGCACGACACGTACCCACACCAGTCAAGTCGGTGGTGTGTTGTACACTAGCCAATCCGCTTCCAAAAAGTAGTACCGAATTTGAACCGTTTGAAATTAACGCGAAGCGCTAGTACAATGTCTCCTGGCTTGATTGGGACCTAACGTCGTTCTCCCTGCACGTGTTCTCGCCTACACGCTATTCATCAGGTGGGTCTAAAATAGGGAGCAGATTAGGTGTTACCCTACCCTTACGGCCGTGGGGTCCACCTTGATGATGCCTTATATATCCGCACCATCCATCCAGTTTTTTCAGCCCATTTTAGAATCAACAAAAAATTAAGCAGATCCAAATCTGAGGTGGACCATGCAAAAAAAACAAAAAAAAAAAAAAAAACAGTGGTGATTAAATGCCAACCATTGAAAGCTTCTCACAGGCCCTGTAAGCAGATCCGTTATGCTTATTAGCCATCCAACCCCTTGATAAGGTCAACCAAACCTGTATTAAGGGACAATACAAAGATCAACTTGATCCCCAACATTTGCAGCATACCAAAAGTTTTTAACAGTCATTCACCACTTTTTCCGGTGAAATGGTTGGCTTAGAAATTTGGATAAAATATGCTAAGTTCACGAATAACGTCCTAAAATGAGCTGAATAAACGGATGGATTAGTACTATAATAAGCTGAAAAACGGATGGACAGCGTTGATATATATCACATTCACCCACATGGTATGGTTCACAACGACTAATGTGCTGCCTGATATCACCTAATACACCCCTTAATAGGGGTGGATTAGATGCCACCAGGCCTCACTAAAAACGGTGCGATCCTTACATTAGAGGCCCACCTTGATATGTGTATTCTGTATATCTGCCATCCAATCCATTGACAAGGTCACATAAGCTTGGGCTTGATCCAAGACTTGTGTGGCCATCAATTATCAAAACACTATTGTTTCCTAAAGTGTGGTCCACCTGGTGATTGGATCTTATTTATTTTTTGGATTATGACTTGAAATGATCTGACAAAATTTATGAATGGGGTAGATACAGAATACACACATCAAGGTGGGCCTCACCATGAGGGCTACACCATCTTGGGCGAGGCCGGCGTCTCACCTAATCCCCTCCCGGGTCTCGTCATCAGGTAGACATTTGTGACGACGAATGTGGAACATGGGCCAAAAAAAATTTCAACCATCTATTTTCTAATATACGAATGACCCAACCAACGATAACCCCAGCCAAGTTTAGGTTCCAACGTTCAATCTTTATCTGACCCACCCTGGCGTTGGAGTGCGATCCAAACCATTCATCATATGCACCCCCTTAGTTTTGGTGAAGACAATATATTGCAGCCTGATCCATAACTCAGGTGGTCCAAACAAGGAAAATAGGGGACATCCAGGAGGGAGTGGCCACCGTATAAAAATTTCAGTTGAATGTGGGGTCCACCGTGTTTCCTATATGTATACGAGTCAGTCATCAGGTTCGATCCAGCAAGATGGGGTCCATGCCTGTATGATCCATATCGATGATCTTTCCTAGGATAATCATTCTAGACCGTCCATTTTCTCATCAATCAATCCATGGTCTAGAGTCACCCCACAAAGTTTCATGAAGTACCCTCATCGTCGTGGTGCACTTGGCACGCATGTAGTTATCGGAACTGCTTTTCTAGTGAGCCGTCACGTGAGCTGCGTCTTTACCACTCATTTCAATTCAAGGTGCATAAAAAGTTCTACGTAGGTCACTGGACAAAAGCCACACGTAGTTCCCTCCTCACCCAGCAAAAGAGGCAAATACCTCTGCTGATTGTGACTGTTGATCTGGTGGGCCACTTTGTGGTTGGGCAGTCGGACAAAATTAGCAGTGATCAGAAGCTTTATATCCATCCAGTTTTTGTCGGGTTTTTTTTTTTTTTTTTCTTGGTTGAATCTGGACTGTTGTTCAACTGTTTCCTTGTCCGACGTCTACTTGAACGGACTCCTGCTATTCGAGTCTGGTCACATATATATTTTGATGTCCCATTAACTTGGTGGCCCATTAGATCAGTTGTCCCGATCACAAGACGCGGTTGGCTAGTGTACCATGATGCCTCCATGTTAGAGTGCCTAAGAGATTTGACATCTAATACTTACTTATTATGGGATTAGATCAAATCTAATTTTCCCATTCTTTTGATCTCAATTGAAATGCAGAAGCTAATGTGTTTGTCTCTCTTGATTTGGAATTAATTTGTAGTTTAATAGGCTTGTATATTAATTCAATCTCCTGATATTTAGAATCTTAATGTATATTACATGCTCTATTAATATTTCTACAAAGATTTTGCATTTTTAAAGCATTCTATGAGACAAAGTTCTCATAGTTAAATATATGATAAGATTTATTCTGACATGTGCTGAGTATGATGCCTTATTAATTAATATGATAAGCACAATTACTATGTGTTTTTATGTTCACCGTGTTAAAAAAAAAATATATATATATATATATATATATATATATATATATATATATATGAATAATAAGATATGTAACACGTAAGGGAAATAAGACAAACAAAATTATATTATTTTATAATGTTAACACACGATAGCCATCTATTGATCTAATACACCAAAAACGGAGTGCGTAAATTTAGAAGCGAGGAACTTGTTTTTTAACTCTTGTTAAAAATGAGCGTAAACAAACAGCTATAAAATTGAAAGGCAGGAGATTTTTTTTTCATGCTCTTAAAATGTATGAAGGGCTTTTTTTTTTTCATGCTCTTAAACCGTATCGAAGACATTTTGTACCGTAGAATTACAAACTGGAGATTGACACGTATGTGAGTTCTACAAGTGGCGCTGATGTACAGCTATCAAAACCGTCCAATTTGTGAGTTCCATTGTGAATAAATTATATATCTAAAATCAAACTGATCAACACAATCCTAACCATATGGCACAAAATTGATGGTTAAATGTAAGACAGTGATTGGTCTCGTTACGATTTTGGGTTATCATCCATACGCAGTTGTTTCAGCTGTTTGGACGGTTCGGATTGTGTTACGAGTATGCCATGTATGCATTGAAGAGTAACCAAAACTTCTCAAAATAGTGCAGGACAAACTAGAAATACAGCCATAAATGATACAGCAGAGTCGAAATCAAAGGTGGTGCATCTGTACCGCTCTGTGGATCGACGGCGTAAAAGAAGTTTACGGATTGGCTAGTGTACCACACACCACCAACATAGCTGTTGCGGGTACGTGTCGTGCGAAGACGATTGCGGACGCTCCTCGAACTGTAAGTTGTACGAACCGGAGTAATTTACGAGGCTCAAACGAATCACACCCACAGATAGCACTGGGACATCGAGAGGGTTTCAATGGCAAGCGTACAATCCTCCGTTGCTTTTTACACCGTGGTTCACTTGGTTTCTGAAACTGTCTTACGCAGGGTACTAACTCAACAAGTAGAGAGGAAGCTTGGATATAACACAGACCTCATGGTCGGTGTGGTACACTAGCCATCGGCTTCCGTACAAGAAACAAAAGCGGATGGGTGGTGTACCACGCCCCAGCCAGTACACTGACGTTAGTAAGTTCTGTAGCTCCCATCACGAGGCATGTATTATATCCATACAGTCCATCCATTTTGCGAGCTCGTCATTAGTTCAGAGTCAAAATAAAACAGTTTTAAAGATCAAGGACCACACCGAAAAGAGAAGTGGAAATTGAATGTATACCATTGAAACCCCTTGGGGTTTTACATGAGTTTTGGATCAATAAAAAATTTGTTTTTCCTTTTGATCCATGTCTTTGCGTCCTTATGAACAGATTGTATTGAAAATAAACATCATATTGGGTCTATGAAACTTTTAGCGGTGAAAATCATTATCTCAATTGCTATCTATGGTATGGCCGGGTTAATATTTGGATAGGATTATTTATTGGATAGTATTCTAAAATGACATCAAGAATTGAATGAATGGTGTGTATATAATAAATATATCATTATGAGGCATGTAACTTTGATCTCCTTTGAACCGTTGATAGGATAAATAATAAATACATCATTGTGGGGCTAGGTGACTTTGATCTCCTTTGAACCATTGGTACAATTGGAGCTCCAGGCGCGTCAGCGCACGTCACCCCATGACACGTATCTACACGGAAACTGTAACACTCTGAAAATCGGGGGTCGTGCATACGCTCGACTCCTAATTTTCCGAGGTCACTTATATCCAGTTTTCATTAATATGCGATTAATCTAGTCTAAATGCGCATTCTGGAACTTCCTGGAACATAAAGTACAACCACACAAGTTTACTGAAATAGAAGAAAATCAATTATACTTATATATACATGTCTAAAAGAATATAAACAGGCGCAAAAGGTGACGCCCAACAAATTCACAAAAAAAATAATATGCCAAAAAAAAGAATAAAGCTGAGCCCTCTGCGCGACGATCCAACGTGCCATCTACAGGTCCGATGAGGACCCGTTCATCAACTGGAAGAAGAGAACCTGTCCTCCACCTCAAGGCTCGCATCGCCAAGCTCCACGAAGTCTGTATCACCTGCATCTATGAACGGGTCTGGTTGGTGTTTTAAAACACCGTCCCAAAGTGGGAGTGAGTGATCAACTCAGTGGGTGCTATTAGCCTTAAGTTGCAACAATCATCAATTATAATAAGAATTTAATGAAAAACAATCAATTATAAACATCTATCTAGTCTTGTTAATGTGCATGCATGCAGGATAATATGATGTATGCCCTCACCACAACGCTCCCTCGTGCGACAACATCTAACGATCGCCAATGCCAACACTCCCTCAATGCGACCTCGACTGCCGAATCGCCAACCTAGCTAATGCCATGCAATGATGATGTTAACCAGGTTATTAGTTAAGTCTATTCATTCAGCAGATTTGAGAATCTGATACACCCCACGTATCAAATGCCCTGAACTAGTTGCGAGGCCAAGACCCCCCAATGTGTGAGGCCGAGTCCCCGTGATCCTTGACCCTGTCGAGTTCCCCCATCCCCGACTTTAAGCACATGGGGGGTGCTGAATGTGGGGTCGCTCGCGGTCACTACGAGGAGGCGCGTCACCCCAGCGTAGGCCTACAGCTCGGACATAGTGTCCCATTCCACCATGCCCGGCTCATGAGACTGTGGATCAATATTCCATCCGGTATCGATGGGCTACAACGGTGGTGGGGTGTTCCAGTTTCTATACATATGTGAACAAACAAGGTTAACAAACTAGGTGGGTCAGCCAGTGGAATAAACCGCGCGAGCCCAGGCAAGTATATGGTGGAACAACATCGGGTAGAAGTGACCCATGTAACCTAACTACTGCCCCCACACTACTTGTCCAAACCCATAGGTTTAGCCTCAAGGTGGTTCTATCAACGGAACCACCTTCACTCTCCTCATGTTCCCAACTAACTTAAGGGTAAGAATAGTGACTCATAGCATGCCAACTACCAATGTAACATCAAACATATTCAACTCTATGTTCTCATGTTACTCAACATACAATTCAAATTTCTCTAGCAAGTAAACTATTAATATCATGAATAAAGTGTATGTGTGTGGTGTGAGTTGGTGAGGAAGTTAAGCACTTCCTACACCTCAAGGGATCAATTACACAATAACAATAAATCAACACACTAAGAAGCAACACATATGAGAGAAAAGGAAATCAAACAAACGTGAGCATGTAAACATCCATACACTAGATCATGAGAGGCAAGATTTAACATCAAGGAAAACTAAACATGTCATTCCATACAATCCAACAACATACCATTTCTAGGTTCCTCTAGATTCTTCCATACAACATACCAAGCAAACAAAATCATTAAACCCCAACTATAATTGGTGCTAGGCCACCTAAGGATAATAGTTCGCACCTATGGATCGTTGAGATCTTGAAAATAACCTAAGAATGAGGGCTTTTGGGGTCGGACGGCCGGATTCCCTAATACAACCATTTGCATGTTAGAAATTTATGAAATCCCTTCTCATCACAAGGGTTTTAAGGAAAAATGGGTAATGGGTCTTACCTAGACGATTAACGGGATGAATGGGCGGTTGTAGAGGTGGGATTCTTCTTGGAGAAGGGGTAGGGAGTTGTAGGGTTTAATTCTTCGGGCCCCACCTCGATCTAGGGTCCACCTTCACTCCCTTCTTCACTCTCCCTCTCTCTTTCTCCTCATTTCTCCTCTTTCTCTTCTCCCTTCTCTAGGGCAAATTCGTATGGGGGAGGGGGTGCCCCAAATAAGGCCTTTATATAGTCTCAGGTTTGGTGTAAATGGCCCTAAGGGATGGGTTTTCACTATACTAGACCTATCAGAATGCCTTTTTAGCCTCTAGGGCCTACTATGAGGTGTACAAGTCAATATACACCGTAGGATAGCTAGCCCTAATGATGATCTAGATGATCGGCCCACCATTTGGATGCGTCGATCAACAGATATGATAAGAAGTCTATTCAACAGTAACCGATAGTCGATCGGGGCCGCGGCTATACGGATATGAGTAGGGAATATCCTTACTCTACGGGTAAAGTTTGGTTGCAAACCGACGGTCCGAAATCCTCAACTTTGCATAAGAGTGGACGACTCAATTCACTTAAGTTCCAACTCATTCCTTTATAGTATTTGTACTTCTCATGCACCCGTCCTTTAGCTCAAGTTGACCGGTTCTGGGCAATACCCAGGTCCGATTCCCGCGATGGACGTCAAGCCCAATGAGACAGACATTATTCTATAATTTTGGAACTAATGGTCCACCAATGAGCGGTCTAGAGCTTGTTTGGATAACCGGGGCAGTTCTGGTGGCCCTCTGACCATGAAACTTATATGATAGGTGCTCCATGGCCCGATGAAGGGTCATGCAAAATTTGGGGATGATCAGATATGGGGTTTGGTTGCACGGGTCTGATTCGCGATTAACGGTCACTGTGTCACGATCGGGTCCTAGAGTTTGTGGACGGGCGTAGAAAAATACATTAGACCCTCATCGTAAATTATGAAGAAATCCGACGGCTGAAATGTCTTACATTTCAGTTTTTATTTATACGTGCCAGATTCCAATTTTGGCATTAGTGGGGCGCATCTGGCAAGTGCCAGATTCCACTTCTGGGTGTCCACTGGGTCCGTGGTCCGCGATGGTCCTCAAGCCCAGTGAGATCTATGCTCCCTTGAATTGTTATAATTTTTTGACCTTCCCGTACCTCGGTATAGCCTGCACGGGCTGTCACTAGGTGTTAACGGTCATCTGGCTTAGAGGCCTGCACCAGGATCTATCAGGACCCGTCTGACCTATTCAATTGGACTAATCTTAGTCTAATTTATTTGTAATACCTCACTACGAGTGGTTTAAACGAACGGTCCTGTGGCAAATCCTATGTAGACGCCCCAGGATACTGTTCTGGTTGGGCGGGACGTTACACTACACCTGATGTTCAAGTGATCGGGCGGATTCATTAGCTTCCTACGGCTGATTAATCGGACTGGTGCGGCTCTTTACTGGTACCACCCCTGTATACACTGACATTGAGTGTTAATGATTATTAAGTAATATTTAGGTTAATTAAATAAAATTAAAAAAAATAAAAATTGATAGATTTTTGAAAATTCAAAGTAGTGAAAATTCAGGATGTTACAATCTACCCCCCTTAAAAATAATTTCATCCCCGAAATTGCCTAAGAGTAGTAAGTAAAGGCTTTATTATTTCATTTACCCAGGTTTGTTGATTTCAAGTTTATATGCACGGTAGGATATACACTATCTATGCTAAGCTAGCTCATTTTAGTCTACCCCCCTTAAAACTTTTTCACCCTGATAGTTTATTAAAATTCATTTATAAAGATTTAGATTCATGGAGACGGTTTTCCTCTATCTAGAGTAAAAATATTTGTTTTCAATGGTAGACTAATACGAAGAGACGGTTGTAGTAGGCTTGAACCCGATACGTCGATCATCTACCTGACCAGGGTAGGAGGCTCATTGTATCCCTTCTTCGTCCTGGTGGATCCTGGTCTTCTGCTCGGCCAAAGCAGTGAGTCTATTGGTAGTTGCCCAGGATTGAGAATTGAGTCAAACCGTGAATGCTTCGCAGGTGTATACTTCCGTAATTCCGTAGTCCGATCAATCTAAATGTTTAGGAAACAGCCATTATTGGAATGTTTAAATCTCTTATTTATAAGGTTGTCCTTTGGGTCTTGGTCTGAGAGAGTTCTCATTTTAATTCTTGTCTAACTTAGTGATTTAAATCTCCCACGGTGCTTATGGTCAAATGATTATCCTAAAAAAAGGTTTCTAGTAGTATAAAATCTTAGATGTATATCACCAATTCGATCTCATGTCTAGTTGGTTAGGAGCAGACTGCACTTTAGTTTCATAAATTTCAAGAATGAAGGAATAGTCGAAATTTTTAAAGTATTCTGGTGGTTTGAAGTGTTAATAATGTTAATAAGGACACAGTAAGATAATCATACATACAAGCATTCACAAGGCAACAAGAAAATTTTAAGGCAATCCATTCATACATATTGGATTTCAAAGTGCCATTAGTATGGCCAGTTACATCCTACAGTATGAATTTCAGCATAGATATTCCAAACGTAGGGGAAATACAACCTATCCAAGCAAAAGTTCTAATTACCCTTCAACACATGGAAATAGTTCTAACTGACTCAAAACAAACTACTAATTATCCATGTGTTAAGCTTCTATTCTTCTGGGTCAGACGAGGGTGGGGGTGCTTCTTCCCCATGAGGGAAAGAATCACCGAAATGGAGAAGGAGGCAACAGTTGCTAGGAATGTCACTTCCCTCAGCAAGGAAATAGATTGTTGATGAAAACGTTTTGGAAAAATGAAATGGGTTTAGCATTAGATTTGTGAAGGGGGTTTGAGATGGGCTTGAAGTAGATCTAGAATGGGGGAGTTCTCTCTAGGGTTTAGAAGGGATGGTGACCCTAGAAAGGCCGCGGGAATGAAAAGAAGAAGAACATCATCTCCTCAATGTGGTATGAATCTTGATTACATAAGAAAATAAGAAAACTTACAATATTTTAATGAAATCTGCATCAAATATAACTTAGAAAGAATTAAACAATCAAACTCAACCCTATTCAAGAGTCAAAGTTCAACAGTACTAGAAACTAATTGAAGTAGAAAAATATACTAAAAATAATCTAATTTTAATCATACAAGACGATTTCTATCATAGTTAGAAGTAATTTTTTAAAAAGAACAAAATACTAACTCAAATATGGAAAAAAAAAATACACTTGGTTCATTGGCAATCCACAGGGCATCAATCTTCATCTGTTAACTGATGTTATGGATATACCAGAAATTTCAAGGAGGCTATTCCATGAAACTAGGCATTTTGGCATATTTTGTAGGTTAAGAGGTTCCTACGAGTATAGAAAATTCTAGAGTGGTAAAAGAATGTATTATAGAGACTACGTAGGATTATCTAGATGGTTTCTAAAGTTTTCTCAACCGCAGGATGACATCGTAAGCCTTATTTTAACTATCCATGTAAGGTAGTTAAAAGGATCTTAGGTCTACATATGGAAGACGAGTCCTTATTTGTAACTAACCAAATAAACATCATTCTTCAGTTCTAGTATAACAAATTCGCTTACCTTGAAGGCTCTCTTATGTTACTCTCCTCTCCAAAATAGCCTGACTGTACTATGGTGGTAGGCTGACTCATTCGCAACAAGGGTGTGTGCGAATGCTTCATAGTCTGCATTTAGGGAAGTACTCGAGATATGACACACTAGGATCCAGGAGCCGGCCATGGTGGAGCCTCACAATGACTACCCTCGCATCTTGACATGGTCTCATCTAGTACTAAACCCAACACAACTATTACATGCACACCTCAAATGGTAAAGCCGAGCAAGCAAATTACGTGATAGAGTCAAACGAGCTATATCATGTTTATACAAATATATATTTTAAATCTCACTTTCCTTACAATAGGTTTTAATCAACGAAGTATAATTAACCCTATTCGGCAAAATACCCTTCTCACCCATTATCAGCAAAATGTCTGATGCAACTTCTGTCTTACCCATCTCACACCATCCATTAATCAATGAATTACAAGTAACCGCATTTTGGCTCAAACCCCTTGTCTTCTACACCTGCAACGAACTCAACTAGCCTATGCATCATCCCATTCTTAAAGCAAACATTCACCATCATTGTAAAAATGAAAAGATCAGGCATGATCCCCACTCAAATTATCTGATCATACACCTGAATCGCTACATGGGCTTCACGGCTCCTAACCAAATTATTGAAGAAACTGTTACAGAATCTCAAAATAGGGCTCATCCACACCTCCCCATATTATGGAACATGTAGAGTGCATTCTTTGACATGTCATTTTCCACATATACCTCAAAAATATTTTTAGTGGTGGGAGTTCAGTCCTCACTGTGTGGTTCACTTCAGCCGTCTATTTGTCTGGCTCATACCCTAAAATAATTCGAAAAAACTGAACGAACGGCATGGATACAATCCATATATGACATTAGTCTCACGAAGCCCTTGGATTTGAGAGAGGTGAGTGGAATAGGGAGGAAATGGGGTGGGATTTGGAAGCCTAAGGGCCTGTTTGGTTAGTGGAATTGAATGGTGTTGAATTGTATCAGATGGGATTAATATCATTATTTCATAATGATTGCATGTTCTAGAAATACCATGGTATTGCAGCCATCCAATCCCATGTTTGGGATAAAAAAAAAATTTTGCCACGGAGAACACCGGATTAAGCTAAATCATGTTTGGTGGACCATGAAATTTGTAGCCAGCAGACCAAATTCACAACGGATGTCGTTCATTTGTACACGTATATAATCAGAATGTCACATGTAAATGGTGCATATGGATGGATGGCATGGTTTAACGCATGCCTCAATGTAGGGCCTACATGTGTAGTAGATTTCAAAATCCATGGAATTCATGCATGGGATCAAATGCAATTTCACGGAACTAAATGCAATTCCATCCCACCTGATCTTACCCTTTCCATTCTCTTCAAATGTTGCATGTAATTACACAGACCAAATGCAATTTCATTCTACCTAATCCTATTAAATACCATGTGCTAAACACCCCTTAAGGGCCTAAACATGTTTCTGTATATTGTCATCTTGATCTTATGGGCGTAGGCTATGAACAAATCACACTTTGCTTTCATTGATTTCGGGTAAAGGAAGAATAAAAAGTTTTAAGATATCTCAAAAATTTGGAGGGCTAATGACGCTATGAACGATGCAAAAAGGGAAGGAAGAAAAAGTTTTAGGAACTCATAATGTTTTAGCAAAGTTTGCATCGAATACGAACTTATAAGATCTTAAGTAATAAAATTCAATCCTTCTAAGGAGTTGTAATCCAACCATGCTAGAAACTACTTGGAATAAAAAAAATATATATACTAAAAATAATCTGATTTAATTATACAGGACAATTCCTGGCTCAGCCCGCCTCTTCGTGAGCCGGTCCTTTCTTTCCCATGAGGGAAAGGATCACCAGGAGGAAAAGAAGGAGATAATGGTTGCAAGGAATGTCATCTTTCTTGGCTAGAGGTGGATTGGATATGAGGAAGAGATTTTGAAAAGGGGCTTGAGATTGAGTTTTAGGAAAGGGTTTGGGGAATGGCCTTTAGAAATGAGTTTTTGTGAACAGTTCTTAGGAGTGGGTTTTAGAAGCGGGTTTGAGAAAGGGGTTTTAAGAGTGGTCTTGGAGATAGGTTATGGAGAATAGGATTTGAGAAGATGCAAATTTGAGAGAGTGGGTAGTGAGATTTGTGAAAAGTTGAAAAAATGGAGAAGGAGAAGAGATTTTTTTTTTTTTTTTTTTGTAATGGGTTTTGAGAGTGACTGAGCGAATGGAGTGGGACTTGGGAATGAAGTGTGATGTTGGGTTTTGGGGAATGTATGTTAGAAATGGGTTTGGGTTGGATATGAGAAAAAAAAGAGAGATGGGAGTTAATTGGAGAGAGTATGTTTGATGTTGGTTTTGTGAATAGGATTTTGTAGATGGACTTAAGAACGGGGTTGAGAAAGAAGAAAAAAAATGGTTAAGAAAGGGTTTGGGAAGGTGGTTTGGAGATGTGGAAGAGGAGATGGTGAGTTTGTAGGAGGAGAAGATGGATTTTGAAGAGATGGGTTTGAGGATGGGAGAGTGAGGATGATGGAGTGGGAGTAGAGGGAAATGGGCTCTACATATCCCTAATTTTTGCAATGATTTTTATACTTTTAGTAACTGAAATATTTTTAAAATTTTTATAATGATTTATCATTAAGTTTAAAGACATCTCACAAAATTTCATTTCATTTGGATTGTAAATAAATTATTAAAATTTCAGGAGCAACAACTATTCGAAATTAATAATTTTTAGATAGTTGGTAAAACATCTTAATTTTAACTATATTATAATTTTTATTATATTTTTTTCTTATTTTTATATAAAACTAGACTCATCGAGCTTTAATATGGCTTTTGAATCACCTAAATCAGAGTTGTAACGAAGGAGATATGAATTTTTAAAGTTAACCCAAAATTACAGAAAATTGCAGCCGGGCAACTCTGGCTGGGCGGGGTCACGCTAGGCCAGGCGGGGTCGCACGGGCTGGGCGGGGTCATGCCAGCCAGCTGGAGAGTTGGGCGGGGTCACGCCGGGCCCCTGAACGTCGATCTTTCGACACACATATCTCACAAACCGGAATGAGTTGTTTGACGTGCCATATATGAATTTGGGGTAGGAGAAGTCGATTTATGCAATGAGCCTAGTGGTTTCACAAGATTATCCCTGATTAGCAGTCAAAATCTTATTTTTCTACAGTTTCCTCCATTTTCGGTAAATTTTCATTCACCCTTAAGTCTTCATCCCAGAGCAAGTCGGAATTATCAAATTTAGCCTGGTATTCACTCATTTGGTATAGAACGATGTTTTCGACTGTCAAATCTTTCGATTTCCGACTCGTTCCTACCAATATATCCGGAAAATTCAAGAATAGGGTGATGCCAGGTGAATATTTAAAGAGATACGTTGGAAAGAGAGATTTCGACTTAGGCCTGTCTGGCTAAGGGCATTTAGTTGTACTAAATGGGATTGCAATGCTACTCCCAACTCAAGATTTGGAAATCACATGTGTGGAATGGGTGTGGGATGGAATTTAAAACTTATTTCATAGGCTTTGTAGAATGAGTCTTGTGTTGGAAAGTGTGATATGGGATTTTCAAGTGTAATTTGAAAGGAAATCTTGCAATTTACCTTTAATTGCATGCATCCCAAACCTGGTATTGGAAAGCATGAGATACAGACAATCTGGGGATAATACCATACACATGTATGTATTGCTACTCTTACCATTTCATTCACCTTAATCCCACCTAACACAGTTGGCCAAACGAGCCCTTAGGGATTAGGTGGCCTAGACTACCTAAATTTCTTAGTTAGTCGGATCGGGTCTCGCCGTTAAGTTCCCGACTTCTTTCCCAAGAATGGGCCGTGACACTATAAGACTCTTGGATCTCCTTCTCTAACGTCATTATTCCCTTTATCGCTATCCATTCCTAACTCCTTAGAAGTCCTACCCTCTATCTACAATTGTTGGTTCAGGGTCTGGGATGGTTCCTAATGTTCTAAGTCCCTATTGCGTTTTCAAATATGTATCCTCTCAAGTCAGCGGACGCGTTAGTGAGTTCATGACCCATGGCCCAAGGGATTCCAACTTATTGCTTTGATACCATCTTGTAACATCCTGAAAATAGGGGGTCGTGCATACGCTCGACTCCTAATTTTTCGGGGTCACTTATATCCAGTTTTCATTAATATGCGATTAATCCAGTCTAAATGCGCATTCTGGAACTTCCTGGAACATGAAGCACAACTACACAAGTCTACTGAAATAGAAGAAAATCAATTATACTTATATATACATGCCGAAAAGAATACAAACAGGCGCACAAGGTGATGCCCAACAAATTCACAAAAAGAATAATATGCCAAAAAAAAAGAATAAAGCTGAGCCCTCTGTGCGACGATCCAACGTGCCATCTACAGGTCCGATGAGGACCCGTTCATCAGCTGGAAGAAGAGAACCTGTCCTCCTCCTCAAGGCTCGCATCGCCAGGCTCCACGAAGTCTGTATCACTTGCATCTATGAACGAGTCTGGTTGGTGTTTTAAAACACCGTCCCAGAGTGGGAGTGAGTGATCAACTCAGTGGGTGTTATTAGCCTTAAGTTGCAACAAGCATCAATTATAATAAGAATTTAATGAAAAACAATCAATCATAAACATCTATCTAGTCTTGTTAATGTGCATGCATGCAGGATGATATGATGTATGCCCTCACCACAACGCTCTCTCGTGCGACAACATCTAACGATCGCCAATGCCAACACTCCCTCAGTGCAACCTCGACTGCCGAGTCGCTAACCTAACTAATGCCATGCAATGATGATGTTAACCGGATTCTTAGTTAAGTCCATTCATCCAGCAGATTTGGAAATCTGATACATCCCACGTATCAAATGCCCTGAACTAGTTGCGAGGCCAAGACCCCCCAATGTGTGAGGCCGAGTCCCCGCAATCCTTGACCCCGTCGGGTTTCCCCCATCCCCGACTTCAAGCACATGAGAGGTGCTGAATGTGGGGTCGCTCGTGGTCACTACGGGGAGGCGCGTCACCCCAGCATAGGCCGACAGCTTGGACATAGTGTCCCATTCCACCATACCCGGCTCACGAGACTGTGGATCAATATTCCATCCGGTATCGATGGGCTACAACGGTGGTGGGGTGTTCCAGTTTCCATACATATGTGAGCAAACAAGGTTAACAAACTAGGTGGGTCAGCCAGCGGAATAAACCGCACGAGCCCAAGCAAGTATGTAGCGGAACAACATCGGGTACAAGCGACTCATGTAGCCTAACTACTGCCGCTCACACGTACTTGTCCAAACTCATAGGTTTAGCCTCAAGGTGGTCCTACCAACGGAACCACCTTCGCTCTCCTCATGTTCCCGACCAACCCAAGGGCAGGAATAGTGACTCATAGCATGCCAACTACCAATGTAACATCAAACATATTCAACTCCATGTTCTCATGTTACTCAACATATAATTCAAATTTCTTTAGCAAGTAAACTACTAATATCATGAATAAAGTGTATGTGTGTGGTGTGGGTTGGTAAGGAAGTTAAGCACTTCCTACACCTCAAGGGATCAATTACACAATAACAATAAATCAACACACTAAGAAGCAACACATATGAGAGAAAAGAAAATCAAACAAACGTGAGCATGTAAACATCCATACACTGGATCATGAGAGGCAAAATTTAACATCAAGTATAACTAAACATGTCATTCCATACAATCCAACAACATACCATTTCTAGATTCCTCTAGATTCTTTCATACAACATACCAAGTAAACAAAATCATTAAACCCCAACTATAATTGGTGCTAGGCCACCTAAGGATAATAGTTCGCACCTATGGATCGTTGAGATCTTGAAAACAACCTAGGAATGAAGGCTTTTGCGGCCGGATTCCCTAATACAACCATTTGCATGTTAGAAATTTATGAAATTCATTCTTATCACAAGGGTTTTAAGGAAAAAGGGGTGATGGGTCTTACCTACACGATCAACGGGATGAATGGGCGGTTGTAGAGGAGAGATTCTTCTTGGAGAAGAGGTAGGGAGTTGTGGGGTTTGATTCTTTGGGCCCCACCTCGATCTAGGGTCCACCTTCACTCCCTTCTTCACTCTCCTCTCTTTCTCCTCCTTTCTCCTCTTTCTCTTCTCCCTTTTTTAGGGCAAATTCGTATGGGGGAGGGGGTGCCCCAAATAAGGCCTTTATATAGTCTCAGGTTTGGTGTAAATGGCCCTAAGGGATGGGTTTTCACTATACTAGACCTATGAGAAGGTCTTTCTAGCCTTTAGGGCCTACTATGAGGTGTACAAGTTAATATACACCGTAGGATAGCTAGCCCTAATGATGATCTATGTATGGATATGATCGGCCCGCCATTTGGATGCGCCGATCGATAGATATGATAAGAAGTCTGTTCAATCACCGATGGTCGATCGAGGCCGCGGCTATACGGATATGAGCAGGGAAATATCCTTACTCCACGGGTAAAGTTTGGTCGCAAACCGATGGTCCGAAATCCTCAACTTTGCATAAGAGTGGACGACTCAATTCACTTAAGTTCCAACTCATTCCTTTAGGGTATTTGCACTTCTCATGCACCCGTCCTTTGGCTCAAGTTGACCGGTTCTGGGCAGTACCCAGGTCCGATTCCCGCGATGGACGTCAAGCCCAATGAGACAGACATTATTCTATAGTTTTGGAACTAGTGGTCCACCAACGAGCGGTCTAGAGCTTATTTGGATAATCAGGGCAATTCTGGTGGCCCTCTGACCATGAAACTTATATGATAGGTGCTCCATGGCTCGATGAAGGGTCATGCAAAATTTGGGGATGATCAGATATGGGGTTTGGTCGCACGGGTCTGATTCGCGATCAACGGTCACCGTGCTATGATCGGGTCCTAGAGTTTGTGAACGGGCATAGAAAAATACATTAGACCCTCATCGTAAATTATGAAGAAATCTGACAGCTGAAATGTCTTATATTTCAGTTTTTATTTACGCATGCCAAATCCCAATTTTGGCATTGGTGGGGCACATCTGGCAAGTGCCAGATTCCACTTCTGGGTGTCCACTGGGTCCGTGGTCCGCGATGGTCCCCAAGCCCAGTGAGCTCTATGCTCCCTTGAATTGTTATAATTTTCTGACCTTCCTGTGCCTTGGTATAGCTTGCACGGGCTGTCGCTAGGTGTTAACGGCCATCTGGCTTAGAGGCCTGCACCAGGATCTATCAGGACCCGTCTGACCTATTCAATTGGGCTAATCTTGGTCTAATTTATTTGTAATACCTCACTACGAGTGGTTTAAGTGAACGGTTCTGTGGCAAATCCTATGTGGACGCCCCAGGATACTGTTCTGGTTGGGCGGGACGTTACACTACACCTGATGTTCAAGTGATCGGGCGGATTCATTAGCTTCCTATGGCTGATTAATCAGACTGATGCGGCGCTTTACTGGTACCACCCCTGTATACACTGATATTGAGTGTTAATGGTTATTAAGTAATATTTAGGTTAATTAAATAAAATTAAAAAAAATAAAAATTGATGGATTTTTGGAAATCCAAAACAGTGAAAATTCAGGATGTTACGGATTAGTTACTCCCCCGACACCACCCAATGGCTGGTGGTCGGTGCTATGTGGGCCACACCATGATGTCTTTTTTTCATCCATGCCATCCATCTGTTTTTATAGATCATTTTACGGTATAAGTCCAAAAATGAGATATATCCAAATCTCAAGTGGACCACATTACAGGAAATAGTGTTGAATGAGGGTCGACCATTAAAAACATTTTGGGGGCCATAAAAGTTTTGGATCAAGCTGATATTTGTATTTTCTCTTCATCTGGGCATGTATGACCTAATCAATAGATTGGATGTCAAATAAACAGCATAGTGGGCCATAGGAAGATTTTAACGGTTGATATCCAATCGCTATTGTTTTCATGTGGTGTGGTCCACCTGAGATTTATATCTCTCTTATTTTTGGTATTAGTAATAAAATGATCTTTAAAAATGGATGAACGGAATGGATGAAACACATACATCATGGTGGGGCCCACAGAGCACCGAACACCAGCCACGGAGCTGGTGTCAGGGGGAGTAGCCAATCCGTTTCCTACCTACACACCTATACAGCAGGTGTGTGGTACACTACTCAATCCGCTTCCAAAGAAACACCTCCATCATGGTGGGCCCACACAGCTTTTCCTGCGGGAGACGGATTGCTCCTCCCCTTGCCACAAACCGATGGCTGATGGTCGGTGCTATGTGGCCCCACCATAATGTGTGTGTTTCATACATGCCGTCCATCTAATTTTTTAGAGTATTTTATGGTATGAGACCAAAAATGAGGTATATCAAAATCTCAAGTGGACCACATTACAGGAAACAACATTGAATGAATGTCAACCACTAAAAACTTTTTGCAGGCCATAAAAGTTTTGGATCAAGCTGATATTTGTTTTTTCCCTTCATTTTGGTCTGCATCACCTAATCAATAGATTGGATGCCAAATAAACAATACAGGGAGCCCTGGGAGGATTTTAATTGTGGATATCCAATCACTTTTGTTTTCCCATGGTGTGGTCCACCTGAGATTTATATTCCTCTCATTTTTGGGAAAATACTAAAATGATCTGTAAAAATGGATGAATGGAATGGATCAAACACATACATTAGGTAGGGCCCACAAAGCACCGACCACCAGCCACAGGGCTAGTGGCAGGGGGAGTAGGCAATCCGTTTCCTTCCAGGCGCCGACCAGTGCCGACGTGGTGTTCGGTAGGCACGCGGGCTATGGAAACGGATTGGCTACTCCCCCTGACACCAGCCCCGGAGCTGGTGGTCGGTGCTCTGTGGGCCCATCATGATGTATGTGTTTCATCCATTCCGTCTATCTATTTTTCTAGATCAATTTATGGTAATACACAAAAAATGAGGTATATCCCAATCTCAAGTGGACCACATTACAAGAAACAGTGTTGAATGAACTTCGACCGTTAAAAACTTTTTGGGGGCCATAAAAGTATTGGATCAAGTTGATCTTTGTTTTCTCCCATCATCTGGGTCTTTATGACCTAATAAACAGATTGGATTTCAAATAAATAGTACATCAAGCCTTAGGAGGATTTACATGATGGATATCCAATCACTATTTTTTTTTCCTGTGGTGTGATCCATTTGAGATTTATATCCTTCTCATTTTTCGGATAAAGACATAAATTGATCTAGAAAAATAGATAGATAGAATGGATGAAACACATACATCATGGTGGGGCCCACAGAGCACCGACCACCAGCTCCGGGGCTGGTGTCAGGGGGAGTAGCCAATCCGTTTCCGCGGGCTATCAAGGAAGGGGCGCGGATTAGGGGAGCGGATTGGATACTGAACGCTTCAGTAGCCAAAACGCTACTGAAGTGACGTGGTGAAATTCATTTGGTTGAATGCCATGAGCGCGTTCCTTCACAATTAATGCTCTTCTCTTTGGAGTTCCGTTAGACGGCTCTCTCCGTTTGCCGGCGCACGCACTCTACCAAATAAGGGGTAAACGTTATTTTCAACCTATTTCTTTTCTCCGCTCCCCTAATGAAACGACATCTCTACCTTCCATGTGTGCCACCATGATATATGTATTGTATCCACACTGCCTACCCATTTCGTGATATCATTTTAAGGCATAATACAAAGAGTAAGAAAGATCCAAATTTCAAGTGCACTCCACCATAGAAAGCAATAGAAATTAAATGCCTACGATTAAAACTTCTTTGGGCCACAAAAGCTTTAGATAGAGCTAATGTTTATGCTTTACCTTATTCCATGTCTTTTCTAGCTTATAAAAAGGTTGGACTTCAAATAAACATCATGGTCTGCCCTAAGAAGGTTTCAATGGTAGCAGTCACTTCCTACTATTTTCTGTGGTGGGGTCCACTTGAACATTGGATCTGCCTAATTCTTTTGTTCACTCCCTACAAGGATCTCTCCAAATGGATGAATGGTGTGGATACAACACATACTTCTTAGTGGGCCCAAAGAACGCGGTCACGTGACATCGATAGCAAGAATAGTTACCGTCTGGTTCAGTAGTCAACCGGCGCCCCAACTCTATTTAATTTGAAGAATTAACCTCTGCAAATTACAAAAATGCAGTCACATGAGTATTAAAAAGTAGTAACATGTCTAGGTGGCACCCACCATAATGTTTTTGATAAATCTATCCCGGCCATCAGTTTTTCTAGATTATGTTACAACATAGACCTAGCAATGATATTGATCCAAACTTCTAGTGGGCCACCCAATAGAAAAAGGTGAGGATTTGGCTTTCGCCATTGAAATATTCAAGTGGCCACAAAAGCTTTGGATAATGTTAATGTTTTTATAATTTCAGTTCATCCCAATAAGAATGACCACATGAGCCATATGGATGACATATGGGCATCATGGTGGACTTAGGAAATTTTCAACCACAAAATTCCCCCACGTACTGTTTCCAAGCCGTACGGCCTACATGAGTTTTAGATCTGCCACATTTCTGAGCCTACATTATCAGATGATACGAAAAAAATGAAGGACAAAGTGGATTTCTCACAAATATCACTATGTCCCTCACCTAGCTTGCCGCATAAGGAAGTTCATGCGGATGGCTTTGGCCGCAGTTGGAAACGGATTGGAAAAGGAAGCTGGTTGGCTTCCGAACTAGACGGATGTTGTGTCACCAAGTTCTTTGGGCCCACCGTGACGTATGTGTTTTATCCATACCATCCATTCATTTGGAGAGATCATTTTAGAAAGTAAGTAAAAGAATTAGGCAGATCCAAAGTTTAAGTGGACCCCACCATAAAAAATAGTAAGAGGTGACTGCCACCGTTGAAACCTTCCCGGAGCCGAACATGATGTTTATTTGAGATCCAACCTTTTTATAAGTTGAAAAAGACATGAAATAAGGTAAGGCATAAATACTAACTTGATTGAAAGCTTCTGTTGCTCAGAGAGGTTTTAATGGTAAGCGTTCAATCTCCATTGTTTTCTATAGTGGGGTGCACTTGAAATTTGAATCTTTCTCGCTCTTTGGATTATACCCTAAAATGATATCATGAAATGGATGGACGGTGTGGATACAATACATACATTATGGTGGTGCCCATGAAAAGTGGTGACATCACCTCAGCAGGGGAGAACGGAAGAAAAAAAAAAGAAAAAGACTTGAAAATAAAGTTTACCATTGCGTGGTCTAGTGGGTGCACAGGCAAGCGAAGAGAGACGTTCAACGGAACTCCAAGGAAAAGAGCATTAATTATAAGGGAATATGCTATTAGCATTCAACTAATTGTATTTCACCACGCCACTTAAGTAGCGTTTTGGCTGTGTTCAGTATCCGATCTGCTCCCGCGGATTAGATACTGAAAACGTCAGTAGCCAAATCACTATTGAAGTGACGTCACCGAGTTATGTGGACCCCACCATGATGCATGTGTTGTATCTATACCGTCTATCCATTTGGAGAGATCATTTTATAGCATTAGAAAAATAACGAGATGGATCTAAACTTCCTAGGGGCAGTGACATCCGCCGTTCAAAACTTCCTGGGGGCTACGGAAGTTTCCAATTAAGCTTATATTTTTGTTTTCACTTCATCTATCTCTTTGTTAACTTATTAATAGGTTGGATCTAAAAAATACATCATAGTGGGCCCTATAAATGTTTCAACGGTGGGTGTGACTGATCCCACAGTTTTCTGTGGTGGGTCCATTTGAACTTTATATCCATCTCGTTCTTTTTTTCATTCTATAAAACGATCTCTAAAAATGGTTGGATGGTACGGAGACAACACACGCATCATGTGGGGTCTATGGAGCTTGGTGACGTCACTTCAGTAGCGATTTGGCTACTCACCTTGTCAGTATATAATCCGCGCCCTCCATCACCACCTACAACCTGTATCTTCTCTACCAAGTAAGGGAGCCGTTCGTTGATGAGTTGGGCCAGCTTAAGCGTGATGTAGAATTCCCACACGTGTGCTTCAGGCACTCTTTCCTGTAACTCGTGTGGGAGTTGCGCGTGCATTCTTTTCTCTTTTTCTTGTTGTTCTGCCCTCTGGTGGCCAAATAGACTCTCAGGTAGCTGGCGGATTATTCAAATGAATGATCTGTCTGCTAGTTGAAAAATCCGTGTGGGTAATCAGAACCGTTCAATAGTCAGGTCTTGTGATGGGTGGGCTATGGTCAAGTACAATTTCCTACAAACAGTCATAGCCATTCGATCGATGGACAGATACAACCAAAGAATGATCAACGTCTTGCATTTTAGTTGACATTCTGGTTGTTTCGATTATTCTTACAAACAAGAGGATTGGCTACAGCGTGTTGGTAGGGACTACCTTCGTGAAGCCCACGAGCCCTACTGAAGTGACGTCACCAAACTCTGTGGACCTCACCATGATGCATGTGTTGTATCCATACCGTCCAACCATTTGTAGAGATCGTTTCATGGCATGATAAAAAAAGAATGAGATTGATCTAAAGTTCAAGTAGACCCCGCCATAAAAAAAAAGTGGGGACAGAGACATCCACCGTTCAAAACTTCTTAGGGGCCACAGAAGTTTCCAATCAAGCTGATATTTTTGTTTTCACTTTATCTATCTCTTTGTTAACTTATCAATAGGTTGGATCTAAAAAATACATCATGGTGGGTCCTATAAATGTTTCAATGGTGGGTGTGACTGATCCCATGGTTTTCAATGGTGAGTCCACTTGAACTTTAGATCAATCTCATTCTTTTTCTCATCTCATAAAACGATCCCTACAAATGGTTGGACGGTATGGATGCTACTTGCCTGCACCTCAGGTTACACAGCTCCCCTGTAACGCAAAGTTCTCTGGGGCCCACCACGATGTTTGTATTACATCTACTCCGTCCATCCGTTTCTTCAGCCACTTTAAGACGTAAACCCAAAACACGAGGGAGATCCGAAACTCAAGTGGGCCATACCACAGGAAACAGCGTGGATGGAAATATCCACCGTTGAACCTTCCAGAGGCCCACCGTGATGTTTAGATGCCATTCAAACCGTCCTGTGGCGTGGCCGTCCACCCGAGCTTTGGATATACTTCAATTTTGGGCTGACGCCCTAAAACGAGCTAAACAAACGGATGGACTGCGTGGACAAAACACGTACATCACCGTGGGTCCCATGGAGTCTGGTCACAGGGATATTGATGGTGTTGGAGTCACCACCCAATCCGCTTCCGGGGATGGAGGAGTCAGCATTACATCATGTATTTCATGTTACATTCGAAATGATCACAATCCACTGTGGGCCCACCAGATCGCCCAAGGATGCGGTCCACCTTTAATTACACGTTGGTGATCCAGACCAACGATCGAGTTAGGGGTCCGCAAGAGTCCTACCTGATTACAAAACGGCCCTAGAATTAGGCCCAAACCCGACCCATGACCCATTAACATGTGACCCTACCCGACCGACCCAGTTAATAGGGTCAAGCTTGGCTGACCTAACCCAACCCAGCACAACCACACTCAAGTTTAAGAACCAAACATGAGGCTAGGGCCTGTTTGGGAGCATGGATTTGGAACCTCCTGGATTTGAAGACCCCCAGGATTTTCTGTTGTGTTTGGCACCTTGGATTAGGAATCAACTTTAATCCAAAAGTAGCTATGCATGATAAATTTACATGAGTTTGAATTTAATTGCTAAATTAACTTTAACATCTCTAATTAGTGAGGTATGTAATGTTTGACACAATGGTTGTAATAAGCCTGCTGAAATATATGCTTTGCCTGAAAATGATGAAATTCCAAATCTCGAATAGGCCACAAGCACAAGATCATCTCTAAGTGACTAACAAGCAATTTTTAACTATTGATTTACATGGACAATGTTTGGACCGTGCTCATCATTTTATTAAAATAATTATAGTGATGCAATTGATAATCTAATTGTTTTGGAGTATCAATAACACATGTTACGCATGCATCTTTTGGAAGGATTTTAGATGTAATCCAAGCTCTTACCGCGGATTTGAAATGAAACCCCTTATTTGAGGGGATTTGAAACCCTATTTACTTTATGGTGCCAAACAACATGTGGATTTGAAATCCCCTCATATCCCCCTAAATCCATGGTGCCAAACGAACCCTAGAGGCATAAGCCGGGGTTTGGGATGCTCAGATGAGGTCATCTTAGTTTCTGACCTTTCATTCTCTCGCTCTCTCTTCTTCTTAGTTTTTGACCTTTCATTCTCTCTCTCTCTCTCTCTCTCTTCTTCTTTACTAATGAAATGATTATGACTTTCAAGCAAATGTGCTAGTATGCTCGGTAAGCCACTGATAAGTTATATGAGTGGGCTGGGTAGGGTTGACCCATAGGCTGATTGGCCCAAACCCGTCTTAGAAGCAGGTGGGCCAATTGACCCATAAGTCGATTGGCCCATTGTCGGCACTGAGAAATTATATACATGGCACGTAATTAATTCAAATTGAACCCACCAAATTACGAATGGACCAGACTCATTTATGTGGATTTTCACACAAATAACAAAATTTACTAGTGGCCACTAAGCATAGCTGTAGAACTAGCTGACTCCACTCGAAACTTGGGTGAGTCAACCTGATGCAGCCAGATATCGGATCCGAGTCATCATGAAACATAGTTTTTTGAGTGACTCGGCCTTGATTAAGGCAGGCTCATTGAATTGACTCACTAACTCAGTTGAGTCATCAGGATTTGTAATGACTAGGGCCAGGCCTGGGCCAAGAAACAACGTTAAAAACCAGGTCCGCCCTCAAAAACTAAGGCATCACCCACACAGCTTATAAAATACGGTCCTAAATATGACTCAGACCACTCCAAACAATTCAAAATCTGCGTCCAAACTAACCCAAGCACAGCCCATTGAAGACTATAAAGTGGGCTCACCATATATGGGCCATATCCCAACAGCTCATGAATCAGAATTCCATATACGTGCGAAATGATAGGGTTGTGATGCAGCAGTAGTGGATAGCATCGTGGGTCCAGTTCGTGCAAGTGGGGCCTGTGGTTAGGTGATCAGAACTGCTAACAGGTTAGGCCACCACAAAGGCATTTGAAAATTTTGGAGCCCAACACCTCATCCATGATGAAATCCAACAGATCAACGGCTTAGATCACCTAAATGTGGGCCCCAAATATTATTTGCACATGAGGAGAGTACTCAACAATTTGATTCATTGTGGATACTATAACATACAATCCAATTCAATTATGCAGCCAAACACACCCTTAAGCTTGTCTTGAAACAACTATAAATTTCCTTGTGTGCTTTCACAAAAGAGCATACGAGGGAAGTTGCCTTCCACCAACATTTGGGGCAACATGCATTGTGGATCAAGGCCATGCGTTAAGTGGGCCTCTCATTAGATGGACCTATGGGCCAAAATCGAACCGACCAAATGACCCTGTCCATAAAATAGTGTCCCACATGAAGATTACTATTAATCTAATAGGAGCCTGTAGGGCTCAGTAGGACATACATGGTAAAGAGTAAAATCTTCAAACTCCTCAAGTCCAAGCATATAAATGGTTTTAATCATTGAAAGATGACCATAAATCCAAGATTTATGGCACATATGTATCTTGTATTCTAATTAATTTTTGATAAATGTATCTACCATTAGAGTGGAAATGGGCTAGCTATTGGGCAGGCCCATGCTCCACACCTAAGACCCACGCTCGACACCTAAAGACCCAACCTGATCGAAAATTGATAAAATATCTATTTCCCACTTAAACATTCCTAGTCTAACCATTAATCAAGCGGGCCACACATGCACAAGTAAATAGACATTTCAGAGGAAAGAAACCAACAATCTACATTCCAGATTGATGGGTTGCCTAGCCAAGGAGAATAACATTTTTGTAGGATATAATGCATATACATATAAAGTCGGGTCAGGTCGGGTCGGGCATGCTCAAATGAATTGAGCCCACTCCTGCCCTGAAAATTGATTGGACCATACATGCAAGGCCCAAGCTTAGCGAATAGCCGGGTCGGGTCGACTACTCCGCCCATGCTGCCCTTTTGTCCACCATAACATTAATTACACGTATGTTCATAATGACATGTATATGTATCCACAAAAAGAAGCCACATTAACACTACCCATGTATGTTCCAAAACTATACAATGTATTGACCATTCATCAAGAATCACTTACAGGAGAATCTTAGCCCATTTAGCACTCATAGGAGAATCTTCTCTCCTCCTTTAGTATTTTTCTCCTTTGAGTCCTTATTACTTGAGCAAGATTAAAGATTATAATCTATCTTCCTAACCTCGTAAATTTAGAATAGACACTATTTTAGTACTGAAATCAGATACAAAGGGTTTAGGCTAGGATTCTACCTCGAGCAGTAGATATAAACTCTCTTGCACCTTTGGAAGGCGTAAATTGTCTTCAAGAAGCAGCATTGCAATGTGTCTTTACGCCGAAATTCTTTAAGTAGGCCATCCCCTTATTACTGCAATTAATGGAATGAAAATATTTCCATATTACTATGAAATTCTCCAAAGGATGTTGTTGACATTCACTTCTTTTTTCTTTTCCCTCCTAAGATATTTGATTACTGCTTCTAGCGGCATAGATCCCTCGCTGGGAATACTTTGGACATGAAATCCTGGAAACGGCTCGAGTAAAGCTTGGGATTGACGGCTGAGATTGATTGTGGATCGAATTGCAGAGACTTGTAAGCATGCTCAATGCGCTTGCGCATGCTGTATCCCTGAAGAATGTCTATTATTCCAAAGTACAACACCACATTGTGAGGTTCCCCGTCTGCTGCTCTCCGGTGTGACGAGACGCTGCCAGTTTCGCTCATGCAAATATGGATAGCACGTGCTGGTATTTGCACACCAAGCTTAGGATCAGGCCTGAAAGAAGTTTGGAAAAATAAATAAATCAACATTAGTAATTTACAAAAATATGAACGAAATGGGCTGATCGCATTGAGAAATTCAATGGCTAGGTATAAGACGTGGATATCGAAAGCTGCCTTCTACACGCGTGTGCTATCAAGGCCATTCATCAGGTGTCTCTGGCCATCAGGTGGACCACATGTCAGCTAACAAGTTGGGTGATTACAAAGAATCAACCAAACGTTTAACAGACATTGCTGGCCTACCTAATAACTTGGGCATGCCTGATTTTTGGGCCTCCAAACATTCAGTGTGGCCTACCTGATGGAAGGCCTAGATGTCTCACACACATTCTGCATTGTCTTGGATTCCTTTACATTTGCATAATTTCTAGAAGATAAGCAACGCGCCCTGGATCTGGCACTGTTTTTTAGTTGAAAATCAAGATTAATAGGCATTACTGTATAGGACAAGTCTCTGGCACGTCATTGCAGGGATCTGTCTCTTGATCTGTGCAGTTCTTCAAAGAGTTGCATCCTGTCTCTTGATCTGTGCAGTTCTTCAAAGAGTTGCATCGTGTCTCTTGATCTGTGCAGTTCTTCAAAGAGTTGCATCCTGTCTCTTGATCTGTGCAGTTCTTCAAAGAGTCGCATCGGAGTGATGTCCTGCTCGTGAGGGTTCTTCCATCAGCTGATTCTGTGTAGCATAGAAAAGACCATTACATTATGTTTTGATGATGACGATGTAAACATCTTAATATGCTTTTGTATGGCAATATACAGACACATTCTAGTCCGATGCTCGATCATGATGTCCATGTTTCATGATACTGATTGGATGGTTAATATCATTATCATACAATGGGTGTGATTTCTTCACTGTGGACTACCCTTAGTATGAATGAATGGATGGTCCAGATCAGTGATTGGCCGTCCAACGTGCCAATCAAAAGAGCGGGTATTTAGCTATCTACATTCAAGGTACAGAAGTGAGCTGGACCTTTCGTAGGAGAACTGTGAGCAGACACCACCAGACTGTGTACTCCCAACAAGAGGCTATAATCCATGATGCCCTCCGCTTCCAAGAAGCCACAGTCATGCTTGATTTGCCTGAAAATTCAGATTGATGCAGAAATGAGTGAAGTTCTAAGGGGCTAGTTTGGACCAGCCATTGTTCGCAAATCATATTTTCCTAACTTCTTGTCCGAACCAGCTGTATAAGATTATCATGAATGTGATTCAATCATGCAGTCATGGTTTTGTTAGATGTCAGGAAGCGCTTACTTCAGGAGCTGGTGCCGTGTTGATGGATTGAGTTGAAAGGAAAAATCGAGGTCAAGATCCTTGAATGTGGTGCTCTCATCGACTCCCTCTCTGTTGACACAACGGCCCTGCGATGAGCCTTTGAGATCAAAGCGCCTGTGGATTCGCAGGTCTGAACGGAATATGTTCCCCATCACAACAAAGTGGACCTGTTCACCGAAATAGTTGTTTAACGAAGGAAATACCGTTTGAATGATTGATGGTTGGGAGTAGGGTGCTTTCGCAAGTTTTCAATACATAATAGTGAAATGCCATTGTATTTTTATTTTTATTTTATTTTTTTGGGTTGAAAATTGATGCTTTCGGTTGGAGAGAACCCAAATTTTGGAGATGGAAACCCACCATGGAATCCTTAGCAAATGGAAAACCACAGAAACCAACAGTAGTTCCATTGTTTGGTTTTGCGTGTTGCTTTTCATAGAAATATTAAAAGGTCAACTGTCAAACAGCCAAGGAGAGTTGTCACTCATAAGTGTGGAAATCTATACTCAACAGTCTCTCTCTCTCTCTCTCTCTCTCTCTCTCTCTTTCTCTCTCTCTCCACTTTTTTGGAAATGGTTTTACTCGTTGTTTCAGGAAAAGCTAGGAAAAGGAAATCAATTTCCCCCTCTTTGGTTTTCTCAAACAAAGGAAACTGTCACATACCATGGGAATTCAAATTCTATTCCATGGTTTTCCCTAAAAGAAAACAGGCAAATGTAATTCAATTTGATATTGACAAGTTGAGAAGTGGTTCTACCTTACGGCCTCCAGATGGCTGGACAACATGAAGTCCATAAAATTTAGTCAAGAGAGTATTCCTGTATCTTTTTACATGGTGGTAGTAGTTCGGTAGCATTTCCAAGAGCACCTACATGAACAGATAATCATAAGCACCAGATGTAGAGCAGGGAAGTAATTTCCTAGCATATAACAACTACATGACTGTCCACATCATCGTAGCCTTGTCCCACCTAATTGGGGTCTGCAATTTGAATCAATATATTATTATAACTTGAAAAATCCAGAAAGAATATGGCAATAAAACAACTTCAATGAGCTCAGGGGAAAATGTCAAGCTCAATGATCAGTGGCCTGGATTAACTAAGTCCCAATTGGACTCAACTTGCTTACTGGTGTGGTCAACCTTTAAGTGATCCAGATCATTCTTCTTGTGGGGCCCATTGTGGATGGGCGACAGAGGGAAAACCTTACCTCCTCTGTGGAACAATCCCAACCGTCTACTCATTGGACTTCTTCCCACTGCATATGGACCAAGGAGGTTTTTGTATCAGCATACATCTGTGATGGGGCTTACCAGATGAATGATCTTTCACATGTGGATCCACATGGAGAGCTGGCTCAAACAAAGAACTCCACTCGTTCAAACCCAAACTAAGAACTGATTCCTAAGAATAGCTTACCCAAGCAACACAGACAGAATCTGTTTCCCTGGGAAATGGTCCTCCCATGTGAGTGACTTAAATGTAAAATACCGCACGATGTTTGAATCATTAAACTAATCAAAAAAATCAAAGATTGCTAGTACACAGAGAATTACGACATAGCTCCTCAACACCACAGAATGAGCATTCTATACCTTCATTTCGGATTTGCGCATGGTCTTTATCACGAATCTATCATCATTGGACAGATACAGAAGGCAGCCACTTTTCCCCGGCGAAGTTAACTCCCGTAATGTCTCATTGCCACAGACAGAAAGCATGTAGTCGGACGTATCAATTTTGTCAAACTCTTGAAGATGCCTAGAAATCAACGCATCTTAGTAAGCCAGATAACCAGATTTCAAGCAGACATACAAGCCTTGAAAACATCGTTTCCTTTTGAAAATGAACTTGAAATGCATCAGTATCACAAGTTGAGTTCTAAAAACATTTCTGTTTTCTTTTCTCTCTTTCCCCCCTT
The DNA here is from genome assembly GCF_029962835.1 of Magnolia sinica. Lineage (NCBI taxonomy): Eukaryota > Viridiplantae > Streptophyta > Magnoliopsida > Magnoliales > Magnoliaceae > Magnolia > Magnolia sinica. Next base: position 2,348,448 of record NC_080577.1, read on the forward strand.
TATACTGCATGCAACGATCGGGCTTATTTTGTTAGAGACTATAAATTTACAAGAAGAATTTACAATGTGAAAGAAGCCCAAGATGGGACGGAAATGTTGATGAATAACTGCATTGACCTATCAATTTATTTTGAGTAGAAATACAAACATACCTGAAATATATAAGAATATAAGGAATTACCAAACACACCCACATGGAAATAGTAACAAATAGCTTTAGGTAATGAATCTCTTGACAAAGTACATAGAAGCAATTGAAATTCATTCAAGAAGTTTCAAGCTAAGAAACTGACTTCCATAGTTCCAACAAAGTTACAGATATGTTAACAGACGTCATAGATTTTAAGAGAATTATAAACATCTAGTTTTGTTTTAGCGCTGTTTCTTACCGGGGAAAAAGATTTTGTGGGCGAGCTGTGCACAAAAAGTCCATGCGCACACATCTCCCACCATATAATAATGGTGGGTGGGAATCTTAACGCACATTCCAAAATGAGCTTTTGAAGAATTTTGTGATGCTTGTAAGATTCACAGCAAGCATCCATTAAGGGGTGGGAAATATGTGTGCACTTGCATCCAAGACCTCCAACCATACACTTCGATCCATTTGTAAATAGAATATGGCAATCATTTCATATGCATATCATCACCAAAGAGCCACACTAGTGGGACTTGCTCTTGTGAGATTTCTTCATGTCATGTGTACCAAACACGCCATAAGTATGCAATATTGAGGCCAGTCCACCAGGTGGGGCCCGGCATGAACATTCCCTGGCCCAAGAATAAAGCTGGTTGACTAATCGGGTGTGACACACATTGATAAGAAGAATGGACTGTCAGAAAAAATTATGACCAATGTCCACATTCTACATTCATGTGTGGCCCACCAGATGATTGGACAAGCCTGTTTTTTGGTCAGGGTACATTTGTGGTGGCATGTACCAATAAAGGGGAACTGAACGGAAAATGCACAAGTACCTGAAAACTGCTGGGCAGTAATCTTTCCACGTAAAATCGGTAAACATGTCCGTAGAATGTCCTGAACCATCGGATGGTACAAGTATCTGAGTACTTGTAGTGAATCTGAAGTCATCGGCGGAAAGTTCTTGTTTTGGTGAGTCCATGTTCTGCCCCACAAAATACCTACATGGAAACCAACATCTTCTTATTGATAATTTCAAAGCTAGTAGGAGAGGAGAAAAGGAAACTAAGATGATGCTGAAGGTAGAAGTAATAATCTCAGCAGTCAATCTAAGAAAATAACTAAGATGATCCAATCTGATGGTTGGGGGTTTTCTGCCCATTGAATCATTGGATTTTTTCCTATCCTCCTAATCATCAAGAGTCCCCCAAAAATGGGTAGAATTTAAAGGCCCAGCTATGGTAGGGAGCAACAGATGAAGGGTGCAGATCTATTGGATGCTTGATAACTAACTTAGCTAATGTTAATAGCACTTGATCATCTGTTACAAAATGATATAACCGCTAACAATGAAGTAACAAAAGCAAAAGTTGGATTTAAAACAATACTTTGTACTGTTGAAAAATCAGATTTAGCATATCAAGATATGAAAAATCCATTTGTCCGCCCAAACGGAAGGCGGTAGAGAGACTAAAGGATGAAAAACCTGATTCCAAGCTGCAAAACGCGCACCAGTTTGTAACTCCTATGGCCCTTACAGATCACTTCTCCTGGTCTCTTCTGATCATCCACAGGCTGAAATACCGGCAATTCAGATGCCAAAAGGTCATCTGCACAGTCTGTGATTGGAAGATTTGGAACTGCAGACTTCAAATCACAGTAATTCTCAGAAAACCCAACAACATCCTCAAACCTGCAGCATAAACTACCCAAGAAATGCCCCGAACAGTAACAACACATACACCTGCATTTACCATCCACCAATTCCATCTTCGCAACACCCTCCGATCGAAAAACAACAGTTTGAGCATTTGATTTTGATGGTTCCAAACTTACACATGGAGTATAAAGCCCAGCCTTCCTGAAAATTCCACCTTTCTTCCATCTACGATAGAAAGAAACGCTGCCTGCAAAATTGAAGACTCCATGACTCTGCTGTAATCTGTTACCCAACTGCCTGCAATATTCACAACCCAATGCCCACATCAGCCCTTTCTTCCATTGCCCAACATACATATCCCCACCACTCTGTCCATATCTACCACACCCATAGAAGACTCCCTTTCTCCACCAACCTTCACAGACAGCTCCATTCCTATATCTCTTCTTCTGAAACCCATGCTTCTGATTCGTCGCCATCTGCCTGTTATTGCTCTGCCCATCACCGACTACATAACAACCATACTGATGCATACAACACCCAAGAAAATGACCCAAGTAGGTTCCACCAGGGGGCCATAAAAGCATACCCTTTCCTGATGTTTTTCCATTCAACGACAGCTTTTGGTAAAGACACCCGTCTGTGCACATATACTTCCCTACCTCAGCTGGTTCACTCACACAACAAAACCCAAGATGCAAATCCCCATCCCCTTGATCAACAGCAGTAGAATTTGAAATGAAACTAGAATTCAAGCCCCTCCCAACTGTCTGCACTTTTACCTCATTCAAATGGAATCTATCACTGCCCTTTCCATCCATTGATGCCTCTGAGGCAAATCAGATAAATGGTGTTTGAAATCAGATAAAACTCTATCTTGGGTCCTTTTTTTCTTTGTGAATCACGCATGAATATATAGTGAAGAGATGCAATTAATGTGACCTCAGAGAGTCTGAGAAAAGTAGGAATGTAAGGAGGTTACTGGTTTTCCATCACAAAGATATTACAGGTGGTCAGCTTGCTGACCTTTTTTGCCTGAATGGCAGTTCCCAGTACCAGAAAGGGAAGGTTACATGCCAAAAACAGAAAGAAACTGGGATCAGCTGCTTTTTGGACCATGACCTTTTTCCCTTTCATTCAGCAAAAAGTAGCAAGATTTGATAGAAATATGTTGCTTCCTAGTTGGGAATTTCTATTGGGCATGTTTGATATAGTGTCAACCACCTCTAATCATAATAAATCAGATACAGTCGTCCAAGGAGAAATGGTATTTGGACCTCTGCTATTGATAGGCACACCCACTTTATTTCACTTCTGTGTTAGAGTAGTCCAATTTTGGTATACCCATTTAATCCAAAGGGAGGTTAGGATCATGTGAGACATCATTGTTGGGGAGTTATTTGATACTCTGGCTGCATATGACGCTTGATCCACGGCACTCATAAATTGCACATGTTGAATACATTAACTCAAATTAAACTGACTAAATTAGGGAATCCTTTGTCGCTGAGTCACTTTCCAAAAATCAGATTGTTTGAACAGTCCTATGCTCTGATTTTCTGACACTTGCTTGTTGAAACAAAACCATTGGATAACTTCATTTTCGACCTTCCCTTAAATGTCCATGAATCCGAAAGTCAGATAATCATTTTTCACAAGGCCCATATGTTTCCCCTATTTTTCAAACATAAAATCAACAAATTTCAGTCATATGCAAAATGGGTAATGATCATCATGGGTCCTTTTGCAGAGGCATATGTGACACATCTTTGCACAATATAATTGGGTTTTAAATTCTAACAATTGGGAATGATGGTTCAGTAATCTAGACCATTGGTCTGCTGCGTCCCACTTGGGATCAACTATGCAACAAATCTCCATGATGAGACAAGCTTAACCTTTTGATTTGTAGCCTATATATGGAATTTTCTTTTTTGGGTAACTTAGATAGTGAAAATTAAGAAGAGAAATACGACAATCGGTCCACATTCAATTGAAAAAGGACCAAATATGGCCAACCGATACGGAAATTTTTGGTTCATGAACAATCCCTGGTGGGTCTCAACAGAAAATGGTCTGGATTACCAAAATGGGACCCACTTGTCAGAACTGAAAACCCTCAAATTATCCCTCCAATTTGCAAAGCACTACTCAGGGGATTGGGATCATCCAATCTAAAAGACTGTGGTACATGAATCACTCATGATGGGCATCTCAGATGAATGGTAGGGATGGCCCAAAGATCAGCCCTACTAAAAATGGTTGTTAGGGCTAGGACTAACCCTTATTTATTTATTTATTTATTTTTTAAAAACTCTTTTCAGAAAACAAATTGGAATCAGCCAATTATTCAAAATAATAATAAAAAATAAATAAATAATTGGTGTGGCCCATGGCTATTCTATATTGAACTAAAGTACTAGACCCAATCTGCCAAAGATGCTTTTTGGTACCATTGTAATACCAGAAGTAGGAAAAGTGGGTGTATGAATGAAAAACATTGGGTGGAATTACCATTCCCATACCATGTATTGTGAAAGATAACTAATTCCACATGAATCCAAAAGAAAGTCAGCAGCACACGACACATCCATGTTCCTTGTTTGTCTTTACACCATCTTGGTTTCAACTTACTAGAAATTTCTTTTAACAGCTTCTCATTTCCACACAAACCTAGATAATTTCTCGATCATTCTCACAAAAACCCAACTGATTTTTTTTACAATCTGTTCCACATAAGATTAACAGAATCCCGTTCATCTCACTATCAGATGCAATTTCTCAACTGGGTCATTACCATTCCACATGAATTCACCCAAACCAACTAAAACAACCACTACAAGCTACAAAATCCCAATTGGGTTTTGTGGTTAGGAAAACGTCAATAAGAAAATCAAAAGATCAAGCTACTTTTAAAGCTATATCAAATGGGTATATTGAATTTGAATTGAATGTAACTGAGAAAATTTCAGTAGAAAACTGAAAAAAAAAAAGAAAAAGAAGATAAAGAAGGGATTAAAGGACTAATTAATCTTGATTAGGTACCTTTCTGGCTTGCTTTGGGAATTCGAGCAACTCAGCTGCAGAAGAGATTAGAAGTAAAAAGGATTATTTAATTTTCTGTAAAGAGGGTCTGGAAATAAGCAAGCTCCTTCTGTTACTTTCAAGCAAAAACCTTTTCGCGCCAAAAATAGCCGTTTCTCCAAACCAACGAGCCTGTCATTTTAAGAAAAGGAGACTTACCAAGCTCTGATTAGTTACTATAACCAAAACGCGGTTTGGTAAAGCCCTTGTATGTTGGGGAGTTAATTGATACTCTGCCCGCTTATGACGCTCGATACGCACGCACTTAAATGGACTATATTGTGGAACCCACCGTCACTAAGTCGCAGTCCTAAAATCTAATTGGTTGGACAATCCTAACCTCTGATCGGCGGCCATTTGCTGAAATAAGACCGTTAGATATTTTTCATTTTCAACCGTCCAATAAATGTCCCCAGTCTGTTAGGCAGATTAACCAAATTAGAGTAATTTTGGTCCATGGTGCATTTAAACTGGGACCCATATAACTTACATGCCATGTATGCACTTTGTAACTGCCCGAGTATCATCCATCACATCTTGCCAGTGTATCAAGTTTTGCTATCTTTAATCTTTATGTTGTGGTTACCTACGCACCCTTCATTCGTAGTTTGTTGAGGACTCCGTCCATGTGGGACCCATGGATCATTGATCAGGACATCTTTCAGTCTTTAACATGGCAGGGTAATGAATCAATCGGGTCCGTCCATTTAGTTGCCCCTATTTTGGATGGACAGTGTTTCCAAATACGCAATACACAAGTATCTGATTATCCTGTCCATCCGAAAGGCGGCCTTCAAAGCAATGGTATGAAATGAAAACAGTTGATGGTCAAACATTCATTAAGGGAAATTGAAGAAATGTGACGGACAGGATTGTCCGCTATATGTGATTTTTTACATAAAGGGAAAATGAAGAAATGCGATGGACAAGATTGTCCGCTATATGTGATTTTTTAAACAGGAGCCATCTATTGTATAGTCCAATAGATGGACGGTCCTGATTGATAGATTTGTTTCTGCCACGTGAACTATGAAGACAGCTAGGAAGACAGCTTGGATAGGGTACTGCCCGGCCACGCCTAGCTGAGACGGGTGATGAGATGACAGAATTTGATTTGACCAATGAGCGGTACTCTGTGAGTCTCACTTGGAAGACAAGTTTCATAAGCATTCAAATTTTAGGTGGGCCCACCGAGTGCTTTTATATGTTTAAGGCATGCCTTTTCGTGATTTTAAATGTATGGCTCACTTGAGTGCCATATACGACCGATTTTTGGAACATGGTGACCCACCAAATGCACAATGTTGATGTTCAACAAGATTACAGTGGGGCCCACACAGCTCAACCTCATGGGAAGTTCCATGAGCTCCACCAAGTGAAACCATTAATATTATATATATATATATATATATATATATATATATATATATATATATATATATATATATATAAAGAGAGAGAGAGAGGAACGCTCAGCTACACATTGGTTTGTACGTCATTACGTGTGAACCTTCCTATCAACCGTTGGATGAGGTTGATAGTTTAGATGAAGGCGCCCGTAGCACAAGCTTGAAAAAGTGAATTTTTTTCTCTTGCACGCCTTTTCACCTCTCCAAAGGATGCGCGAGAGAAGGAAAACATGAAATTCTTCTGCTGGGATGCTAAGTAGGTCCCACTAAGATGTTAATGATAAATCCACATTGTCCATACATTTTTAAAAATAAATTTATGGTATGAACCCAAAACTGAGGTAGATCAAAATCTCAAGTGAGTCACACCATAGGAAGCAGCGGTGATAATAATTCTCACCATTGAAAATTTTCTAAGGCCCACCATAATTTATATTAGCCATCCAACTTATTCATAAATTTACATAGATTTGAATGAAGAGAAAACACAAATATCAGCTCCATCCAAAACTTCTTTGGCCCCCATGAATTTTTTAACGATAAGGATTTAATCTCCACTGTGTAGCCTACATCTATCTTGGATCTGCCACGTTTTTGGGCTAATAGCTTAAAATGATGGAAAAAAATGGATGGACGGTGTGGATAAGACCATAGAAAACATGCACCTCTCACCTCCCCAGTGACGGGCAGACGTGGATTGTGTACTACTCCTGCCCATCCCTAGCTCCGAACGGTCAATTCTGTGGACAGGCCTACCGTGATGTATCTGTACATCCAAACCGTCAATCCCTTTTCTCAGATTATTTTAAGGCATGAACACAAAAATAAGGCATATCCAACGCTCAAGTGGACCACACCAAATAATAAGCTTGGTTGCATCAAAATGCACAAAGCATTAAATGTCAGTTGCATTAAATGCAAGAGACATCTGTGGTGTGGTCCATTTGATCGTTGGATCTGCCTCATTTTTGTTTTGATGCCTTAAAATAATCTGAGAAAAGGGATAGACAGTTTGGATGTATAGATACATCATGGTGGACCTGCCCACGGAACTGCCCGTTCAGAGCTAGGGACAGGTGGGGGTAGTACGCAATCCGCATCCATGACGGGCGCGATTAGCTACTGGTGGGTTGAGTAAGGACGTGGATTTCCTGCCTTTCGCTGGAACTTCCTGCCCTAGGAACCTATGTGGGGCCCATCATGATGTTTTATATAAATCCTCAACGTTCATCCTCTTTTTGAAATGATTTTAGGACAAGAGGCCAAAAATGATCCGGGTCCAAGACTCGAGTGGGCCGAAGTAAAGGAAAAGGTGGGCAGGGAAATTCCTGCCATTGAAACCTTCCTAAGGTCGACAATGATGCTTACATGCCATCCATACCATTCATAATGTCATTCCTACTGGGATGAGCTGAAAACAAAAATACTAGCATGATTCAAAACTTTTGTGGCCTCACAAATATTTCAATTGTGGACGTTCAATTCTCCCCTTTTCGGTCCACTTGAGTCTTGGATTCGGATCATTTTTGGTATTTGTTTTTAAATGAGCTTGCAAAACGGATGGACGTGATGGATTTATCAAAAACATCACGGTGGACGCTACATAGTTACTAGCGCAGAAAGTTTCCGCCAAAGCCTTTAGCATGAAATCCGCGTCCGTTGAGTAACCACGCTCCCCAAGAAAGTAAGTGACGTCACCAAGTTATGTGGGCCACACCATGATGTATGATTTGTATATGCACTACCCATCCATTTGGAGAGATCATATTAAGGCATGATCCAAAGAATGAGTTAGATCCAAAGATCTAGAGGACCCCACCACGGAAAATAGTGGGGAAAGTGCGAGAGTGACGCCCACCATTAAAAAGTTCTAAGGGTCATAAAAGTTTTCGATCAAGCTAATATTTGTGTTTTCCCTTCTTTCATGTTTGTGTTAACACATGAACATATTGGATCTCAAATAAAAATTGCGGTGGACCTTTTGAAGGTTTCAACGGTGGGTGTCACCCTCACCACTGTTTTCTATGGTGGGGTCCACCCCAACCTTGGATCTACCTTGTTCTTTGGACCATATCCTAAAATGATCTCTCCAAATGTATGGATGGTGGGGATACAACACATACATCATGACGGGGCCCATGGAACTTGGTGACGTCACTTCAGTAGCGAGTCGCACTACTCAACCTCTTTCGTTATCTAATCCTCATCAGCTACTCAACCTCCTTCAATATCCAATCCGCAACCTCCATCAATATGCAATCCGCATCCACTGATGACGCACGCAATTTGCTAAGTTCGCTCGAAATCTAGGTTGGGGCCCACCATGATGTTTGTGAGAAATCTATCCCGTTCATCTATTTTTTGAGCTCATTCTAGGACTTAAGACCAAAAGTGAGCGGCATACACTACTCAATTGAGCCGTACCGAAGGAAAAGGGGTAGGGAAATTCCTACTGTTGAAACCTCCTTGGGGTCAACAGTGATCTTTACATGCCATCTATACCGTTCATAACGTCATTCCTACTAGGATTAGCTGAGAATACAAATATTATCATGATTCAAAACTTTCGTGACCTATGAATATTTCAACTGTGTAAGTTCAATCTTCACTTTTTCAGCCCACTTGAGTATTGGATTCGACTCGTTTTTGTATGCATGTCCTAAAATGATCTCATAAAACGGATGGATGGATTGGATTTCTCAAAAACATCACGGTGGGTCCCACTTAGGTTTCCAGCACAGGAACTCCATGTGAAAGGCTTTCGCATAAAATCCGCAGTATGGTTTTTCCGAGCGTGCTAAAAACTTAGGTGGGGCCCACCATGATGTTTTTGAGAAATCTACCTCATCCATCCGTTTTTCCTTATCATTTGAGGGCATTATCCCAAAACTAAGGCAGATCTAAATCTGAAGTGGACCACACCACAGGAAGCAGCGGTGATAATGATTCTCACCGTTAAATTTTTTAGGGCCCACCGTGATATTTATTTGACATCCAACCTGTAGATTAGATCATACAGACCTGGATGATGAAAAAAATAAATTCGGCTTGATCCAAAAATTTGGTAGCCCCAACAAGTTTTTAATGGTGAGAGTTCAATCAACACTGTGTGGACCACTTGAGATTTTTATCTACCTCAGTTTTAGGTTCATACCATAAATTTATTTTTGAAAATGTATGGACGGCGTGGATTTATCACTAACATCTTGGTGGGACTCACTTAGCATCCTAGCGGAAGAATTTCATGTTTTCCTTCTCTCGCGCATCCTTCGGAGGGTGAAGAGGTGTGCGAGAGAAGGAAACTCGCTTTTTCAAGCTCGCGCTATGAGCGCCTTCATCTAGACCGTCAGCCTTATCCGACGGTTGATAGGAAGGCTCGCACGTAATGATGTGTGAACTGGTGCGTAGCTGAGCGTTCCTCTCTCTCTCTCTCTCTCTATATATATATATATATATATATATATATATATATATATATATATATATATATATATATATATATATATATATATATATGAGGAGAGCGTTTGGGATTCATGGGATTCAGCTACATCGAGAGAGGGAGAGTCTTAAAAAAAGATTCTCCTGCACTCATGGAAACTCTTAGAATTGCAAGCGGATTTCACGCTAAAGCTTTTCGTTGAAAGATCATGTGCAAGGATTATGTGTGAGGCCGACTATGATGTTTGTGATAAATCCAACCCATCCATCCGTTTTTCGAAATCATTTTAGGACATGCGACAAAAAATGAGGAGGATCCAAAGCTTAAATGGGCCACATGAGAGGAAACAATGGGGATTTAGTGACCACTGTCGAAACATTCATATGGTTACAAAAGTTTTGTATCGGTTTAAGTTCCTGGTGTTTTCATTTCATCTCAGTGAAAATGACCTTATAAACGGTTTGGATGGAATATAAACATCCACATGGAGCTTAGGAAGGTTTCAATGGTAAGCATTCCTTTCCCTAATGTTTCATCTCGTATGGCCCACTTGAGTTTTCGATCCTCCTCATTTTTACTATAATGTCATAAAATGATATCTAAAAACGAATGGACTGGTTTGATTTCACACAAACATCACAATGGGCCCCACCATGATGCATGTGTTTCATCTATGCCGTCCATCTGTTTTTCTAGATCATTTTATGGTATGATACCAGAAATGGGGTATATCCCAATCTCAAGTGGACCACATTATAGGAAATAATGTTGAATGGACGTCGACCATTAAAATTTTTTTGGGGGCCATAAAAGTTTTGGATCAAGCTGGTCTTTTTTTTTTTTTTCCTTCATATGGGTCTGTATGACCTAATCAACAGATTGGATGTTAAATAAATAGTACAGTGGGGCCTAGGATGATTTTAATGGTGGTATCCAATTAGTATTGGTTTCCTATGGTGTGGTCCATCTGAGATTTATATTCGTCTAATTTTTGAAATCAAGCCCTAAAATGATCTTTAAAAATGGATGAACGGAATGGCTGAAACACATACATCATGGTGGGGCCCACCGTGATATATAAATCACGGTGTACCCCACAGAGTTTACTTGGTATGCTTAAGTGTACTGAGTTACTCACTATGCAATCCGCTTCATCCATGTTTTTTCTAATCTCATGAACAGGTTGGATGATCAATAAACATCATTGTGGGGCCTAGCAAGGTTTGAACGGTGGAAATCATTATTCCTATTGTTTCCCGTGCTATGGTACATTTGATCTTTGTATGTGCTTCAATTTTGGTTTCAAGCACTTAAATGAGCTGGGAAAATGGATAAACGGTTTGGATAAACCACATACATTCACGGTGGGCCTAACAGAGTTTACTACTCAGTACGATAAGAAGGTACTGAGTAACTCAACAGGCAATCCGATTTCTTCTATGCTCACTGTGGGAGGCGGATTTCCTGCTAAAGCCATTGGCAGGGAGTTCCTGTGCAAGGATTTTGGGTGGGGCCCACTATGATGTTTGTAATAAATCCAACACGTCCATCCTTTTTTCTAGCTCATTTTAAGACATGTTACCAAAAATGAGGAGGATCCAAAACTTAAATGGGCCGTACAAGATGAAACACTGAGGAAAGGAATGCTTACCATTGAAACTTTTCTAGGCTCCATCTTATTGTTTATATTCCATCCAAACCGTTTATAGGGGCCATAGAAGTTTCTGATCAAGCTTATATTTGTGTTTTCACTTCCTCTATCTCTATGTTAACTCATGAACAGTTTGGATCTCAAAAATACATCATGGTGGGCACTAGAAATGTTTCAACGGTGAGTGTCACTGCCCCCAATGTTTTCTATGGTGGGGTCCACTTGAGCTTTAGATCTACCTCATTCTTTGTTTCATGCCATATAATGATCTCTCCAAATGGATAGATGGTATGGATACAACACATACACCATGGTGGGGTCCACAGAGCTTAGTGACGTCAATCATTCTCAATATCCAATCTGTGTTTCGTGTTACTCTTATTATGGGAAACAGATTGGCTGCTCTCTTGCCACTAGCCCAATGGCTGGCGGTCGGTGCTCTGTGGGCCCCACCATGATGTATGTGTTTCATCCATTCCGTTCATCCATTTTTAAAGATCATTTTAGGGCTTGATCTCAAAAATGAGAGGAATATAAATCTCATATGGACCACACCACAGGAAACCAATACTATAACACCTCGTACTTTTTAGTACTCAGGTGTTACCGTGTTACCCAACTTAGTATGAACACTAACATAGCTTACTTGAACATTCACCCTCATTCTAGGCTAAATTCGACCATCGAAAGCAATCCCCATCCACGTATCAAACTATCAATTTGATTGATTTTCAAAATAGTCTATCATAGCTTCAGAGACGTCTATTTTAGGATCTCAATTGCTTCAATAGACCAATTAAACCATTCATCATCGATTGCAAGCCCAAGATCTTAAGATCTGTTGTTCATCAAGTCTGTGGCACCTTATTCAATGATCCAACGCCAAATCACGGAATCCGACTGTTAGATGGTAATGCTGACTATTAGGGTGCACCTAGACTAGTTTAAGACCCTTAATATCATTGAAACAAATCCCAATCCTTAAATCAAGTGGCCTATATGTTAATTTTAAAGATGGATCATGTTTTGGAGACACATCGAATCATTCGATTTCAAGAGTAACCCCTATATCACGCTTGAACATCCCTTAGGATCCCTGGAACCCTTTTAACCATTGATGTTCAGATTGAAAATGATCCGATTGTTAGATCAACATAAAATACACGATTAAAGCCCAATAATTTAAGATATGGCCCACCCAAGCCTTAGATTTGCCTGATCTTTGGTCAAGGGTCCCATTCAGGCCCGAGGAGTTTGATGGATGGTTAGATCTCGGAGGGCAACCTCGTGGATCCCACTTTTGGGCAGCATGAGTGCACAACGCATGTGCACTAGCTGAGTCACTGGACCCATGCATGGGTTGCTGCTGAGTCCAAACCGAGTTGGGCCTGTTCTAGTAAGAACGAGTTGGGTGTTTCTCTTTGTACTAGCCAAAAAAAAGAAAAAGAAAAAAAGAAAAACGAGAAGGAGAAGAAGATGAGTGAGAGTGATGTTGCCATTATATCAGCACTGAGTCGACTCGGTTCGAACTCAAACTAAGTTTGGTCAAGTCTGAGTCGAGTCCGATAGCATCCGAGGTGGTTGGACGTCACTGTTAGTGGGTCCTAATAGTTGAGAGAGAAGAAAAGATGAGGAAAAAGAGAAAATAGAAAGAAAAGAAAGGAAAGAGAGGGAGTTTGGCTGCCATATTGTGTTGGATTGAGGGGTTGTTGTCGGGTCATGTAGGCTCAACACATTGAGCCTGAGTTGGGTTTGGGTCACTAGTTAGGTAGCTGGGTGATTAGAGAAGAAGAGAGAAGAAGGGAAAGAAGAGTGTGGAGGTGAGTTGTTGTTAAGTTTGGATCAAGTTAAGAGGCAAGGTTCGTCTCCAAGCCAATTAAAGCACACCAACTTGAGTTGTTGGATCGACTAACGTAAGTCAACTTTCCTCCCCAAAATAGATTATTTTGGTTTATTGTTATCATTTGTATTACCATGAGTATTGCGGCTATTAAGCATGATTGGTCATAAGCTGATTACTCATACCAGTCTTAGACATTAGTATTTTAATTACTATTCTTAAATATTATCATCAACAGTAGACTGTACTAGTTATCACCATCATGATGATTATGATTACCATATTAGCTAATACTAATTGTATCATTATTGTTAATAATTACCTTGTAATTATTAAATTAATATTTTAATTAATTGTACACCAACTAGAGTCCAAATTCTGAGATTTAAGCTTAGACCTAGACTCTAGGGTGAAACCCTAACCCTAAGTGATCCAAACCTTATATTAGAACTTTAATTAAAAATAGTGTGTAAAACTTGGATCTAACCATACAAATTTCATAACTCGTGGTAGGACTCGATGTTAAGGGCATGCACACTTCTTAGTGACATTAGTTGGTGAATCGACTCGTAAGGTGATGATTTCTTCCCCTTGAGCTTTCCATTTTCTCATTAGTTTAAGTGATAGTTTTTATTTTAATTTCGGTTGATAATTGATATATTTATCTTATAATTACGTGTGCTAGTTGTTCAAATTGAATGCTAGATTACGTGCTCAATATTTATCCTGTATATTTTCTCATGCTTGTGGATTACTTATGGATTGCTTATGGAACTTAAACTGGTACATCAATCAGTGGGAAACCCCACTTATAAATGTACACTCATACTTGGGATATAACTTGATTGATTGTGTTTATAATGGACTTTCAACTTAGTGGTACTTTAATAATGGGTTAAATGGAATATTGATGTGGGTCTACCATCCATGGGTTGTTGTGTCTAAGTGGTTTTTGATGATGGTCTTGCATCGCACAATTTTGATATTTGCCCTATGTGGCTTCGACTTAGTATTTGCCTTATATGGCTTCGATAATTTATTTCCACATAACCATGCGATGGTAAGTTCCATATGTTGAATTATGATTGGCCACTAGTCGATGGGCTTCCATTAGACATCCTAAGGTGGTAGCCTCATGAGCCGGGGATAGTGGTCATGAGACACTATGTTCGAACTGTCGGCATATGCTGGGTGATGAACCCCCTGTAGTGACCTTTGAACTTTATTAAATTGACTGGTTGTAAATATAATAATAACGGATGGGATAATCATGTGGGATTTGGTTATCTTTAAAGGTTAACACTCGGGTTTTTGGAGAACGAGTCATATACTCAGGTTCCGAAAACTCAGGGCGTTATAAACACTAATTGGATATCCACCATTAAAATCATCCCAGGCCCCACTGTACTATTTATTTGACATCCAATCTGTTGATTAGGTCATACAGACCCATATGAAGGGAAAGACAAAGATCAGCGTGATCCAAAACTTTTATGGCCAACAAAATTTTTTAATGATTCAACATCCATTCAACACTGTTTCATGTAATGTGGTCCACTTGAGATTGGGATATACCCCATTTTTGGTCTCATACCATAAAATGATCTAGAAAAACAGATGGATGACATAAATGAAACACATACATCGTGGTGGGGCCCACATAGCACAGACCACGCCATTGGCCGGTGGTAGGGGGTAGCCAATCCGTTTCCTCTAGGGGACTTGGATTTCCTGTTAGAGCCTTTTTCATGAATATCCTGCGCAAGGAGTGTGGGGCCCACTGTGATGTTTGTGTGAAATCCAACCAGTCCACTCGTTTTTAGATATCAGTTTAGGACATTATACCAAAAATGAGGAGGATGCAAAACTCAAGTGGGCCATACGAGATGAAACATTAGGGAAAGGAATGCTTACCGTTGAAACCTTCCTAGGCTCCGCCTTGATGTTTATATTCGATCCAAACCATTTATAAGGTCATTTTCACTGAGATGAAATGAAAGCACCAGGAACTTAAACCGATACAAAACTTTTGCAGCCATATGAATGTTTCAATGGTGGTCACTAAATCCCCCACTGTTTCCTCTCATGTCGCCCATTTCAGTTTTGAATCCTCCTCATTTTTGGTCACATGTCCTAAAATGATTTCAAAAAACGGATGGATGGGTTGGATTTATCACAAAAATCATAGTGGGCTCCACACATAATCCTTACGCAGGATCTTCTATTGCAAGAATTTATCTTATTTTTTATCACGAGGCTTTAAGGTATTTGAATTCCCAAAAGAAGCTTAAACCATGAGCGATCTTCCAACGAAAGGCTTTCGCGTGAAATTCGCTTGCAATTCCAAGAGTATCTCTGTGAGTGTAGGAGAGTTTTTATTATTTATTTATTATTAATTTTTTTTTTTTAAGACTCTCCCTCTCTCAATGCAGTTGAATCCCAACCACTCTCCTCATCTTACGGCTTACATGAAGGCTAGCACATAAATTCCTTGCGGTATGGTTCGCAGGAGACCATTACTTTCTCTTTCACACACTACACACACACACACACACACCCCTTATCAATGGTTGGATGAAAAATAAACATTCCGGTGGATTCAAGATGTTTTTAATGGTGGATACTCAATTACCACTATTTCTTGTGGTGTGATCCACCTAAGATACAGATCTGCGTCATTTTTGGGATCATGCATTAAAATAAGATGTTAAAATGGATGGACGGCATAGATATAAGACACATACATCAAAGTGAACCCCACAGTAATGGATCCACCCACCTTCGTAGATCTGAGGATCCACCGAAGTCTCAACCCAATTATTTGGAAGCTGCTTGCGTACAACGGAGCATTGGACGCACTCCAACAAGTCAACGGACACAGTCCATCCAACGCCAATGAAAAAGCTGAGTGTCCAAGTGCATGAGCATGAGATCCACAATAAAAGAGGTAAAATTATCAATTAATGAAGAGTGTTTGCTTTATCACCATGGGTTCCACGCATGATGTGCACATACATATAACACTTTTACAATGAGCATCCCAATTATTCAAGTAAAATTTAAATAACTTTCTTAGGCTTACGCATGACTCAACCCCAATTATTCAAGTAAAAATTCAATAATTCTTCCGAGTTTCTGTTTACCCATAACTAGGCCGAGTCATAAAAAACTCTAGCCCACTCACATCAATTAACTCAGTTCAAGGCAATTGGAATTTGCTGGGTCTCGAGTCAACTAGCCTAGCTAGTTTTCTAAAGAACGCTTTTAACTGCGTGATAGGATGGATATAAAGAGGGTTTGTCCCTAATATGGCGAGTGGAGGGTTAATAAATTATTTGTGCAAGAGGCTAAAAGTTAGGCATTGAAATAAAATAAAATAAAAAAACATCAAAAATGACATGACAACCTTTCAACCAAATATCTTCTCTTTGAAGAGCAAGTGATCTTTTTAAGAATTATTTCTTACCTAATTTATACACAAACTGGTGCACCCCAAGTGGGCCCACCTATGATTAGAGAACCATTATAACTATACATGGCCCAAAAATAAAATTGATCGTATAATAACAGCCATACAATTAAGGCCATGCATAGTGGACAGTTTCACTTATGAATAATCTAACGGTCCATTTCGCAAGTCCTTATTTGAAATTGTTGTGATCAATGATATTGGGCCACAATGATAATAGGTGGCTCTACTTGGGTCCCACAAAACCATCACCACAACAAAGATGTATCAACTATAAAAACTTCATTACCAATTATTTATTTATTTAAATAACGTCAAGGCCGTCTGCTAGGCACAACAACACCGATAAAGATGTAAAATAAGAGGAAGAGGTGGCACATCTTCGTGATAGTCGTAATCTACAATTTCATTTTCCAAATGTGTTCTCGTTAATGCATGCATGATGCATTAGATAACTGTTCTTTCTAGCTTATGTTAATTTCAGTAGCTATCTTATCTGCTGCTTTGTTTCATTCTCTAAACTAATATTTTATTTGCTTAATGAAGTCTATGATAGATGAAGATGGCCATCTTTAAATTCACAAAACTATTCTTTAATGGGTTCTATGAGGAGACTTTATTAGGCAAGATCAAAGCACAAGCAAGAGTACTTTTTTAAGTAGAGAACATAGGATTGACTCTATGAGACAAAGCTTCAATACTAGCCGACCCAAGGCATAGGGATAAGGATTAGATGATGATGATGATGATGATAATTTAACAAAGGTTCAGTTCTACTTGTGTCTTGATGTCAATGCCAAACGGGATGTTTTGGCATGTACTTATCTTTGCAGTACTTAAATATTTATTTATTTATTTATTTTTCGTTACACACCTCAGTAAAATGGAGTGGCGTGTGGATAAAAAAAAGCAGCATATTGTATACCATTTAAAGTTCCTTTTGATTCCATATATTTATATTTAAAGATTAAATGTGCCTTGCAACCCATGTAATTAATTTTATAACTGGCTTTTGTGCTTTTCTTGAATATCTGGGCAGGTGGAAAGGGTGTTGGTTCACCGACGGATGACGTCTATCTCTACGTGGTCTCCACTTGGAAGCGGATTGCGATGGATTTCCTTGTAGGATTGCATTCCTAGGGAGACGGACAACTTCTTGTTCTCTTCTTTGACTTGGTTATGCATGCAAAAGTGTTTTATTCAATAGAGTACATGGATTTCCACAAATTGATATGGGACCAACTAAGACATATCAAGAGCTCTTACCAAAAGCGTTAGGTCATGCAAGTTGCTAAAGTTTTAGTGGTCCTCTTTCATTTACATCGATCAAATGTATTTAATAATGAAATATCTTCAAAGTGGGGCCACTCAACTAGTCGGGAAGGAGTCCCACAAGTGAGGATGCGGATTGGGTATCTTTTAATAGGTCCTTCAAGTAGGACCAGGGATTCACACATGATATATATATATATATATATATATATATATATATATATATATATATATATATATATATATATATATATATATATATATATATATATGTTTTAACGGTGTCTTCACATGATTTTAGATGGTATGGCCCACCTGAGTTCCGTATACGGCTGATTTTTGGCATATCCCATAATTTAGAGGGCACCTATCAAATGCACGGTGTTGATGGTCAACACGCATCACGGTGGGGCCCACACAGCTCGACCTCATTGGAGCTTATCGTGAGGTCGAGCACATAGTACCTTTTCCCATATATATATATATATATGTATATATATACATATATATGTATATATATGTATATATATACATATATATGTACATATATATGTGTGTATATATATATATATATATATATATATATATATATACATATATATGTGTATATATATATATATATATATATATATATATATATATATATATATATATATATATATATAAATGCTCAGCTTCACACCAATTTTCTGGAGCTTCCGTGAGAACTTTTTGAGAACTCATTTATGGTGATATGAGCTTAAAATTTGAACTGCCAGCCTAATGCAACACCCTCGGCTCAACTTTTACCTTAGTCCAAAACTTTAGTAGGCCATTACAAAAGAGAGGCAAATCAAGAGAGGAAAATATTTTCTTTCGTCATAGTCCATTAGAGATTTGGATTAAAGTAAAAGTTGGGTTGTGGAGGCTTCATGGGATGCTGCATCACATGAATGGTTTAGATTTTGAGCTTACATTAGGCGTGATGAGTTCTCAAAAAGTTCTCACATATGGGAACTGTAAGAACTGGTGCACAATTGAGCATATTAGGGGTGCACATCGAACCGGTAAAACCGTGGAACCAGACCGGAACTAATCAAATGGTTTGATTTGGTCCAGTTCTAGAGTGCACCAGTTTCGGTTCCGGTTCCAAAAAACAAAGAACCGTTTAGTTCGATTCAGTTCCGATTTAGGGGTATGTAGAATCGAACCGAACTGCGATCCGAACCATGGATTCGAACCGTGGAACCGAACCTAGAACCGAACCAGGAACCAAACCTAAGGTTTAAAAAAAGAAAACCCTAATTCTACCCAACCAAACCCTGCTACGTGCGGCTGCCCTCTCTCTCTCTCTCTCTCTCTCTCTCGCCGTCTCTCTCTTGTCGTCTCACTGGCTCTCTCTCATTGCTCCTCTCTCGCTGCTCCTCTCTCTCTCTCTCTCTCTCTCTCTCTTTCCGATCCTCTCTCTCTCACTGCTCCTCTCTCTCTCTCTCACTGCAATGGGTGGTGTTAGTGGCTGTCGGAATTCATACCAATTGGGCTGGATTTTTAAAAGCCCAGAATCGTGGAACCAATCCGGAACCGAACCGGTTTTCATGGTCTGATTCTGGTTTAGTTCAGGGTGCTAACTGTCTGGTTCTGGTTCTGAAATTCCTAGAACCGGAGGGAACGGTTCGGCTCCGGTTTCACCCCAGAACCGGACTGAACCGACCCGTGTGAACCCCTAGAGCATATACACACACAACTCATAGGAACTTCCCATGAGGTTGAGCTATGTGGGCCCAACCATGATGTGTGTCAAACATCTACCTTATCAGTTAGATGCACCGTTTTATGGTGGGTCATGGGTTTAAAAATCAATTCAATCTATGACTTGGGTGGGCCATACCATATACAACAATTGAGAGGGGTTACCCTCTATAGACACTGGAAATCAGCGCCCACGCTGGTGCTGGTTTTATAGTAAGGGGGTGATTAGGATGATTTGGATGTTGGAGTCGCCACTAGCCAATAACTCTCAGAATCCTGCAGTCGGCTAGAACCTGTAGGATATGCAAAGTCAGAGAATCCGAAGATTCTTTCACTTTAAGTTAACTCCGGATCTGCGATTCTGAAGATTCTAAATAAGGGACCGCAGTTACAAAGAGGGAAGGTGTTAAGCACCCTCTTTGCCAATACAAATGTACGGTATCTATTCAGTGTGGTAAAATAATCTCAAGGGACAATGGATGCTGTGGTCGAGATGGGACTAGGCACATACGCGGATTTCTGATGTAGCAAGATCTAAGATTTCGACAAGCCATAAAGCACACGTCCAACGGCGTGTCTAGAAGGCGGATGTAATGTTGCTCATGCAAAGGAAATAATAAAAGTGGACTAGAATACTAGAAATTTTTGATATGACAAGATTCGGTGTACGGCAAGTCACAGAGCATACATTCACTAGAAGTCTAGGGGGGCATGGGGGTTGAGAAGGGAATAAATGTCATGACTATATATGAAATAATTAGATCTTTGGCTTTGAACTCTTATAGGTGACCAGACCATGACTAAACTAGGCTAGGCTAAAGAGGTGGAAAAGGTCAAGAGGGAAGACTAGGGGGGTGGCTTAAAAGGTTAGAACTTTGGAGGCTTGGGAGCTCCTTCCCTCTCCTTCACTCTCTCTCTCTCTCTCTCTCTCACTCTCTCACTCTCTCTTGGATGAGAAGGTGTTGTTGTTGCTGTTGTTTTGAAATGAGAAGAGGAGAGGGCTATTTATAGCCTTCTCTAATGACGCTATGGTAAATAGGAGGTAGGTAAGGGTTAAAATGATGTACTAGAGGCTTGTGATTGGCTAAGGAGAGAGAAGCGTCATGTGGTGCGCTCTTATTGGCTCTTGAGGCTGGTAAGATGGTAAATAGTAAACCCTAGAGGGGTAAACTACCAATTGGGCCGGGTCAGCACGTGTGGTCCTCGTGTGGCGTGCTGGTTTGTCCGATGGTCATTTTTTCAGGTTTTTGGCATAGCCAGGTGTATTTCTAGGCTGTCTTAGCTCGACTGGGTCCTAGATTTGGGAGTTTATGCTGGGTTTGGGAAGTTCTAATGGCTTGGATTAGGGTACGGTTTGGATGGGGGTCTCGGGTTTGGGTATGGTTGATCATGGTCCGTGTTATCCTTGTTTATGATAGCCTGGGTGGGGTGTCTACACTCTCCCATTAAAACATTCATAATAATTTATTGGGCCCACCGAGATGTGGTTCAAAAATCCAAACCATCCATTATGTGTGTCTGACTTGGATGAGGGGTCAGACCAAGTTTCAGTGCATCCAAAACTCAGATGGGCGCACCAAGTACTTTTATATATTTTAGGCATGTCTTCACATGGTTTTAGATGGTATGGCCCACCTGAGTTCCGTATATGGCTGATTTTTGGGATATCCCATAAACTAAAAGGGACCCATCAAATGCATGGTGTTGATTTTCAACACACATTATGGTGGGCCCACACAACTCAAGCTCCTAATATCATTTCCCATACATATATATATATATATATATATATATATATATATATATATATATATATATATATATAACAAAGTAGAGTGGTTGAGTTGAGAGTGGATGGGAAAAATAAAGGTACGGATTCTACCATTTAAAGCTCATTTTGATTCCATTTTTAGACTGGAGTTGATGCATCTAGCAAACAAGGCCACCTTATAGCTGGCCTATGTGTGTTTTTCTTGGATACGTAGTCAGGCGAAAGAGTGTGGATCCTCTGCCTCCCGGAGGCGTTTTCATTGGTCAACGTCACTATAAGTGCCACATCATCAGATTTTTTTTAATATATTAAAAAAGTACATTTAATAAGAAGTATAACGGAGACGTTAAACGGAAGCGGTTTGCGTGCTGAGTAAATCAGTATGGTAAGCATACTGAGTAAAGTCTGTGGAGCCCATCGTCATTCATGCATTGTATCAACTCCATCCATCTCTTTTATCATCTAATTTTAGAGTTTTAAAACAAAAATTAATCATATCCAAAGATCAAGTGGACCACACCATCTGAAACAGTGTGAATTGAATTCTACCGTTGAAAAGTTGTTGGGGGCCCACAGAAGTTTTATATTAAGATGATATTTGTATTTTCCATTCATCCATGTATTTGTGATCTTATGAACAGTTTGGATGAAAAATAAATATCAATGGGTGCTTAGAAACATTTCAATGGTGAAAATCAATACTTCCACAATTTCCTTTGGTACGGTCTACTTGAGCTTACTTCAGTTTTGGGCTCAACCCCTAAAATGATCTGAAAAAAACGGATGGATGGCGTGGATAAACCATATGAATTCATAGTGGGCCCAACAGAGTTTACTCAGTACGATAAGACTCGGTACGCAATCCGATTTCAAACGGGGAAGCGGATTTCTTGCCAAAGCTTTTGCAGTAAGATCCTGCACAAGGATTTCGGATGGGCCCACTATGACATTTATGATAAATCCAACCCGTTCATCCATTTTTAGATATCATTTTAGGACATAATACCAAAACTAAGATGTATACAAAACTCAAATGTGCCACACGAGAGGAAGCAATGGGGATTTAATGTCTAGTGTTGAAATATTTATATGGCCACAAAAGTTTTGCATCAGTCTAATATTTTGGTGTTTTCACTTCGTCCTAGTAAAAATGACCTTATAAACAGTTTGGATGGCATATAAACATCAAGATGCTTAGGAAGGTTTCAACGGTAGGAATTTCTTTCTCCACTGTTTCATCTTGTATGGCCCAGTTGAGTTTTTGATCATCCTAATTTTTGGTTACATGTTTTAAAATGAGCTCTAAAAATGGATGAATGGATTGGAATTCTTATAAACATCATGGTGGACCCTACCATACATCCCAGCGCTGGCACTTCATACAAAAGGCTTTCCCCGGTGAATCCGCGTCCATGGTTTCCATTGGAAACGGACTGGCTACTCCTCTGCCACTCGGTGCTATGTGGGCCCACGATGATGTATGTGTTTCATCCATGCCATCCATTTATTTTTCTAGATCATTTTATGGTCTGAGACCAAAAATGAGGTATAACCCAATCTCAAGTGGACCACATTACATGAAACCGTGTTGAATGAATGTTGACCATTAAAAACTTTTTGGGGGCCATAAAAGTTTTGGATCAAGCTAATCTTTGTTTTTTCCCTTCATCTGGGTCTTTATGACCAAACCAATAGATTGGATGTCAAATAAACAGTACGGTGGGCCTTAAGAGGACTTTAATGATGGATATCCAATCACCATTATTTTCCTGTGGTGTGGTCCATATGAGATTTATATCCATCTCATTTTTGGGATCAACCCCTAAAATTATATGTAAAAATAGATTAATGGAATGGATGAAACACATACATCATGGCGGGGCCCACGGAGTACCGACCACCACCACCACCGGGCTGGTGGTAGGGGGAGTAGCCAATCCGCGTTCATTTCCATTTGGGATTCAGTGCTACATTAAGCAGTGAGACTCACTACTAAAGTGATGTCACCTATTTATATGGGTTCCACTATGATGTATGTTTTTATCCACACCATCCATTCATTTGAAGAGATCATTTTAGGGCATGAGCCAAAGAATGAATCAGATCCAAAACTTAAGTGGACCCCACCATAGAAAACAGTGGAGAGAGTCACGCCCACCATTTATTACGATTGAATCCAATCCAAACCTCGTCACTTTGTACTGCAACCCCGTCACTTTATCTACTGAACCCTATCACTTTGTACTGCAACCTTGTCACTTTGTCCAGTCAACCCCGTCACTTTGTACTGCAACCCCGTCATTTTGTTTACTGAACCCTGTCACTTTGTACTGCATCTCCGTTACTTTGTGTACTGAACTCCATCACTCTGTATTGCAACATCGTCACTTTATCTACTGTACCCCGTCACTTTGTGCTACAATCTTGTCACTTTGTCTACTGAATCCCTTCACTTTGTACTGCAATCTCGTCACTTTGTTTACTATACTCCGTGTAATACTCTGTTTCTTTTAAACAGTGGGTTCCACCGTTAACCCACCGTTACATATGATGTGGCCCACGTAAGCCTTGGATGACCCTCATTTTTTGGCTCATGCCCTAACCCTGTCGAGCAAAATTGATGAACGATGTGGATTTATCACATCATAGCTGTGGAGCCCACTCTTAAAAAAAAAACAACAAAAGCAAAGCAAGTGAACAAAGCAACCCTCTCTCCTCCATGACTCCCTCTCTTCCCACTACTCCGTGGTATGGTTGCGGATGGGAACCCATCCACCATGATTGTTATCATCATGATGGGACCCAGTCCTCAATCTAAACCGTTCATTAAACTCCCAACCCACTAACTCACCTGACATTATTTTTTATACCCCATTTTCTCATGCTATCTAGAGGAAACGAGAGAGAAAATCATAAAAGAAAGATTGTGAGAAGAAAAAGAGAGATCAGGAGAAGGGAGAGTATCCGTGAGGGTTCAACATCGAGTTTAGAGTTGATCAATCCAAGCTAGTACACGTAGAAATCAACATCGCTTAAGATTATTTTCCTCCCATCATGCAATTTTTCCATAGTAGGTAGGTGATCATTCCCCATTTGAAAAATTCATAAGAAATTGCCTTATATAATCTAGACATAGAAATATTCATAAGGAATTTTCTATTGAAGAATATTCTTTATGTGATTACTGAACCAATGCAAATATTATTATTATTATTATTATTCTTCTTCTTCTTATTTTTTTGCATTTGATATTATCTAGTGGGATGATGAATATTTATGTGATCAATTATTATTATTTTTTTATGCAATGATTCTTACGGGTGCTCTGATATTATTTGTTACAATATTTTCTTATAAGATAGATGCATCTTATGTGAACAATTAATTATTTTATGCAATGATTCTTATAGGTGCTCTGCCCAGGGTCATTCCCGAAATGATCAACACGACACGGGTGCTCTGCCCAGGGTCATTCCCAAAAGGATCGGCACGGATACTCTGCCCTGGGTGATTCCCTAAAAGGATCAGTACACACGGGTGCACTATCCTGGGCTTTTGTCCCTAAAAGGTTATACTGGTGCTCTACCAAGGGTCATACCCTGAAAGGATTAACACCGGTGCTCTGCCGTGGGTCATCCCCTAAAAGGATCAGCACACATGAGTGTTTTGCATACTCCAAATCTTAACATCTTTAGAAAAGCTATGTTAAACAATTTATTCATTCCATATTTATGAATGTCAAATTATTTACTATGATTTTACATCCAATGTTCGTCTTATTTTGATTAATATGTCGGGATTAAATTTGGTAATATTTGTGAGACTTTCAACTCGGGATTGATGTGATCCTATTGAGTTGTCAACTCATTATGTTTTAACCGTTTCAGGTTATGAATATTTTGAAGATGCAGGGTACTACTATTAGTAGTGGAGTATAGAATGTGGTTAGATGCACGTGGCATGTCATTCTACATAGAATAAATTTTATTTTATTTTAGAACTCTAAGTAGAGTAATGTTTGGACTTGATTTTCTTACTTCAAGTTAAGTTAAATAATTATGCATCCATGTAATAACAAATTATGTAATTAGATATTTTAATTTGTGTTTGGATTTTAAAGTGTTGGGTTATGGTGTGAAAAAAATAAAATAAAAAAATGAAATGTATATGAAATTGTCATACTTTAATTGTATTTTTAATTTTTTTAATTTTATATAGGTCACGGGTCTAGAATTCGGGTTCTGGACACCCTATTCGGGTACCCGAATTTTGGGGCATGACACTCCGTCACTTTGTGCTATAACTCTGTCACTTTGTCTACTGAACCCCGTCACTTTATACTCAACCTCGTCATTTTGTGCTGCAACCCCGTCACTTTGTGCTACAACCCGGTCACTTTATCTATTGAACCATGTCACTTTGTACTGCAACCTCGTCACTTTGTCTACTGAACCCTATCACTTTGTACTGCAACCTCGTCACTTTGTCAAATGAACCCGTCACTTTGTCTATTGAAACCCCGTCATTTTATTTGACAAGCCGCTACTTTATCTAGTGAAATCCTCTCACTTTGCACAGTAGCATCATCACTTCGTCTAGTGGAACCAAGTCACTTTATTCGAAAACTTGTCATTTTATCAAGCAAAACCTGATTTTCCAAGAATCTGTAACTTTATCTAATGGAATCCTATTTTCTCTGTCTCGTTTAATCTTATTACTTTGTTTAGTGGAATCATGTTGTTTTGTCAATCATGTTGCGTTGTCGGGCAACCTTGTCACTTTGTTTAATATAACTTTGTCACTTCGTCTAATAACCCCGTCCTTTTGTCCAATGAATCCCGTCATTTTGTCAGTGGCCCCACATGATTTAAGGCCCACGTTGTATTGTGCCCTATATAATGTAGGTTAGAGGTGGGCATCGAGTCGATTCAAACCGAGTTAGGGCCGATCCGACTCAATTCAATTTTGAAATAGGCTTGACCTGAACTCAACCTAACTCGATACGGAGTCCAACATGCCTAACCCGATCCAAGTCCGAGTCTGTCCTAAACTAATTCGGACTGAATCTGACCCGATCACAAGTACTGATTCAAGTCAAGTCTTAAAATAATATGAGAAACGGATGAATGGAGTAGATATACAACGCATAGATCAAGATGGGCCCATGATAAGGATCCTACGGACATCACTCATCCTGCGCCGCAGCTAACATTTCTTGCTAATCAAGGAAATTTTGTAAATATATTTTTTTATCTTATAAAATTGTCGTGAGATGACATGACCTAATTAAATTTTAGAAGAAAGAAATTAGAGGTGGATTAGCTACCAACACATTGAGTAGCTAGACTTGTTAATGAAGTGACACTAGCAAGTTCTGTGGGGCCCACCATGATGTACGTGTTGTATCCACATTGTACATCCATTTGGAGAGATCATTTTAGGGCATGATCAAAAGAATGAGGTAGATCCAAAGTTGGAGTGAACCCTACCATAGAAAATAGTGAGAAGAGTGACGTCCACCGTTGAAGCCTTCCTAAGGTCCACCGTGATTTTTATTTGAGATATAACCTGTTCATAAGTTAACATAAATATTAAAGAAGCAGAAACACAAATATCAGCTTGATCTTAAACTTTTGTGGCCCTTAGAAGTTTTTAATGGTGAGCGTACTCTCTTCACTGTTTTTTGTGATGGGGTCCACTCGAGTTTTGGATCTGATTCATTCTTTGGCTCATGCCTTAAAATGATCTCTCCAAATGAATGGACAGTGTGGATACAAAACATACATCATGGTGGGACCGACATAACTACATGACGTCACTTTAGTAGTGAGTCTCGCTACTCAACCTGTGCACTAAATTCCTAAATGAAAACTTAAATTAAAATCACAGTGGACCTTAAGTAAACATAAACATTAAAGAAGGGAAAACACAAATATTAGCTTGATGGAAAACTTTTGTGACCCTTTGAAGTTTTTAATGGCAGTCATGACTCTCTCCATTGTTTCTGTGTTCAGGTCTACTCGAGTTTTGGATCCGATTCATTTAATAGCTCATGCCCTAAAATGATCTCTCCAAATGGATGGACGGTGTGGATACAAAACATACATCATGGTGGGTCCCACATTACTAAGTGACATCACTTTAGCAGCAGTCTCACTACTTAATCTGTGTGCTGAATCCTCAAATAGAAGGTAGTTGATTGCGGGAACGGATTGGCTACTCCCCCTTCCACCGGCCCGGTGGCTGGTGGTTATCCATTTTTACATATAATTTTAGTGCTTTATCCAAAAAATTAGAGGTATATAAATAATTGGATATCCATCATTAAAGTCCTCCTAAGGCCCACCGTACTGTTTATTTGACATCCAATCTGTTGGTTTGGTCATAAAGACCCAGATGAAGGGAAAAAACAAAAATCAGCTTAATCCAAAACTTTTATAGCCGCCAACAAGTTTTTAATGGTCAACATTCATTCAACACTGTTTCATGTAATGTGGTCCACTTGAGATTAGGTTATACCTCATTTTTTATCTCAGACCATAAAATGATCTAGAAAAATAAATGGATGGTATGGATGAAACACATATATCATGGTGGGCCCACATAACACCGAGTGGCAGGGGAGTAGCTAGTCCGTTTCCAATGGAAACTGTGGACGCGATTCACCGGGGAAAGCCTTTTGCATGAAGTTCCAGCGCCGGGATGTATGGTGGGGTCCACCGTGATGTTTATAAGAATTCCAATCCATTCATCCATTTTTAGAGCTCATTTTAAGCCATGTAATAAAAAATTAGGATAATAAAAAACTCAACTGAGCCATACAAGATGAAACAGTGGAGAAAGAAATTCCTAGTACCGTTGAAACCTTCCTAGGTGTCTTGATGTTTATATGCCATCCAAACTGTTTATAAGGTCATTTTTACTAGGATGAAGTGAAAACACCAAAATATTAGACTGATGCAAAACTTTTGTGGCCATATAAATATTTCAACGGTGGACACTAAATCCCCACTATTTCCTCTCGTATGGCCCATTTGAGTTTTGTATACACCTTAGTTTTGGTATTATGTACTAAAATGATATCTAAAAATGGATGAACGGGTTGGATCGTGGGCCCATTCGAAATCCTTGTGCAGGATCTTGCTGCAAAAGGCTTTGGCAGGAAATCCGCGTCCTCTTAACACGTGAAATAGGATTGGGTACCGAGTCTTATCATACTGAGTAAACTCTGTTGGGCCCATTGTGAATTATGTGGTTTATCCACGCCATCCATCTGTTTTTTCAGATCATTTTAGGGGTTGAGCCCAAAATTGAAGTATATCAAAAGCTCAAGTAGGCCATACCAAAGGAAACTATGGAAGTATTGATTTTCACCATTGAAATGTTTCTAAGCCCCCAATGATGTTTATTTTTCATCCAAACTGTTCATAAGATCACAAAGACATGTATGAATGGAGAAAACAAATATCATCTTGATATAAAACTACTGTAGCCCCCAACAACTTTTCAACGGTAGAATTCAATTCACACTGTTTCAGGTGGTGTGGTCCACTTGATCTTTGGATATGATTAATTTTTGTTCTAAAACCCTAAAATTAGATGATAAAAGAGATGGATGGAGTTGATACAATGCACGAATGACAGTGACTCCACAGACTTCACTCATTACGCTTACCATACCGATTTACTCAGCACGCAAACCGCTTCCATTTAACGTCTCCGTTATACTTCTTTCTTATTAAATGTATTTTTTTAATATATTTAAAAAATCTGATGACGTGGCACTTATAGTGACGTTGGCCAATGAAAACGCTGGAGGCAGGGAGCTCCCGCCTCCGGGAGGCTGAGGATCCGCACTCCAGGCGAAAGAGTATTGTTGTCTGGATAAGCAAAAAGAGTGTTTGTTTGTTGTCTGGATAAGCAAAAAGAGTGTTGTTTGTTGTCATTTCTCTATCGGATCATGAACATGTACGCATGGACCGCATTTCAAACTGAATCGTGTGGTGGATTTCCTCGTAGGATTGCATTGTTAAGAAGACATGCATCTTCTTCTTCTTGTTTTCTCTTCCTTCACTTGGATATGTATGCAAATTGAAGAGATGAACTTCCTCAATTTGATTTCCGGCCAAAAAAAAGTAGCAATAGCTCTTACCAAAAGTATTTAAGTTCTGCAAGTTGCTAAGTTTTAGTGGTCCACTTTTATGTACTTCAAATGCATGTGATACTGCAGAGATCATCCAAGTGGGCCACTCAGGTGGTTAGGGAAGGAGTCCTACATGTGAATATGTGGATGGGGTCTCTTTCAGTTGTAGGTGGCCACGTAAGGCACAATATTTCTTTGCCTAAGAAGCTCTTGTGCCTCTTCTCCTAGGGTGGGGCACACATGCTAGATTGGTTATCTTCCTCTTAGGCACAAGTGGGAGCATGGTTCATTAATCAAGACCGTTCATTGATTGAGTCTATCCATACCCAAAAAATTTCGTCCATAGTAACTTTCTAGCTAGCCACCAATTTTGGGATTTTTTTTTTTTAGTTATATGTAGATAGTTGCATTGTGGATCTCCTTAACTGTCTATTTCTAGACTGCAGATAAAGACATGGCCCATCTTCAGCAGGATGCAAGCAATCAATGGTCTGGATTGCTATGCTGCAGTCATATTCCTATTCATTCATGGGAAGGGATTATGTAAACTGATTATCAGAAACCGTACCGCGAAGATATTTTGATATGAATCGTGTCCAAACAATTTGAGGTTTTCAGATCAGTGTGATTATAGGGGTAACGATTTCAACAGTCTGGATCCGCATGCACCATATGTTTCCGGGATAGATAGGTGGTTAAGAAGAGAAATACAACAATGGTCCACATTAACAGACAAAAAAATAAAAATAAAAAAATCCCAACATTAGTTTCTACCAAAAATTAATCTAGACATGGTCCATACACGGTGGGACCCACCAGATCAATGGTTTGGCTACCAAACCATGGGCCCACTTGCAAGAATAGAAAGCCAGCTCATAGTTGGCTAAAGTGCATGTCCAATGTCATATAATTCTTCATAAATAAATACTCTCTGACTTATGGATTATTGAGAGAAAAACCAATTTCTTTTTTAATTACCCGTACGTTTATCTTATATTAGGGAGTTATTTGATACTCTGGCGGTGTATGATACTTGATACATAGGTACTTCAAAATAGTATATGCACATATTAACTCAAATTAAACAGGCTAAATTGTGGAGTTCATTGTATCCGACTTGCAATCCAAAAATCAGAATGGTTGCAGTATCCTAACCTCCGATTTGTGGACACATGTTTAACTGAAATAAGACCATGGAATATTAGTCATTTTTAACTATTGAATAAATGTCCATAAATCTGATAGTAAGAAAATCAAATAAGTGATATCTTTGGTACTTTAACTAAAATAAGACCATTGGGTCCTTGCCCATGCCGTACACGAGTCGATTCGAGTCGAGCTTTGCCCAGCTCAGCTCGACTCAACTTAGCCAGCAAGATACCCAATCTCGAACTTGGCTTGGCTCGGTCCTCGAGCTTGATTGGCCAACTTGGCTCAATTCGATCAGCAACTTGGGCTAGTTCGAGCCGAGTTTGAGCCAAGATCGAGGCGAGCTCACTTATTCAATATTTTCACAAACACATGAAGTGCACCTTCAAAATCTCACTGCATGTAAAACAGTAGTAGTGTTTTACAAGTATTTCATCAAACACCTTATAAGCAACATAAAAATAGAGGAAAAAAAGGATATTTATTTCATATACATACCTTTCTTGCCACCAGCCACACTTCGTTGAGTCATTTCATCAAACACTTAGTGAGCAACATCAATATCAAGGTAATCGAGTCACTAAACTGGTTTGATCTGAGTTCCATCGAGTTGGGCTCAATCCAAGTCGAGCTCGTGCAAGCTTGAACTCGGTTTGAAATTTTTTCAAGCTAAAAAAATCAGCTCAACTCAGCTCGAAATCAGTTTCGAATTTGAGTAAAGCGAGCTAATTGGGTTAACTTGGTTCATAGAGGGCCCTATTGACAGTAGATAATCATTATTTTTGAGGTATAATTATTTGGACACATATTGCATTGGGGCGTAGCAACCGGTCACTGCTATGTGGGCTCACAATGATGTATGTGTTTTATCTATGCCATCCATCCATTTTTTAAGATCATTTTAAGATACGAGCCCAAAAATGAGACCGATCCTAATCTCAAGTGGGCCATCTCTTTGGGAATAATAGTGACTGAACTCCCACCATTAAAAACTTTTTAGAGACCATCATAATGTTTATTTTCTATCCAACATGTTGATTATGAAGAGAAAATAACAGAACAGCTTCAACCAACTTTCGTGGCCCTTAAGGAGTTTTTAATGATGGTTGTTAAATCACCGCTGTTTCTTAAGATGTGGTCCACCTAAGCTTCGGATATGCGTGATTTTCGACTCATGCCATAAGATGATACAAAATTACGGACCGGATTCCGTGACCTCGGACACAGTGATTTCTCTATGCCCCAGGGCTGTGTGGGGCCCATAGAGATGTCCATGACAAATCCACTCGATACATCTCTTTTGGAAAGAACACAATAGGACATGATTTTAAAAATCGGGGAGATCCAAAACTCAAATGGGCTATTCCACACCAAACAGTGGGGATTGAAGGCCTAGCAGTGACAGAAGTTTTGTATGAGGATGATATTTTTTCCTAAAGTTTGTTGGAGTGTTAATAATTCTATGAACGGTTTGGATGACATATAAACATCATGGTCAGCTCCAGGAAAGTTTCAACGGTGGACATTGCTATTTCCATTTTTAGTTGATATGGCCCACCTAATTCTTGAATATTTTGATTTTTAGAATCCTCTCCTATTGTGGTCTTTCAAAACAGATGGATGGAGTGGATTTGTCACGGAATCTGTGAGGACACACACAGCCCCGGGCGCCCGGGGTCACAGGCAATCCGCTCCCGGAGGTTAAAGGTTTCCGGGTTACGTACGGACGGGCCTCACCTAACATGGTGTAGAACTGACTGTGGGGTTCACCTTGATGTATGTGTTGCATATCCATTCCGTCCATCCGTTGTGCCTACTCATTCTAAGGAATGAACCAAAAAATTATGCAGATCCAAATATCAGGTGGACCATACCGTAGGAAATACTGTTGATTGAATACCACCATTAAAAACTTCCTAGGGCACACCGAATGTCCACAATAATGTTTATTTGCCGTACTACTGACACAGACTTGGATGAAGGAAAAAAAAAAGCAAAAAAAAAACCAGGTATCAGCTTCATCTAAAACTTTTGTGGTTTATAATAAGTTTTTAATGATGGACATTCAATCACCACTATTTCTTACCGTGTGGTCCACTTGAGATTCAGATCTGCCTATTTTCAGGCTCATGGTCTAAAATGATCCGGAGAATGATGTACAATACATACATTAAGGTGGGCCCCACAATCAGGGTCCACCTAACCTGCTCCCTTTTTTAAGGTTTGCAGTGTTGATATACAAGACATACAT
Organism: Magnolia sinica; assembly: GCF_029962835.1. Lineage (NCBI taxonomy): Eukaryota > Viridiplantae > Streptophyta > Magnoliopsida > Magnoliales > Magnoliaceae > Magnolia > Magnolia sinica. Next base: position 2,381,459 of record NC_080577.1, read on the forward strand.
CGTGGTGGGCCCCAGTGCCCCACAATCAGGGCCGCACCTATACTGCTCCCCTATCATGAGGTTTGAATTGAATTTAAAACATGAACCCAACAACCAACTGTTGCGAATGGCCGCACAATGAAAATGGCCATGAACCTATAAACCATTTACTTGTTCAAACTTGAAATATTCACCAACTTTTTAAATCATCATGTTGGTGGTCCATCCATTTTTACCAAATCATTTTAGGATAAAACCCATTAAAAGGCTCATGTAAACCAGGGGGGAGCGCAACAGAAGTTTTGGATTAAGCTGAAATTTATTTTTTCCATTCATCCCAAACTATACAACCTTATGAACAGGTTGGATGAAAAATAAGCATCACTGTACCCATGGTAAGATTTCAAGGTGGGTGTCATTATCTTCGTTGCTTCATGTGGTGAGGTCTACTTGAGCGTTGGATTTCCCTCCATCTAACTATATTTTTTATTTATTTTCTTATGCAGTTTTATTAATTGGTGGATATTTTAGTCATTTAAAAAAAATTAAGAAAAACCATGGGACGGTACTTTTTCACAGTAAGTTGCATAATGAGATATTTTAAAGAAAATGTAAATTTAAAAATATAAGGTACATACCATATTAATGAGGTACCAAATTTTAAAAATAAGAAAAAACAAAAGACACATCTAAAAATTTCTATATGCATTAGACGGTCGACCGAATGGTGGGGCTACCTGCCATCTAAATAGTTAACGGTGGCAGATGGGGGTAACCGGAAAAGTTTCCGCTAGTGGATGATCCTTACTAACCAAATGGATCACCATTAAGTGGGGGCCATTGGTTGTAGTTGTCTACATTTTAAGGATGGCTAGGATCATTTGATTGGGTAGGGATTAGGGCATGGCCCATCCCATGATCGGTTCCGCAAGATCGATGGGTCAAGTGGGTCCCACCTGTCAGTTTACCAGTGGAACGAAGAAGGCTCCCTATCTAACCATAGAGCGTAGTGAACATGCAGGCAAGGGACCACAACCCAGTGGTACCGTACCATCTTTCCCCCAGCATGTCACTTTTGCAGGGGTACCATGAAAACGGTAGGACCCACCGAGAAGATGACACCGTTGAATTCATTGGAAAACTGACAGTCTGACTTAAAGTACCGGTGTGGTCCACCTAGTGAGCGGATCAGACTCGTTTTCAAATGAAGCGGATTGGCTGGTGTCCTGCACACCAGCGCAAATGGTGGTGTACAAGGGGTTAGAACCGAGTTGAGTTGAGGCCCACTCGGCACGGCCACTACCTGACCTCAGCTTGAACTCAGCCTGGCTCAATCCTTGAGCCTGACTGGCCAGCTCAATTCAGTCCAATCAGCAACTTGAGCCAAGTTCCAGCCAAGACCGAGTCAAGTTCGCCATTACAGTGCTTTCACAAATGCCTGTACTGCACCTACAAAAGTTTACGGTATGTGAGACAGTAGCAGTGGTTTTACAGATATTTTATCAAACAGCTTCTAAGCAATATAAATATAGTAATATAAATATTAAGGAAAAAAACAAAGGTGTTTACTTTATATGCATACCTTCCTTGCCATCAACAACACTTCTTCGAGTTATTTTATCAAGCACTTGGTGAGCAACATAAATATTAAAGTCGATCCGAGTTCGATTCAAGTGGAGTTGAGCTGGGCCAGCTCGAACTTGACTCCAACTCATTTTTGAGCTCAAAAAATCAGCTCAACTTGGCTCAGCTTCAAACCAAGACAAATCGAGCTTTTTCAAATCAAGTCGAGCGAGCTAACCGAGCTAACTCAGTTTGTGTACAACTCTTCCAGCGAGCTGGATAGTGTGTTGAGGTCATCAAGTTCCCTTGAATTCCATCATGAGGTACATGTTATATCTAAACCGTCTGTCCGTTTTGCACATCAAGTGGACCACACCGTAGAAAGCCTTGCGAGATTGAACATCTACCATTGAAGTTTTCTTAGGGTGATAGAAGTTTTGGATCAATCTGATATTTATTTTTTTTTCTTTATTTGGATTGGCTGGAGAAAAAATATTATAGTGTACCTTATGAATGTTTTACTGCGATTGGTGATATAGTCCACCTGAGCATTGGATATGACTCATTTTTTAGCATATGTCATAAAATGATTTGGCCAAATGAATGAACGGTGTATATATAATAAATCCATCATGATAAAGTTCACAGAATTTTAATCTTCTTTCCCTAGTTGGAACCATTACGCGGCTTGAAGACTTTCAGGCTTTCCTGCATGCACACGTAAATAAATCAGTGAGATCGCTGCTGTGCGGTACATCAGCTAATCTGCTTCCGTTTTCGGTGAGTCCGGTGACTTTTAACGTAGTGTTGCGCAGCTAGGATATTGCGAGTCGCGCTGCCGTTGTCTGTAGGTGATCGGTGCTCATGCATTGATACCAGATGGTGGGCCCCACCTCACCTCGGTTCCAAATCTGGGTAAGTTGGCAGGAGGCTGATTGTGTCCTGCCTGCGCCTGTACGGAATCGGTTCAGGCAGGGACTATGTGGGTCCCACTGTGAGGTATGTGTTTTTATCCTGGACCTATTGTTCATTTTTCCAGATCATTTTTTTAATATGAGTACAAAAATGAGGCAGATCTAAGGCTCAAGTGGACCACACAGTGGGGATTGAATGCCCACCGTTAAAAACTTCCTATGATACCGTCACACTTCTCATGGATATGCAAATATAGTCAGAAAATTTAGCCTGATTTGGCTGAATTACATTACAACAAATAAAATTTTCTATTTGCAACAAGCAAAGGATTAAAATTGTTGCAATAATGATCTATTTGGAGTTGCATAATCTAAAATGTGCAGTATCGCAACGGTTGTATGTGTTTGGAATTATATGCAAGTAGCCACCGAGGGGTTAAGTGATCTGGTGTTATTTGTGCATTATAATTCCATCGTTTGAATACATTTGGAAAATAAAGTATTTATACTTTGCAAGCATAGTCTTTAAGAACTATAGCACATACAACTAGCCCAAACTTCATTTTTGCAATCCAAACCATCATCAAATGGCATGTTTGGTTTTCTAATTCTCCATGTAATTTAAAATAAATGAGCCGCTGCTATCATTTCCTAGTGTTTGTTTAAGAAAAAGATCATGGTGGCAAAATTGATATTCGAATGAGGGGCTGAAAATCATGTTCCGTTTCAAGGACATGGATGGACATACAACGCTCAATCAGACATTCTAAAAGCATTGCAATGGAAATTGGCATAACGTTGATGTCTTCACCAACTCATCCAAACTTGTGGCATTAGTCATTATTATACCTTGCGATCTTGTTCAATTGGGTTCTACAAATCCAAACAGGCCTTAAGATGCCTTCCTACTCTAGCCTTTGGACTTTGGTTCTTTGTGGAATAACCCAAGCTGTTTATTTGATAGAGCTTCTTTCCACATGGCAGTGTACTTTTAAAAGAAATGTCCAGACAAAATACCTAAACTATAAAATGGTTGAAATTAATCTAATTAGAAAGTTTTATTTGTTGATTTTAGCATTAAAAAATGAGACTATTCCTAAAGTCGCTGCGACGTATTGTAACTGATCACCTCTTTGTTATTAACTTTTGAGTCAGCTCGTTGTAAAGGTTAACTTGCGTGTGAAAGTTATTAGTCACCTACCACGTGAGACTTATTCGCCAAGGTGTAAATGTTATTCAGCTGTCTACGTGAGGCCCACCGTAGTATGTTTATGCCATTCGACAAACGCGTGCAAAAGCATTTATCATGAAGTTCCTGCGCGCTGGGATGATAGGTGGCCCTCACTGTGTTGTTTGTGAGAAATTCTCCCTATCCATCTATTTTACAAGATCATTTAAAAACAAACTATAAAAAATGGGATGAATCCAAAACATGAGTGGAAAACAGTGGGGATTTAGTGACTACCATTGAAACATTCACACAGCTACAAAATCTTTCTAATCTTTCTAATAGAATAAGATTTTTTGTAATTTCACTTCATCTAAGTTGGAATGACCTAATAAAGGGTCTGGATAGCATATAAACATCAAGTTGGAGCCCAAAAAGATTCCGGTGGTAGTAAACTCTTTTTCCGATTTTTACTCCGGTGTAGCCGACTTAAGTTTTAAATTTGCCTCATTTTTTATTGAATGTCCTGAGATGATATCAGGAAACAGATGGATGAATTTATCCCAAACATTTCTGTGGGCCCCACCTAGTATCCCAGCACAGAAACTTCCTAAAAAGGGGTTGGCAGGAAACCGGAATCCGCGCATCAGGTACACATAGACATGATGATAGGATGACCCAAAACTCAGGCCGATAAAAGCATTAGGTGGGCCACGGCATAGAAGAAGATGCACATCCACCCAAAAAGTCCAAATTCAAGTGGTGGCCCACGCGATGGTTGGTCAGCCTTATTTTGATTGCTCCTTTGAATAAGCTTTCTGTACTGACGCGGCAGAGGATCCGGACTCATCATATCAGTACCCGATTCGTGAGCTGTACGGATAAGGTAGAATGTAAAGGCCTGCATCATACAAACACACGTGAAGTGCACACGTGAGAAATTCGATGTCGTCGATTGGGACCCGAAAAGCATCATTTAGGGTGGGGTCCGAAATCCTGTACCACACCTGTTGCGGGAAGAGCCTGCCCCACGGGAACCACCATGATGTGTGTACAAAATCCAATCCATCCATCGGTTGCAACATCTCATATTAACATCTGGCTGCCGAAATCAGGTCGACCCAAAATTCATGTGGACCGCACAAAAAGGAGCAGTGGGGATGGGAGACGCACGCCATATAAACCTATCGACGGCCACGGTATTATTTATTCCATCTAACCCATTCATCAGGTGAGCCCCACCAGGATGCAGATACATAGTCCCTGAACCCAAACACAGGTTCGCCCTGCTGATTGAATTTAGAGATTTTAGTCCTAATTTAAATTATTCACATGATGTCAGCCACATGAATTTTGTGTCCCACTGATTTTATTTTTTCATTATGTACAGTGAGCATAAGGTGCCACAACTGATGGACCGAGAGGATTTCACACACATATAACAGTGGGCCCCACAGAGATCTAATGTTGCACGCCTGCCTACAAAAGGGGTTGCAGAGGATTCTGATCCGGAACAAAAGTGCTATTGTGGGCCACCTAAGCATGCGTTCGTTGGAAGGTGCATCCAATCCTTTTCAAAAAGGGACATGCCTACCTATAAGAAAAGCCCTTTCTAACTTAGGGTGCGTTTGGTTGCACCAATATCATGATATTTTATAATATATTTGCAGCCAAACACAGGATACAGCAATGGTCCTCACGAGAGGTTCTTGTCCAACCATCATTTTCAACAGCAAGGATGTTGTAAGTTGAAGGTAGATGACACGGTAGATCCGGAATATATAGTACAACCATCTCTCATTAGTACACGTGGCAAGGAGCTGTATCAATCATGCCAGACCATTCATCTAATGGGCCCTATCATGGACAGCTGGTGTTTAAAATTCAACCATAACAGTCCATCCTATCTGTCACTTTCTTTCAATTTCCATGTTCCCCACTGAATATTTGACCGTTAACCTTTTTATTCTTTTTTCTTTTTTTCATTTTTCAACCGTCCCTTCAAGGGACACAGATCAGATAGCTAGAGTCATCCGATCCATGTATAATTTGAACCATTTTCCGACCACAGTAAGGGTAACTAGATGGACGGACCGGATAGATATATCATCCTGGCACGCATATATCATTGATCTCACAAAGTTGGAAGGGAAATGATACGGTAGATCTCTATGAACCCGAAAATGGTAGATAGATCTCTGTGCAGTACATTAGGCAGGGTGATTTGCAAATCAAGTCCATCCATATGAAGGGCCCTAGGAAGGTTGGTTAATATCTCAAATTTCCAATTTTGTTGGACAACCCTATCCATCTGATTTGTGGCCATTAATGCAACGGTGGAAACGAAACAGTTTACAGTTGAATATGCAATGGGATGCTCATGGGGTTTTTTTTTTTTTTTTAAATCGTAACCCATCAGTCCTGGTGGGGTGGATCTGATTGATATATTACCCTGCTACGCGTCCAGTGGACAGATATCTACCTATCAATACCGTTGGGTTTTCAGTTTGTACAAGTGGGCCCAATGTTCAGTGATCCGGACCACTGATTTTATTGGCAACAGTTGTGATACTCCATGGATCAAACTTTCAAAAAGATTCCAAACAAAAGAAAGCACTGTGTGGATGTACTTTCGAATAAAAGGCCAAATACTGTGTGGCTAGGATCTCCCAATCTAGAGAATTTTTGGTGCATGTGCCTTCGAAGGTGAGTCCCATCATATCAACGCTCCGGATCACTGGACAATTGTCTCCTCTTGTACAAACTGAAAGCCTGAAGCTACCGTACAATCTCTTGCACTGTTTTATATAACAGTATAACACCCGCCGATCAGTAATCATACTCATTCAACCACCAGAAAACATATTGGCTATTAGGCTTCATCTGCAATTAATAAATACACCTTGATGGACAGTAAAGTTCCCTTCCTTTTCCCGTACACAGCCAACATGACATATACGTACAACATCTGAGCCGTCCAAAAGGCTGGGCCCCACCTTTAATATCGTTAGGTATAGAGATCAGATTAATCTATTCATCAGGGGCCCCCCCAGTAGACGATAATGAACAGCCAATGGATCAAATCAGTGTACTAATGCATCCTGCCTGATTAGTGGACGGCCTTGATTTTCAGGCCCAGTGTTATTAGCCGTAGATACCAGGGGTTGACTTCACGGTTCAACGAGGGGCTTGAAAAATCCAAACAGCATCAAGGCCACGATTGGATTGGATGCATGGGAGAATTCAATCATGGCCCTTTAGTTTAATCAAGGGGAAGTAGCCCTCTCAAATTGCAGTTATGCACCCCCGAGGCGTCACTTGTGTATAACATCTGAGCCGTGGAAAAGGTGGGCCATATCATAAAGACCACCTAGGCCGAGAATCAGGTTGGTCCATTCATCATGCAGGCTACACCGATGAAATAAATACAGCTGATGGTCTGACTCACCAACAAGTGGGTTGTTCCAATTTTCGCTCTAAGTGATCTTCCTGGTATGGTCCACCCTTTCCATGGTTTGGATGTTCTAGGCAGGTAATACATAGGTAGAAAATAAAGTTGATGTACCTTATCAACAGCCTAGTATGTGATCAGGTATCATTTCTTCCGAACCCAACTAGAAATTTCAAGCCTAGAACCCCTATTTGAATGCCAAGGAAATCGCAATTTGGAACTAATTGCAAATTCAATTCAAGGGTCACCCAAATGCGCCCAAAAAATACTTCAGTGGAGTGAAATGGGGCTAACAAACACGGTAACTAATCTGAGGTATAGAATGTCTCATAGATCTATTTAGAGCATACTAATAATGTCCACCGAGTCGGGTAGACCCGACAAGTCAGCAAAAGTCAAGACTTGAGAAGAAAAATCAGAGATTTAGATATCATTTTTACATATAAAAATTTATTAATAAACTATAATCATTAAAAATATAGGAGATAAGAGTGTAATCTAGAAAATATGTGGAAAAAACAAAAAAAGAAAAAAAAAAGAAAAAAGGAGAATTCCAGTAAAACTCAAAAGAAACTCAGCTGTAACTCTCAATGAGGACTTGATGAAATGGGTTTTCTGCCAAGTCGACTTTGGACCCACATAAAACAAATGGCAATACCATTGTCAAAAAAAAAAAAAAAAAGCAGAACCAAAAGAAAAAAGAAACAAGCAGCATTGTGCAATTGTAATGTGTTTGGATGCCCCATAGATTTGAGTTGCAATCAGCGATAAAAATAAAGTCGAAATAACCGAAGGTATAGGTTCATTAATTCTAAAGTTAGGACTTGAAAGGGTCCTAACAACAGTTGGAAGACTGCTTCGTCATTATGAATATTAGGAAACATAGCAATTCAATTCACTTGTAAGTGCAAACATGGCTGAGTGTTTGTTAACCAGAACACAATCTTCAACAAAAGCTCATCTATTCAGGGCCTTCTCAACCAAATGGTGGCACCGCGCTCTTGTTTGTCTAGCAAATAACAGATGAACAAACGAGAAAATCCGCTCTGTCGTGTGTGTTCATTTCATCATCAAATCCATGAAATCAAAAGTTTAAAGAAACATCACTTTTCAAGAAGAAGAAGAAGAAATTCAAATAAACAACAGCAGCAGCAACAACAAAACAAGCAAAATGTAATGTTGCATTCATCAACTTCCTTAGGTCATTGTATCTGTTTTGCATTGATATTTCATTGGTACCAAAAGCAAAAGAATCATACCTCCATTTCGAGAAATGGGTTGCCTTTTCTGCTTGCCTAGGATTTCAAAATGCCGATGAAGTTGTGAGGCAGCTCTCGCAATTGCAGACATCTTGTCCGCTTCGCCGAATGTCCGCTTCGCCGAATAGAAAATCTGGGAAATTGAACTAAGGAGCGACTTCAAGCCTAGGTTCGAAGCAAAAGCCAGTGAAGAGCTGAAGGGGGAACCTTTTAATCACAGGGCACTTCTGCGACCACTTCCATTGCTTCTGGTTCATGTCGAAAACGAGCAATGCCGGTGCTCCGTAGCTCTGAATGTATATGAGGCCGCCGGTTCCGCTGCTCGCAAAGACATCATCGAACTCCCCAAATCCTTGAAAGAACTTGTGGGGCATTCTAGAAACCTCTCGCCACTCTTTCCTGTTAAGTACCCAGATGCCAATTCCCTTGATGATGTCAGGCCGATCCGGTTTTCCAATCCCACCAACCATCACCAGCTTATCATTGAGATTCATCAGCCGGCCACACGTGAGAGAGCATGGCACTGGGATCGAAGTCCCTATCAAAGAAACACAGGAAGATCTGGTGGACAGATCATACATGATCAGGCCATGGCGATTTTCGGAACCACCCAGAACCCCAGTAGAGTAAATCAAGCAGTACAAAACCCCATCACAGATCACACTCTCATCACCTCCCCTCCATCCCATCAACACCTCTGTCACGGAAGTCACCCATGACTTCGTTTCTGAGTCATAGATATGGATCGAGAGATCCCACCGAAGGAAATCACCAGGCACTTGCTTAGATTTCAGGATGGCAATGGTATAACCGCGGGATTTCCGGTCTACTGATATTGCAAGTGCGCTGTAATCAGAGAATTTCAGCCCTGGGGGCTCTTCGAGCCTCTTCCAGTCTCTCGTGATTGGATTACAAATGAAGAGCTGGCTTCTACTGTAGTTATCCATGAAGCAAACTAATCCGCACGAAGAAGCGATAAACCAATTAGAAGTCACGATGCATGGAAGTTCAAAGCCATACCATTTACGAAGGATCGGATCGTATGCATACCCTCCTGGATCATCACTGCTAATAAACATGAAGTACCATGGTTTCTGCAATAAGATGGAAGAATCCCATAAGAACCGCCTCGAATTCACGACCTTGTTCCACCTCTTACAAACAGACCCTGCACGGACCACACTTGCAATCGGCAAATATGACAGAATTCTCTCTAGCAGATCATCAGGAAGGATAAAATCCAAAGACACCAATGAGTCTTTATCGCCCTCATCGCTGATCTCTGAAAACGCTTCGAATTCTGCAATGTCTCCGCCTGTGTTGTTGAAACAGTGAGTGACCCATGATGTTTCACCATCCATTTCCGAGATGAGGGAAAAACCTAAGGTGGATGAAAAGAGAAGAAAATCGAAATAAAAACCAAATTCACATATAGAATTTCTGAACAGGAAGAATCACATTCAAATATCTCAGAACCTGGATAACATTTTTTATTTTTTTTAAAGGAAGAAAAAACACATCAGTCTCTAGAACAGATGAAATCCCATCCAGGTATCGCAGATAAGAAATGCAGCACCTACTTCCACACCCCTATTCGCGCCACACGTATTTGGGACAGGACCACTCATCAGGTGGGCCCCAACACGAATGTCTCAGTGCCCAAAAATTGGCTGGAGAGACCATCCTAACCGATGGATTCGAGCATTGAATATAGATCATCGGTCAACTTTCCATAACCACCCATTTTCTGCTCCCAAATCGAGGATTTAGATCACCCTAGTGGCCTGATTCATGAGCTACTCATCCATGGTGTGACCAACCTGATGATCAGACCAGGTTGGTACTCTTCCAGCCCACATAGGTTTGTCACAGATAATGGAAAAACACACCCCTAATCGCAGCACACAAGCATGAGGCAGGCCCGCTCGTTGGGCGGACCACAACATGGATGTCCATGGCTCAAAAATAAGACTCCATACCATCCTAATTCCGGATTCGAGCATCAAATGTAGACCCATGATGATTTTTTCAGCCATCCATCTTTCCCTCAAATCTGGCTGTTAGGATCATTGACACAGCACGATCTATGAGCTAGGGACCAGAGCACATCCGTGGTGGGCCACCCAATGACCAGACTGGATTTTATAAGTGTGAGCTGAACACATGCTACCCACAGCTCATGAAAAGAAAAGAAAAGGAAAAAAAAAAAAAAACAGTAAGATATAAAGAAAAACCTACATCAGAAAGATCAGATTAAGAGAAATCAAATAAAAATTAGAAGAAGAATCCCATTTCAGAATCCTTAGCACTAAAATCACCACTAAAATACATCAGATTAATATAGAAAATTAAAAAGAAAAACCCCACAAGAAAAGAAGAAAAAAAAAAAAAAAAAACATCATTCAAATCTTATACTAAGATCTAAAACCATATAAAGAGTGAAATAAGCATCTAAAATCATATCCAATCAACACCCAAAAAATAAAACCATGAAACAAATGTAGTCCTTTTATTTCCACTACTCATCACCCAACAAAAAAAGAAAAAGAAAATAACGTTACCCAACAACCAAAAACTATATATATATAAAAGAACACCATTTCTGAAAAATAAAACAAAACATACCTAACTGAAAAAAAAAAAAAAAAAAGCTACAAAAAAGAAGCACAAGGAATATGAAATTTTAAGAGAAAATGGTGGAATCAACGTACCTTGAAAAGAAAAAAGAAATCAGCTTCAGCCGAGAAATGGGTTTGTCTGTGTCTTCAAAAACTCAATATTTAGAGAGAGAGTCAAAGAGGGAGAAAATATCTCTGCAGAGAAAGGGAAAACAGAGAGGAAAAGATGGATAGGGTCGCTCTCCGTTTATCCGAAAACCTATAGATTTGGCAGAGAAATGGGAGAAAAAACAGTACCCATTTTAGACTTTTTCTGTAGAGAGAGAGAGAGAGAGAGAGAGAGAGGAGACAAAACGACGGCAGATGGGAAACAGAAGCGGTTTTCTTTAGGGCTGTTTTCTGAGAGAGAGAGACAGAGAGAGAGAGAGAGCGAGAGAGAGGAGGGGTTTTGTAACGGAGAAAGGGCGATACAGCTCGTGAGGACCTGAACAAACAGGATACTGTTTTGGGATTCGGGACGACGTTGGTCAGAGCCGGCGAAAGATGTGGCCCACCTATGAAAGAAACTACGTGCCAAAACTCGGACTGTGGGATGATCTCAGCCGTTCAATCAATGGATTTCTGACAATTGAACAGGAACCACTTTTTATTTCCTTTGTTTTGTTTTTTAGCTGTCCATACTGTCGTTTGTCGCTTCTCTGCAATTGGAACCAATCCCATAATTATAAATTTCAATAGGTTTACCGTTTTCGGTGCTCCAGACGTGCACGATAAGGTAGGCTGTAGGGATTTTGGATAGGGCTATTACCGGGCCGGGCATGAGGTTTGTCTCGGCCCCCATTTTGAACTGTTTCGGGCCCGGCCGTCGGGCTGAACTATTCGAAATCTGATCCTAAAGGCCCGAGAGCGGCCCATTGACACCCCGGAGCTTTGCTTTTTTAATGAGGTACTTGGGTTTTGGACTCACACAAGGAAGCCATTTCTCTGATGCTGTCTTCCTCACTACCCCACTTTCTCTCTCTAGTGGTTTTAAGAATCGAGCGAGTCTCGAGTCGACTCGGACCCAATCCGATTCGACACCACCATCCGCCTCCAAAACCCACGAGTCAACCCCAACTAGAGCGACTAGAGCCGATTCAGACCTGACTCGGGCGAGTCGTCGAGTCTTTCAACGGAAGGAAGAGTCTTGGGCCAGGGTTCCTGTCATGGTTGGTAATGGCACACTGGCACAACAGGCAAACCTCACCAACCTATACTTCATGTTGTAACTGTAGCACCTCAACTTCTGGTGACACTGTGCTGCTGTGGGCCCCACATCAAATGTATATCAGATCCATCCCGTCCATTCTCTTATCCAACATAAGCTTGCCGTCGAAACCACCATTCAGGCCAATCTAATACTTACGTTGGCTACAAATCACGGATCAATGTAAATCAAATGCCTTAGACCTCTAAATTCACCTGGCTTGATCGATCTTGGTTTTGAAATTGCCAGTTTTTGTGTGTTACTTCATCTTAGCTGGTTATGTCTGATGAATGGATTAGATGGGATATATATGATAAGGCCGGCCTACAAACAGTGGGAAAGATTTTATTGGCTGCGTGTCCCCTCCCAACTTTTACTCATTGTGCGACGGACCTGAGTCTTGCTTCGAGCTATTTTTGACTTGATAGACTAAAATGAAAGAGAAAATTAATGGACGGAGTGGATTGAATTTAAACTTGAGGTGGGCCTCATGGAAGTCCGGCACCCCCACCAAGTCGTGGTTGTTCCGTTACAATATAAACCTTGTCCATTTCATATATGTTTGCATGTATGTATCATGTCTCACAGAAATATAACAAATTCATGCGTGGGTGTGTTCTACGATGAAAGACGCTGAAAGCTCTGAAAAGCTACATACACTTCGCGTGGTTAGCTGATCTTTAACCTTTCGAAAATTCTAGTAATGAAAAAATTGATAGGTTTGCTAGGGTGACACAAGGCCGGATATGTTAATAAATAGTCCACGCTTTGTCAAACGTGTGCAATTTAGAATAAGTGTCTAGCGTGCTAAAGTCACAGGCCGCATATGTTAATAAATAATCAAACATGTACAATTTAGAATAAGTGTCTAGCATGCTAAAGTCATACTCAACTTGATTTTAATTGAACACTTTAAACCTTAAACACCAAACTAGCTCGCTTTACAGCTTACCTCAGAAAATTGATCAGGTTATCCAACCACAAGTGTTGTAGTGGGTGATTTGGAAGGTTAGTCGTTCAAGATTTATTTATTTATTTATTTTTTTCAATTTTTTTAAAAATTTCTATGTGCTAATGACTTTTCTTTCAACATGATTGCAGTTTTTAGATTTTTCAATAATGCGATGATAGATGAGTTAGATTCAAATAAAGATTACATGGTCAATTTTATTGGTTTGCATGTAAGAACAGTATAATCAGTGAGTAATACAAATTAACTATAGAAAAATAAAGAAAATTATCTATGACAAAATATGTAGACAAAGCAACCATGACATGTAGTTTGGAGAACATGACTAGTGTGATCTACCAAGTGTAGACCCTGTGATTGATGGGATCCGATTACAAAAGCCGTAGATATTTAATTTACTTTTAAGGTATACTACAACGATATGGCTAAAAAGTAGCAGATATAAGCTAAAGTATGGATTCTGGACTCACTAGGATGTGGTTAAATAGAAATGAAATGTCTAAGCTAAAACTAAGATATATAATCTTACCCTAAGGCAATAGCAAATTGAGGTTTTCTTATTGATAGGGAAAAGTTTCTTTGTCGATCCTTGAAGGTTATTTGATTATATATCAGTGAAATTTGAATTCTTTATGTCATTGTGATTTAATCTCCTTCTAAGTGTCTATTTGGGCGGTAGGATTAGAAGAGATTAGGTGGGATGGGATTCACCTGGTCCTGTGCCAATTCCACTCCATGTTTGGGAAGAATGGAAAATTTTGGAATTACATTAAATGGAATTGCATTGGGTCCCAAACCAATTCCACTCAATGTTTGGGAAGTTGTGTAGATCCCACCATGATGTGTGGGTTATATCCACACCGTCCACCCATTTATCTAGATTATTTTAGAGCATGGGCCAAAAAATTATGGTAAATCTAAAGCTCAAGTGGACCTCACCATAGAAAGCAACGGGAGTTAAATACTTACCATTGAAAACTTTTTTGGGGCCACATAAGTTTTGGATCTACCTCATTTTTAGGCCCATGCTATAAAATGAGGTTTCAAAACAAATGAATGGTTTAGATATAACACATGTGTATTATTCTCAGTAATTTCAAATGATGTTGGGTATATCTATTCAATGTATCACCATATTATCAACAAAGCATGGTATTAATTTTATCCCGTGGCAACAGGGGACAATCCCTGCCATGCTTAATAGTTATGTTTTTTGAATCCCATCCCACTGAATCCCTTCTAATCCCACTGCCCAAAACAGACCCTAATTATGAATGCATTTATTTCCTAATTCCTCGCAATCTCTTCCTCGTTTATGTTTAAATTTTTTTTCCTTTCAATATAATTGTACGAGATCACCTTATAACCTTACTCTGCATATCATGGATTGTGGAATATCTTGCAATAGCTGACTTATGTAGCTTGTTGTGTATGTTGCCTGATCACAAGTGTCACTTATAAAACGATAATGTGTTCTTTTTTGCCGGCTCTCTTTTCTCAACCAAAGATGACGTGCATACTACTGTCAGCAAATAGACTACTTGTCACTGTATGAATTGAATATTTCTAAGTGTAGGTAGCTAGTGGTCGTGCTATGTGGTAGATCTAAATCTACAATAGGCTATTTGTTACTGTATGAAATGAGTATTTCTGAATGTAGGTAGCTAGTGGTTTTATGAGGAAGCGGCTGTGGGTCTACTATGATTTATGAATTTATCCACTCAGTCCATTCTTTTACCATGTTATTTTAGTGTTCGAGCTTAAAAATAAAGCATATCCAAAGCTCCAAGTAGCTGTGAAGATGAACATCTACCATTGAAAAATTATATATAGCTGATAACAGAAGTTTTGGATCAAGCTGATATTTGTGTTTTCCCTTCAACCATATCTGTGTGATCTTATGAACAGGTTGGATGGCAAAGAAACATCATTGTGGGCCTTAGTAAGGTTTCAATGGTGGAAATCATTATTCCTACTGTTTCCTATCGTATGGTCTATTTTAGCTTTTGATATGCTTCAATTTTTGGCTCAACCTCTAAAATGAGCTAGAAAAACAGATGGACGGCGTGGATTAACCATATACATTCACAGTGGGCCCAATAGGGTTTACTCAGCACGATTAAAGCGTAACGAGTAACTCAGTACGCAATCCGTTTCGCCGGGCGAGGAGTTATTTGATACTCTGGAAGATTATGAGGGTTCATGCACATGCGCTTGTAAATTGTATGATTTCCAACAAAAAAAAATGAAACTTAAACCATCCAAATCATCGGTTTCACGGTAGATAGTTCATAGTTGGACAATCGAACATCTGATTAATGTTCTTTCTTCTCTTCTTTTTTTTTTTTGGTTGAAAACCGATGGCTGTTAACCGTCGAACATCTGTCAGACCCACAAAGAATCGTAGTTTCTCTTAGAACCAATGCATTAGACGGATGTAATTAGTTTTCACAACGGACAGAAATACAACTATTGGAAGATTAGTACACAACACAAATCAACGGTGATTTGCATGGTGGGCCATGATAGAGATTTTCACACCTTTCTGCAGTATCTGTAGTCCGATTTGCTGAGGCGCTCCTTCGGTGGATCCCCCGATCCACGGAGGTGGGTGGGATACCTGACTGTGGGGTCACCTTGATGTGTGTACCTTAAATCCACACCGTCCATCCGTTTCGAAAACTCATTTCAGTGCATTATCCATAAAATAAGTGGATCCAAATCTCGGATGGGCCCATAGTACAGGAAACAGTAGTAATTGACCATCAAAAACATTTTGGGGCCACAAAAGTTTTGGATCAAGATTATATCTGTGTGGTCTCTTCATATAGGTCTTTGCAGGTCTTTGTGACCTTATCAACAGGTTGGATGGAAAATAAACATCCATGTGTATCTCATAAAGTTTTTAATGGTGACGATTCATCATAACTGTTTCCTGTACTATGGTCCACCTGAAATTTGGATCTACTTCATTTTATAGATAATGCTCTAAAATAAGTTTTCAATATGCATAGATGGCATAGATGTAACGAAACACATCAGATAGGCCTCGTAGTCAGGGATACCATTTAAGCTGAATCCCGGGATTGGTTGGAAGATTGAGTTGATACTCTGGTAGAGTATGATGAATGATGCACATGCACTACCAAAATGTATGCCTAGTATATAATAACTCAAAATAAACCGTCTAAGAGGTAAAACCCATGGCATACGTGTCATCTTAACAAAATCAGATTGTTTGAGAAGCTTTGGATATTGTTTGTTGAATGCAGACCATTGGTTAGTTTTCATTTTCAACGGTCCGTTAAATGTCTACAAATTGTCCAATTAACTAATAAAATTAAAGTGATTTTCATTTATCTATGTATTTAAATTTTGAATCACTATTTGGACGGTTTGATTTAAGTTAATTGTATGACACGTGTACAAATTCCTTAGTCCTGCGTACTACTAACCATCACACTCTGTCAGCGAATCAACGATTTTCCTTGGATAGGTAAGTTTGGCCATCCTCCTGTCTCCTCCCTCCATAATTTTCAGTGCTATTTTAATCATTTTTAAAAAAACATTAACATCCTTCGTAATTATTGAGAAGTTCTCGGGTCCGTCCAGTTGGACTACAAGTTATGATCCACTAAGCAGATAAGTTCCAATCTTTCAAGTGCGTAAAAATCCAACCCGTCCAATAGGTTGGCCCCCACTATTAGGATTAAATTTCGAAAAAATGAGCCACATCCAATGATATAGTAGACAACATTTATATTTTTCTATTTATTAATGGTTGTAATTTATTTATTTTTCCTATAGTGCAGCCCACCTAGTGTGGAAAAGGTCTGATTTTATTTTATTTTTTCAGGATGATTGATAGTATTAGAAAACGCATAGGAAAGGTAGGACTTCTTATTTAATTAATACTTTGAAAGCAGTTCTTGTTGGATTTATCATTACTTTTAACTCCAACGGTTGCACGTAAAACCTTCTTATGATCATTATCTATGATTTAAAATTTAGATTGGGTGGGAGTGGGTTGCACAAAGGCATACTTGTGTTGGGGTATTTGTGGGGGCCATCTCTTCCATGAAAAATGTAATATGTTCATCCATTTTGAAAGAACACAGTGGGACAAGATTCTCAAATCAGCCAGATCGATAATTTAGGTTGGCCACACCAAACTAAATAGTGGGAATAAAAATATCCACAACTGAAACCTTTCTGAAGTGCACCATGATGCTTATTAGAGGTGTACACAAGTCGAACCGAGTCGAGCTTGGCACAACTCAACTCAACTCGGCCACTAGCTAACCCCAGCTCGAACTCGGCTCGAGGACTGGTCAACTCGACTCGGTTCAGTCAGCATCTTAAGCCAATTTGAGTCGAGTTTGAACTAAGATCAAGCCGAGTTCACCTATGCAACATTTTCACAAACACATTAACTGCACCTGTAAATTCTCATTGTATGTAAAATAGTAGCAGCGATTTTATAGGTATTTCATCATATGCCTTGTAGGCAACAGCAAAATCAAGAAAAAATAGTATTTGTTTCACATACATACCTTCCTTGCCACCGGCCAACACTTCGTTGTGTCATTTCATTAAATACTTGGTGAGCAACATCAATATCAAAGTAACTGAGTCACCGAACTACTTCAATTCGAGTTCGATTCGAATTGGGTTCAATCTGAGTCAAGTAGGGCTGAAGCAAACTTGAACTCGGATCAAAATTTTTTCAAGCTCAAAAAATTAGCTCGACTCGGCTTGTACTCAGTTTCGAATTGAGTCAAATCAAGCAAGCTAACCAAGTTAACTCGGTTCACGTACAGCCCTAATGTTTATATTTTATCCATTCATTAGGTTATTACCACTCAAATAACCAATAAACACATATATCATTTAGAATGAAAACTTTGTTTGCCTGGGCATTCAATCCCCACTGTTTCATATGGTATGGCACATACGAGACTTTGATTGGACTCATTATTAAACTCGTCCTACTATATGGTCTTGCTAAACAGATGAACATGATTAATTTGTCACAGACATGTATGTGGTAGATTTGTCACGGACATCTCTGTCGCCCCACACAACCAGCACTGGAATATCTCTTTGAATGGGTCATGGGCAATCCGCCCTTGATTGGGTACTACCTCTGCCTGAGCTGGGTGGCCAGATTTGATTAGTCTACTGTTGGAGGTGGAGCAGGTCTAGTACCAAATAACTTTCTAACCTGCTTTGAGTGGACTTCACTTTTAATAGCAGTCTACCTTCCAATCAAATATTAACACAAGGTCGAAGAAACTGAATAAAAAAATACTCAATTTCAATATATGACACTTGATATGATGCCCACTTAAAGATGGTACATGTCATATATTTATTCATGTTAAGTAGTCGATGCCGTTGATGTTAATTTCCTCTAGATTACAGCATAAAAGTCAAATTGGTTGAAGAATCCTGTCTGCTAGCTAATTGGTGGACACTTGTTTTCTTTAGCAAAATTATTAGATAAGTTTATTTTTAACGTTTTCTTTAGCAAAATCATTAGATATGTTTATTTTTAACCATCCGGCAAATATCGCGCAATCTAACATATAAATAACCAGATAAGAGTAACTTTTGGTTCATGATACATGTAACTAAGTATGGAATTTTTCAGTAACTTCTAACTGCCTGCATATCATACATCACACTTTAACAGTGTATCAAAGTACTTCTCTTAAAAAAATCAATGGCTTTCACATTTCTTTTATAGATGTATCATTCTTTCTACCGTTAATTGGTGATAGAAATGGCACAAAATTCGTTTCCTGTATTCTCTAAGGTTGCAAATGGAAGGTAGGGTGCATCTATCAACTGGAGTGGATGTAGATGGTAATTAAATTCCCTATATAAAGAATTCAGGGCTTGGATGGTATGATGGCGCCATACACATGAGAAATGATCACAGGATTTTTTGTGGTCATGACATCCAACCCATCCAACCATGAAAATTGCTCTGCATGACAAAACAGGCCAATCCAACCATTAGTGGGTCTCATTGCATCAAACAATAGATAACTGCTTTTTCTATGTTATGCCCTACCGGCCTGTTTTTTGCGTTTGGTTGTCTTGTTGGTGGGGAAAACCTGTTGGAAGGTGGACCCCACAAATGTTGTATCCCCACGTGGGAATGCGTTAAGAGTACCACAGACGTGTGCTGCAGCCCTTGCACATCCACGTAGGCACACGTGCTGATACCAAAAACACACATGAAATGTAACTTCCCATGAGGTTAGACACAATGCTCAGATGTTCTCCGTAAAACGAATCACCTCTCACACATGTATTACATCGTGAAACATTAGAGGTGGGCACTGGATGACTCGATCCGGCTAACTCGACTCGTTCAACTCGTTTAGATCCCGCTCTACTTGAACCGAATGGGTGAGTCGGTTGAACCGAGTAGGCTTCGCCCAATCCGAACTCAAACCAAGTCAAGTTTGAGTTACACAGTAACTCGACCTGAAACTCGATCTAGTTAGACTCGACTTAACCCGACTATCTAACCCTACCCCGAGCCGATCTTAAACTCTCTCTCTCCCTCCCTCCTCCTCCTCCTCCTCTTCCAAGCCCAGCAACCCACCACCACCACCACCACCCTCATCCTCCTCCTCCTCTCTCTCATCTCCCTCCCTCCCTCACCCTCCTCTTCCAAGCCCGGCAACCACCTACCACCATCACCCTCCTCCTCTCTCTCCTCTCCACTCCCTCTCTCCATCATCTCTCAATCCAACTCGGTGCCAACTCGACCTCACTCGGTTCTTCTAATCGAATTGGACTTAGTCCGGATCAGTCCATGCCAGACTGAACTCAGATTGAGTCAGGCATGCTGGTCTCGGTATCGAGTTCGGGTCAGGCCTATTTCAAAACCGGATCGAGTCGAGTCAGCCCTAACTCGGTCCGACTCAACTCGATGCCCGACTCTATGAAACATACGCCCATCAGTGAATGTACACAGCTCTCGCAAACATGTGGAATTAGCCAACCTCCACATACGTTATGATATGGGAGCACGGAATCCCATCTCGTACGCACGTGTCACTTGTGTAGAACATGAGTTGTGGAAAAGGTGGCCCACACCATAAAGATCATTTAGGGTGGAAGTCAGGCTGCCTCACTCATATATATGTTACGCCATCAACATTAGATAGATGATGGTCTTAACTCAATGTACTTGTGTGGTCCACAAAATGAGTGGTGTGATTTTTACTGCAGGCAAATAGATATCGTGATCTGTCTTTTACCAGAGGTACACGTCCAACGCCCATGGCATTTTTGGAACGGAACCTGCATCATAATTACCGTGCACGGCGTCGTTCGCACTGACTATGGTACACGTCAGAGATCCAGGTCCATGACAGTGTAAACGACCTGGATCTCCAACACGTGTGCCATCTGACGGTGGAATTGGGACCTCCGCAGTAGTTGTGATGTGGGGGCATGCGTAGCATCTGATGCTGGAAGTAGGACCTTCCTGGTAGTTGTGATGTGGGGCATGCGCGGCGTCTGATGGTGGAATAAGGACCATCCTAGCAGCTGTGATGTGGGGCCTGCTTTGAAAACTCGTATACAATCCTCAGTGGGTGAGAGCGTTCTCTTCTCATTCTAGAAAGTGACGATTAACATTTTTTCTTAGAAATGAATAATTACATTTTTAAATGAATTTTTTAAAAATGGAAATTAGTTTCAATTATTTTTTCACATAAACACCCACAAACCCAAATTTCATGCATATCAAATTCATTTCCAAAGTAAATAATGAAGTCTGGAAGCATATTGTGTCCAACCCTCCACCGGTATCTATTTATCTGTGCCTTCATTCATTTTCCTGTGCCATTTTAAGGCATAAGCCCAAATATTAGTCAGATCCAATGTTCTAGGGGACTACACCAAATAGTGAAATTGAGTTGCATTAAATAAACAACACATTAAATGTGAGTCATCTATGGTGTGGTCCACTTAAGTGTTGGATCTAACTCATTTTTGGACTCGTACCTTGAAATGATCTGAAAAAACAACACATTAAATGTGAGTCATCTATGGTGTGGTCCACTTGAATGTTGGATCTGACTCGTTTTTGGACTCCTACTTTAAAATGATCTGAAAAAATGGATGAACTAGGTGAATAAATGAATACACCGTGGTAGCTCCTCCAGGAGCCTCTTTTTTTTTCTTTTTTTTTGTTCGCTCATTAGTACACCCACTGTCAGTTCACACCACACTGTTAGCCACCCCCACTAGGGAATCGATACGAGGTATCTTTCACTTAGTCTACCACTTGAGCTATGGGTCTGGGTGTTCCTCCAGGGGCCCTTACATCTCGGTGTTGAAACGAGGTATCTTTCACTCAGTCTACCACTTGAGCTATGGATCTCGGTATTCCTCCAGGAGCCCTTATATCGACTGTTATTATCTAGAGTTGGGAGGTAATTTGTCCAGTCAAATAAGACATTGAATGTTTTCCGTAGGCGCCAATGAAAAAGCACGACGCACAAGCATAAAACCCACAAAAAAACAGAACACAATGATCATTTCATGTGAGAAGTTTTGGACATACATTGTGTGGTGACCCCAACATGGCGTGGCCACAATGTGGGAAGCCTGCATACAGGCATAGGACCCACAATGAATGGAGC
Source organism: Magnolia sinica (assembly GCF_029962835.1). Lineage (NCBI taxonomy): Eukaryota > Viridiplantae > Streptophyta > Magnoliopsida > Magnoliales > Magnoliaceae > Magnolia > Magnolia sinica. The sequence continues at coordinate 2,403,299 of NC_080577.1, forward strand.
AAATTGTTTATTTCTTGTGAGAAGTTTTGGATGCAAATTACCTAATGACCCCAACATCTCGTGGCCACATAGCATGACTTTGTGGGATCCACTATGATACATGCGTTTTATCCACACTGTTCATTCTTTTTCTTAATTAGGGGTGTACACTGAGTCGAACCGAGTCAAGCTAGCCTCAGCTCGACTCAGCTCGGCCGCTAGCTAACCTTAGCTCGAACTCGGCTCGGCTCAGTTCGTTCAGTAGCTTGGGCGATTTCGAGCTGAGTTTGAGCCAAAATCAAGCCTTTGTGGTATTTTCACAAATACATATAGGCACTTTCAGTTTCTCATTGTATGTAAAACAACAGCAAGGGAAAATGGTATTTTTTTTCATATACATACCTTCCTTGTCACTAGCCGACATTACGTTGAGTCATTTCATCAAACACTTGGTGAGCAACATTAATATCAAAGTAACCAAGTCACCAAATTGGTTCGATCTGATTTCGATTTGAGTTGGGGTTCGATCTGAGTCAAGTTGAGCTCGGGCAAGCTCGAATTCGGTTCAAAATTTTTTTCGAGCTCAAATAATCAGCTCAACTAGCCTTGAACTCAACTTCGAACTGAGTTGAATCGAGCTTTTTCAAGTCAGGTCGAGCAAGCTAACCCAGCTAACTAGATTCGTGTACACCCCTATTCTTAACTCAATTTAGGGCATGCAAACGGTTAGAATTGAACACCCACCATTGAAAACTTTTTAATAAATAAATATCTCTATTGACATCGTTATTTCCACTGTTTCCCATGGTGTGGTCGTGTGGTCCACTTGAGCTTTGGATGTCCCCAATTTTATTTTTTCATACTAGTTCCATGTGGTGCCTTTTCATTAATAACATGATCCGGACCTACCATTAAAGGTCACTTGTTTGTGCGATCATGATTTGTTAACAACATCTGTATGGCTCCACCATGCATTGCTCCAAACACTAGAAAACCCACAACACCGTTTGATGTGTGCATTTCGTGGGCATTCATCCGGGCCCACACTCGTGTCAAACACAAACACGTGCCTACCATTGAGTATGAAAAAGCAAGCATGCGACTAGCTGCGCGTGGGGCCTACAGCAATCTATCCGTGCCATCCAATCCATTCAAGGCCTTCATCCCATCATGAAAATGAGACGGACCTAAAATCACGCGGACCCAATCATCACATGGGCCAGACGATAAAAAAAACAAAAACAGCCACTCTAAAACGACCATATTCACGTGGTGGGCCATTTCCGATCCACATGGCATTTGGGTTTTTTTTTTTTTTCATCATGGGATAAGTAAATTACACCAATTAGATTCTATACACACATCACGGTGGACCCCACACCACTAATAGTTGCAGGTGAGACATTCCAATTATTTAATACATTGGATTACGTGTACAATATACAAGCTAATCTATAATGTACCATCTTAACTGATTAGAGTAAAAGCCTCCACAGGAAAAAACAAGGGAAGGAATAGAAACGCCTGAAGAGTTTACTTTCTATTTTCTCTCTCTTTCGAGGTGGGAAGCTTCCACAAGAAAAAACAAGGAATAGGAAAAGTGTCCTTAGTCACGGTCCAAACACAGGCCTCCATCAGTGCTCAGAGATATTGTACGGTCCGGATGCATTGCATAAGTGGGGCCCATATTTTATGTGATTCGAACCGTTGATATGGTGGATCTCATCATGGCCCGATATCAGATGTCCAGGATCTTATAATATGAGTATTTTAGTTACCAACTGAGTGTGTCAGGATGCTAGTCGGGTTCGAATGCATCAGGACCGTTCATTTTATCTGGAAATAGAACGTGGTGGGCATGCCATTGAGTCACCTACTTTTACAGACTTTTATCTCCGACTATCAATGGTGTGGTTTTCCCCATTTTTTATGAGGGGATTTGGCATGACTCAGCCGGTCGAACTGAGTCATATGTATTCTCCTGACTCGCTGCGTTATATAGGATGGGTTTATCTGAGTCCGAGTTGACTCGGACAAGTTGACGTTACTCAAAGGTGCAAATGAACTGGGTCTACCTGAGGAGTCGTTAGACCCCGCCTAAAACAAGACAGTTTATCAAGTGGGCCAGGTCTAGAACATTTCAAACGATGGCCCAACCTTCCCTGGCTAGACTTTTAAATGGGTTTGAATTAAACCATCAAAGTGAACTAGGCCATAGTCGAACCCCATTCCACCTAGAACCTACGGTTCGAATTCTTTCAATCAAGGTAAGGAAGGCTATTAACGTCCACTTCAAAAACTGAAAATGATATACAAAGAAATAGAAATTAGACCCGCCAAAACCTGACAGGTAGACAAATGGCTCAGGTTTATATCCTCTTTATTCGAAACTCGACCCAAATGACATGGGCATGCTCATTTGGACTTAGACCTGACTCAAGTACTGATGGATAGGATTAAGGGATGAAATGCAGGCCCGATTCAAACCATACGTTCTATAATTAGAAAACAAATAACGAATTAAAGAAACTTTCCAAATAATAATTACAAAATTCATTTAAACAGAAAAGCAAGTTTAAGCTCTAATATCGTATCTTAAATCAGGCCTGTGCCAAGCCAGCCATAAACGGGCTTCAATCCGAACTTGGTGCATACTTACAGTGAAGCCCAGGTTCACTTTTTAGTGTTTAAGGACCTAAGTATAAAATTCATACTTCTAAGACCCATACGGGCTTAGTAAAATTATGGCTGCCCATGAAACTTTTTATCTGAATTTTGGTTGCTAAAATGGGTATTTTTTTTTTTATATTTAAATTTTTAAATTTTTTTTTAATTTACACCCTAAATAAAGTGTAAATGGGCAATTATTGGTTCTCACACCTGATTGGAAGAGAGGAATTTGTAGTATAATTTAGCCTTGTTAACAATGGTGTAAATTTGTTGAAAAATAGATTGAAATTATGCCTTTAAATTTTGTGGGACGTACTGATATATATATATATATATATATATATATATATATATATATGTGTGTGTGTGTGTGTGTGTGTGTGTGTGTGTGTGTGTGTGAGATCCACACAGTCTATCTATCCTACGTGCTAAATGAGCCGAGGTAGATCCAAAGCTCAAGTGGATCACACCAGAGGAAACAAGGGAAATTGAATGCTTATTTTTGATAGTTAGAATAAGCCTAGGGCTTATAGGCATGTAAGCTATCATCTAACTTATTCATAAGTTCACACAAACTTAGATGAAGGAAAAATAAAAATATCAATTTGATCTAACACTTTTATGGCCCCCAAGAAGATTTGAAGTGTTCAAATCCATCTATTACCTGTCATGTGGTCCACTTGAGCATTGAATCCTATTGGTTTTAAGATGGCATGTTTCAAACACACATATAACAGTGGGCCCCACAAATTTTAGTGAAAAAAAAAGTAGAACTTTTTTAAATTTAAATATAAAAGTGCTCGACATCAAGTGATTGTTGCTAAATGTAAATACAATGGTAAATAATAAATACCCATTAACACTTTATTTACATAGTAAATTGGAAATCAAATAACCCTTCGAGGCTGTAATTCTCTTTTGATTTCAAATAATGATTTGTGGAAATCAAATAATGATTTCAATAGAAACTAATATGTAGAATAGACACAGCGTCAAACCATGTAAATCTATCATAAATTTAGGTGTTGGTTCTCTGTATTGCTTCGGCTCATTTGTTCAGGGGTTAATAACATAAGTCAGGGCAGAGTTAAGCGAGTCTAGCTCAATCAACCACATTCAGCCTGAGTTGAGCGAGTCCCAACTCGACTCAGGGCTTAACAAGTTGATACAAGTCACTTGGGTCTTTTAACCATGGTAAAATCCAGGCTATCCGTGGTACCTGAGATGCAGCCCAAGCCTGCTTCCATGTCAGGTTACGGAGATTACACCTTAGAACCGGAAATAGAGCCACCTCTCTAGTACAGGTACCTGGGTAATGCTCAATGGACGTTCCAAGCTAAACTCTCTCTCTCTCTCTCTATATATATATATATAGATATATATATATATATATATCTCTCTCTCTCTATATATATATATATATATATATATATATATCTCTCTCTCTCTCTCTCTCTCTATATATATATATATATATATATATATATATATATATATATATATATATAGTAATTTGGCCACCGACTTTTTAGCTACGGACCTTAAACAACCCACCTTTAAACTATGCAGTCATGCCTTGCAACATCGGATACTTACTAATTGAGCTGTTAACAATTGAAAAGTCTGTTTTACTTTTGGTTTATTGCAGATGTTACAGTTTGAACTTCAACTTTTTCAAATGATAGTAGGGTGTACTAGCAGGCTAGCGGGGGTGGCTGAGTGAAGATGCCAGGTTTCAACACTTAGGTCTTAGTATGGATTCCCTAAGGGCGTGTTTGGGCGGTGGGATTAGAAGGGATTAGGTGGGATGGGATTCATCTGGTCCTGTGCGAATGCCACTCCATGTTTGGAAAGAATGGAAAAGCTAGGAATTAGATTAGATGGAATTGCACTGGGTCTCGTGCCAATTTCACTCAATGTTAGCAAGTTGTGTAAGTCCCACCATGATGCATAGGCTATATCCACGCCGTGCACCCATTTTTCGAGATTATTTTAGGGCATGGACCAAAATTTCAGGTAAATCTAAAGCTCAAGTGGACCCCACCATAGAAAGCAACGAGGATTGAATACTTACCGTTGAAAACTTCTTTGGGGCCACATAAGTTTTGGATCTACCTCATTTTTAGGCCCATACTATAAAATGAGGTTATAAAACAAATAAACAGTTTAGATATGACACATGTTTGTTATTCTCAATCATTTCAAAAGATGGTAGGTATATCTATTCAATGTATCACTGTATTACTAACAAAGCGTGGCATTAATCTTATCCCATGGCAGCTGGGGACAATCCCTGCCGCGGGTAATAATTATGTTTTATGAATCCCATCCCACCTAATCCCTTCTAATCCCACCGCCCAAACACGCCCCCGCCCCTCCCCCCAAAACACATGAATATCTTTGCATGTATGTAGGTGCAACACAGGAGCATTGCTCACAGGAGTATTGCTCATTCATCCAGGTTTATGTGACCTAATCAATAAGTTCCGCGTAAAATAAGCACTACAGTAGGACCTACGAAACTTTTAAGGACGGGGCATTGAGTAATCGTTGTTTCTATAGTATGGTCCACCTGTAGGGTTGGACTGTCTTGGGACAAGAGATTATAGTGGATGCAGGTCCAATGGTAAATGGTGCCACTATACGACAAATCCACTCTGTCCATTTGTTTTTACAGCTCATTTTAGAAAACGGATCAACAAATGAGGCAGAGTTAAGTCTCAAGTACGCCAAACGATTGAAAAAGTGAGATTGAATGGCTGTTATTGAGACATCTTCGGCTCTTGTGAGGCTCATTTTCAGCTTCTAATATTTCTCATTTTAGGGTTCATGCCCTAGAATAAGATGTAAAAACAGATGGACTGGGTGGATTTTCAAAAACCATCAATCGTGGCCCTACGCACAGTTGGATTGGGCCCACTGCAATCGACGTTAATTAATGTCAAGCTCATAAGTTTTGGTGTACATTAAAGTACAGAGGATGAGGGTAGCTTTTTTTCTTTTCTTTTTTTTTCACACGCACCCACAGTACCACACACTCACGCCGTAGTGAGATTTCACCACCTATGGTTACTCGAACCCTCAACAAGTTGTCGAAACTCATGAGAGTCTACCACCGCTGTAAGAGGAAGGACCGAGGGTAGCTTAACTTAGGTAGACCCATCATGATATTCATGGCAAATCCACTCTATCCATATATTTTACCACCTCATTTTATGCAACGGGCCAAAGATTTTTGACAATCTAAATCTCAAGTTGGCCAAACAAAACATGAAAAAGTAGGAATTAAATAGCCGCCCTTGAAACATTGATTGAGCCACGTTTTATTTAAATCTAACCGGTTCATCTGTTTTTTCCTAATCATTTTATGGCATGAGCCCAAAATCGAAATCAATATCATTAAGTTTTATTTATTGGATATAAAGCATCCATTCTAGGGCCCTGTCTTTGAAATCTGAATGTGCCCGATTAGTACATAATCATACCACGTGTTTTGTCGAGAGATTGCTTAGATCTACGGTAAGCTAGCCAGATCCAATGACGTAACCGAGTGGTCCGGCCCGGTTTGGTAGGTGTCGGACTATCAAATCAGTCCACTCCTTCTGCTTCTCTGTTTAGAAATATGAGACCCACCTGTCCGGTAGGGAAGCTACATAGCAAAGACAGGAACTTTGGTAGTCCTGCAGAGTTTAATGGACGAGGAACACGGTTTGGCTAGTGACCCTACCAATGGCCAGGGGGCTACTGGTCGGTGTTCTGTGGGCCCCACCATGATGTATGTATTTTATCCACGCCGTCCATCCATTTTCCAGATAATTTTAAGGATTGACCCAAAAAGAAAATGAGGCAGATCTAAATCTCTGGTGGACCATTCCACAGGAAAACATCAGTGATTAAATGTCCACCATTAAAAACCTCCTGGGGCCCACTGTAATGTTTATTTGACATTCAACCTGTTGATTAGGTCATACAGACCTTGATGAAGGGAAAAAACAAATATCAGCTTGATACAAAACTTTTGTGGCCCCTGGAAGTTTTTAATGGTGGGTGTTCAATTGTTTCGTATGGTGTGGTTCACCTGAAATTTAGATCTAACTCATTTTTTGATCAAGCCTTAAAATAATCTAGAAAATGAATGGACGGCTTGGATGAAACACATCCATCATGGTGGACCCAAAGAGCACCAGCGTGAGTGGCCAAATGGAGTCCGTGGATTAGGAGGTGTTGCCTACCCCACACCACTGCGGTGGTGTGGGGGTGTTTTGGGCATTGTGGGGCCACCGTAATGTATGTTTCTTATATCCAGGCCGTCCATCCGTTTAGCCAGTTTTTATCCTTTTTTCCTTCTTCTGCTTCTTCTTCTTCTACTTCTTTTTTTTTTGTTTTTGTTTTCTATTTACACACCCACGCACACAAAAAAAGGGTATTCAAACCCATGACACCACGATGAGTAGTGACCCTTTTGCCAGTTCATTTTTAGGAGATAAACCCAAAAAATAAGATCCTAAGTTCAAGCGGACCACACCGGAAGAAATACGGAGGATAATAATACTCACGGTTGAAACCTTCGTAGGGCCGCCGTAAAGCTCATTTGTCATCCAATCTTTTGAAAAGTTCACACAAACCTTAATGAAGGGAAAATGTAAATATCAGCTTGATTCAAAACTTTTGTGACCCTCAAAAGTTTATAAGGGTGGGCATTAAGTCACCGTTGTTTCCTGTGTGGCGTGGTCCACTCGAGCTTCAGATATGCTTCATTTTACTTTTGGGTTCATGACTTAAACGAGCTGGAAAAACATTTGGACAACATGAATTTAAAACACACATCAAAGTAGCCCCACGGTGCTTAACACAACCACGCCGTTGCTAGGCGTGGCGTGGGCAACACCACCTGATCTGTCCCTAATGGACAATATGCAGGTGTTGAGAAATGTGAAGTTGCATATAGCATAAGTTGAATTAGATGGACGTGACATGAATCAACTGTTAGGGCTAATAATTTAGTTGGTGTGGTGTGTTGTGTTGGATGCCTTGGATTTTGTCAATCTATCATGTAGAGTAATCCTATCTCCGTCTTTGTTTAACCCAATTCATTTTGGTTTGTCAAAAAATTAGTGGAAGAATACGTTGCACGCTGTGATGTTTTGCACTTTTTCATTTAGATGGAAAAGTGCTCGGCTTGATTCGGTTTAGCCAAAGGTTCTATTTGGTTAAACCGGACTTGTTAAGCAGAGTTACACATATAGGCCTACTTAAGCCTAACACACTTTTAGGGCTTGCATGATTAAGAGTGGACATTATTATCGAGCCCTACTGAGATTTCAATGGTGGATGTTATCATCCTGCTGTTTCATGTGAAACTACTTGAGCTTTGGATATACTTCAACTTAAGGTCATGGCCTAAACTGATAAGATGGAAAAGGGATGAATGGTGTGGATAAAACACATACATCATGGTGAGCCCGGAGAGTCCAGCCACCAGGGTCACCACCCAGTCCGCGCCCAATCAAATTAAAACCACACAGACACAATGGGCCCCACTTTAGACGGTTTTATAACCATTACAGTGGAACAATTGACTTAGTGGGTGATTAGTCCATGCATAATAAACGGTCGATATAAAAATTATTCATTGGCCTGAATTCAACTCGATGATTTTACACCCAGATTCATAGCTCAAGTGGTAGACTTGAGTGAAAGATACCTCGTTTCGGCACTAACAAGCTAACAAAAAAAAAAAAAACTCGTAAATTTTGTAGATCAGCAATTAGAAATCATTCTATTAATATTATTTTTAGGTGTACAAAATGCAAGTACCTGCGCATCATCTTTCATAAGCTGCCAGAGTAGGAAATGACTCCTGGCCCGTTTTTCAACCGTCAGGTAGTGTGTGCCACGGGTCCGGCGACGCCCCATTTTTAGTACCATGAAATCTATAGGCTCCATATGAAGAACGCCCCTCTCAAAAATCACGGTGGTCCACTCACTGGCTGGGCCACACTTGTATGTTGAGACAAACCTTTGATTGTCCATTGATTTGACGGTGTGGCCCACCTGATGATCTGACATGCCTGATTATTGTGCTAGATGATCTTGATGATGGAGCCTACCATTTTCGTTGCACTGTTGTTTCACAAGAGTGGCACGTTGGTAGGAAAGAGTACAGTACCACCAGTTACGGTACGTTGCCGGTAGGTGATGAGTTCCAGTGAGGCTTTGGAAAGTTTACTAGAGTTTCCAACTCCACAGCCCACTAGAGTGAATTGGGTTTGGGCTGGGCCGTAATGTAGGCACCATTCTCAGCCCAAAATATTGGACCCCACCTACCCGAAAATTTGTAAAAAACCTGACTTCCTATTTGAAAGTTCATGATCCATCCGTTGATCAATTGGCCACACATACAAAGGACAGAGATGTTTTAGAGGAATAAAACCTTCTAACATGGATTGGGTGGTGAGGATCTCAGTACTTACTTCCGTGTGAGAAGATGTGGGGAGATTTGGTTCAAGGGCTGTATGCTGTCAAAGATAGGCCCAGTAGATTCTGGGCATAAAAATATCTTTAAAAGGCCCAGGCCCATATCTGACAACCCACGGTCCCACCCATCAAATTTCTCCACGTCTCCTTGCCAACCGCTCCTGACCCACCCACAAATTGATTGGGCACGTCAGGCCCAAAGCCCAGTCAAGCCCGGCTCATTGCCACCAGCAGACAATCCTAACCTTTGTGGGAAAAGATAGACCGTTAATGATAGCTACAATACAACCACTGTCAGGATTCAAGAGTTAAAAAAGGACGAAATTGGGCGGCCAGGATCGATTTTCAGGGCACGGTTCATGCCAAACGGGTCTGAACAGACCAATCAGCCCGATTAGTGAAACACGGGTCCACTTGACTGAAATAAAATCTTATCAGCCATAGGAAGTAAATAAAGCCCTCTAGGTGGTGGTTAGGATCATTGGACCACTATTTTCAGCAGTGGCTAATGAATCATGAACAGTGGGTCCCACACATTCCGATCATGATACCATGTAGGAAGAAAATGATGCCTGCGAACTAGAAATTCAACTAGTTAAAAAAGAATCCATCTACAGGAGGAGAAAGAAACCCATGGAAAGGGAAAAAAAGAAAGGAAAAAAAAAATGTTTCCGAAAAGTCCATTCTCCATCACAGATTTACATAAATACCCCTCTGCCGAAAATAGAAAGAAACCCGACCCGATTCCAACGTAAGAAAGAAAGAAAAAGATTTCGACCGTCCATCAGCTTCACTTGTCATCCGATGGCAACGAGATCTGCAGGTCCTGATCTGATGGGCTCAGATGGATCCTCCTCTGAAACCCCAGTCGACGCAGGATCCCTCCACCGTCCGATCTGTTCCTCACTCCATTCAACTCCTTGAGAACCTTCTTCGAATCTGATCCGTCCGATCCTCTCCAGGAACATTCCGAAGATCTTTCCTTCTTACAAGGCGCTGACGCGCCGTGCCGATTCAGGCGGTCCCTGGGATTCTGGCCCATCAGATCGTGGAATCCGATCGCCGCGATCCCGCCCATCAGCGCGTGGAAGGATGGCGGGAGCAACGTCGCGCCGAGGTTGACGATGCCGTGGAAGCTGCCGGAGGGGCGGCGGATCTGGAGGGCGGCGAAGGATGGGGTAGCGACGGAAGGACAGAGGCGGAGGCCGCCGACGAGGCAACGGACGGTGCCAATGAGGGTATCGAGGATGCGACCAACGGCGTAGATCTCGAGACAGAAGGCCGAGGACGAGAAGGGGTCGAGGAAAGAGGCGGGGACCCGGAAGATGAACTTGTCGTTCCAGGTCGGGTTCTCGGCGCCAACTAGGTCGACGCGGGTGCGGAGCTTGGTGGTGGGGTCCACCCAGGCGACGGCGTAGGTCTGCATCCTGTGAATGTGAAGGGGGGACGCCGGTTTCTTCAGGGACTGCGCCGAGATCAAGTTGATCTCCAGGAGATGGAAATCCATCTCTTCTTCTTCTTCTTCTTCTTCTTCTCCTCTTCCTTGAGATCGGATTGGACGGCTGAGATCGGTTGATACGACGAGGGAGAGGAATTCAAGAGAGAGAGAGAGAGAGAGAGAGAGATCGCTGAGACTGCAAGAGGGCAAGAAGCGAGGGAGTATGGGATTTTAAAACTACTTTATAATGGGACTGCCACACGTACATGCACCCGGACGCGGATTTACTGCGAAAGGCTGTCGCATGAGTTACCGCGCTGGACACCTAGGTGGGGCCCAACGTGATGTTTGTGAGAAATCCACCCCGTCCATCCGTTTTTTGAGATCATTTTAGGACATGAAGCCAAAAATGACCCTGATCCAATACTCAAGGGGGCCAAAAACGTGAGGATTGAACTTCCACAGTTGAAATAATCGTGGGGCCACACAAGCTAATATTTGTATTGTCAGTTCATCTCAGTAGGAATGACGTTACGAACGGTATGGATGTCATGTAAACATCAGTGTCGATCCAGGGAGTTTTCAACGGTAGTAATTTCCCTACCCACGTTCTTCCTTTAGTGCGGTCCACTTGAGTCTTTGATCATTCTCATTTTTGGTATTAAGTACTAAAATGAGCTCACAAAACGGATGAACGGGGTAGATTTCTCACAAACATCACGGTCGGCCCACCCAAGTTTCCAGCGCAGAAACTTCATGCGAAAGGCTCTTTCGCATGGAATTCCGATGTTTCTGAGAAATTAACCGGGTTCGTCCGGATGCGGATTGCGTCCTACCCCTGATCGGACGGTAATCCGTCCAGGCAGGGCTCTGTGGGGCCCACCGTAACGTAAGTATTTTATCCATACCGTTCATAGTTTTTCTTAGATGATTTTAAGTACGATCCAAAAAGTGAGTCAGGTAGAGAGCTTAAGTTGACCACAAAGTGGAGATTGAACGTCTATCATTAAAAACTTCTTGGGATCAAGCCGATATTTGTATTTTCACTTCATCCACGTCTACATGACCTTCTGAATATGTTGGATGGTAAAAAAAAAATATCAATGTGACCCTTAGAAAGGTTTCAAGGGTGGGTGTCATTATCACTGCAACTTCTTTCGATGTGGTCCACTGGACCTGCTTCATTTTTAGGACCATACCTTAAAATGATCCGAGAAAATCGATGAACCGCGTGGATACAACACTTACATCACAGTGGACCCTACAGAGCCCTGCAATCCGTCTAGGCGGGTAGTACGCAATCCGCGTCCCATCCGGTTCATCCGTTTTTCGAGATAATATTAAGAAGTTCTGTAAATAAGACAGGGCTGCTTGAGAGAAAATAATAACGATTGAATGTCCGACCGTTGATACAATGCATTGCATGAATGACCGGGGGGGTCGATAGAGTTACTCGGTACACAATCCGCTTCCACACGGTAGCCATTTCCGCCCAATGGCTATCCGCATCCTACGTAGACTGCGTGGTTACCAGAGCACCACTTCGTAGCGTGGTGTCAGGAGTCTGTGGGTCCACTGCGATGTATGTGTTTATTCGACGCCGCCAATCCATTTCTCCAGTTATTTTAGGGCAAGAGCCTAAAATTGAAGTATATCTAGAAATTAAGTAGAACACACTACATGAAGTATATCTGTTTGGTAAGTAGCTCGGTTAGATTTGTTGGGGATTTGTACTACAGAATCACACGGATCTATATCTAGAATAGCAATCCAATGACACCAAGCACACACAAGAGAACAAAGATTTAACGTGAAAAACCTTTGCGGAAAAAAATGACGGCACAAAACGACAAATTTCCACTATGAAACTAGAAATTACAAAGAGAGGACTTATTCAATTCGAACAACCTCGAATCTCACCCTTGCTACACCCTTTAGAAGCCCTAAAATCCTTTTAGGAACCCTTAAAACTGATTTAGAAAACCTTAAAATATCTTATAATGGCCCTAAGGACCCCTATTTATAGTTTAGGAAACTTCCCTTTCACACCTTTATGAAATCGCTTCAGATTTTCACAGTCCGCAGAAGATCCAGACTCTAATCTGCGTAACCTCGACTGGTCGAAGGGTGGCCACGACTGATCGAGCAACTCCCTCGATCGGTCGTGCAATCCCCTCGACCGGTCGAGCATCCCGGACACCAAAAAACTGAGCTTGCTGACTTTGAGTCGAGCAAGCTACGACCGGTCGTGTCAGTCCCTCGACCGGTCGAGCATATAAAAAAATGTCAGATTTATGACATCTGACAACAATCTCCGTCATGTCTTCAATCTTCAACCGTGTAGCTTCCTGACCTCTTTTCTTATTTCTGCATTGCATCATAGCTTCAATCAACGTTTCTCATGCACACTCCGTCCTTCTTTTACGCCATCGCTAAGCCTAGAGAAGTTACATATAACTTCAACTTCTTTGCAGGAACGATTTAGGAGAGCATATCTGCCGGATCTGAATCCGCATGCCCAACCACCTTTGCTCCTGTCTTCTCAAAAGGAAAGACGTAGTTTTCTTACTATCTCACCACTACCCAATATTGCTTTGCCGGAGTAGTTGCTCATAACACTGATAGCCTATGAAATAACCAGTCTAATATAGACCATGGCATACACTGCTAACCGCATTCGAATAAGGCTCATGAGATATCCTGCTTTTCATCATCTGTTTTGGGACATGTCCTGATGAAAAATTGAGAAGACACGCATAGGGAACGCTCTCCGACTTTACATGGTCCATCACCTCCTTGATCAATACCTACCCAATGTATTCTGCCTGAGATAACCAAAACCTACTCCTCTTTCAAACTCAACATCATTCGAATAAGGCTCATGAGATATCCTGCTTTTCATCATCTGTTTTGGGACATGTCCTGATGAAAACTTGAGAAGACACGCATAGGGAACGCTCTCCGGCTTTACATGGTCCATCACCTCCTTGATCAATACCCACCCAATGTATTCTGCCTGAGATAACCAAAACCTACTCCTCTTTCAATCTCAACGTCATTCGAATAAGGCTCATGAGATATCCTGCTTTTCATCATCTGTTTTGGGACATGTCCTGATGAAAACTTGAGAAGACACGCATAGGGAACGCTCTCCGACTTTACATGGTCCATCACCTCCTTGATCAATACCTACCCAATGTATTCTGCCTGAGATAACCAAAACTTACTCCTCTTTCAGTCTCAACGTCGAGAACTATCTTTGCAACCCCTCGATCCTTCATCCTAAATGTCTCGCTTAACCAAGTCTTCAATATATTGATTTCAGACATGTTATAATTGGCGATCTACATGTCATCAATTCCTGACTCACCATGAAGGAATCAAACCACTGCCTAAGCGACAGGTCGAACCACGACCTCCTGTAAAGTCTTTTCTCAGCCCCTTTAACTTTGAACCACTCTGATTGCTTCATGTAGATCTGTTCTTCACTTTCCCTTCCAGAAGTGCAGACTCCACATTCATCCTTACAGCTCAAGATCACATTGCCCAACCAACACCAATCACGAATCTAATAGACACTCGTTATACCGTCGACGCGAATATCTCTGAAAAGTCGATCCCTTCTCTCTAAGCATAACCCTTCGCTACTAACCTCGCCCTGTATCTATGATATATTTTCTTGAAGATCCACCTGCGTCCAACCACTCCCCGGCCTACTTGAAGCTCCACCCGCTCCCATATGTCGGTCTGGTACAATGAATCCATCACATCGCCCATAGTCACCTTTCACTTCTCAACACCAGGCTCACCTAAAGTCATCTGAATAGAAGATAAATCCCCTGCGATATTGGAGTTGTCCATGTACCTCGCCGATATCCGGCGATCATGCCTTGTGATTCTTCTTATAGGTGGCTACTCCAACTGCCCTGTATCCCTGTCCGTGCATCTTAGCCTTCTTACCCTGCCCACTCATGTGGCCATACCTAACATGTCACACACATGCAGAGGTGGAATCCGCTACATCCACTGCAGCTTCACCTTTTAAAGTGCTCTCAATCAACCTGTACAAGTTACCGAGTCGTTATGCTTTCATGATTACCTGTGCCCCCTTAGATACCTTAAGAGCACCATCAATACCTATGTACTTGCATCCTTTTGCTTCAAGTACACCAAAAGAATTCATATTCTTCTTCAAATTTGGAACATGCTTGACATCAGTCAAGGCACGCTCCACCCCATTAAATATCTTGATGCGCACCGAACCAACAACCATAACTTTACGGGTAATGCCATTGCCTATAAAAACCTATCCACCATCGCACTCCTTGTAGCTGGTGAACCAACTCCGATGAGGAGTCATGTGAAAAGATGCCCCTGTGTCTAGCATCCACTCGTCCTTACGATCGTCGTATGACCGCCTGATGTTTTATTTAAACAAACCTGATTTAAATTGATTTTAAACTCGCAAGTATACAAATCAGGTGTAGACACGGTACATATTACGAGATCGTTCCTACGAGGACTGGTTGTCACAATTCAAATTTTATAATTCTTCTTAAATAATCCAACAACTAGTTTAGCTAGTTATTAAGTAAACTAACAAAAATTAATGACAAATAACCGATAACAAGAAGGAAAATTCACTCAAGGAGAACACTGGGACTTTTCAATCCACCCCTAATTATCCTAACTCTTGTTTTTCTTGTTGATTCACCCTAATTCAGATTGATATAAATTTAATAAATAAAGCACGATCTGTGTCCTTGTTCAGGCACACAGGATGTATAATTCCCTTGAAGCACAAGGATCGCATCTTTCCATCATTGTTTAGGCATGAATAGATGTAAATTCTTATTTTTTTTATTTGTAGGGAAACTTGTTCATGGTCAGACACATACACACCTATAATAAGATTCCAAACAACATCTACTTTTAGACTTTGGTTAAGCTCATAGATTAGAGAAGTACGATGAAGTTTTCATTTAATCAAAATAGTGAAAGAAATAAATCAATCAATTTCTGATGAAATCAACAATCAATAAGAATCATTTAAATTAGGGGCTTCATGTCAGCCCTAACTAAGAATTTAGAAACTCATGGGAAGTAACATAAATTCAAATGGAAAGAAGAAAAATATAATTAACAAGAAGTACATCACTTTGATTTCTTTCCAATCTCTCTCTTTATCTTTTCTTCCACGTCCCCTGCCTCTTTGAATCTCCCGGCCTCACTCTCCCTGCTCTGCTCCACGTCCAGCCATAAGCCGAGATCCTCTGCTACCGAATGAATGCTCTCTCTCACTTTTCTTTCTTTTATAGGCTGATGGAGTGTGGTCGGCTGGGTGTAGAGGCGGTGCGAAATAACTTCTTACGCAGCGTGCGAAACTGGGCCGGTTCCACGCTCGGCGCCGGTGATGATGGGCCCCATTTATAGTAGTTCTCTCGAAGAATAGAGCCGTTTAATGTATTTGTAGGACCGATTTAGACCATGAACCAAAATCTAGAATGAATCCAAATCTTAGGTGGACCGCAATATCAATCAATGTGGTGTCTTTTCCTCCCATCTTCTGATCTCGTTCTTGTGTATGGTTGCACAAGAACAACATGGTTCTTATTGAAATCATTCCTTGGACCCTATGGTCGGATTGGATCATCCATCTAGATGATGTTTGTGGGCACAAGAATCGAACGCAAGCCCCTGTTTATGATTTCCCGTCTCTATTTCGGATTCCATGGAAGTACAATAATCAGTGGGGCCACTATAGGAATCTTATAGACAATCAGCTCCGTTAATTGGCTTCCTCATGAAAAATCTATCAGTCCTGATCGTTTTTGGATCAAAACCGTGGTGGCTCATCTGCTGGATCTTTCGACCGTCTAACTTACATTTACATGGTTTGAGAACCTATTTTCGATGTTCTTGGAATTTTTTCCACCTAGGCATTGATTAATGGACTTGAGTGATTCCAATGGACGGTTTGGATTAGAGATCCGATCGTCATCTATGCCGTACATCGCCCCACGACGTTCGGACGCACGTCCATGCGTAACGCATGCGTAAGGCCTGACTTACGTAACTGGTGGGGCCCAAATTCCCTGTCTTTTGATGAATCCATGCCGTCCATCATCTTTGTAACGGAATTTTATCTGGAGATGGCCGGTTTTGGAATGTTAGTGATGCGGCCAAAGGTAGTAATCATGCTGTAATCGGTGCAGGGCTGTCCGTTTGTGACCGTTGAAACCAGCACGTGTACGTGCTTGAGTATACAAGGTCAACATGAGTTTGACTATATCGCGCTCCTCTGCATGATGGACGGGTCGGATTGATCGTTTAGACCATGATGATGGCCCACTGAAATCATCCGCAGCCTCTGTTTCGCAGACAGAAACAGAGGACACCCGTTGCTATTTTTGAGTCGGTCAACACTCTGTTGACCGACTTTACTAGTTCGGTGTGACGCGAGTGCACAGCCAGTGTACATTCTCACTCAAGTAAATGGGTCCCACCTTGATGCTTTTGATAAATCCGCTCCGATCATATCTTTTCTCAGCTCATTTTAACAGTTGAGACAAAATTTTAAGCATATCCGGATATCAAGCGGGCCCCAAATCAATGGTTTATGGGCTGATCTGTTAGTTGGAACACTTCCACAGGGATTCAAGGGTTGAAATTTAACGTGTACGGTTAAGTTATAGTCCTCAGGCCAGATATAGAGTTTTGAGCCGATTGGATGGTGAGAACCCTGTGATCTTGCATTCTGGACGATTTTCGAGCCCGTTTAACGTGAATGGCCTAATTTTCTCGAATCTCTGGCATGTAATTTTTTCGATATCGGTCCCTTGGGGTTTGTCCTTTACTTTTGTGACTTTAGAGCGTTAATTCACGCTTTTAGTACCCTTTTTCAGTTTACGCTCGTAAATACACATTGCATTACAAACATGATTAAAATAAGGCATTAAACAGTATCATGTTCGTAAAGGAAGGTAATAACTGGGGTCTAATATGCAATATTCGACCCTCAAAATCACCTGATAGTAGACACAGACAAAACATTACCATCACATCCACTCGATTCATCTGACGTGGCAGCATTGGTCTCCCTATATGAAGCCTCAGAATCTTCTCTCATAGATTTAGGATTTTCACAATTCTTCTTCATGTGTCTTTCCTTCCTACAATTTCAGCACTTTACCTTTCTTTTGCCCTTGCCCTTGGATTTGGATCTATAACCTGAAGAACCTGTACCTTGCTCAAAATTTATGTCCCTCGTAAACAGTGCCTCATATCGCCGTTTAGCTTTCTCATAGTTTTTCCTTGAAGGGCTGAGATAACAGTATCAATACTTAGGATTTTATTCATGCTGCACATAGTGTCCTTAAATGATTCATACGACACCAGAAGAGAATTCAGCAACATACATGCTTGTTCTTCATCTTTCATTACTTCCTCCATATCTAGTAACTTGCAAACCAATTTATTAAAGTTGCTGATGTGAGCCTCCATATCTCCACCCTTTGCCATCTTGAAGTTATACCACTACTGCTTCAAGTGTAATCGATTTTCAGAGAATTTTTTCGCATAGACATCCTTTAACTTCGCCCATAACTTAACCATTGTTTTCTCCTTCATGACGTTGTAGAGAACCTCATCCGTGATACATAAATGAATCGATGATAAAGCCTTCTTATTAAGAGTATTCCAGTCATAATCAGTTATAGTAGACTTTCACTTCTCAAAAGTACCATCTTCACCTTGCTTGATTAAGGAACTCATTATCTTGATCTTCCATAATTCAAAATTATTTTTTACCGAGTACTTCTCAATCTCATACCCAGTACTTCCCATTATTACTAATCTTTCAGATTCAGATTTGTGCCCCAACGATTGCTTTGATACCACTTGTTGGAGATTTGTATTGTGGAATCACACAGATCTGGATCTAGGATAGCAATCCAATGACATCTAGCACACACAAGAGAACACAGATTTAACGTGGAAAACCCTTGTGAGAAAAAATCATGGCACAAAGCGACATATCTTTATTATGAAAATAGAAATTACAAAGAGAGGACTTACTTGATTCGAACAACCTCGAATCTCACCCTTGTTACACCCTTTAAAAACCCTAAAATCCTTTTAGGAACCCTTGAAACTCCTTTAGAAAGCTTTAGAATACCTTAGAATGGCCCTAGGTACCCCTATTTATAGTTTAGGAAACTTCTCTTTCGTACCCTTACGAAACCGCCTTAGATTTCCGCAGTCCGCACAAGATCCGGACTCTAATCTGCGTAACCTCGATTAGTCGAAGGATGGCCACGACTAGTCGAGCAACCCACTCGACCGGTCGTGCAATCCCCTCGACCAGTCGAGCATCTCGGACACCAAAAAACTGAGTTTGCTGGACTTTGAGTCGAGCAGGCCACGACCGGTCGTGTAGCTCCCTCGACCGGTCGTGTAGCTCCCTCGATCGGTCGTGCCAGTCCCTCGACTGGTCGAGCATATCAAAAAATGTTAGATTTAAGACATCTGACAACAAGATTTTGCGTTGCATTTTCTCAAATATATAGATGATGTTCCATACTTTGAAAGCAAATTAATAAAAATACTAGGTATTTCATTAAACACTTAGCAAGCAGCATCAAAATCAAGTTATATGCTATCTTTCAAGGTAAAGGTTTATTTATTTATTTATTAAGGTTTCTTTATTCAATCTTCCTTCAAATATCTATTTCAATAATACCATGATATAAATGCAGTCTTAGAAACAACATTTCATTGAGCCATTTTATCAAACACTAGGCGAACAACATTAATTTCCTTGTGACTGAGTCCTTGACCCAATTTGATCCGAGTTTAAAAAGGAATTGAGCCAAGTTAAGCTTAAGCAAGCTTAAACTTAGCTTGAAAAACTCAGCCCAACTCCATCTAAATCCAATTTCAAGTCAAACTGAGTCAAGCCAGCTCACCCAACTAACTCAACTCGTGTAAACCTCTACATCCAATCTGTTCATAAGGTCACACGCACCTAAAAAATGAAAAACACTAATATCAACTTGATCCAAAACTTACATAGCTTTCAAGAAATTTTCAACAAGTGTTTAATCCCCATGTTTCCAGTGGTGTGGTTCATTTAAGCTTTAGATATGCTTGAATTTTAAGCTCATTTACTTAAATGAGCTAGAAAAATAAATAGACTGTTTGGATAAAATATATACACCACGGTGGGCCCATAGAGCACTGGCATCCCCCACCAGGTGGTGCTCGTCCTATACGGAGACTTTCAAAGCCCAATGCTCCATTGGTGCCAAATCATCTTAGGATATAAGTTCAAAATTAAGATAGATACAGGACTCAAGGAATCAAGTGGGTCACACCACAAGAGTGGGTGGGATCAAAAGTTCAACCATTGAAAGATTCGAGCCTACAGTGATTTTTATTTAAGAAGGTGTTTCCCAACAGATATGGAGAAATTGTCATCCTGATCCAAAACTTACGGGAGATCGAATGAGATTTCAAGGGTCGATGTTCAATTCTCACTGCTTCTTGTGGTGCGGCTGAGTTAAAGTTTCGGATCTGCCTCCCAAACAGACGCGGCTTCAATGGATCCCCGAATCCACGGGTGTAGGTGGGACTGCTGACTGTGGGGCCCACCATGATGTATGTGATTACATCCATGTCGTCCATTGGTATTGAATGCTCATTTTAAGGCATAATCCAAAAAATAAAGCAGATCCAAATCTTAGATGGACCATAGTACAGGAAACCGTGGTAATTGACCATTGAAAACTTCTTTTGGGCCATAAAAGCTCTGGATAAAGACGATATTTGTGTGGTCTCTTCATCTATGTCTTTGTGACCTTATCAACAGGTTAGATGGGAAATAAACATTACGGTAGAATCTATGAAGTTTTTAGTGATAGGGATTTAATCAGGACTGTTTCTTGTGGTGTGGTCCACTTAAGATTTGGGTCAGCTTCATTTTTAAGATACAGCCTCTAAAATGAGATTTCAAACTGGTTGGACAGGGTAGATTTAAGGCATACACATCGCTAGCATCGGCGCTTATTCAATGCCAGGGACAAATGCTTGGCTTTCCGTCTCATTTCAGTATATGGTCCAAAAATGAAGACCATCCAAAACTCAAGTAGGCCACAAGAAAAGGAAAAGGTGGGGAAAGAAAAGTTTACCGTTCAAATTTTCTCAGGGCCCATGTAGGTGTTTATCTTCCATCCAAACCGTTCATAAGATCATTCCCCCATTAGTCGATCCGAACACACAAAATACCTACCATGATACAAAACTCCTGTAACCCTAAGAACGTTTCAACAGCAGTCATTTAATTTCCACTTTTTTCTCTCTTGCAGCTCATTTAAGTTTTGGATCGTCTTCATTTTTAGCCCCCTGTTCTAAAATGAGCTTTCAAAGACTGACGGAATAGATTTCTCACAAACATCATAGTGAGCCCCAAGTAGCTTAAATTTCCTTGCGGAGGAAATCCGCATCCTACGTATTGGGTGCTGCCACTGCCCTCCCTAGCCAGTAACGGTAACGCTCTCCAGGGGTCACCGTGATGTTTGGTTTTTATACATACGGTCCATCCATTTTACACATAGTTTTTTAGTACAAGCTCAAAAATGAGGCAGACTAAGCTTCTAGTGGACCAAACCCTAGGAAGTAGTGATGATAATGACACCAACCATTGATACAAGTTTAGGGCCCACCGTGATGATTAATTGCCATCTAACTTGTTCATAGGATTATGTAGGCCTGGACAAAGGAAAAACACAAATACACAAATATCAGCTTGATCCAAAACTTCTACAGCCCCCAAAAAGGCTCTGCGGGATGGATGTTTAATCTTAACTTTGTAGTCCACTTGAACCTTAAATATGTTCATTATTGGGCCTGTACCATAAAATGACATGGTAAAATCAATGAAAAGTGTGGATAAAAGTCATACATAACGGGGCACCTCAAAGCCCCTGTCCGTTACTAGCTAGGGAAGGGCAGGATAGAACCTAATCCACATCTGACCCAAACACCATGGTAAGTAGGATTGTCAATGGGCTCGGTTGGCCCGTGGGCTTCTGGCCGTGGCCTGACTTACGCAAACTTGGGATAGAGTAAAAGGCACGTGGGCCAGGTTCAGGCTTAAAGCTAAAGCCCATTTTTTAATCGAGCTGAGCTTAGACATGGCTGTCCGAAGCCCATCAGGACCGGACCATAGCAATTTCAAAAAGTTTAAGATTTAAGGCTCATTTAGCATTTTTACTCTAATCTAATAAGGTGGTGTTTGTTTATTGTTTTATTTTTAAAAAAAAAAAAGTTTTTTCACTGTTGTGGGAGGCGGATTAATTTATGAAAAAGTGATTTTTTGAATTAAATGAGTAGACATTTTTTTTACTAATTTTTGAATAAGTCAATAGTTGAACTTTTTAAATAATTCTCATATTACCATCTTTTCTTCTATTTACATTCTTTTCAAAGTAAGCCCATGTGATAAATGACTCGCGTTAAAGGTGGAACACATGAGGAATAGTCAGCATCAAAGGTGAGCCCCCATGACGCTAGGTCACACCAAGCTGCCCTTAAAATTTCCTTCAAACATCTACTTCTTTTACTCTTTGAAAGTCCCTTTAGTACTCCAGTTTTTTTTTAATCCGTACCATCTGTAATGCTTCTCCCTTTAAACTGGAAACCGATTGCGTGGTGTGCGCCATCGCGTGTAGATGTCACCAAGTCTTGTGGGGACCACTATTATGTATGTGTTATATCCACACCGTCCATCTATTTTGAAAGTTCATTTTAGGGCACTAAAATAAAAATGAGATATATCCAACGCTCACGTGGACCACACCATAGACAGAAGCGGAGACAAGATTCCTACCACTGAAACCTTTCTTTGGCCCATGGTGACGTTTATTTTCTAGCCAATCTGTTCATAATGTCACCTATACTTGGATGATGGAATATATATATATGCCAGATTGTCCAAAACTTCTAAGGAAAACGTCTGTACCCTTATAAATTTTCAATGGTAGACATTCAATGCCAAATGCTTTCTTTGGTATGGCCCACTTGAGCATTCTATACATCTCAATTTTAATTTTTTTACAAAGCCCTACAATAATCTTGCCAAATGGATGGATGATTTAGACATAGTACATACATCATCGTGGTGGGACTCACAGAACTCAGTAACATCAACCCACCAATGAGTTGGTGGGCCTAAGGCACACCGTGCTATCCACCGGCATTTAAACTCACGCACCACGCACCTGAGTAGTGGGTGTTACGCTTACCATGTGGGCCACTTCGATGAATCTTTTTTATATCCATGTCTCCCATTCGTTTTTCTCCTATCATTTTAGGATGTACATCCAGATCTCAGGTGGACCACACTACTGAAAATAGTGAAAATAACTATCAAAAGTTTTTGTGAGCCACAAAAGTTATGGACCAACCTAATCTTTATATTTTTCCCTTCATCCAGGTTTGGTTGACCATATCAATGGGTTGGATGGAAAGGAAAAATTATGGTGGGCATTACTATGTGCCCTATAATTTTTTTAATGATGGGCATTCACTAACCATTTTTTCCTTTGGTGTGGTCCACCTGAGCTTTGGATCTACTTAATTTTGGAAACACGTCCTAAATTGTGCTGAAAAATGGATAGACGGTGTGGATATACAACACATCATTAACGTGGGCCCTATGATTAGGCTAACACCTTAAGTGTTGCCCACTAAGGTGTCACCCCGTTAAGTGTTAACACCTGATATGCTCCCTTCCTCATTTAATGCCTCACTCTTGGCAATGGTGTGCCACACACCACCCACCTTGGTGGTGTGTCTACGTTACTAAGTTCTATTCCCCACCATGATGTATGTATAATGTATATGTTAAATCCACACCATCTCATTTCATAGATCATTATGGGGCATGGCCCAAAAACGGTCAAGTGGACCAAACGAACCAAAGCAGAAGCGATTGAATGTCTACCATTGAAAACTTCTTAAGGCCACAAAAAGTTTGGATTAATCTGATATTTGTTTTACCCCTTCATCCAAGTCTATGTTACCTCATGAATAGGTTGGATGACAAATAAACATATACGAAGGTTCCAGTGGTGGGAATCATTGTCTCCACTGTTTGCTGTGGTGTGGTCAAGCTGAGATTTGGATCTTATTCATTTTTAGGATCATGAGCTAAAATGATCTTACCTAATGGATGAATGGTGCGGATTAACACATACATCATGGTGGGGCTACAGAACTTGGTGACGTCAATACACCAACAAGGTCGGTGGTGTGTGTAACACCACGCAATCCACTTCCCCCTCTCTCATTAGAGGATCCGGAAGCACACAAACCATCCTCCATCCGCATGTGTGCCGACTTATCAAGAAAAAGAAAAAACCCTAAATATATAAAGGTATAAAATTGCATTTTTATTGAAAAAATGAGAATCTTTATTAAGTTTCCTAAATGTTCTAAGAGTTTTTGTTTGGTTCATGTTTAAGTGGTTGGTTTGATTCGATGCATAAATGAGACAAAGAAGAAGAAGCGCTGATGGTGTTGGAAATGGCGTTTCATATACTAGTTGGCAGGTAAGTATCACAGTGGAAACTTTAATTCGCTCTTTTCGGTTGAAAGTGTTAGCATTTTTGCCACTTCAGTCTTAGGCTCGGGCCTGGCCCTATAAAAACAATTTGGGCTGAGTGGTTGGCTATTTTAGCTCGTGATGGGCCTGGGCTGAGTATGAGCTAAAGCGAAAAAAACTCAACCTCGGCTTGGACAGAGCTTGGCTCGGCCTAACCCTGACTAATGGTAGGCCGGCAGAGTTTTGATTATATAGAAGGGTTGCACACAACTTGCCCTCCCATTTATGGTGGGGCCACACACACACACACACAGGTATATAGGGTTGTATTGGAATGAGTTAGCTCGGTTAGCTCGCTCAACTCGACACAAAAAAGCTTAATTTGACTTGGTTTGAAACTGAGTTAGAGCCGAGTCGGGTTGATTTTTTGAGCTCGAAAAAAATTATGAATCAAGTTCGAGCTTGCCCGAGCTTGACTCAACTCGAATCAAACCCCAACTCAAATTGAACCAATTCGGTGACTCGATTACTTTGATATTGATGTTGCTCACCAAGTGTTTGATGGAATGACTCAACAAAGTGTTGACTAGTGGAAACGAAGGTATGAATATGAAACAAATATCATTTGTTCTAGATTTTGATGTTGCTTACAAGGTGTTTGATGAAATACCTATAAAAACGCTATTACTATTTTACATTCAGTGATAATTTGAAGGTACAGTCCATATGTTTGTGAAAATGCTGCACTGGCGAACTCGGCTTGAATTGACCCGAACTACTAACTGAACCGAGTTCAAGCTGGTGTCCACTACTGGCCGAGCTGAGCCAGGTCGAGTGTGCCAAGCTCGACTCATATACACCTCTAGATACATGCTCACCTCATATGCACACCTTTACACACGTGTTATGGCCGTCTAATCCAAACAGTCCATGTGACATCCCATGAAACCTTTAAGGACCAAAATTTACCTTGATTTAAAGACTCTGGTGGGCCATGGTAAAGAAAGATGCAAATTAAGGGAGGAAACTATTTTTTCATGGCCCACCAAAGTTTTCGATCAAAGTAAAAGTTATGGCCTAGGGGTATCATTTGGACCGTTAAATTTTTGGACTCACATAACATATAATCAGTTCTCATGTATAGCCAAATGCTCAATTGCCAACAAGTTCTCACAAAACTCGTGCAAACTTTTTGAGAACTCTTCATATATGATGTGAATTCAAAATCTAAACGGTCCACGTGAAGCAACACCTCATGAAACCTCTTGAGCCCAATTATTACTTTGATCCAAAACTTTAGTGAGCCATGAAAAATGAAAACAGTTTCCTCCTTTAATTTGTATTTCTCTTTGCTATAGCCCACCATAATTTTAAATCAGGGTAAAAATTTATCCTTAGGGTTTCATGAGATTCCACATCATACAGACCATTCAAATTAGACGCCCATGAGATATATGTAAAGGTGAACAAGTAAGGATGATATATATATATATATATGGGCACTCTTTTGTAAAAGATAATTATTTGATTTGTAAAAACCAGAATACCTCTTAAAAATTTACCTTTAAAAAAAAACTTTGATGCATTGGCATACCATGGAGGGTGGGAGCCAAATGCCTAAATTTTGCATACTTGGCATGGATGCGGATTGCGTATTGAGTAACTCAGCACGCTAAGGGTATTGAGTAAACTTTGTGGGGTCTACCATGATTTATATATTTTATCCACTTTGTCCATACATTTTAACGGATAATTTAAGGGCTCTTGACCAAAAACAAAGTATATCCAAATCTCAACTGGACCTCACCACGGGAAATAGTGTGAATTGAAATTCTACCATTGAAAATTTCTTGGAGGCCACGTAAGTTTTGGGTCAATCTGTTATTTTTGTTTTCCCTTCATCCATGTTTGTGTGATCTTATGAATGGATTAGATGACAAATAAACATCATTGTGGACCCTACCAAGGTTTCAACGGCGGAAGTCATTATTTCCACTGTTTCCTGTGGTGTGGTCCACTTGAGCTTTGGTCATGCTTCAATTTTCAGCTCAACCACTAAAATCAGCTGGAAAAACGGATGGACGGCATGGATAACCCACACACATTCACAGTAGGCCCAACTGAGTTTACTTAGTACGATAAAAGTGTACTGAGTAACTCAATACACAAACGGATTTCACTTGGCATACAATTAAGTTAAACTAAACTTTACAAGTTTAGTGGTTTATATGTATCACGATTCCAAATTAGTTTAGTGGTTTATATGTATCATGAATCCATTATTCTTATTTGATTATTTAAATTATTCTTTAAAGGGGTGATTGGGTGGTTATTTATTTTATATAAGCCACTGTGAATGCCCTCCCGTGCTGGTAGACGTAGGAAAATGATGATCGGATGGTATCCAAATGAGCCTTATTGGACGGTTAAAAATTCAAATATCTAATAGCCTTTTTCCACAAACAAGAATCAGCGGTTAGGATTGTTCAATAAATCGTAACTGTTACTTTCTTGACTGTAAGAAAGTAGGATAGTTTAGTCGGTTGAACATGACTTAACGTGTGTCAGTGAATAGTTTCTTAGTGCTGCGTACCAAGCGTTCAGAGTATCACATTCCACGAAAGATTTCCTTTCAAACCGAAATGATTAGAAAACGTGCCGGACGATTGATGCGCAACGATCCAGAAATTGTACACGTGGCATGAAAAATGACTAAACCTTGGAGCCCACTTTCTCAGTCACATTTCTAATATTGGATTTGTTTGGAGGATCGGAACCTTTAGGGCGTGTTTGGGCGGTGGGATTAGAATGGATTTGGGGGGATGGGATTGAAAAAACATAATTATTACCCGTGATGAAAATTGTCCCCGGTTGCCATTGGATAAGAATAATGCCATGCTTTGCTGGTAATAAGGTGGTACATTGAATGAATATACCCACCATCATTTGAAATTACTGGGAATAACACATGTGTTATATCTAAGCCGTTTATTTGTTTTGTAACCTAAGCCTAAAAATGAGGTAGATCCAAAACTTATGTGGCCCCAAAGAAGTTTTCAACGGTAAGTATTCAATCCCCATTGCTTTCTATGGTGGGGTCCACTTGAGCTTTAGATTTACCTGATTTTTTGGTCCATGCTCTAAAATAATCTTGAAAAATGGGTGGACAGTATGGATATAGCCCACACATCATGGTAGGACTTACACAACTTGCTAACATTGAGTGAAATTGACACGACCGAATGCAATTCCATCTAATCTAATTCCAAGCTTTTCCATTCATCCCAGACATGGAGTGGAATTGACACAAGACATGGAGTGGAATTGACACAGGACCAGATGAATCCCATCCCACCTAATCCCTTCTAATCCCACTGCCTAAACACGCCCTTAATTCGTGGACACTTGTTAGATGAAATAAAATTATTGATATTTTTCGTTTTAACCGTCCAATAAATGCCCTCCAATCCGATATAAGCTTAATTTTTAGTTCATAGCCTAATGGGAGGTATGCAATTTCTAAGTGCATGCGTATCATCACTACGCCAGTGACAGAGTATCAAGGTTTTTCTCTAAAAAAACACCAATTAAAAAAATTAAAAAAAAACCTTTTCTAAAAAAATTATTTAAACCCTCGAATAATTTCCTTTTACAGAGTTGGTCCACCTGATATGTGGACCAGCCTAATCGTGTAAAAGTGCATGTGGAGTCGCAAAGCCATATTTTGTCAGCTAAAATGGAGAGCGATTTGGTTGCGACCCTACCGTAGGGCCCACCTCAATGTACGAAATATATATCCAATCTGGAAAAACAGATGGACGGTGTGGATATACATTACATACATCCATCTGCGCCCTACTGTTAGGGTAGCACCCACATCGCTGGCTCAGGGGTCGTAGCCAAGTCGCGCTCCTTAAAATGACTATTACGAGTTAACGACCTTCTGTGCTCGAGAAATTATCACAGGCATCGACGGCATGTGAATTTCAAGTTCATACCTACAGGCGACCGTACCCCAGCTTGTAGTACAGTATCGTGTATCTCGCCAACATATCACTTTTACAGGACATCAGTACCATGATAATCGTAGGTTCCAATGTGAAGATCACCATTGTAAAAAATAAGGCTGATCTGCTCACTAGGTGGGCCACACCTATAAATATAGTCAGACCATCGTTGTCAGTTTATTCCAATGGTACGGCCTACCTGATGAGCGTAATGGCATGGTTTTTGGGTAGAGTTATCTTGATAGTGAGACCCACCATTTTCACAGTAATGATATACTGCACAAGTGTCATGTTGGCCGGAAACATGTTACGTTTCCACAAGCTTGGCACGTGCCGAATCATGATAATTAGTCGGTGCCAAAGGCAGGCCGATACGCTCACTGGATGGGACCCAAGATTTATATCAATCTACCGCCAATGACTCAATTGTGGAGCCGTGGCCCATCCAATGAGTGGATCTGCGTGATTTCCATTCCAGCTGATAAGTTGGAGACAGAAATAGATGTAGATGTGTGTGTGTGTAATAATATTATAATAATAAACTGACTATCTCCAGATGGCAACTTAGATATCACACATAGTGATTGAGGAATATATACACCACCTGCATTTGCATGTGATAGTACGATGGTTTATGTCCATTTACTCAAAAGCTTGTACATTTTAAAATAAACCACTCAATCATTCAATCAAGGGGCCACTTTAAAGATGACATGCCCTCAGAGTTCAGTCGATTTTAGACCGTTGGGCCCATCATGACGTATTTATTTTATATCCATGCTGTCCATCCATTTTTCTGGTTCATTTTAAGGCAATACCGCAAAAATGAACCAGATCCAAATCTTAGGTGGACCACGCCATAGGAGACGGTTGTGATTAAACACACACCATTAAAAACTTCCTAAGGCCCACCACAATGTTTATTTGATCAAGTGGGTTGGCTCATGACTCGGCCCAGTCAAAGTGAGTTACCACCTATGATTGGATCTGGGTCCAACTGAGTCCGAGTTGACTCGGACAGGTCACAGGAGATTCCAGTTCTCAAAACCTGGACCATCCAAAGTGGAGCTCATGATTTGAAAGGCTTCATTTTTTACATATATGCCACATGGTACAACTTTTTGAGTGTACCAAAAATCTTCCTCTGACCACTTTCATCACTTAATTGTTTACTATTTATAAGGAAACTTGGTGAGATTATGCTAATACGAGCCGTCCACGCTAAAATTAATAAAGTAAAACAACACTTTGGTGGGCCTCTCTGCCATTTTTTATTCCAAGTAGGACAAGTGGCCTTTATTCTTTAAGGGGCAGTCAACAGGTACCCGAAATACCCTATCCGATTTAAAACGGGTTTGATCCATTTTCATATGCGTTTAAAAGTTTGGTTGGGTTTTGGTACATTTGTCTTGGGGTCTGGGTTCTTTGCTTGGATAAAAATCCAAGCCTGAAGGAGTTGATTCCGTGATGGGTCCACTGATTCGAAAGGTTTAGATTGCATGCATGTATGCCATGAATATACTAAATGATCCACCCATGAGCCAGTGAGTGTTACTGTAGCTCACATTAGGATAATGATGGAGGGATGGATGTGTTGAGGTTGAGCACTGTCTTCCTCAAGGATAACTACTCCATATTCATGGGGCATTTTTGGACTCTTCAAATAGGCTTCCCGTATCCACTAATAGAAAAAGAGAAAGAAAAATAGAAATAAATTCTAAAAAAATCATAATTTTATTGATTGATGCAAGAAACGAACCTACAACCTTTAAATAGGGATACTAAGCTTTGGAAAATTTTTTGGAATTAAACTACAACTAAAACTTCCTAATTATTATAAGCACTTTTCATGTTGGACACAACTCCTAAAGCCCAATGGATGAAGAATAATAATTAAATTAAAACTTATTAAAAATAGTAAAAATAGAAATAAACATGGAATTCGACCGTCGATACGATGGAATCTGGCAAATTTGGCATGGGCAACCCAACATAGTTGGGTTGGTCGGCTAAAGTAGCTTGTCTTTCCCCAAAATCATATATGGTATGTTGAGTAACTCGTTTCGATTTGCAAGATATGCCTATTTTAAAGTTCTAATGGTCTTAATGACTTTCGCCTCTGATCCGACTTTCTTTGGTCCATCTTAGTCACGAAAGTGTCCACGACCCGCTCTACATCACATCATGTGATGAGGTTAGAATAAAAAGTCTCAAAATAATAATTATGTTCACAGAAAAGAACTTTGACATTCTAGCAGAGGTTGCTAGTTGATATTCTAGCAGAGGTTGGTAGTTGATATTCTAGCAGAGGTTGCTAACCGTTTCTCCATATGAAACTTGGATGGCTGACATTGAGCTAAATGTATGGCATGTTTACAAATACTAACGGAACCGAATCATTTACAGCACCAGTGTTAAATTTACAATGCTTGAAACACCCAAGCCCTCTAAAATCAACCATGTTGTCAATGTAATATCATCCGCCCATTAAGTGAGAACCATTGTTTGGATTGTACATACAAAAAATAAAAGCTCTATTAAAAACTGACGTAGGGATGAACGTGATGAGGATAACTACTCTGAATCCACGGAGCTTCTCTGGACTCCTCACAGAGACTTCTCGAATCCACGAGGAAAGAAAGCAAAAAATAGAAATAACTTCTAAGAAATTCAAAATTGATTAATTCATGAATAAAAACGAGTTCACAACCCTTTAAATAGGGGTACCAAGCAATGGGAAAGAAATTAGAATTAAACTACAACTCAAACTCCTAGAATCCACGACTTACTATAAATAGTAAACTTACTATTTATAGACGGTTGTGATGTCTACTAGTGCACAAGGTTTTGGGCCAAAAATAGTAAGTGTCCTATTTGGCTTCACCAAACCGTTCTCCAAATTATTCTAAGCTCTTTTCACGTTGGGCGCAACTTCTAAAGCCCGACGGATGAAGAGTTATAATCAAATTAAAACTTACTATTTATAGTAAAAACGAAATTAAAACAGGGAAATGACCGTCGATGTAGGGGTTTTTCGCAATTCTGGGCTGTGCAACCTAGCATAGCGGGGTTGGTTGGCTTCAGTAGCTCGTTCTACCCCAAAATCATATATTTTACATCAGATAATTCATTCCGGATTGCAAGATATGCCCGATTTAAGGTTCGATGGTCTGGATCATTTCCGTCGTCGACCGGGCCTTTTCTGATCCATCTTGGCCATGTAACTGTCCGCGACCCGCTCTACATCAAAAACTCATGTACCAAACTTCTGGAAACAATATGAAATTGCTCCCAAAGCTGTCATGCAATGTTCGCTGCCTGAGTTTTTTTTTTTTTGTTAGCTTGTTAGTACACCCACTGTCAGTTCACACTTCACTGTTAGCCATCCCCATTAGGGATGGATACCAAGACCTCAGTGTTGAAACAAGGTATCTTTCACTCAGTCTACCACTTGAGCTATGGATCAGGGTGTTCTACATATGCAATATGGCTTCGCACACAAACCTGTAATTTAGCATCCCATTTGCACGGCTTCTCATACTATATCCCATATGATTTGTGGATCTGGTGAATTTTGGCCTTAGGGCCTAACATCGAGGATATATATGACCCTGTGTGTGGATTTTACATATACAATATGATGGGCTTCGAAAATTTGGATATTATAGAGGAAGTCCAGGTAGGTATTAGCTGCCATTTTTGGCATGTCTACTATGGTGTGTAGCTTTTTTAGATAATAAGTAACGTTTTGTTTACAAGCAACCGGCAGAGTGTGGCATATGTCATATTATGTACAAGCTGCTTGAACAGAAAATGACTACTGTAGAGCTGTACCATTAATTATCGATAATGATCAACCATCTGTGAATGGGGTTCCAGTCCTTGCCCGAGTGGTGGACTCCGAGGAGTTTCAACACGAGGTCTTGGGTTTGAAACCCATAGGTGGTGAAATCCCACTATGGCGTGCTTGGGTGTGTGGCAGGCGCATGTGTTAAAAAAGAAGAAGAAAGAAAGTAAAAAAAAAAAAAAAAAACACCATCTGTGAAGCCAAAACATTGGCAACTGTGTTTGCTTCCCTTCAAATAAGCTCTTTTTTACCTTAAAAATTCAAAGACTTTCGATAGTACAACAATTATATGATTAAAATGAAAAGGGAGAAGAAATGGATGCAATGAGAAGATGCAAATGAATTACCAGATCGCCCGCCTGTCTACAAGCAACAGTGAGCTGATGAGCCTAGGAAGACAAATTACTAAGCTACTGTCTTCCTTCAAATTCAGCCTGTAGGCATAGATGGAATGGAATTATAACTATTGACTAAGAGCTAGGTCGGTTCAACAAGTGTGCATGGACGAATTGAATTTAAGTCTAGCTAAGTGTCCATTGTTACTGAGCACAGGACT
Organism: Magnolia sinica; assembly: GCF_029962835.1. Taxonomy (NCBI): domain Eukaryota; kingdom Viridiplantae; phylum Streptophyta; class Magnoliopsida; order Magnoliales; family Magnoliaceae; genus Magnolia; species Magnolia sinica. The sequence goes on from NC_080577.1 coordinate 2,435,876, forward strand.
AAACCTAGACATACAGAGTTGAATTGGATTGATAGTTATGTTTTGTTAAATTCGGAGAGAATTCTCTTCTTGGATTTGTTTATGCTATTTATAAACTTTAAGAAAAAGGACGAGAATAACCATTTATCTATGTGGCTCTATCATATGCAAGTAATTAGGAAAAGAGCGGTTACACCTTATCGATCATGATTTCATCTATGAGAGTGTTCTTTTGAGCTAACGTAGATAGAGCAAATGTTTGTTTCTGCCAGGGAGAACTAAAATACCAAAAATAAACCCCACAAATGAGCCAATCCTTGAATCCTTGACGCATATATCTCAAATATCTTTTGTGCCACGTGGCAACATTATCAGCACCACCTTTCTAATCTGCATTGATCTTGGTACGAACAGTTGGGTGTATAAGATCTAATGATTTACACGATTGTGTGACCTTCACAAAAGCTGAAGATGACAGTGCATGTTTAGTAACCCACCTAACGAGTGGGGAGTGTTTAATCACCTCCCGACTTTTGTACTTAAGACTGCCTTCAAATTACAATCAATGATTTAAATCATTTAGATGGACAATGAACTTTTTTTATTATTATTATGTGAGAATACGTCTCCTTCTATCTCCAAACGTTCAATTTTCTATTTGAGAACCCCAAAGACATTTTGAGAAGGTTGTCAGGCATCACCCATGGTGATCTCTAATAATGCTGGCTGCACATCCCTTGTTTTGGCTGGTGTCGTTAGAACCGTTAAAATTGATCTTCCAAAATTCCGTTTTTGGAGGGCAACAGTTAATCAGGATCGCACGGATAGAGGCATGCTGTACGTTTGTTAGGTGCCATTGGCTTGAGTATGGCCATTACCTACCCAAGTACTTAACCAGTCCACCAAAAGCACTGAGGGTATTTTGGTAGGAGTTGAAAAAGGGTTAGCCCAATGTTGCTAGATGAGTGAGACGATGGAATAAGAAAATAGGAGGTGGTGGTTAGATTCAGCCCATCTTTATAAAGGAAATGTATTAGTAATTGGAATAAACTGTGTAAGTTTGTCTTTTGTTGGAATATGTTGATGTAGGCCCTTCTAAAGGAGACTTTTTGTTAGAATGTGTTGAGGTAGTCCCTGTTAGAGGAGACTTAACTTTTTTGTGTAGTTGAAAGCTTCCAAACAAATAACTTTCCGTTGATTTCAATAGTGTTCTGCTGGAGAAAGGTTGGACATGTTGTCAAGAGAGGCATATTAAGCTAATTTTATTAAAATTTTCTTAATAGATGATGTCAGAGACAGTGGTCCACTATCGAAGCAGGCTCTATTTGGGCTTGAAGGATTTGATTGGTACTCGGATTTGGTAGTGACCCCTTCAGCAGTGGAAAAGCTTTGTGGGCCCTACCATGATGTGTATGTTTTATGTTAATCAAGTGCCTTGATTTTCGTTCTAAGGTTGCTTCCACACTCATTAAGGGATATCAACGCCCAACATTTTATCCACATCATCCATCCATTTTTCAAGCTCATTTGAAGACATGAGTCCAAAAATGAGGCAGTGCCAAAGCTCAAAGTGAAACACACAACAGGAACCAGTGGGGATGATGACACTAGGGTTGAAACTTCCTACGATGCACCACAATGTTTACTTGCCATACATCCTGTTCATGAAGTCACGTAGACCTGGATTAAAGGAAACTATAAACATCAGCTAGATCCAAAACTTCTATGGCCCGCAAGAAGTTTTCAATGGTGGGTGTTCAATCACCATTGTCTCCTATAGCATGGTCCACGTGAGATTTTCTGCCTCATTTTTTAGCTCATGCTGTGAAATAAGCTGGTAAAATGCATGACAACATGGGATAAAACACATACATCATAGTGGGGTTACAAAAGTTTTGGATCAAGCTAATATATCCGTGTTTTTGGTCGATTCAAGACATAATGAACATTTTGGATCACAGGAAGGTTTCAAGGCATTTTCCTGTGGTGTGGCTCACTTATTTTTTTATTTATTTTTACAGGTACACACACCACCACACACTCACGCCATAGTGAGATTTCACCACCTATGGATACTCGAACCCTTGACTGGGTGTTGAAACTCCTCAGAGTCTACCACCAAGCAAGATTAAGGATCTTGGTGTGGCTCACTTGAGTGCTCAATCTGTCTCATTTTTTGTCTCATGTCTTAAAACAAAGTAACAAAATGAATACGCATGGTGAATTCCACACAAATATCATGGTGGGCTCCGCTTACCTCCTGACTGCAGGAAATCGCGGCTCGCTGGCAATCCGCAACCTGTTCATGAGATTATAGTTTTATGACTGAGAGTTTGGCATCTACAAGTGGTTGGGGACTTGAATTGAGAATTTGTTTAGTTGATTTGCAAACCAGTTGGCTATCGACCGTCCAAATGCCCCAAAAAAGTAAATAATTAGGCAAGAAGCATGAACATTAGATATTTGTGGATTTTACTCTTGATTCATTGGGAAGTGGATGGGGTGGTGACCAGAGCTGGGGATGTGGGGCTAACCGTGATATATGGGTTTTATATTGACTTTGCGAGCTCATTTAAGGAGATTAGCTTATAATTAATAAAACATATCTAAAAGTCAAATAAACCACACCGCAGGAAACAATGAGAAAAATGACACATACCTTTGAAACCTTACTAAGCTCGCTGTAATGTTTCTTTGCCATCCAACCTTTTGATAAGCTCACATAGGTATAGATGAAGGGAAAACACAATTATCAGCTTACTCTAAAACTTTTGTGGCCCCAGGAAGTTTTTAAATGGTGAGCATTCAATCACCATTGTTACCTGTGATGTGGTCCATTAAAACTTTGGTATGCTTCATTTTAGGGCATGAGCTAGCAAACTGATGAATGGCGTGGATAAAACACATACATCGGGGTGGGCCCAAAGTGCCCAACACCACCTACCTGGGTAGTGTGGTGTTGGGCCCAGTCCGCTTGGCATATGTTCATCGGAAGAAGATTCCATTGTGAGCCCCACACCACCTCCTTGGAGTGTTGCGGTTACTAAGTTTTGTGCCGTATATGTTATAACCGCATCATTATCTATTTTGCTATCTCATTTTTGTATATAATTCCAAAATGAGGCAAATCCAAAGCCCAAGTAGGCCCTACTACAAAAAGCGGTGGAGGCAATGATTCCCATAGTCAAAACCTTTGTGAGGCCAACATGATGTTTATTTGCCATCATACATGTTCATAAGGTCACACAAGCTTAGATAGAGAAAAACAAATATGAGGTTGATTCAAAACTCCTGCGACCCTAAGAAGTTTTCAATGGTATACGATTCAATCCCCCACACTTATTTTGGTGTGGTTCACTTGAGCTTTACATATGTTTCATTTTTGGGCTCAAACCATAAAATGGTGTACCTTTCATAAAAGTTTTGATGAAGCTGACTCAATAATCAATATAATTACATTTCACCAGGGGCGGCTCTAAGGGGTAGATAGGTGAGGCAATCGCCTAAGGCCTCCTGATTATGAAGGCCCTATAATATAGCAAAATTAAAATTTCTTAATTATAAAGGTCTTATACTATATAGCAAAATTAAACTTAAGAAGAAAAAAAAAAAAGCCTAAATTTTTTAAAATAAAACTTATTGAAAGGCTTACAAAATAGAAACATTTAAAATTTAGTTTACAAATTTGAAATTAAAAATAAAAAACAAATCGTAGAAACTAGCACTATCAATAATAACATTCTAACTCTATTGTCTCTTTTCAAAATAATAGCATCATTCCTAATAAATTCTTCTCTTAAAACCTAGGACCACAACTACCTACTTTATTGCTAATTAAGTTCTCAAAAAATTAAATTCTAACGTCATTTTTGTAAATTATATTCTAATTTCATTTTTCTAGTGGTGTAGTGGCACACCAATGTTTAATTAGATTATTGGTAGTGGATTATTCTTTTTGCTAAACAACAAAACAATCGCACAACACAACCGACTTTTTTGCTAAGCAAAGCAGCTTCTAAATATCAAAGTATTTCTTACTTTTTTCTTAAACAATATCTGCAAAACAACTTCTCAAATAATTGACAAATTAGCTTATATGAGTCTTTATTCGTTGGTTGTTGCTGCTTCAACAAATCTAAGATTCATCAGGTTCTATTGTTCAAGAATTTATATTTCAATTTATTATTTATATCAATTAGCTTTTGTTTATCTATTATTATTATTCCTTATTTGTGTCAACTTGTTAATTTTTAAAATGATTGGTAGAAAATTTGCATCAGGATATAAAAAAAACTCAAAAAAAGGCAAGAAGCAAATTTATAGTTTAATTTTGAATTTATTAAAATTTTTTATTTTTTTTTAAACTAAAAAGCCTCATTTTTATGACTTCCCTATGGTCCCCAAAAATGTTGAGCCGCCCCTGCATTCCACCACCTTCCATTATGGCTGATGCCAGCAAATTGGCCACCGCTTGAGTGTCCTCCATCATAATGTTTATGTAACATTACCCTGACCACCATATGTTCATCCCATGTTAGGCTAAGGACCCAAAAAATCAATTTCATTTGTGATTTATGTGAACAATATGATTGAAAATAATATGAAAGGTAACGCTCACCCATCAATATGTTTTCATTAGTGTGACTTATTTGAATCACGGATGGATAAAATTAATGTTTGGGCCACAAGCCTAGGTGTTTTGGTGAAATATATAATGGTTAGAGTGGATTTTATATAATAATAATAATAATAAATTTTTTGTCACTGAAAATGATATAAGACCACATATCTACTTGTCGGAGTGGATCTTGCAAAAACATCACAGTGGACCATTCAATTTAGGGTGGAAAATTGCCTTTTTGTCTTTTTAAGGTGGAAAAGCAGTACTGTTTATGAAGTATATGCAAAGTTCACACCAACCATGTATAATTCCAATTTAAGCCTAGATCTAAAAAATTAATTTGAATTGTAATTCAGGTGGGCTAATTAAAAAAAGAAAAGAAAAGTTGGAAGACAGACATTCATCCTTGATTTACAAGCTCACTGTGATTATTATATAAAATTTACTTCAACTAGAGGTGGGCATGTTGGACCCAATCCGATGGATCCGACCCGATCTGACCCGACTCGGTACCGTTTTGAACAGAACCGACGGCCTATATCGGCCCCGATCGAGTTTGTCGATCCAAATCCGATTGTTTTTCGGGTCGGGTTCGGATAGAGGTGTATCCGGACAGAACTGATCCGAAAACCGGGACCGAAAGGGTTCGAAGCAACCTGATCTGGGATGTAAATATCTCTCTAAACAAAAGTTTTACCACCTGAGCTTTACATTCGGCGCTAAAAAACCCCGTCCAATGTACATTTGAGCCCCTCAACTCTATCTCCCTCTATATCTGTCTATCTCTCTCTCTATTTCTGTTGAAGAAGAAGGCAAGAAGAAAGAAAGAGAAAGAGGGAAAGAGAAAGAGAGTCGTAGCAAGTATGAAGAATGGTGTACGAAGCGGATTTCTCTGTTGGTCGTAGCAGGTTTTGGAGCTTGGATTTCTCTGTTGGAGAGATATATATTGAGAAATGGTCTATAGTTATATACGGAAGAGAGAGGGAAAGAGAAAGAAAGTCATAGCAGGTATGAAGAATGGTGTACGAAGTGGATCGGCTCGTGTAACGTTAGCAAGTTCTGTGGGTCTAATCATAAGGTATGTTTTATATCCAAACCGTCCATCCATTTGGCGAGCTCATTTTAAGACTTGAGACAAAAAATAAGATAGATCTAACCATCAACTGGACCACACTGTAAAAACTGGTTATAGAAGTTTTGGATCAATATGAAATTGTTTTTCCTCCTCATTCAAGTACGTGTGACCTTATGAAAATTATTTTTCTTTTTCATTCAGGTACTTGTGACCTTATGAACAGATTGGATGTAAAATAAACATTATGGTGGGCCCTACAAATTTTTTAACGGTGAAAATCATTATCTCCGCCGCTATTTATGGTGTGGTCCAGATGATCTTTGGATATGATTTATTTTTTGGATAATGCTCTAAAATGATCTCTAAAAATAGATGAACAGTGTAGATATAATAAATACATCACTGTGGGGCCCATGTAACTTTGATCTCCTTTGAACCGTTGTCACAACTCAGAGCTCGAGGAGTGTCAGTGCTGTCTTCGCACAACACGTACCTAGAGCGGCTATTATAGCTGGTGCTAGCTACAGGCTAGCTACAGAAAGGTAGTACTTGGTAATTATAAAGCTCCTTCGAGAAGCTATGTAGCGGGTGTAAAGCTTCTTCAAGAAGCTATATACGTTTTTATTTCTTTGAGTAAATTATGTGGGGCCCATCTAGAATATTTTTGGTTTATCCACACCATCCATCAGTTTTTTCAGATCATTTTAGTAGTTGATACTAAATTTTAAGTATATTCAATAATCAAGTAGATCACATCATAGGAGACAGTGAGAATAATGATTTTCACACCGTTGAAAGAAATGAACGAACCGAACCTTACCCAATTCGATCCGACTCGGTTTTCTTGACCGAGTCGGACTCGAATCAATTCAGGCCAGCAGGAGTTTGGATCGATTCGAGTTAGATGACCCAGACTTGGTCCCGGATCGAATCGAATTCGGGTCAAGCATTACAAATTTCGAACCGAGTCGAGTTGGACCTAACTCGATCCGACTTGGTCAGATGCCCAGCTCTAACTCCAACAATAGGATGACACAAAATTTAAATCTAAGATCTAAAAATCAAGCCTATCCATGATTCTAGTGTGCAATACAAAGGAAAATAATTTAGAAAGTGATCAGGACCTACCCATCACATGGTCCACCTGAATCACTGATTGCCACTCCAATCATTAGATGACACACTAAATATAGGTCTGGGACTTAAAAATCAAGTGCATCTATGATTCAGGTGGACAATTACCCATCCATCGTCTGGTCCACCTGAATCACATATGGGAGTGAGGTTTGAGCCCTTGGTTTAACACGAGGTAGCACGCCTGCTGGATTTTACCGAAGCGGATTTCCTGTGGAAGCCTTTTGCGGGGAAGTTCCTGCCCCAAAAACTTAGGTGGGGCCCACCTTGATGTTTGTGAGAAATCCAACTCGTCCATCTCTTTTTTTAGATTATTTTAGGACACAGGGAAAAAATGAGCCGGATCCAATATTCAAATGTGCAGAAAACGTGAGGGTTGGACGTCCATGGTTGAAATATTCATGGGGCCACAGAAGTTTTGAATCAAGATAATATTTGTATTTTCAGTACATCTCAGTAGGAATGATGTTATGAACGGTGTAGATGGCATGTAAACATTACTCTCGACCCCTGGGAGGTTTCAATGGTAGGATTTTCCCTATCCACATTTTCCTTTAGCGCGGCCCACTTGAGTCTTGGATCCTTCTCAATTTTTGTCTCAACTCTAAAATTAGCTCAAAAAACGAATGGACGGAGTAGATTTCTCCCAAACATCACGGTGGGACCCATCTAGGTAACTGAACGTATTGAATGGTAATTATATAGATTAACGAGGTAGTTTTTTGAAGAATAAAAAAATATTAGAAAAAGGTACTGAATGTCAATTACATATTAGTTGGGTAGTTCTTCTGCAAAATTCCCTCTCCAAAAACCGAAAGTCCTCCCGATGATTTATTTCTCCTGAAAGCTGTCTTCCAAAGACTCGAAGAGAAGAAAAAATGCAGGGATTTTGTTTTTATTCTTCAGTAGGTGGCGGAAGGTAGTATCAGCGAAGCGGAAGGGCATTTTCGGGAGACCTGATCCAGGTATTCCACTCTCTCTCTGAGAAATCTCTTTAAATGGTTTCAGAAAAGAGTAAAATGAGAGGATTTTGATCGAAGTCCGATGAGTTAGGGCAGACGATTGCTTCTTTTTTTTTAAAAAAAATATATTTTAAATATCGATTTTCCCTTTATTTCATCATATTTCCGAAATTGCAACCGAAGAAGAAACGAGAGCAGGAAAAAAATCTCCTGAAAATACGAAAATTCAAGCAAATATTTTTGAAAGACCAAGAATACCCCTGATTTTATGATTATTACGGTGTGAACCCCGTGCCAAGCCACGGATCTTATGAAAGAACAGGGGCATCTTTGTCTTATTAGAACCCAAGGCACAGTTTTCGATGGTGGAGGATCTTCTGTTCGCCAGATAGGCTATGATGCGCGTTCATCTTCACCGCAAGCAACTGCGCTCACACGTGATAACGTGGCACGTACGTGCGAGATCCGGGATCGTCGTCAGGTGGGCCCCCCTGTTTCGATTCTCTGGGCCGTGGGCCAAAGTATCAGGGTAGCCCGTCCACTCGGTAGGGCAACGCAACTGTTGCCCATTTATCGGACGCGGATTTCCTACGAAAGCCTTTTTCAGGAAGTTCCTGCACAAGATGCTGGGTGGGGCCCACGGCGATGTTTGTGAGAAATCCACCCCGTCCATCCGTTTTTTGAGCTCATTTAAGGACTACAACAAAAAATGAGGTGTATCCAAAACTCGAGTGGGCCACACGAGAGGAAACAGTGGGGATTCAGCGAACACCGTTGAAACATTCTCATCGCCATAAAAGTTTGGTACCAGGCCAAAGTTTAAACGGTTTTGATGGCATATAAACATAAAGGTGGAGCCTTTCGCACGAACATCACGGTGGGTCCCACCCAGCTTCGCAGCAAATCCGCGTCTCCCTTTTTCTGTCTTTTCACAGTCCGTTTAATTCGTGCACGTGTGGCCCACCAGACGAGCGGCTACCATGAATTCTTTGTAGCTGCGGCATCTACACAGTGCGCTATCGCACGTTTGCCATCGCGTCGTGCCAAGTGCTGACTCTCCCCTCGCACACGTGAGTGAGGTCGGCACCGTTATTGTAGGCGCTCCACTGTCTACGGCTACCCGGAAATTCCGCTGGTCTTCTTTCAATGTGAAACAAGTAATGGTGGGGCCTACCCGATGATCTGCTCTGCTGCTATTGTACTTTTCTGGTGAGAATCGATACCACAAACTTGCGGTACCTTTCCATCTTTGCTGACAACATGCTTCTTCGGAAGAAACTCAGTACGATTAAAACCGTGTAGCCCCCCCATGAAGATACCTCAGAACACATATCAATCTGGTCTGTTCATCAGGTGAGCCACACCCTTGAAATCAATGGACAGCGACGATTTGACTTAACGTATGGGTGTAGCTCCACCTAGTGAGTAGATCATCTTAATTCTGGCTTGAGAGATGAAATCTTGGTTTTTTCTTACCGTGGATTTTCATTTTATTTATTCACGGTTGATAACTAAATTTGAATTTTGAATTTTTAAAATATTCTGTGATATATTTATAGAATAGTGAATGGGATCAGATATATGCTCTCGCATGCTTTAAACACAAGGCAGGAGCATGTTGCATGGTGTGTTGATGTCAATAAGTTTTGTGGGCCCATCATGATGGATTTGTTATATCCCCTATCCATTTATTACTGTGATTATTAGCCAAAATAATGAGGTATATCCAAAACTCAAGTGGACCACATCACATATTGTACCCTAAAAATTTTCAACGGTAGGCATTCAATCCCCACTATTTTTTATAGGGTGGCCCACTTGAATTTTGGATCTGACTCATTGTTAAGCCATGCCCTTAAATGATCTGACAAATTGGATGGACTGTGTGGATGTAACACAAATATTATGGTGGGTCCACAGAACTAGGTGAGGCCAACACACCACCAAGTTACACTATGCAATTCGCTTCCCAGGAGCTTGAACATAAGATGATGAGTCCATTGTAAGAGAACGTTGGCTTCAAAATAAAGTAAATTTAAAATTGTGATGACTTGTAAAAATGAGTTGACTAATTTTATAATTAAAATAAAATTTTACATATTTTTTTAAAGTAGCTGTTTTTTATTATTATTTTTTTCCCCACGATATTGCCTGTATCGTAATTGTAAAACTTAATATTTTTTTTAGTAATTTATTACCCTGATGTGAATGGAAGTAAAAAACAACCGTTTAAATACTTAAAAGAAGCGATAGTGACGAAGGTGAAATATAACCCGCAATATTGAATTTTGCAAGCTTTTGATGTGTTAGACGACCTTATTATTTTGAAATATTGGATTTGAATTTTCAACTGCCCAACCTGTAATTGTGGAGCATGTCGTTTTCACGATACTCATTTTCTTAGGCAAGTGCTCTGAAAGTGGGGAAACATGTCACCGTATGACAATTTGCTGGACCAATTGCTGTAGGTGATCAGTTCTTGTAAAATAAAGGTATACCAATCACGAATTGGAAATGAAGCGATAGTGTTGCCTCCTTGACAAAGTAATCCATCTGGAGATTCCACCCATCCGTTGGAGCAAAATTTCTCTCTTTTGAAGGCATTGCATTGAATGTCTATCCATACGAGACACGGATTTCCCGACAAAAAGGAACTTCTTGGATGGGAAGCTAGGCGGGGCAATGTGATTTTTTGAGAAATTCATCGCATTCATTCGTTTTGCCATATCATGTTAGGACATGGGCATAAATGTTACAACGGTGTATGTTCCATCATCCTTGTTTCATGTAGTGCGGCCCACTTGAATTTTGGATATCTTCATTTTTTTAGCAAACGTGATTTAACAAAATGGATGGCCGGAATAGATTTCTCACAAACATCAGGTCGGCGTCAGCTCTTGGAAGTTTCTGCAAAAGGCTTTCGCTCGCAGGCAATCTGCTTCCCACGTACCATTTTTCTTTTCCTGCCGTTTCTTTGGACGCTGCTTATCGGATGGTTAAGATCATCTGATTTTGTTGGAAATTTGAGGGACATGCCACGTGTACTGCGGTCTGCGGGAGTAGGTAACTCTACTGGCTCTACCACCGCACAGTCGCCAATCTTGGAACGTCGCACGCTTCTCTTTAGTCAAAGTCAGCCCTCTTTTAAAAAAAGGACGGGATGCACGCCTGCACGAAGCGGATCCCGTGATGACCTCAACGAAATCGGATTTCCTGAAGGCGCTTATCCATGTATATCCCTGTTGACCCGACTCTCGGGAGCCATCGTGATGTATGTCCTTTTATCCACGCCGTTCATCTGTTTTTCCAGCTCGAGCCCAGCAACGAAGCAAATCAAAATCTCAGGTAGACCACACCATGGTAAAAAGTGGTGATTGAACACCCACCGTTAAAAACTCTCAAAAGTTTGTTGATATTTGTGTTTTCCCTTCATCCAGCTCTTCGTAACCTTATCAACAGGTTCGATGGCGGCCTAAGAATATTTCAACAGTGGGTGTTGTATCGCCCTTTTCGTACGATGCGGTGCACTTGTGCTTTCGATGGCTTCATTTTAGGGCGTGAGTAACTAAATGAGCTGTAAGAACTGACGGACAGCGTGGATGATAAGAAACATACTAACACTATAATACAAAAGGTGGCGTGATGCACAAGGAAGCCCGTTCCTATACGACTGTTTCGTATGCAAATTTACATCAACTGGTTGCATGTAGGTCCTCCTTGATGTTTGTAAGACATCCAATCCGTCTAAAAGAGTCTTACTACTTCGAAAATGAAAGAATGAGATGGATCCAATAATCAGGTGAGCCATATCATAGAAAATAATTAACAGCCACCTAAATTGTCCAAAACTACCTTGTGACCTAACTGATGATTGGATTGGCTGATTCTTAAGGAGTCCCATTTTCAAAGTAGGAAGACCCTTGAGGACGGGTTGGATGCCATACACAGACCATAGTGGAACCCACACGAAGATAGTTGCACCGAAATTATCCTCTACAACAGTTGCATCAGGCTGGTTATTATTTTTTAATATCAAGAACTGATATTATAAGGGGTGTCAGTGAAAATAGCGGGGCTGCAACTGGCGTTCAAGTCAACTAGAAACCCATTGACCCAACCCGCGTTCAGTTTGAGTCGTCAAGGCCCTCAGGTGGGGTTCGAGTTCAAACCGCCAACCTTGATTTGAAACCGGATTGGGCTTGGTTAAGTAAATTTCAATTGGGTTAGGAGGGGGTTGAAAATAATCACATGTATCTGGGCCGGGTTTGGGCTGAGTATAAAGGAATTCGTCTTGGGCCGAGTATAAAGGAATTCGTCTTGGGTGCCTTGGATTGGAATTCAGCTCTTGCCAGGTTGCAGGTCAAGTCCTCCCGAGCTCGGATCGGGCTTGGTTTAACTGTCAACTCCTCTTTTGTTCCTGAGGTGTTATTCGGGTGGGGTGGGGTGGGGTGGGTTGGGTTGGGTTGGGTTCAGGGTCAGCCCAAGCTCGATCCTACGGACTCAACCACAACCCGACCCTATCTGAATTCCATAGAGAGATGGGGCTTTTTTTTATTTATTTATCAAACTCTTCTTTTATTTCACATTCCTCTTTATAGAGTTAGAAAGCTCTCTCTCTCTCTCTCTCTCTCTCTCTCTCTCTCTCTCTCTCTCTATATATATATATATATATATATCAAATTGGCGGCCATGAAACCCATCGGAAAGAAATGATCAAGCCATCCAGATTCAAACAGGATGGGTTTAGATGACACCCTATCAATGTTGACTTTTTATAGTATGTGTTGTGGGAAAAATTGAACTGGTCCCTCATGCGGGAAGAGCAACCAATGTCTACAAGTGATATGCCTTCAAGCTAGGCTGACCGAGGTCCGCACAGAAGGGCCATCAGCATGGGACCAACAGTTCCTTTAACTTAGTGACAAGCCACCAAGCTAAACCGTTAGAGAACGAAGTTTAGTAGGAGAGGACTCACCCCACCAGGAATGTCTACAACATGAGTAAGGAACCCGTGGGGAAGTAGCTCCCCAGGATCCCGGGTTGACCAAGTTGACCACCGTCAGAGAGGCAGTACGAGAAATCCGAGGCGCATCTTGCCCTGGATCCAAAAGAGATAAGGATCCGATTTGATCTCGGCTGAATATCTCTCCTACATATTTGAGATAAGAATCCCATTAGAACAGGAGCTCTCCAACGTAGCACAATGGGATTCAGTGTTTCGGAACCTTCTCCCACGCCCTATATATACGCCCTCATAGGTTGTAGTTCACGTATCGTGGAATCGAGGAGGTCGACTTAGTTGCCTCGAGAACCAGGTCGGAACCCTGGCTGATAACATGGATCGTATCATGAGATTGCCGGAGAGGCAGCAAGTGTCCTCAACTAACCAATAGGAAGTAGCAGAGGAGGCAATCAAGCAGTCTAGCCCTGAACAATTGCGCCATGAGCTGCATCAGGGGCAAGTACGAGCTGAAGAAAGCCTCGCAGCCCCAACCTAGACGCGGGCGACTATAGAGCTCGCCGGATTCGACTTTTGTCGTACCCTTGATGAGAAGCAACATGCTCGGGGAAAGAAAGCCCCAGAAGTCATGACAGGAAGTGAGGTCTCCTAGGGGGCGAACATCAGAGAGATCTGGGACCAGCTTAATAGTATCCAATAAGCATACCAAGCAAAGGCCTTGGTATCTATAGTTTTTGTAGATCTATCGGAGGGCGATAACAAGGCGATAAGCCGTCTCAACTCTACATCAACCTCATATCTTGACCAGATTTAAGCATCAATACTTCATTCTCGGTACACTTGTTGGACCCTTTGATGCCTAAGTCAGGCTTGTAGAAGATGATCACAAGGAGATAAATTGGGGCTTAGATGCATCACCTTCTTCCTCCATTAGTTTAGAGTCTGTGGTTGTATATATAAGGCGTGGGATGAGTTTTTGGACTTTCGAATCCTATTGTGCTACGTTGGAGGCCACCTGATCTGGCGGGATTCTGATCCCGAATATATTGGAGTGATTTTTGGCCGAGATCGGGCCGGATCCTTATTTCTTCTGGATTTGAGGCGAGATTCGCCCCGTATTTCTCATACCACCTCACTGGCAGTGGTCAACCTAGCCAGCTCGGGATGCTAGGGAGCTCAGGGCTCACAGAGTCTGAGCTCCTTCTCCATGGGTTCCTTACCCATGTTGTAGACATTCTTGGTGGGACGAGTCCTCTCTTACTGAGCTTCGTTCTTTGACGACTTAACTAGACGGTTCGTCTTTGAGAACTGCTCATCCCGTGCTAATGGCTCTTCTGCTTGGATCTTGGTCACCCCAGCTCGGAGGGTCCTCAACTTGGAGGCATATCACTTGTAAATAACTATTGCTCTTCCCATGTGAGGGACCGGTTTAGTTTTTCCCACGACAATTAGCATTAATTAGAAAAAAAACAAAAATTGTATGGTTAAGATCTTTCAATCAGGATTTTCCAACCACAGAGTCCTTAGTATTAGTGTACTGATTTGTAGATCTTATTTGTCAATCACGTGAGTCTATGTGTGAAGTAGTCGGTTGAGCCTTTAGAAATTAGAGACAGAAAACACAAGAGGATAAGAACATCAAAGAGCAAAGAATAGGTAAATGAGGTGCATTGGTGACCTTAACCCTTGACCCAAAACAACCCTTTGACCTCTAGATGATCTAGGCTTAATAAGAAAACCGAATTGATCATCCCTTAACCTTAGGAACCCAAGCGGAATATGATAAGTAAGGTTAGAAGAGGCGCGGAACTACTGTAAAAACAAACGCCCAAAAAAACAACAGTTTTCAAGGGGTCTTCGAGCAAGCCTCGAGGGGTCTTCGATGGCGTCGAATACCCCCTCGATGGCATCGAACAGGAAGTCAGATGTCCAGTAAGAATTGATTATTTAATCTGATTTTTTCAATGCAATCGAGGTCTTCTTCGATGACATTTAAGGACCACTCGATGGTATTGAAGTTAATTCAGATATGTCCAGCAAGAAATACTCATATTATTAAATTTTCTCAATGGCATCAAGGAAACCGTCGATGGCATTGAAGGTGACCTTGATGGCATTGAAGGTGACCTTGATGGCATCGACAGAGCCGTTTTCTACCCTTTTTTTACTATTGAAACTTAAACTTTTTATAAAGGGCATTCTGTTCTTATGCATTTTCATGCGTTTTTGGTGCAATAGAAGCTTAGGAGATTTCATGTTCATATCCCTCACCCCAAGCCTATATTCCATTGAGTTCTAAGCCATTTTTCTCGAGATTAACATGCTAATGAGGATTCCAACCTTCACCTTGAAGATGTACTTGAATTCTTCCATTTTCTAGAGAAAAGACTCCATTTTTCTCGAGATTAACATGCTAATGAGGATTCCAACCTTCACCTTGAAGATGTACTTGAATTCTTCCATTTTCTAGAGAAAAGACTTAACCTTTATATGCATACCATTGTCTAAATCCTCTAGAAGACCCTTCTAAGTGAGTTTTCTAGGAAATACAACTTCCCATTAGTTGTATGAGATTCAACCAACCTCTCATCACCTTGGTCACCTCAAAAGAGCATCGTATGCAAGGTGTTTGATGTTGGAGCCGAAGCCTTGGCAAAGCATCAACATCATAATCGGGGAGCATCGGGGAGCTGATTGAAGCACGAGAGAGCGACGATCGAGCAACTTAAGACAGAGCTGTATAAGGTACTCAATCCGACCAATAAGTTGTCAAGAGTAAGAGTCCATGAACTCTCTCTCCTTGTGTAGGACTGAGGGTAAGAGTTTGTGACCCAAACTCGACTTAGATTTTTGTGTAGGATCTTGGCTCTTGTGTAGGGCCTAAATCAAGTCCTTGTGTAGGCCACCTAGCACAAGTGTTTGCGTGTCAGTCTTCGTGGGAGCCTTCGGTGAGAGTAAACGTAGGGCCTTGTGTAGGACCGAGGTTGTTGGTTAGGCAAAGGAAAACCAACTAAAGTCTCTTATGGGAGCCTCTAACAGGAGGGTATGCACTGGGTTCTTGTGTAGGACCTTGGCTCTTCTGTAGGGCCTAAATTCAGGTTCTTATGTAGGACATTGGCTCTTATATAGAGCCTAAATCTTAGAGTCCTTATGTAGGGCTGTAAAGGTTAGAAGTTAACTTAATTTAAAACCTCTGATAGTGAAATTTGGTACATTTATAGGTTAAGTACGTCCACCGGGAGTGAAGTAGGCAAGTAGCCTAACCACAATACATAATTATGTTTAGGATTGTCATTTGCGCATCTATTTAATTATGCTTAGATGTTGAATGCTTAATTATATGCATGCATGATTAGATGAATGCTAGACGTTGATAGTTAGCACATCCCACACACAAATATACACTATCATGATATAGGCTAGTTGCTTATTTGTAAATTATTTGTAATTTATATGATTGGACCCTCAATTGGCTTGGAAACCTTAAGAGTTAAAATTGTCTTGCTTGGTTTGATTGATAATTAGTTTGAGTCAAACAATTATGTTTTAAAAGGCAAAAATTTTAAATTGGTCCTAATCACCTCAGGTTATGTCTTTATTCCTTAGCTCCGCCAAGCTTCTGCACGCGTAGCGTGGTAATCCCATTACACCACAGGCAAACTTTCACTCAGTTCACCAAAATGTTTGATTGTCGTCGTTGTAAATGTAAGTGAATCATCATAGTTCCTGAAGAATCAATTCTCGGTGTTTTTTTCTGCAGAGAGTTGAAGTTAACAAGAGCTGTGAAGCTGCCCGGATCGATGGCGAACGTCACAGGACATGCCTGCCCAGCTCCGATGAAAGCTACATCGAATGGAGCTTTCCAAGGGGACAATCCTCTCGACTTTGCCCTCCCTTTGGCCATCTTGCAGATATGCCTAGTGCTCGTCCTCACACGTTCTCTCGCTTTTCTTCTCAAGCCTTTGAGGCAACCTCGCGTGATTGCAGAGATTATTGTGAGATCCTCTCTACCATCTTTTTCCACACATTTTCTATAGTGCTCTTGTTTTTCCCTTCTGGATTTCACATATTCCAGTAGTTGTGTTCAAAGACAACTCGTTGTTTTTGTCTCTCTGGGCTCAGGAACCAGCATGTCTCACCACTTACTGGGGTCCACATCCTGAGATGATTGGATGATTTGAACAGTCCTTATTCCCATTACTACATTGTCCCTTGATCACCCTTCAGTGATGATCCTGACATTTGATTTTTGGAGTAGAATAAAATCCATTGAAAACTTCTTCTTTCTTTTTTGTCGAAATTCATCTACTGATAGTGATGGTCTTAGTCGTCCATTTGGTGTTTCTTATGGTGTATAACAGAGTCCACAACATGGACATTTCAAATCATCGGGCCACTCTGTATGTGGGTCCCAGTGGGCAGTGACACACGTTGGATCCTGAGTTGTGGCAGAGGCAAAACAAACTCTTTACAGCATGCAAGGACTTGGGCAAATGCTCAGAAACTGCTTTCATTCGGTCAGAGAGTTTAACTCAACTGGTGAATGGAAAACTTGCCAATAGAGATTGGCCAAATCAACTTTGGCCATTCAATTATTTTGGAACACTTGAGTTTCAATTGGAGGTGCAAAGCCTTTCAAATCTGAGTCGACTCAACCAAGTTCTGAATCAACAGCGAGTTCTTAAACACTGATATATGGTAGAAATAATACATTTGTATGTAAGTATATAGAGGAATTTCTAACCTTTCTTTCTTGATGAAGGGAGGAATTTTGCTTGGGCCATCTGCCTTGGGCCGTAGCCAGAGGTATCTGCATGCAGTTTTCCCTCCCAAGAGCCTCACAGTCCTAGACACTCTAGCCAACCTTGGGCTGCTCTTCTTCCTCTTCCTAGTAGGACTAGAATTGGACATAAAGGCCATTCGACGGACGGGAAAACAGGCCCTTGGAATCGCTGCTGCAGGCATCAGCCTCCCGTTTGTGCTCGGCATTGGTTCTTCATTCATTCTCCGAAATACAATCTCAAAAGGTGTCGATGAACCACCTTTTCTTGTCTTCATGGGTGTGGCACTCTCTATAACTGCCTTCCCCGTCCTCGCCCGCATCCTTGCTGAGCTCAAGCTCCTGACTACTGATGTGGGACGGATGGCCATGTCAGCTGCTGCTGTCAATGATGTGGCTGCATGGATCCTTCTTGCCCTTGCCATCGCACTCTCTGGCTCTAGCAATACCTCCCCTATTGTGTCCCTCTGGGTCCTTCTCTCCGGAGCTGCGTTCGTCATAGTTTCCATCTATGTACTTTGCCCAATATTCTCTTGGATAGCCCGCCGTTCCCCAGATGGTGTGCCCATAGAGGAAACCTACATCTGTGGTATTCTGGCTGCCGTCCTGGCGGCCGCGTTCGTGACCGATGCTATTGGAATTCATGCCCTTTTCGGGGCCTTTGTGGTCGGAATTCTCATCCCCAAGGAGGGCCCCTTGGCAGGTGCTCTGGTGGAGAGGGTGGAGGATCTTGTTTCAGGCCTCTTCCTCCCGTTGTACTTCGTCTCCAGCGGGTTGAAGACCAATGTGGCTACCATCCAAGGGGCCCAGTCATGGGGGCTGCTTGTTTTGGTGATCGTTACGGCCTGCGTGGGGAAGATCGTGGGGACTGTTGTCGTTTCACTCGCGTGCAGGGTGCCGTATCGTGATGCCCTCACCCTTGGATTTCTCATGAACACGAAAGGCTTGGTTGAACTCATCGTCCTCAACATCGGCAAAGACAGAAAGGTAATGCAGTTTTCCCTCATGGTGAAAGCAATGCTTCCTATGAACTTGTGCTTGTCATAGTTGAAAGTTTGATAAATCACGTCTATATTCATATCGAATTAGAATACTACTTACCATAGGTCACCATGTTTGGCAAAGAATAGAAAGCCTTCTGTGAAATTTTGATTTTGGGTACTTCCAAACGCACCCTTCATCTATTAAAAGAACTTTGGAATTTGATAGAGGTGATTGCTCATCTATCATTCAACTCCTGCATTGGCAACCTTCCTGGTTGGGTTTTTTTTTTTTTTTGGCATGCTACTCCGAACAATTAGGAAGTTAAAAACAAAGTCAACCCACTGACATGTTCAGCCAAATTTTGATTTGGGGCACTTCCAAATGCACCCTGCATTTATTAACATTAGGAATTTATGGAAGTGATTCCTCTACTGCTTTACCACTCCTGCATTGTGGAGCTTACCAGTTGGGCTAATTTTCCATGCCACCCACACAATTGGTAAGGGTCTGTTTTGGACGGTGGGAAAAGAAAAGGGGAAGAAAACTGTAATGATATTCAGTGATGATTTCCAATTGATTCCATGAGCATTGTTGAAACATGGATTCGATTTTTGGGCATCTTGTTTTGTCAGGAAGTGGAAATCTCATAAAGCTCTCACGTTGTTCACCTCGTCATAACTTGCATGCGATAATCAGCCTGTGTTTGCAAAATGAGTGCTTTTGGAATCTAATATTTCTTTTGCTATTCAAATATAGTGAGACATCCTGTTATGGGAAAACTCAATCCATTTTCTTTTATTTTCTTTTCTCACCATCCAAACATGCCTTGTCTTCAAACTGAAGTCATCCCATAGACAGGTTCGACCAAATTTTGATTTGAGGGGCTTCCAAACACCCCCCTGCATCTATTAACAGAACTTTGGAATTTGAGTGGCAATTCCCCTCTTCTTTCTTCCTACTGCATTGCCAACATTCCCGGGTTCTTTTCCATGCCACCCCAAATGATTTAAGCATGAAACAAAGTCATCTGACCTACATATTCAACTAGATTTCGATTTGGCTGCTTCCAAACTGAGATAAATAAATAAATTCCAAAAATTTTGGGCAAGTCCAAGGAAAATTTTCCCTTAACATTCATCACATAATACTTCTAGGTCCTAAGACACCCAAGTAACTGGATTCACTATCATGAATCTATTAACAGAACTAAGGAATTTGATAGAAGGCAGATCTTTTGTCGTCTCGCTCATGCATTGCGAAATCATATTTGCTCTGTTTTTGCAGGTGTTGAATGATCAAACGTTCGCCATCATGGTTCTCATGGCTCTCTTCACAACCTTCATCACCACACCCCTTGTCGTGGCATTCTATAAGCCATTGAAGAGGTCAAGTATTCCCTACAAGCACAGAACCATAGAACGGGAAGACCAAGATACCCAACTTCGTATCTTGGCCTGTTTCCACAGCACAGGGAATATTCCGACGATGATCAATCTCATTGAAGCCTCGCGAGGGACCGGCCGACATGCAGGCCTGTCTGTTTATGCGCTGCATCTCATGGAGCTCTCTGAGAGGACATCAGCAATCCGCATGGTGCACAAGGTGAGGAAGAATGGTCTGCCGTTCTGGAACAAGATGCGGGGGTCTAGCGCTGACCATGTGGTTGTTGCCTTCGAGGCATTCCGGCAGCTGAGCAGCGTCTCAGTGAGGCCAATGACATCCATCTCTGCTCTATCCGACATGGACGAGGACATATGCACGAGCGCGGAGAGCAAGCGAGCTGCGATCGTGATCCTACCATTCCACAAGCACCAAAGGTTGGACGGCACCTTGGAGACAACACGCCCCGAGTTCCGGTCAGTCAACCGGAGGGTGCTTGAGCACGCGCCATGCTCGGTCGGTATCCTTGTCGACCGCGGCCTTGGTGGGGCTGTCCATGTATCTGCTAGCGATGTTGCATCCTCCATCGTCGTCTTGTTCTTTGGCGGGCCTGATGATCATGAGGCACTTGCTTACGGAATGCGAATGGCCGAGCACCCTGGGATCCAGCTGACTATGGTTCACTTCAAAACCGAGGATGGGTCCGTTGGTGACAGCATAACGATCGCGGTGGATGGCGATTCCTGCACCAAACAAAAGACTGACGATGAGCTTGTCGCCAAATTCCAAAGGAGGGCAATGAAAGATGACTCTTTTCGGTATGAAGAGAAGGTAGTTGGGAACACAGGCGCAGTAACAGCTATTGGAGAATTCCAGCGGTGCAATCTGTTTCTAGTAGGAAGGATGCCTGAAGGGGCTGCTGCGGAGACTCTGACCAATGTGAGCGAGTGCCCCGAATTGGGTCCGGTTGGGAGCTTGTTAATATCATCTGAATTCCCAACGACGGCATCGGTTTTAGTGGTTCAACAGTATCGTGGGCAAACGACATCAATGGCAATGAACTTGGTATTTGATGCACCTTCAACGGAAAATGGATTGCCGGAAATGCATAGCTCGGCAGATTCGGATATTGACTCTACCTGATTGTCTTTTGCAGTTCATGATTTGTGGTCTGTAGATGGCATGCGTGGCTGCTACACTCACTGCCACTGGAAATAAATGTTCGAATGGATGGTAAATGTTTCGATCGCCTGTTTGGGCACACCGCATCAGTAGCTTTTTTCTGCTTATTGCGTCAAATAAGCTTTTATTATTATTATTATTATTATTATTATTTTTTAATGAAGGTTAGTTTGATAGCTTTGTTAAAATAATTTTATTAACTTAAACTTGCAACCATAATCTTTTTTTTTTTTTTTTTTTTACTCTTTTTGTTTTTACCTCCCTCCCTCTCTCTCATCTATCCATGTAATGGATGATCCTTTTCAAAGGTGGCCCCACGTGATGCACGGTTCAATGAAAGATGGCCCACATGATATACTGTCCACATTGAAGGTGGGCTCCACTTGATGGGCGGTGGATATTGAAGGTGGGCTTACATGATAGAAAATTAACATTATGGCGGGCACACATGATGGGTGACTCACATCAAAAGTCACCCTCTAATGATGAATGCCCCACATCCAAAGCAGGCCCTGCATGATGGATGGCCACCTTCGAAGTTGGGGCCCATATGATGGACGGTCCACATAAAAGCAGGTTCCATGGCTAGGATATGTTGAATGTGGACCCCACATGATAGATGGCTCACATCAAGGTGGGCCCTATAAAACATCCGCCCCTAATGAATGATCCGCAACCAAGGTGAGCCCCGCATGATGGATGACTTACTATGCAGGCACCGTGATGGTTAATTGCCATCTAAAATGTTAATATGGTTGCATGGGCCTGGATGAAGGAAAAACATAAATATTAGTCTGATCGAAAACTTCTGTAGCCCCAAAAGCTTTCAACGAAAAGTGTTTAATCTTTGCTTTAGGGCCCACTTGAGCCTTTGATCTGCTTCATTTTTGGGCTTTAACCATAAAATGACATGGTAAAATGAAGAACTTTGGTACTCTGGCAGAGGTTGCTAGTTGATACACATGCAACTTTAAATTGTACACTGTGATATTAAGGGATCGTTTGGATACTACTAAATGGAGTAATCTTTTAGAAAAAGTAATTTTTATAAATTATTTTTTATTATTTTTTAATTTTTAAAAACAATTTATTTCCTTCATTTTCATTTGTGACACGATAACTTAGAAAATTATTTAAGCAAATGTGCTATCTTTAGCCATGAACCCTTTCTAAGTTCATAAGATTGAAAAATAATCTAATGAATGGGTAGATGTTGTAGTGGGCCTCATACGATGATGGCCCATATCAAGATGGCTCCACATGATGGATGATCCACATCAAAGGTCCACCCCTAATGATGAATGGATCACATTCAAGGTGGGACCCACCTGATGGGCAACCCACATCAAAGGTGGGCTCCACATGATGGGCAATTAATAATGGTGGGCCCCATATGATGATGATAAACATCAAGGTGGGCCCCACATGATGGACAATCCACATCAGAGGTTGGCCTAATGATGAGTGACCCATTATCTAAGATGGTCCCATATGATAGACAAAAGGTAGGCCCACATGATGGATGACTCACATCAAAAGTCACCCTCTAACATTATGGCGGGCACAAATGATGAATGATCCGCATCCAAGGTGTGCGGATTTTACTTTAAAATAGGTTACAGATTGAGAAGATAGTCCCCTTCTATCTCCAAACCTTCAATTTTGTATTCGAAAGCTAATTGGACACCCAACAATAGCCTATCTATCTCCACAAAGGGGACTGAGCATTTCCAAAAGACATCTTGAGAAGGCTGCTGATCTCTGGTAATCCAGCTGCACATTCCTTGTTTTGGCTATGGTCGATAGAACCGTCAAAATCGAGTTTTGAAAATCGCCTTTTGGAGGGCAACACTTGAGCGGGAGCTCGCAAACGGGCTGTGGCTTTGAGAGGCCACCATGATGTATGGGTTTCGTCCACACCGTCCATCCATTTTTCCATATCATTTTCGGATATGAACCCAAAAATGAGGTAAATCCAACGTTCAAGTTGACCACACCACTAGAAGCAGTGGTGATAATGACACCCATTATGAGGGTTAATTGCCATCTAACCTGGTCATAAGGTCACATAAACCCGAATGAAGGTAGAACACAAATATCAGCTTGATCCAAAGCTTATGTGTCCTTACAATAAGTTTTCAGCGGCAGATGTTTAATCCCCACTATGTGGTCCACTTGAGCTTTGGACTGCCTCATTTTTTTATTTTTTTATTTTTTATTTTTAGCTTAGACCCTAAATGATATGAAAAATGGATGGATGGTGTGAATAAAACCCATACTTCACGGTGGCCCCTCAAAGCTCCTGCCTGTTCCGCTGATGGGATCTCAAGACAGGCAGGGGCAATAGTCCAGAGCTGGGCATTTCTGACCCAATCCAACCCGATCCGAGTAGAACTGATGGCTCGGATCGGTGCAGTTCAAGTAGGGCCAATCAGATCCGATTATTCATCGGATCGAGTTCGAATTGTGGTCAATCCGGACAGATCCGAACCGAAATCCGATCTGGACTGATCCAATCCGATCCGATTCGAAGTAATTCTTATAAATATTTATCACATATAGTCACGCCCTATCGTGCAACCCTAGCTACAGCCTCGGGAGTCGGAACCAAACAAAGGGAAGAACCCAGCCACTCCGCTCCACTTCCGATTTAGCTATTCTCTTTCTTCCTTGCAACCATGGGGATTCCACAGCCGGGAGTTGGGCTCCTGATCCCGATCGGACGATCCTGGACTGATGTTGGGATGGCCATTCAGAGTGTCATCTTTCTTGTGCTGGTGCAGCACTCCTCGTAGCTGGCGCAGACAAGAAAGAGTTTTAGAGTGGGAAGGGAGATTTTAAATGCCCAGCTCTACTGACGGGTTGAGTAGCAAGAATGCGACTGAAGTGACGTCACCTAGTTCTGTGGGCCCCACCATGATGCATGTTTTGTATCCACGCCATCCATCCATCTGGAGAGATCATTTTAGGGTAAGATCCAAGGAATGAGTCACATCCAAAGCTCCAGTGGACCCCACCACAGAAAACAGTGGGGAGAGTGACGACACCGGTAAAAACTTTTAAAGGCCACAAAAGTTTTCCATCGAGCTGATATTTGTGTTTTCCATTCTTTAATGTCTTTGTTAACTTTTGAATAGGTTGAATTTCGAAAAAACATCATGGTGGGCCTTAGGAAAGTTTCAACGGTGGGCATCAATCTTCCCATTGTTTTCTATGGTGGGGTCCACTAAAGCTTTGGATCTACCTCATTCTTTAGCTTATACCTTAAAATAATATCTCCAAATGGATGGACGTTGTGGATACAACACATACATCATAGTGGGGTCCACAGAACTTGGTGACGTGACTTCAGTGGTAGCGAGTCTCGCTACTCAAAGTCGGAAACAAATTGGCTACTCCCCCCGCCACCAGCCAATGGCTGGTGGTCGGTGCTCTGTGGGCCCCACCATGATGTATGCGTTTCATCCATGATGTCCATTTATTTTTATAGATCATTTTATGCTATGAGAGAAAAATTGAGGCATATTGAAATCTCAAGTGGACCACATTACAGGAAACAGTGTTGAATGAACGTTGAACATTAAAAACGTTTTGGGGGCCATAAAAGTTTTTGATCAAGCTGATGTTTATTGTTTCCCTTCATCTAGATCTTTATGACCTAATCAACAGATTAGATGTCAAATAAACAGTACAGTGGGCCTTATGAGGATTTTAATGGTGGATATCCAATCATTATTGTTTTCCTGTGGTGTGGTCCACCTGAGATTTATATCCCTATCCTTTTTTTAAATCAAACCCTAAAATGATCTGTAAAAATGGATGAACGGAATGGATGAAACAAATACATCATGGTGGGGCCCACAGAGCACCGACCACCATCCCGAATCCGTCTCCCTCAAAGTCTCAACCTGTCATGCTGTGCACGCCACTATCTAATCCGCCTCCTTTCGTGCTATGCACATCAACACAGTTGGTGTAGATGCGTGTCGTGCAAGGATGAGCGGATACATGCCTCGAGCTCCGAGTTGTACGAGCGGCTCACGTGAGATCAAAATTACATGGGCCCCACAATGATCTATTTATTATATCCATACCGTTTATCCATTTTTCGTGATCATTTTAGAGCATTTGAAGAAAAAAAAATCATATCTAAAGCTCAAATGAGCCACATTGAAAATAACAGCTAGGATAATGATTTTCACTGTTAAAAAATTCGTAAGGCCCACCATAATGTTTATTTTCCATCTAATCTATTAATAAGGTTAAAAATACATGGATGAAGAGGAAAAATAAATTTCATATTGATCCAAAACTTCCGTGATCTCCAAAAGGGTTTCAATGGTAAACGTTCAATCCTTAAGACGAACTCTCCCAATGGATGAAGAGGAAAAATCAGTTTCATATTAAAAATACTATTTTTTGCAATGTGGTCCAACTGATCTTTAGATCTGTCTTATTTTTTGGCTCAAGCCTTAAGACGAACTTTCCCAATGGATGGACAGTTTAGATATAATACATACCTCATAGTTTGGCCCACAGACCTAACCCGATCTAAACAGTACCCAACCCAATCCGACTCGATTTCCTTGACCGAGTTAGACTTGGTTCGGGTCAGGCCAACCGTGCATCAGATCGGTTTGAGTCAGATGTCCCAGACTTGGTCTCGGAACGGATCGAGTTCGGGTCCATCCACATAAATTCGAACTGAATCGAGTTGGACCCAATCTGATCCGACTCGGTCCGATGCCCAGCTCTAGGCAACACCTAATCCGCGTCTTTTTATTAGGTGACACACACCAGGACTAGCTAAAGATGGACAGTCTTATTATGGGATCCGTGGAAGCCTCCATGATATATGTGTTTTACCCAAGCCATCCGTCCATTTTTCAAGATTATTTTAGGGCATGTTTCCAAAAAGGAGGAGATTGAAGGCCCGAGTGGACTACACCACATGAAACAATGACAATGATATCTACTATTGAAACCTTCCTATGATGGCCTTCCTAAGGCTCATCATGGTGTTTATTTTCCATCCAAATTATTCATAAGCATTTGTAGACTTGGATAAAAGAAAAATATAAGTATTAGCTTGATCCAAAAACTTATGTGGCTCACTTTATAATTTGATCTGCATCATTTTTTAATTCATCAACTAAAATGATTTTTCAAAATGGATGGACGGAATGGATAAAACACATACATCATGGTGGGTAGTACCCCATCCTTGTCAGGCTTCACCCACCCAAGTATTTAACCAGACTACTTAAAAGAGTTAGCCCAATGGTTGTAGATGAGTAGGAAAAAAGAAAGAAAGAAAGAAAGATAGAAAGAAAAGAGGTGGTGGTTATATTCATGCCCACGAAGGAAACGTATTTTCAATTGGAATAAGCTATGTAAGTTGTCTTTTGTTGGAATGTATTGACGTAGGAGCTGCTAAAGAAGATCTACTTTTGGTTAGAATGTGTTGATGTAGGCGCTACTAGGGGAGCTTATTTTTGGTGCAGGCGAAAGCTTCCAATCAAATAACTTTTCATAAATTTCAATGGAAGGTTGCACATGTTCTCAACGTAGGCATATTAAGTTAATTTTATTAAAATTTTCTTAGTAGTGGTCCAGCATCGAAGCAGGCTCTATTTGGGCTTAGGATATGATTGGGATTCGGTAGTGACGCCTTCAGTACTGGAAAAACTTTGTGGGCCCCACCATGATGTGTGTTTTTTATCCACACCGTCCATCCATTTTTCAAGCACATTTTCAAACATGAGTCTAAAAATGTGGCAATGCCAAAGCTCAAGTGAGCCACGCCACAGAACCAGGGGGGGATAAGGACACCACGGTCAAAACATCCTAAGGTGCACCACGATGTTTATTTGCCATACATCTTGTTCATGAAGTTAGATAATGGAAAATATAAATATTAGGTAGATCCAAAACATCCGTGGCCTGTAAGAAGTTTTCAACGGTGGACGATCAATCACCGTTGTTTTCTATGGCATGGTTAACCTAAGATCTGTATCTGCCTCATTTTTTAGTTTATGCTTTGAAATAAGCTGGCAAAATGGGTGGACGGTACAGATAAAACACACACGTCACCGACCACTGATACTGAATGCCAAATTCAAGTCTATATGATTGGATTCTTTTGGGACAAATGTCATTTATGACGACAGGGATTACCCGCGTCCCTAAGAGTCCAAAAGTTTCAACGGTAGGCATTTTCCTCTGGACTATTTCTTGTGGTGTGGCCCACTTGAAAGTTGGATCTGACTAATTTTTTGATTAATAACCTAAAACAAGGTGACAAAACGAATGGGCGGGGTGGATTTGTCACAAACATCATGGTAGGCTCCACCTAGTTCCCAACGGCAGGAAGTGGGTGGCAGGCAATCCGCAGCACATCTATGAGATTATAATTTTATGATTGAGAGTTTGGGATCAGCAAAGTCGTCCACTTTAATTGGTTGAGGACAGGACGTGAAGATTTGTTTAGTTGCTATCCATCCGTCCAAATGGGCAGAAAAAAGTAAAAATTAGGCAAGAGGCAGAAACATTAAATATTTGTGTATTTTACTTTTTATTTATTGGGAATCAGATGGGATAGTGACCGGTGCTTGGGAAGTGGTGTTAACCGTGATATATGGGTTTTACATCCATGCCATCCATCTGCTTTGCCAGATCATTTAAGGGCATTAGCTTGAAAATAAAGCATATCTGAAGATCAAGTGGACCACACTATAGGAAACAATAAAATAATGACTCCCACCATTGAAACCTTCCTAAGGCCTACTAAAATGTTTATTTGTCATACGACCTCTTGATAAGATCACGTTGGCATAAAAGAAGCAAAAACACAAATATCAACTTGATCCAAAACTTCTGTGACCCAAAGAAATTTTTAATGGTGGGCATTTAATCACCATTGTTACTTGTGATATGGTCCACTTAAGTTTATGATATGCTTCATTTTAAGGCATGAGCTAGCAAAATGATGAATAGTATAGACAAAACATATACATAAGGGTGGGCCCACGGTGCCCAACACCGTATAGATGGAAGGTGTTGCGGTCCAATCTACTTATGATGGCATGATGTGCCCCACACCACTGAACTTTGGTGGTACATTGCCCATACTAAGTTTTATTGGGCCCAACATGATGTATGTGTTATATATATCCACATTACCCCTAGTTTTACTCTAAAAAATGAGTTACATTCAAAGCTCAAGTGAATTATACCACAGAAAACAATGGGGATAAAGATTCTCAGCTGCCCCCTAACCTTTATTAGTTTCATTATGATATTTATTTACCTGCTCATGAGGTTATATAGACTTAAATAAAGAAATATATATATATATATATATATATATATATATATATATATATATATATATATATATATTCAGGTTGATTCAAAACTTCTGTGAGGCCGTGAAGATTTCATCCGTAGAAGTTCAATCACCACTTTTTGTTTGTGTTATGGCCCACTCGAGCTTTATATCTGCGTCATTTCTAAGTTTAAACCATCAAAAGATCTAACCAAATGGAGAGACGCTTTACATATAACTAATTAATAATGATGGGGCCCATATAACTTTGAGACGTCAACACACTACGCAATCCGCTCCCATATATATGGCGTTTAGACGGTTGAATACTTTCCATTTGAACCGTACATCAGATGTGCGTCAATCAGCCCAACCTCAGGTCAGTGTAATTCATGTTTTAAGACCCATCTGTAGTAGGACACACAGCTAGGATTTTTTCATTAGGAGTTACATGGATTCGACGTATACAATTTCCAAGTATATGCGCATGATCGATTACATTCTTAGCAGAAGCTTGTTTTATAGGTCATGCTAGTTTTAAAAAGAAAATTGACAAAAAAATACCTAATTAATGTGTAATTTACATTCCGGTACCTTTCAAAAAAGATTTCATGAAGCTCACTAATCAACTATAATTATCAGTCCCAACTTCCGTCATTGCTGGTGCAGGGATTTTCTTTTTCTTCTTCAGTTGGCGGCGGAAGGTAATATCAGCAAAACGGAAGGGTATTTTCAGGAGACCTGATCCAGGTATTCCACTCTCTCTCTCTCTGAGAAATCTCTTTAAATGGTTTCAGAGAAGAGTAAAATGAGAGGATTTTGATCGAAATCTGTTGATTTAGGGCAGACGATTGCTTTTGTTTTGTTTTGTTTTTTTTTTTTTTCGATATCGATTTTCCCTTTATTTCATCATACGTTCGAAATTGCCACCGAAGAAGAAACGAGAGCACGGAAGAATCGTCTGCGTCGAAGGCACGCGAAATTCCGGTGCCGCCACTTCTCATTGGTCCACGTAATTTCTGATGACTCCAGTCTCCAGCTAATAAGATACGCAGAATTTCTCCGTACAAAGCACATTGCTAACTACACCGTAACGTGTGTAACTTATCTAGGTCCCACCATGACTTTTGTGTTAGATCTACACCGTCCATCAAAATTTTCAGATAATTTTAGGTCATAAGCCCAAAACTAAGGTACATCTACAGCTCAACTGGAAAGCAGCACAAAAGAGCAGTAGGGACTGAACAAACTATGTTAAAATATTCTTAAGGCAAACCGTTAGGCTTATTTTCCACTAGACCTTGTTCATAAGATTACACATACCTGTACCTGTACCTGAATGAAGTTAAAATACAAAATATCAGCTACAGGGGCTTCTGTTGGCCCAAGATGGTTTCAACGGTATCATCAATTTCTACTGTCTTCAGTTGTGTGGTACACTTTAGTTTTGGATTTGCATTATTTTTAATTTAATATCCTAAAATTATCTGAAAAAAAAAAAAAAAACATGGACGGCGTAGATGTAAGAAATACATTATAAATTTCACACATCAGAAAATTCCGTGACTTGCGGTGCGTGAACGGGAACGGATTAGGTGAGACCCGGCCTCACCCAAGACGGTGTAGACCTCACCGTGGATCCCACCTTGATGTATGTATTCTATATCAACCACGTTCATCCATTTTTTCAGATCATTTTAGTGCTTGATACCAAAAATCTAGAAGACATAATTACCAGGGGGACCATACTCCAGGAAACGGTGGTGATTGAACACCCTGCCATTAAAAGCTTCCTAGGCTACTCTTAATGTTTCCATTGTTTTTATTTGCCATCCAATTTGTTGATAAGTTTACGTAATCTTGAATGAAAAGAAAAAGCAAATATCAGCTTGATCCAAAATTTTGTGGCCCATTAAAGGTCAATCACTACTGTTTCCTATGATATAGTCCACCTGATGATTGGATTTTTATTATTATTATTTTTTTACATAATGACCTAAGATTACCTGAAAAAACGGATGGACGGCGTGATGAATATACAGTTCAAGGTGGCGCTATGGTAAGGGACGCATGTATTGGGTTGAGGCCCCGTGCAGCACATTCCCGGTAGAGGTAAGTGTTGACATGTGGAACATTCTTGGGCCTTATAATGACCTATGTATCTGATCCACACCGTCCATCCAATTTTCAACACCATTTTATAGAATGAGTCAAAAAAAAAAAAAAAAACAAACAAACAAACACGAGGCACATACAAAGCTGAGTAAGCCAGATAGGTGAGAATTAGATGCCTATAGTTGAAAACTTCTTTAGGCCACAAAAGTCTCCAATCAATATGAAGTGGTTAGATGGCAAATAAAACTCAATATGGGCCCTAGAAAGGTTTCAATGGTAGTAGTTGATCCTCTTTGTTTTCTACGGTGTAGTTGGCTTAAAATTTTGATGTGCCTCGTTTTAAGGCTCTTCATGTAGGAATACCCTATCCATAGCTCAAGTGGTGGGTGAAAGATACCTCGTTTCAACACTTAGGTCTGGTATCGATCCTAGTGTAGGGTAGCTAACAGTGAAGGGAAACGGATTGGCTACTCCCCTTGACACCAGCTCCGTGGCTGGTGGTCGGTGCTCTGCGGGCCCCACCATGATGGGGTATCTTCTGTATGATAGATGGACTATACCAAATGCGCGTTCATCTTCACTGCGCTTACACGTGATAACGTGGCACGTACGTGCGAGATCCGGGATGCTCGTCAGGTGTGCCCTGCTGCTTCAATTTTCTGGGCCATGTCCCAAAGTATTAGGATAGCCCGTTAACTCATAGTTTAAAGATTTGCTTATTGGTATTAGAAGTGATTTTCATCCACTAAATATTTTATATTACTAATCTTATTATTTGCACTTAGAATAAAAAGCTACGTGGATGTGGGGCCATAGTTGGGTCATCCGTACCATTAAGATAGTATCCCCTTCATTGATGGACCATGCCCAAATGACCTGACATTCAAATAGTGGTTAACATTCAGTTGGAAAAGCGGGCCAAAGATTGTATGGCTAGGATCTTCCAATCAGGATTTTCCAACTACAGAATAATTAGTTCACCAGAATGTTTGATTGTCGTCGTTGTAAGAGAATCATCCTAGTTCTTGAAGAATCAATTCTCAGTGGTTATTGCTGCAGAGATTTAAAGTGAACAGGAGCTGTGAAGCTGCCCGGATCGATGGCGAACGTCACAGGAGATGCCTGCCCGGCTCCAATGAAAGCTACATCTAATGGAGTTTTCCAAGGGAACAATCCTCTCGACTTCGCACTCCCTTTGGTCATCTTACAAATATGCCTAGTGCTCCTCCTCACACGTTCTCTCGCTTTTCTTCTCAAGCCTTTAAGGCAGCCTCGCGTGATTGCAGAGATTATTGTGAGTTCGTCTCTACCTTATTTTTCCATACATTTTCTGTAGTTTTCTTGTTTTTCCCTTCTGTATTTTACATATTCCGGTAGTTGTGTTCAACGACTTACTCGTTGTTTTTGCCTCTCTCTCTCTCTCTCTCTCTCTCTCTCTCTCTCGACTCAGCAAGCAGCATGTCTCGTCACTCACTGGGGTCCACATCCCGAGATGATTGGATGATTTGAACCGTCCATATTCCCATTACTACATTGTCCCTTGATCACCCTTCAATGATGATTCTAACATCTGGTTTTTGGAGTTGAATAAAATCCATGAGGTCCACAACATGGACGTTTCAAATCATGGGACCAGTTAGCATGTGGGCCCCAGTGAGTCACAGCAGAGGCAAAACGAACTCTTTACAATATTCAAGACTTGGGTTAAGCTCAGAAACTATTTTCGTTCAGTCAGAGAGTTTTAACTCAACTGATGAATGGAAAACTTGCTAATAGAGATTGGGCAAATCAATCTTGACCGTTCAATTCTTTTTTAACACCTGAGTTTTAATTGGAGGTGCAAAGCTTTTCAAATCTGAGTCGACTCAACCAAGTTCTGAATCAACAGCGAGTTCTTAAACACTGATATATGGTACAAATAATACATTTGTATGCACGTATATAGAGGAATTTCTAACCTTTCTTTCTTGATGAAGGGAGGAATTTTACTTGGGCCATCTGCCTTGGGCCGTAGCCAGAGGTATCTGCATACGGTTTTCCCTCCCAAGAGCCTCACAGTTCTAGACACTCTAGCCAACCTTGGGCTCCTCTTCTTCCTCTTCCTAATAGGACTAGAATTGGACATGAAGGCCATTCGAAGGACAGGAAAACAGGCCCTTGGAATCGCTGCTGCAGGCATCAGCTTCCCTTTTGTACTTGGCATTGGTTCTTCATTCATTCTCCGAAATACAATCTCAAAAGGTGTCCATGGCCCGGCATTTCTTGTCTTCATGGGTGTAGCCCTCTCTGTAACTGCCTTCCCCGTCCTGGCCCGCATCCTCGCTGAGCTCAAACTCCTGACTACTGATGTGGGACGGATTGCCATGTCAGCTGCTGCTGTCAATGATTTGGTTGCATGGATCCTTCTTGCCCTTGCCATCGCGCTCTCTGGCTCTAGCAATACCTCCCCTATTGTGTCCCTCTGGGTCCTGCTCTCCGGAGCTGCATTCGTCGTAGCTTCCGTCTACCTACTTCCCCCAATATTCTCTTGGATAGCTCGCCGTTCCCCGGATGGTGAGCCCATAGAGGAAATCTACATCTGTGGTACTCTGGCTGCTGTTCTGGCGGCCGCATTCATGACTGATGCTATTGGAATTCATGCCCTTTTTGGGGCGTTTGTGTTTGGAATTATCATCCCAAAGGAGGGCCCCTTGCCGGGCGCTCTGGTGGAGAGAGTGGAGGATCTTGTTTCAGGCCTACTCCTTCCATTGTACTTTGCCTCGACCGGGTTGAAGACCAATGTGGCTACCATACAAGGGGCCCAGTCATGGGGTCTGCTCGTTTTGGTGATTGTTACGGCCTGTGTGGGGAAGATTGTGGCGACTGTCACCATTTCGCTCGCATGCAGAGTGCCATTTAATGATGCCCTCATCCTCGGATTTCTCATGAACGCAAAAGGCCTGGTAGAACTCATCGTACTCAACATCGGCAAAGACAGAAAGGTAATGAAGTTTTGTTTTTGTTTGGCAAAGAACAGAAAGCTACTTGTTATGTTTGGAAATAGTTCAGAAATTCCTTTTCTGAAGATGAAGAATTTGTTTTTGTTTCTTTGAAATGCTTCAACAATTGGTGTTGGGCAGAATGCTTTCCCTCAAATTGATATTTCGCCTGTTTTGAGTGGAGGGCTGAAAAGTGAAAAACTGATAGCCTTCCCAGTTGGTTCTGTTTTCCATGCCATCCCAAACGATTGGTAAGATTGAAACAAAATCATCCTGCTGACATGTTCAGTGAAATTTTGATTTTGTGTGCTTCCAAACGCATCCTTCATCTATTAAAAGAAATTTGGAATTTGATTGAGGCGATTCCTCATCTCTATCATCCGACTCCTGCATTGCCTACCTTCCTAGTTTAGTTTCTTTCTTCTTCTTCTTCTTCTTCTCTCTCTCTCTCTCTCTGTTTTTTTTTTTTCTGCATGCTGCTCCAAACGATTGGGAAGTTCAAAACAATGCTACCCCACTGACATGTTCAACAAATTTTGACTTGGGGTACTTCCAAACTCACCTTGCATTTATTAACATTTATTTCGAATTTATGGAAGTGATTCCTCTGTTTTCCCACTCCTGCATTGCCGACCTTCCCAGCTGGGTTAATTTTCCATGCCACATGCAAAATTAGGAAGGGTCCGTTTGAATGGTGGGAAAACAAAAGAAAAGTTAAGAAAATTGTAATGAGATTTCCAATGAATTTCATGAGTATTGTTGAAACATGGGTTCGATTTTAGGGGGTCTTGTTTGGTTAGAAAGTGAGAATGTCATGAAGCTCTCACATTGGAGGACACCTCTTATCTTGCATGTGATGATGTGTTAGTGTTTGGATAATGATTGCTTTTGGAATCCAATATTTCCTTTACCATTCAAACATAGTGAAAAATCCCATTATGGAAAAACTCATCCATTTTTTTTTCCTTTTCTTTTCTTTTCTCGCTATCCAAACAGACCCCATGTTCAAACAAAAGTCATCCCACAGACATGTTGAACTTTGGAATTTGATAGTGGCAATTCCTCTTCTCTCTTCCAACTCCTGCATTGCCAACCTTCCCAATTTGGTCCTTTTCCATGCCACCCCAAACGATTTCAAGTTTGAAACGAAGTCATCCCACCAACATATTCAACTAGATTTCGATTTGGCTGCTTCCAAACTGAGAAAAATAAAATAAATTCAAAAAATTTTGGGCAAGTTGAGGAGAATTCTCCCTTACATTCATCACATAATACTTCTAGGTCCCAACACACCCAAGTAACTGGATTCATTATCATACATCTATTAACAGAAATAAGGAATTTGATAGAATGCAGAACTTCTTACGTGGTCCCGTTCCTACATTGCTGAAATTGCATTTGCTCTGTTGTCGCAGGTGTTGAATGATCAGACGTTTGCCATCATGGTTCTCATGGCTCTCTTCACAACCTTCATCACCCCGCCCCTCGTCATCACGTTCTATAAGCCGTTGAAGAGGTCTAGCATTCCCTACAAGCACAGAACCATAGAACGGGAAGACCAAGACACCCAACTTCGTATCTTGGCCTGTTTCCACAGCACAGGGAATATTCCGACGATGATCAATCTCATTGAGGCCTCACGAGGGACAGACCGGCCTGCGGAGCTGTGTGTTTATGCATTGCATCTCATGGAGCTCTCTGAGAGGCCATCAGCAATCCGCATGGTGCACAAAGTGATGATGAATGGTCTGCCTTTCTGGAACAAGATGCGGTGGTCTGGCGCTGACCATGTGGTTATCCCCTTTCAGGCATTCCAGCAGCTGAGCAGCGTCTTAGTAAGGCCAATGACATCCATCTCTGCTCTATCCAACATGGACGAGGACATATGCACGAGCGCGGAGAGCAAGCGGGCTGCTATCGTGATCCTACCATTCCACAGGCACCAAAGGTTGGACGGCACCTTGGAGACAACACGCCCTGAGTTCCGGTCAGTCAACCGGAGGGTGCTTGAGCACGCGCCGTGCTCGGTCGGAATCCTCGTCGACCGAGGCCTTGGTGGGGCTGTCCATGTATCCGCTACCGATGTTGCATCCTCCATCGTCGTCTTGTTCTTTGGCGGGCCTGATGATAATGAGGCGCTTGCTTACGGAATGCGAATGGCCGAGCACCCTGGGATCCAGCTGACTATGGTTCACTTCAAAACCGAGGATGGGTCCGTTGGAGACAGCATAACAATCGCGGTGGATTGTGATTCCTGCTCCAAACAAAAGACCAACGATGAGCTTATCGCCAAATTCCAGAGGAAAACCATGAAAGATGACTCTTTTCGGTATGAGGAGAGGGTAGTTGGGAAGACAGGGGTGGTAACTGCTATCGGCGAATTCAAGCGGTGCAATCTATTTCTAGTAGGAAGGATGCCTGAAGGGGCTGCTGCGGAGACTCTGACAGAAGTGAGTGAGTGCCCCGAATTGGGTCCGGTTGGGAGCTTGTTAACATCATCAGAATTCCCAACGACGGCATCGGTTTTAGTAGTTCAACAGTATCGCGGCAAAACGACATCAACAAACTTGGTATTTGATGCACCTTCGACGGAAAAAGGATTGCCGGAAAGGCATCGCTCGGCGGATTCCGATGCTGAGTCTAGCTGATTGGCTTTTGCAGATATTGATTTTTGGACTGTAGATGGCATGCATGGCTGCTAGACTCATAGATACTGGATATAAAT
This sequence comes from Magnolia sinica, assembly GCF_029962835.1. NCBI lineage: Eukaryota > Viridiplantae > Streptophyta > Magnoliopsida > Magnoliales > Magnoliaceae > Magnolia > Magnolia sinica. The sequence continues at coordinate 2,472,078 of NC_080577.1, forward strand.
GTTGGAATGGATGTTATATATGTTTAGATCGCCTGTTCGGGTACAGTACATAAGCAGCTTTTTTTATATATTGCAGCAAATATCCTCCTTTTCTAATGAACGTTAGTTTGATAATTACCTTCGTAAAAGTAATTTGTTAACTTAAAACTTACAACCATAAATAAAAATTTTTGACTTTATAGCTTTTTACATTTTTTTACATCTCTCCTCTCTCTCTCAACATGATGGACGGTTCATTTCAAAGGTGGCCCCACATGATGTACGGTCCACATCAAAGGTGGGCCCACATGATGGACCGTTCACATCGAAGGTGGGTTCCGCATAATGGGGTTGGACATTGACGGTGGCCCTACACTACAAGATGGAAAATTAACATTACGGTGGACCCCACATGATAGATGGTTCATGTCAAGGTAGGCCTACATAATGAAAGGTCCACGTTAACGGTGGCCCTACACTACAAGATGGAAAATTAACATTACGGTGGACCCCACATGATAGATGATTCATGTCAAGGTAGGCCTACATAATGAAAGGTCCACGTTAACGGTGGCCCTACACTACAAGATGGAAAATTAACATTACGGTGGACCCCACATGATAGATGATTCATGTCAAGGTAGGCCTACATAATGAAAGGTCCACGTTAAAGGTTAGCCTCTAATGATGAATGGCCTACATCCAAATTGGGCCCCACATGATGGATCGACTACTTCAAAGGTGCAGCCCACATGATGGAAGATCCACATAAAAGTGGGCTCCACATGATGGGCAATATATGTTGAAGGTGGGCCCCACATGATGGATGGCTCGCATCAAAGTGAGCCCCACCTGATAAATGGTCCAAATAAAACATTGGCCCCTAGTAATGAATGGTCCTCATCCAAGGCAAGCCCCACATGATAGATGACCCACTTTGAAGGTGGCTCCCACATGAGGGATAGTCCACATCAAAGGTGGGCTCCACCTAATGGGCAGTGGACACTGAAGATGGGCCCCACATGATTGACAATTAACATTGATGGTGGGCCACATATGATGGATGACCTAAATTAGCAAGCCCCATGTAATGGATGGTCCATATCAAAGATCACCCCTTGTGATGAATAGCCTACATCCAACGTAGACCCACATGACGAAGGCCCACTTAGAAGTTGGGTTCCACGTGATGGATGATCATATCCAATCTCTAACATGACGACCAACACACTTTGAGTTAGTTCCCTGGAAAGCTATCCGTGTCCTAACCCACTAGCCATGTGAATGTGAATCGTGGTAACCATGGGTTACAAATTAGACATGTAATATGTCTTGGACGGATTTATTATTGCTCACATTTATTAGGTTTGTTGATGAGTGATTACTTTGATAGTCCTTAGGAAGTTGAGCTTGGATATGACGGTCATTGACCAGGGGTGGCAGAACACCATACTAAGTACATCCATGAAACTTAAACCCTCCTTATTTACATGATCTTATCTTAGAGGAGATGAAGAGCTAGCCTATATGTCCTTGCTCCATGGGACGTATAAATGTGAAGAAAAAGAGAGAGAGTCTGATAGAGCTGAGATCCACTCCATCCTCCTCAATTATCCTCATGTGTGGTATACATGTGTGAATGGTATACTTATTTCTCGACACCTACCATAGAATTAGATGTCGGATTATCTTGACTCTCTGGTACTAAGATAGATCATGGAGACTCATTGATTTGAAAGATTGACATTGAGAGATTGGTATCATAGACCTCTCTTTTGTGCACATCCCGTGCAAATATGATCTCCACCATTTATATATTTTGTTATATTTGAAAATAAATATTCTTGTAATGGGTCCTTATCAAATTGCATTCTACTATATTCTGCTACATTAGGCTAGGCACTCGACAATACATGTTTGTACGCTAGGAACCCGGCAATACATCTAAGGTGGCCCTGCATAATGGACAACCCACATTGAAGATGGCCTTGCAAGATGGATGCTCCATTTAAAAGTAGGCCCCACACAATGGAAGGTTCAGATTGAAGACAAGGCCAACGTGGGCCTAACATGATGAACTATTCACGCCAAACATTAGCCTTAAACGGTGGACGGTAGAAATTAAAAATAGACCCTACATGAATAAGTAAAAATCGAAAGCAATTTCAATGAAAGATATTTCAAAAAAAAAAAAAAAGGTGAAAAGAGAATGATGTTAAAACTACTCAAGTGATGTTTAAAAATTAAACAAACATTTTTATTTTTACTTTCTGGATGATAAGGTAAAAAGTAGAAACCAAGACAAGTTATCTTGGGCATCAGTAGCATGAGTAAAAGACTTATGATCCAAATTAAACAAATCAAAATTTTCTGGTCACCAAAATCCCAGACATGCGGCATGGTGGACCATCGTTCTGTACCAGTCCATTTTCCGGTCACTGATCAGATGGACGCCACAATCCAGATTTTAGGGAGGATATTGCTCATCCATCCATGTGGTATGTTGTTGCACCTGAAACAGACACTCGTCTTCCAATACCATACTATCTTCGGAGGAAATAGACCTTGGTTTGCAAACAGCACACAGCAATGAAAGAAGAGAGCAGAAGGCATAGAACAACACTTGCAACAGAGAAAAAAGCATGTATCTTGAACATTATTCATTTTCTCTTATAACTGCATGCCCATTCCCAACAACAAGAAATCTACAATCCCTTAGATAAAGGTAGAAGGAAGAAAGAGGCATTTGCTACAAATCACACTGCAGTAACTGCAGAAGGAAGAACGAGGCATTTGCTCCAAATCACACTGCAGTAACTGCAGAAGGAAGAAAGAGGCATTTGCTACAAATCACACGGCAGTAACTACTGCCCTCTCTCCCATCCGACCATCTACTGCTTTGAAGGCAGACCCAACTACCAGTTGTCGCCTCACCTTCAATTTCTTCTTCTTCGTCAACTTCCTCTCCAAATCCCTCACCCTACTATTGAGATCCGATATGACCGTCAGCTGTTGTTTCCCTGCTTCTATCAGCTTCTCCAACATCTCTTTCAGGTTCTCCGTCCCGCCCATTGGTTTCTCATCTTCCGTCCTCAATTCAGCATCAACAGCAACAGAAAGTTCTTCTTTCGGTGCTGAGAGGCTCTCTGCCAGAGGAGATTCAACTTCAACAATGGCTGCCTCAGAGCTAGGAGATTCAACTTGAGCAACAGGAGCTTCAGCTGTTACAGAGGCAGATGGTTTATCTTCGACACCAACTTCAGCTGGTTCTGCTGATCTGTTCTTGGTAAATTCAAGCTCCAGTAATTGGTCTTGAGCATTTTCTGCTGAGATTGTGTCCTCGGTAACAAGAACAGCAGTCTTCACTTCCAGCCTCTCACCACCTCCCTTGGCCTTCTCAACATCATTCACAGGAGCAGTGACATCCAGAGCTGCAAGTTCTGAACATGGGGCATCAGCATCAGCTACAGAATCCACACCAGGGCTTGAGATTTCTGAAAGAGCTGGAAGCTCGTCTGGATTGGAATCAACCTCCTTCTCCGTCTGCACTGGGGGTGGCTCTGCAACTGCATTTCCAGCAGGTTCTCGTGAAGCTCCAGACTCAATCTCTCCGCTCTTCTCTAACAGCAGCTCTATCATTCCCCCCAACTTTGAGCTAAGCTCCTCGTTTTTCACCATTGGCACAGCCTCCACCAACAGCTCTCTGGTTCCCAATGCATCCTCTCTTTCATGCACATCTTTAACTGATGGAGGTTCCTCAGATTCTTCTGGCATTGAATTTGGCAATTTGCTAGTTTCTGCTAGATTTGAGAGTGACTCCACTATGGACTCTTTCACTGATGGAGGCTCCGTGAATTCTTCCGTCTTCAAAGCAGGCTGGACCTCTGCCAGCATCTCCACTCCTGAACCGCACATTTCGTCTCTTGCTGTGAATGCCGCGGATCCCTCCATTGTAGAATCTACCTTTTCACCCTTCACCAATGCCAGCTCTGTGAGAGACTCCACCTCGGATTCTTTCACTAATGGAGGCTCTGTGAATTTCTCCATCTTCAAAGCAGGCTCTTCATCTTTCTGCACTGGTGGGACCTCTTTCGGCATCTCAGCTCCTGAACCGTGCATCTCATCTCTTGCTGCAATCACGATGGATCCCTCCACTGCAGAATCTACCATTTCATCCTTCACCAATGCTAGTCGGACAGATTCCTCGAGTGCAGAATTTGAATCTTCATTCACTGGTGGTGGTGGCTCCACCAGCACTTCCACTACAGCATCCAGCCTTCCATTTTCCACAGCGAGCATTTCTGGTTTCTCATTTCCAGAGCCAGATATATCAGCTACAGCTGAGGATGAAGGCTCCACAGATGGCTCTTGTTTGGACACTGGCCCTTCATTCTCCACCAATGGAGACTGCAAAGTTTGTTCAATTTCAAGCACTTCTTTCTCTACTGTTGGCGGTACTACAACTTCCTCTATTTTACCAGAATCAGATACTACACGTCCAGCAGTAGGTGGATCCACTGATGCATCAGGTTCAGAAGTGGACTCTGTTACCATAGAAGAACTGACATCTCCAGCAGCTCGGTGACGATCTTCAGAAGCTATCTTCATGGGCATCACTTCAGCCACTGTGGACGTGGGTCCAGCAGATGTCTGGGTGGCCAAGGAATCGAGCTTCTCCTGCAGGAAAACCAGCTCCCTCGCCACAGATTTTCTGACCTCTCTTACACTTGGGTGCAAGCCCTGATGATTAGACAACCAAAAACAAAGAGTATGAGATCTCCACCCCATCTTCCAAGATCAAATAGCATGGACAGATCACCCAACAATGCCAATGATATGACAAGAACATCACCAAAGCAGTGGCAATAGGTTGGATCAGCCCCGCTTATGAAGCAGGCTTTGGCAAATGTGTAGCAGGTTGGGGTCGGGCTACTAGTAAATGGGTTGGGCTTGGGTTGAACACTACCCAACCTCACCAGCCCATATATGCAATTAATGGGCTGGGGAGATGATCCAACACAACCCAAAACTGAGAGAGAACAATATATACAGAGATGTATATATGAGACATCCATAGATGTATCCACTAATTGTGCTGATTTCATTCTGACACCTAAGTTGGGTCATGATGGCTCGGTTGGGCCCAAACCTATTACAACTAAATGGGTCGATACAGGCTTGATAATGGTAATGGCACATGGGTCCAGTTTGGGCTAGAGGTCTTGCCCCTTTAGTAAATGGGTTGGGCTTGGGCTAACCCCAATGTGACCCATTGACACCCCTATGCAAAATACTAGTGCATCATCCCTGATTGAGCCAAGCATACTTAAGGGTGAATTTGAAGCAAAGATCCTTTAGATTGATTTCTTTGGATCATATGCTCGAACCATCTACTTGAGAACCACAATCTTGACAGTCATTTCAGGCGGCATCCCCCTGGATTTCACTCAGAATTTGAGTTCTGACTCTTTCAATTGCAGCCCCATGTCCTTCCAGTGCATAGTTTGGTAACATGTTGGAATACAACCAACTGACCAAGCAAGTGTTAAAGAAAAGACATGCTTTTGGAAAACATTCCAACACACCACAACATATCAAGGAAAACATGGTTGCAGGGATCGCAAAGGTGTAAAGAGATTGCATGCACATTTTGGAGATGACACGAAAGAAACTCATACCTGAATAGTGTCCAGTTGCAGGAGTAGATTCATTATAGTCTCACCAATGACTAGCCTTTGCTTCTCATCCTGCTGCATATCACTAGAGACTTCAAGACGGCGAATCCTCTCTCTGACATTCCCCACCTGCTCACGAACTTTCACTATCTGCCTCAATTTCTTCAATGGTTCCAATTTTCTGACCTCAAAACCGCGATATGTAGACTGAATAAGGACTGCTGCATCTGTGGTTGATAGCTCCATCTTCTCCATTTCCTCTCCAGTTTTAACCTCTGCAGCATCCACAGTTCCCTTGCCTTCTTCAGAAGCATGTTTTCTTTCACCTATTTCTGCTGTCTCAGTCACTGATCTATCCAAAACAGCTTCAGCAGAATCTGTATGCACCCCAACCTGACTTTGAACCTCATCTTCTTTCTTCGCACCTCCCTTCCCAGTTTCAGTCATCTTATTCTCCTCAGCCTCAACCCTGGGCTCTGCCGCTTTCTCCTTTGATAATTCTTGTTTGGCTATGTCAGTCAGGACGCTCTTCTTGTTCTCAACCTCAACAACCTTCATCGCCTTTTCTTTTAACCCTTCCTTAACGTCATAAGTTGGGGCCGCTGCCTTCTCCTGCACCTCAACAACCTTGATCTCCTTTTTCTTTGGTTCTCTTTCCTCGGCCTTATCCAGGACAGGCTCTTTTGGTTTCAAAGCCTGATTACCTTCGTTACTTTGGACCACCTTATTTTCCTGTACCTCGACAACCTTAGGCTCCTTTTTCTTTGGTTCTCCTTCCTTGGGCTTGTCCAGGACAGGCTCTTTTGGTTTCGAATCCTGTGGCCTTCTGTCTTTCACACCAGGTGGACTAGGTGACCTCGAATTGCCATTTCCATTTTTCTTCTTAGGAAGTGGATCAACTCTCAAACAAACAGGAGGCAGTTTAGATGCCTTCTTTGCAATGTTGTCTGAAGACTTCTTCTCTTCAACATGCTTCACAGGAATGCTTCTGGTCGTAGTCTCGGGAGGCTGCGTCTCTCTGCTATCTTCTATTTGCTTGGGAGGATTGCTTTTGGGTTTAGTCTCTTTCGCAGGCACAGCAGATGAATCAACACCTCCCAAAATTTCTTCAGCAACCCATGGCTTATCCCCACGATCACCATTCTCAAGAAGCTTCACTGGAATGATCTTGGACTTTGGTGGCTCTTCTGTGAAATTCGGGCTGACATTAATGTCATTCAAATCCTTCTTTTCAACCTCCTTAGCCTTATCATAGCCAGGCATCCAGATTATCGGAAAAGGCAAATTGGTTATCTTGTCTTCGGTTTGCTGATCTCTGTTTCCCTTCTCTTCACCACCCCACTTCAATGATTTGATGCTGTTCAAGTCGAGTGGCACCCATCCATTCCAAGCCTTCGGATCTGTTTCTGGAAGTTTGCTGCTCTTTTCGTCCTTCATGTAACCAGGTGGCACCCAAATTATAGGGTAAGGGTGGTTTGGCATTTTGGTCAGACCCCCTGCAGAATCATTATCCTTCTGCTCAACATCAGGCCTCGCTTCTTCGATTTTCACATTACTTTCAGCCTTGCGATCAGAAGCATGGTTTGGACACCCACAGCAACGGTCTCTACCCATGTTTTTATCATATTCATATCGAGCTTGTTCTGCTGGATGATGCGGAGGAACGAAATAGGTAGGGAAAGCATCAGGATAAAGAGGATAGGGTCCATGATAATACAAAGGAGGAGGTGGTGAGGGATGAGCATGTGGAGGTCTGAAACTGTAGAAGCCAGATGGGTAACTATGGTTGCAGAAGGAATGACATTCTGTTGTCTGTGGATAGCCAAAGCTGCCATTGTACGGCCAAGATTTGAAAGTTGTTGGAGGTTCAGATGGATCAATTTTCATTTGAGGAGGGATAGTTTCCCAGCTCGGATAGTAATGGTGAGGGTACGGGATGTGATTTCTTGGATGGGAATGAGTCTGGGGAAATGAATCCATGTAACTATAAACAGGATACATTGTTCTGAGACTTTATTTTGAAGCTAAACCTGCTTCGACAGGTCTTCTGAGGTGAAGACCAGTGATTACGTAAATTTGTCTACGAGATTGAGCAGCAAGAGATCAATTGATGTGCCAAAACCAAAAGCTTATTCTTAGAACTGCAACATAAGTATGGAGAAGTGAGGAAGATGACAACACAAAGAAAATAATAATAATAATAATAAAATACTCGATTGAACACCTACTTCAGGTATTGAGAACAGAAGTAAAATGGAAAGCTGAATAGACATTACCCAAAGAAGTGGGTTTGGTTTTCCATTGTTACATAGTGACAGAACCACTGCACTGTGGATATTTCATATGGGCAAAGAGACCCCAGTTTTCATAGGCATATATATAAACTAATGAAACAGCTATGACTTGGCTCAATGCATATGATCGATCAAGAAGAGTCTCAACGTCTACCTCAGATGCAAGTAGTTTTTTTTTTTTTTTTTTAAGAGCTCAAAACAATCAAAGATGCGTTAGAGGTAATGCCCACATTAATTAGACATAAATGTGATCAATGCGAATCGTCCATTTTTCAGGCCACTGATCGAATGTGCAAAGCCATCCAATCAAAGAGATTGTTCAGAGTTTTCTGCAACTGATGGTGGGCCAACAAAATGGAAGATCCATACCAACATCAGACCTTTTGCACAAACTGATCTAGGACATCCATTTTCCAGACTATTGGTGAAAGGTTTAAGGTTAAGAGTTTCATGATCAAAGTGATTCTCAAGCGACATAGCCAATCAAATGCGAGGCACCACGTTATGGACGGCCTAAATCAATTATCAGACCTTTCTTCAGTGTAGCCCATGACCAGTTGATTCAAACCATGCTTGTAAAGTTTGGTAACTAAACTCAAAAACTCAGTCAACTCAATTCAACTGGACATCAAGCCAAGCCACTAGGAAAGTCAATCATTCAGGTAACTTGGTCTCTAAGAGGAGAGACTCTTCAAATTCACTCTTTGATTCACTAGAATCAACAAAACTCATGATAACTAAAGCCGATTCACTCACCTTGTCAAATTTTCTTATTTAAGTTAAAAGAAGTCCCGAGTCCATGGGTCAGATTCACAAACTCTTTTAACAAAAGCTAAAATCGGTTTCAGTCACAAATGGAGATGGATCACGGAATGTGTAACCAGATCGACATAGCAGATGAATGCATTCCTTCTAGGAAGACAGCAAAAATGCCAAGAATCACGCATGAAGTCAATATCGAAAAGGTGTATGATAGAGTGGCATAGAACTTCCTAAATTACATGATGGCAAGAATGGATTTTGGTAACAAATGGAGAAGATAATTCACAGAATGTATTTCAACAATGAACCTTTCCATTTTGGTTAATGGATCTCCATGCAAATTTTTCAAACGCTCAACGGGATCAAGGCAGGGAGACCCCCTATACCTTAAGGGGAGAGATTCAGTTTGATTGAGGGTTTCAGGGTGGGTAGCATTTTGATATCTCACCTTAAGTTTGCAGACAATGCGATGCTCTTCTGTAAAGCCTCTAGGAGAAGTGCGGAACATCAAAGTCATCCTTAGATGCTTTATGCGGTGTTGGCCTGTTGGGGCTTAAAGTCAAGATGAGTAAAAGCTCCATGGCTGGTATTTAAGTCAGTGAGGACTTCCTAGCCCATCTCACGAAGAGGTTGGGGTGCAAAACATAAAGATTTTTCAATTTCCAATGGGCCTTCCTTTTGGGGCAAGCGGATCTTCCAAGCAATGAGAGATCCGGTTATTGAAAGAATTAGAAAAGAGACTGGCAGCTTGGAAGAAAGAATACTCATCATTGGGGTTGCGGCTAACCTGCCATTTTATTTCCTCTCCTTATTCACGATCTTCTCTCGCTAACCCGCCATTTCATTTCCTCTCCTTATTCAAGATCTAGGCGGCAATTGCAGCTAAAATCAAGAGGCTTCATCATCAATTTCTGTGGGGAAGCATCTTGGAGAAAAAAGAACACTTCCATTTGGTGAAATGGGAAGAAATCCTAAAAGCTAAGGAAGCTGGGGACCTTGGCATCAGAGAGAACAAAGAAAAGAATAGAAGTCTTCTAAGAATATGGTTGTGGTGTTTTGGTAGGGAAAGAGCAGCTCTAAGGTGGAGGGTTCTTGTGGGAAAATACGATCTGGAGTTACATCTCTTTTCAATTTCCATTCAAGAGCTCTTATGTGTTTCCATGCCCTTTTGAGACCTCAAAAAATGGACAAATTCCTTTTTCTACAGAAAGGATAATGGTAACCCCACTATTAACTACTTCATTTATTAATTCAATAGTAATAGAAATACATGTCCTACCGAGACAAAATTTGTAACTTGATATCCTCTTGCCTTCTCACCCTGACATTCCTCAAGAGATTTCAGTTGGCCAGGATTTGGAAGAATACAGTTGGAATGGGATCTGCTCAAAACCACGGGGAAAACTCTGATTGAAGGTTTCACAATGGCTGGCAATGGAGGAGAATTTACATATTTTTGTGAAGAAGTTTGGCTAGGTAGTTGTTCTTTAGCCTGCAGATTTCCTAGTCTGTAAAAATTGGCCTGGGAGAATTTTATCTCGGTGAGGGATAGTGCGCCATTCAGCGGGGACAATCTTTCATGGTACATGGTTCTTAGAAGGCATTTCAACTACGATAAATGAGCTCATCTGCAGCCCCTGTTAGGGATGCTTCACAGTCCAATGATCCCATGCTATTGCAAATGAAAGAGTGTGGAAATGGGAAAAGATTCTGTAATTCACAAACTGTCATCACGTTTGTTTGAGGCTCGCCCTGCAAACAACGCATTTGCAAACCCTAGCCCCAACACTCCACTATTCCAGACTATTGTAATTCGATTCGATTGTGCATCCAAACTCACTCTCAAATCTCCCCTCGGCGCTTAAATGGCATGCAATTCCAACAAAAAACATAACAAGAACATCAAAGAAGAAAAGGGTGACCGCTCGATCGGTACGGATTCAAGCGATTCGCATCTCAAAAGACGCCATCTCCCCTCAGCGCTTAAAATTTCATGCAATTCCAACAAAAGACATAACAAGATCATAGAAGGAGAAAAGGCGATCGCAAGATCGGAACGGATTCAAGCGATTCGCATCTCAAAACACGCCATTTTCGATTAAATGAAAAAGAAAAACTAAGAGAACAGAAACTGAAATCGCTTACCTTTTTCTTCTCTTGAATCCTTCCGAACAATTCCTCCGTCCAAATGACTCAGTTCTCGGTTCGACTTGTCCACAATTCCAAAAAACGCGAATGCTTTTGCTTCTGTTTGCTCAAGAAATCGGTTCCGTCGATCTTCTGGAGAGAGAAATGGAGAAAAACGGATTCTTATAGCGATATTGAAACAGGAACGCTTCTCACATCTTCCAGATGTTTCCCGCCCTCTCTGGATTTTTCGTGCAACAACATATGCCACGTGTACATATAAGACTGCTCCACGTGTGATTTATTTTAGCCGAACGGAAACTTACAAGACCCGCATGGAATTCGCCAGAGATAACGCGAATGAATGAGATGGGGAATTCGCGCGTGTGCACTGGAGAATGGGGCTTGCATATCACGTGCTTATACTCCAAACATGTGAAGTATTGTGGACATTCACCATGTGGGTTATTGAATAAACATGTTCTTATCGATAAAACCGGAGGTGTCGCTGATCATATTGGCCAGAAGCGTACATTGAATGTGGACCGTCTGTTAAATTTCTCGTACATTTGTGGTCCGCTGATGTGTTAAACGACCTAAAATTTTCTCTAGTTAATTATTTGTTACCCAGTTAATGCTCGGGATCTATTACACGTATGCCATGTTGGCGTGTGCGAGACCCTTCACGCTTTTCGCAGATCACATTATCAGGGACCGAAGATGGATGGGAATTGGAGACTGAAAAACTCTTTTGGATAACGTGTCAGTGAGTTTTTCCCTGACCGTGGGGCCATGATTGATGCATCTGTTGCATATCCATGCCGTTCATCAGTTTCTCCAGCTTATTTTGAGTCATGGTCCCAAAAATAAAGTAGGTCCAAAATCTCAAGTGAACAGTGATTATAAAAAGCCTAACATTAAAAGCTTCCTACGCGACTCAAGAAAGCGGATTAGGGGCCTGATTTATGTACCTGTTTTATATCCATGCCGTCCACCAATTTCTTCAAGTTATTTTAAGAAGCTGATAAAAAATGACGCTGATCCAAATTTCAAGTGACCATGGTCATAAAACACCAGCATTAAATACTTCTTCAAGGCCCCAGTAACGTTTAATTGCAAAAATATCAGTCGTTTCAAAAAATTTCAATGGTGATCTTTTAATCCCCACCGCATGGTCCACTTGAAATTTGAATCTGTTTCATTTTTGGGACAACCCACTAGCTGATGGACAGTTTATATACATCACATACATGAAGGCAAGTAGGGGTGCACATCAAACCGGTGGAACCGGACCGAAACCGTTGGATCGGTTTGGTTTGATCTGGTTCTAAACAGTACTGGTTCCGATTCGAGTTTCAGTTTCAAAATTTCAAGAACCATTGGATACGGATCGGTTCAGTTTAAGACCCTTTAGAACCAAACCGTGAACCGAACCGTTGATCCGAACCATGGCCGGAACCATAGATCCAAACCGGTTAGAGCCCTCTTATATCATTTCATCGAAACCCAATTCATCTTTTATTTTGATTTTCCTTTCTTTCTTTTTTTAATTGATGATGATGGGATATATTTTTTTAATTTATAGATGTAGGAATTAGTTAAGATTCTGCACTAGAGTTGACTGTGGATGAAGAGACTCTCATTGAAAGGATGTTTAATCTTCTTCGAGAGGTTTCTTTCTTTCTTTGGAATTTGATTAGGGACAGATATTTTACACCATGTTTTGATGTATTCACCCCTTTCCTATTTATGAAGTGGGTGTTTGTCAAAACGAATTTCATGTTTGAGAACAGATCCATTAGCCCACAGGACTATCCCTAGGGCCCCCATCATACATGAACCCAACGTAAACTGAACAGACAAATGATTTTGTGGGCTTTTTGACAAATGACCCACCTGCCTCACCTGGAAAACCTAGAACCGTGGAACCGAACCGTTTTCCATGGTCCAGTTCCGGTTCGGTTCTAGGATGCTAACGATCTAGTTCTGGTTTCAAAAATCGTGGAACCGTTATGTACGGTTCGGTTTCGATTTCACCCCAGAATTGGACCGAACTAACCCATGTGCACCCCTAAAGGCAAGCCCCTAGATGAAGGCAACACCCACTAAGTAACACCTAATCCATTCCCGCAGCTGAAAATGCAGAACCACTTGGTAGGTATTACTCTTACTATAGTGCTTATTTTAATGACATTTTGTATATCTCATCCATTCGTTTTTACAAAACATATTAAGACAAATTGTCAAAAATTACGTGTATCAAAATGTCAAGTAAACCACACCACAAGAAACAGCGATGATTGAAGTGTCATCATTAAAAACTTCCCAACACCCACTTTAAGCAGATTTTTTATGTTTATTTTCCATCCAACCCGTTGATAAGGTCAAACGGAAATGGACGAAGCGAAAATAGAAAGATTATCTTGATCCAAAACTTTTTTAGCCTAAAAAACTTTTAATAGTTATTCACCACTTTTTTCCAGTGGTGTAATCCACCAGTGATTTGGATCTGCTTAAAATTTGGGATGATATCCTTAAATGACCTGAGAAAAAGGATGGACAGCATGGATATGAAAAATATTAATCAAGGTGTGCCTCACACGGTAAGGTTATCACACACTAAGCTGTTATCCGAATAACAGCTAATCCACTCCTATCTCAGAGATGACTCTAACGTATGTGTTCTGTTAATATATTTCAACCATTTTCTCATTTCATTCTATAGCACAGGCCCAAAATTTAGAAATATCTTAGTCTCAATGCACCACCGTTGAAACCTTCCCAGGGCCTCCAAACCATCGTCAGACCTACAATGATGGTTAATCTCCATCCGACCTGTTGACAAGGTATGGAGAAAGGAAAACACAAATATCAACTTGATCCCAATCTGCCCATACGGTCACATAGGGTTGGATGAAAAGAAAACACAAATATCAGCTTGACACAACTTCTGCAGAATCCACAAAGTTTACAAACGGTGGTGCTGTGGCCCCCAATAAGCTTGCAACCGTCGGTGTTTGATTCTCCGTGTGATCCACTAGAGCCTTGGAGATAGTTCAATTTCAGACTTGTAACCTAAAATAATAGGACAAAATGAATGGATAGTATGGATAAAACCCATACATGTCCCTTCCTAGCTAGGGGCGAGCAGGGGTGATATTCAATCCGTGTCTGCGATTTGAATGGAAGCTGACTGTGTCGTGCCCCTGCTTCAACAGGGGCTATGTAGAGCCCACCATGATCTATGGCTTTTATCCCCATTTTTTTTTTTTCTCATATCATTTTAAGTACTAACTTTAAAATGAACATATCTAAGTAGATAACAATGTGAGGACTGAACTCCCCCGCATTAAAAACTTCTTGAAAGCTATAAAAGTTTTGATAAAATTGTTATTTTTATTTTCCCTTCATCTAGGTTTACATGACATTATAAGTAAGTTAGATGACAAATAAGCATCACAATAGACCTTGGGAAGATTAATGTGGTGAGAGTCATTAGCACTGTAACTTTTTATGGTGTGGTTTATTTGAGCGTTGAATCTGCCTTATTTCTTTTAGCTACGGGAACACTGGGGCTGTACACAAACCAAGTTAATTAGCTCTGTTAACTCACTCAACTCAACTCAAGAAAACTCAATTCGACTCGGCTCAAATTAAGTTCGAGCCAAGTCCAGCTGATTTTTTTAGCTCGAAAAAATTTCGAGCCAAGTTCTAGCTAGACCAAGCTCGACTCGACTCGGCTCAGCTTGGAACTTGACTCAAGCTTGACCCAGTTTGAATCAATTCAGCTTGGATCAGTTTTGCTTAATTTAAATGTTTTGTATGTGTGTGTGTGTGTGTGTGTGTGTGTGTGTATATATATATATTAAAAATTTTAAAACCTAAACTCGAACTCACCTCATTGGCTCAAACTTGAACTTGGCTTGAAAGATTGAGCTCGAACTCGACTTGAGCTGGCCCAAGCACTGACCAAGCTGAGTCGAGCTGGCCAGTGAGGCTTGAAGACTCAACCGAGCCAAATTTAAGCTAAGGTAGCCTATTGGTTGAGCCGAGCTGAGCTAGGCCAAGCTTGACTCAGTTCAAAATGCATACAGCTCTAGTGTACATGTTGGAGCACATGCCCAACTGCTTTTCAATTTAGTTGGGTAAATGGGTCATGGCATTGACTCAAAAGTAAAGTTGTTTTTGATTTTATGGTCATTACTAGTCAAATAAAGCTTTCTAAATCTAATGGTAAAAACACTTGAAGGTTGAGAAATCGCAAAATTTCCACCTCAGTGACCATAAATTTTGAATAATGGTCTCGAAACAAAAGATGAATTTTGTGGCGGCACTTGTGATTTCTGTATTTTATCCGCTCTGTTTATCCATTTTGCCAAATAATTTTAGGGCTGAGACCAAAAACTTAAGCATATCCAAAGCTCAAGTGAACGACAACACAGGAGGAAACCATGTGAATTGAACATCTACCGTTGAAATTTTTTTGTGGGCCACAGAAGTTTTGGATCAAGCTGATATTTGTGTTTTCCCTTCATCCATGTCTATGCGATCCTATGAACAGGTTGGATGACAATAAACATCACTATAGGCCCTAGGACACCATGATCTTGGGCACCACAATGCCCGTCAGTTGGATGGTTATAACATGATTCGGCAATCCCTACCTTTCATCTGTTGCTTCCCACTGGATTAGCCATGACACAAAAATTAATCTTCCACATCAGAAGATCCTAGCCACCAGTTTCGAGCCTTTTTTAATTGTATGTGGGATGTTGCTGTGTTTATTTTCACCAACGTCTATCAGTAGTCCAAAATCTAGAAGCATGCACCCACTTAGGGCCGTCAATGGGCCAGGCTGGCTTAACTTGTGGGCCACGATTGGGCTGGAGTACTATGCCCGGGCCAGGTCTGGGGCTGGGCCTAATTTAAGCATGCTTAAATTGGTCTTGGCTCCAGCTTCACTTAAGGGTCCATCAGCCCAGCCCGGTCCATTTCGCCAGTCCAGGAACTTGCTAGGCTCTGGCAGAGGTTTTTACTTTGCAGGCCTGGTTTGAACAAACAACCCGACTAAGCCCGTCTCATTGAGAGCCCTATGGGCGTGGACGGGTGGATCCCTGAGTATGGGGCCTATAGGAATGTATTTTCCTTAAATCTAAGCCATCCATCCATTGTGACAGACCATTTTAGGTCACGGTCCAAGGAATTAAGCAGATCCACATCTCAGGCAGACCATACCACAGGAAACAGTGGTGATTGACTGCGCACCATTTCAAAATTCTGGCGGGCCACCGGAATGTTTATTTTCCATCCAACCTGTTGATAAGGTCACAATAAAACCTGGATGGAGAGACCGATTAAATATCTGCTTGATCTAAAACTTTTCTTCTCAAAAAGAAGTTTTTAATGCTCGATCACCACTGTTTCCTATGGTGTGGTCTGCCTGAGATGTGGATCTCCTTCATTTTTGAGACATGTTCTAAAATGGTCTGCTGATATGGAAGGTTCAGTGATTTTTTGCACAAGAGTTTATTATTATTTTTTTATTATTATTATTTACATAAAATCATGTGTTTTTTATGCTGTTTTGCTCGAATTAGTCTTTCACTTATTTGATTGAACACAAGATTTGCTTCCACAACTCACAACATGACCATATATATAGTGAAGAAGAAAGCTTGAAGTTGCTCCATGAAATAAGCATACTGTTGAATTACGTTAATCTTCATATATCTTTTTTCTTGTTTTGATTTAATCTTTTTAGCTTTTGTTTAACCATTTTCTTTTGTATTTCAGCCACACCTATATTAATTGCGTGTATATATTTTTCTACAACTACAACGTTTACTTTTCAAATATACCCTTTTGGAAGAGGAACTACCAAAATGCCTTTTATCACTTGGGTCATAAGTGTATGAAAAAAATATAGCCACTCAGATCATCAGATGGATTGCACGTGAATTTGAATATTTTGAGTTGAGTTTATTTTTTTAATGACATGGGCCACCTTATATGCTTGGATTATTTCTATTTCAGTTCATCTGATTGTTTACGGTGGGTTGTATATTTTTTCCTCCATGGTAGGTTGCATTTAAAAAGGATATTTTAGATATTTTATTCATCTGAAAAGCATAAAATCACAATGGAGGAATCTTGAGTTTAAAATCTCAAATAACATGAAAAAAAATTGCATAGAAATTAAAAACTAAAAAACTAAAATAATTGGCACTGCAGAAAGTCGTTAGGAGGAGACTAGAAATAAGTGAATATTTCTCGGAAGCGGATTGGCTGGTATACCACACACCACAGCTGGTGTGTACACTAAGTACTGTGGGTCCCATCATGAGGTATATGCTATATCCAAACCGACAGTCCAATTTACAAGCTCGTTCTAAAGCTTGAGCCGAAAATAAAATAGAACTAAAGGTCAAATGAACCACCCCACGAAAAGCAACGTGTACCTTTGAAACCCTTTTGTATATGACTTATTTTTGGGCTCATGCTCTAAAATGATCGACCGGTGGATCTTATCACATGGTGATCCGTTGGTTGAGGGGACGTCCTCTAAGTACTGGTAATCAGGCTAGACGGTCCAAGGTAAAGCGTATACGCGGATATCTAAATACCAGACAAGTGCCCCTGTTTGATGTTTTACATTGTCTGTTTCGATGCATGCATAATTCCATGGAAGTCGAGATTTTATTCTCGGATGTTAGCGCGTGAAATTCATGATAACTATTGAGAATTCAACGGTGTCTGGAGTTTTCTAATCTAAGGTTGATGTCTGGTGGGTCACCAATCGCTCAAACATTTTCTGGCCGACTATTTAGGTGTCGTCAGAAGTTGGGAGAAAGGTAATGACAACGATAACGGTGATGATGATGATGATGCTGACTGAAAATTAATGAACGCTTTGGCCTAAGGCTGTGTTGAGGGTCTCATCCAGTCGGACCTAGTCCGGTTCAATACACCGAGTCACCTTTGAACTCAAGTAATTCCGGCTAATTCGCACCCAACCTGGTTGAGTCATGACTCGACTCAAGACCAAATGGGTTAATCTGAGTTACAGAATCATTTAACGATTAGAGCTGGCAACAGGATGGGTCTGGTCAATTAGGTTTATAAGCCTAAAATTCAGTCATGGGACAAACATTTATTAATCAAGACTCACTTCTATGGGTCTAGCTCCATGGCCCAGTGATAGGCAGACTTTGTTTCAGTGCTGAAATCATGCCCATATGAGGTGGGTGGGTGTGGGCCTTTTTTTTTTTAAGGTGCTGTTAGAGCAAAATCATCATTTAGGAACGGTTTTAAACCGTTCCTAACTGCTTCAGAACGCTTCGGACCCGTTTTCCGTGCCGTTTAGTTAGGGACGGTACTTTGCGAACGGTTTTAAACCGTTTCTTTTCTAACGACACTTTTTCCAAACAATTTTAAACCCTGCTTTTTTTTTAAATTTTTTTATTTTTAAAGCCTAGAAAAACTTCATTGATGGAGATCCAATGATAACATCTATTGCATACTTTTACCAAAGCACATACATCTAAACATCAACATTAAGATTATTTACAAAATATATAGAAGGAAAAGAAAGCAATAAAGACCATCCCAACACCATAACCAAAATTACAAATTTTAAAAATTTTCTAAAAAATCCATTAAATAAGAATTACAAAGTAGGGCTCAAGCATTCATCCCAACCCAATCAATCCTTTTTTGGAGATTTTGAAGCTTCTTCAGACTTCTTAGGCAAGAGAAAGAGTTTATGTTTGGCAAAACACCACCACTTGAAATTGTCACACCAGCTAGCAATTTTCCAAAATCCTCATCATTTCTGACAGCCAAAAGAACATGCCTTGGAATGATGCAGGACTTCTTATTTTCTCTAGCAGCATTCCCAGCCAGCTCCAAAACCTCAGCTGCCAAGTACTCAAGAACAGTAGCCAAATAGACAGGAGATTCATGCAAGCTTGTGCCATCAGCCTGTAGTAGTTGAAAGATCATTAGATAAAATACAAAATCTCAGTTGCCGAAAAGTATTATTTTCATAATACAAAAGGATCTATGCATACCGGGGCAGGTACGATGTTTCTGTCAGCAATCTTCTTAAGTATTGTAAGCATAAGATTTGGACATCTAAGTAACATTAATCAGTGCATGCTAGAGATGCAAAGACATGACTCTTTCAGGTACGCCTGTTTTAATCGTGTTTATGCTGCAGGGTGAATTTAGGAGCTTGGACTAAAAAAGGATGTTAAAAGCATGGATTTAATGCTCATGAGTCATCAAGGCAAGGGACAGACCCCAGGGGCCCAAGATCGACATATTTACATGCTAGAGATCCAAGAAAATCGAGAAATTGAAGCTCAAGTAGTCCGAAATTGGTCCAGAATGCAAGATCACAAGGTTCCAACCATCCGTTCGACTCGAAACTTTATTTATTGCCTTAAGACCATAAATAAACTGTACACGTCAAATTTGAGCCATTGGATCCTTGTGAAAGCGGCCCAACGAACAGATAAGCCCATAAAAACTGGATTCTGGACCCACCTGATCTCTAGATATGCTTCAATTTTTTCTCAATGTATTGAATAAGTTGAAAAAGCGGATGGACGGAGCAGATGTCACATATACATTACAGTGGACCCCATGTACAAGGCGAGAGTGCACTGCACGGTGCACTCCCACGCTGCACCAAAAGCCATACTGGTTTTACCCGAGCCATTGCGCACTGAAACAGCGGACGGACAGCGTCCGTCCGATTTTGGGTTGTGGGGTCCATTCAGGGTTCAAAAGAAAGATCTGGACCGTCCATTAGATCCCTATGGTCCGTCTTACCAAGACCTAGGTGACGGAATTTCAAAAGACAGCCAGCCGTTCAAACGCAGGTTGGACGGTGGAAGCAAGGCATTAGTGGACCACACCAAAACTTAACCAGAACCGTCCATATCTGACTATTTTTCCGACGTGATTGCAATGGACGAAGTTGATTTTGCAGACACCGAAGGCAGTGGGCCCCACCGACAGCTAGCGCAAGTGCTGGCTCTGTTCGTAGTCCGAAAAAACCGGATGCAACATGCCGATGTGGGCTGGTTGCTTGACTGTGATCAGGGTCAGATCAGTGATTCAAACCGTCCATTTGATCAGCCAAGGAGTTTTTACCCTCACCACGTTGGCATATTTCAAGGATGTGAAGTTTCCTCCTCTTAAATTCATTCCAAACGGCAATCTGTCTCTGCGTTTTCTTGCACAGAAACAGAGGCTGACGTGGGGTCCTGCTGTAAACGGGAATCACAAAGAGAGTCGGTTCGCCGACTCTAGTCAGACTCCCAGCCGACCTCCAGCAATTATAAAAGAAAGAGAGAGGAGAGAGCTGAGATATCAAAGTTTTAGCGTGAAGACAGGGAGAGAAAGGAGAAGTCTTTTTCTTTTCCTCATTTTCTTTGCTGTTGTTTTTTTTTCTTTTTCTTTTTTCTCTTATGACTCCTAAGGTTATTAGTCCATTCATGAGGGGCTAAACCTCGTAGTTAGGGCTAAGAGGTGAAGCTTGTAGCTTGATGGGGGACTCTTTTGCTTATGTTTTGTATTCATACTGAACTGATGCTGCTTATAGTTTATTTAAGGGAGTGTTTTTAGTTTTTAATGGTCTGTTGTGACTAAAATTACAATGGATCTGCAATGGCTTTGAGCATGTTCCTTCCTTTTATGTTTATTAGTTTAATTCTGTTGTTTGCTTTGTCTCCTGGGCATGGTAGGATGACGGTACCCTTCCTAACCTTCATAGCATGTTGATTGGTTGGTAATTAGTTTAATTCTGTTGTTTACTTTGTCTCCTGAGCATGATTTGGTGATGGAATCCATTCTGATTCATATACTTTTCATCTCTTTAAAATTTTATCAGAGGAAGTTCAGTTTAATTTCCATGATTTTTGAAGTAGGCATAAGATCTCCCTGATTTCTACAAGTGGATCCTCTGAATCCCTAGTTTCTTATCTATGATTTCTCTTAAGTTTTACATTAATCTCTCACCATTATTCATCAATTTATATTTAATTTAGATTTCATCTTAGGCTAGTTCTATTTCTACCTAGTTTTAGATTACGTACAGGTATCAGTCCCTTGGGATTCGACCTCGGTCTCACAGAGTTTATTACTACATCACAACCTTATACTTGGGGAGTGAATAAGTTTTTAGCGCCATTGACGGGGATTGACAGTTGCGTTTTTCTAAAATTAACTAGTTTTAGAATTAGTTTGAGATTAGGATTTTACTAACTTTAGTTTTAGATTTTTTCTATTTGATTTCTAGAACTAACTTGTTTCCTGTTTTGTAGGATCCTGACATAAACTTCTAAATTGGTAATCCTTTTCTAGTTCCTCTACTTTTCTATTTTTAGAATTAGGGTTTGAGTTTTAGAAACTTTCTAATTCTCGGGAATTCTTTTAGAAACTAACTTTTTATTTTTATTTTTTTAGTAACTTTCTAATTCTAACACTTTTAGAATCTAACTTTGTCTTCTAATTTATTTTTAGAAATTTTCTACTTGTAGACTTTTTGTTTAGAAATTAACCTTCCTATTTTGTAGGCTTTTAAGATAGAAATTTCTAATTTGATAAGCTTTCTCTCTACTTTTTATTTTTCAGTTCTCTTTTAGTAATTTACTTTCTAGTTAGGACTTTCCTAATTTATTTTAGAAATTTCCACTCTCTTTTAAGAATTTCTTCTTTTAGAAACTAGTTTACTTCTATCTTTCTTTTTAAGGATTTTTTAATTTTAGATTTTCTCTTTAGAAACTGACTTGTTTTGTTTTTTTTTTTTTTTGCAAGTTTTTAACTTAGGAACTCCAATTTGGTAACTTCTTTCCAACCCTCTCTTTCTTTTTAGATTTTCTTTTCCTTTCTTAGGATTAGGTTTCGAATTTGATTGAGGGCTGCGAGTGTTTCATGCCCAAGTGGGCCCGTGACAACACTCGACGTCTCTTGACTGAAGGAGGATTGGTTGAGGGGTTAACTATCCATCACAGGACTAAACAGCACTCGAAATTCCCTGAGTTAATTGAAGTGATGGCTGAGAACCAACCTCTTCTACCTTAACCCAGGGTGGAAGACATTCAGGATGAGAATGAGGTGCATCAAGCACCCCGCCTCGTACTTTACGAGATTATTTACAACCAGCGGGGGTGAGTACGCCCTCATATATGATTTTTTCTGAAAATACAGGACATATGGACAAGAAGCCAGGGGTTATCCAACTCTTTCCTAAGTTCCATGGGCTTGAATCTGAAGAACCATATCTACATTTGAAAGAGTTTGATGAGATCATAGCCACTTTATATTTTCAAAATGTGTCTGAGAACACAGTCTGGCTGAGACTCTTTCCTTTTTCCTTAAAGGAGAAGGCTAAGACGTGGTTACATTCACTGCATCCTAGATTCATTAGCACATGGAATGATATGTAGAGGGAATTTATAAAGAAATTTTTTCCACATCATAAAACGATCACCCTTAGAAAAGCAATCATGAACTTCACCCAAAAGGAGGATGAAACATTTTACTGATGTTGGGAAAGGTTCAAGGATTTGGTCAGTTCATGCCCATAACATGGCTTTGAAACGTGGCGCATTAAAATTTTTTCTATGATGGACTGACATCTTCCATGCGCCAAATGGTCGAGACAATGTGTAATAGAGAATTAATTAATAAAAATGTCGACGAGGTATGGGATTACCTCGATAGTCTTGCTGAAAAAACACAATCATGGGATTATTATCCAAAATCGAACACCACGTCTAGGCCGACTCAATCCAAGGAGAAAGGTGGATTGTATCTCTTGAAAGAAGAGGATGGTCTCAAGTATAAAGTGACTACGCTCATAAAAAAATTTGAGGCCATGGAAGGAAAGAAGGATAAGGTTAATGAAAGTGTTTGTGACATCTGTGATTGCAACATTCATACAACTGAAAATTGTCCTATGATACCCGCCTTTCGAGAAGTGTTGAATGAACAATCTAATGCTGTAAATATTTATCAAAGACCTTTCAATGGACCAACCTCTAATACGTACAATCCTGGTTGAAAAAATCATCCAAACTTTAGTTCGAGAAATGGACAAATTGCTACCCCTCAAGGTTTCTTCAATCAAAATTCAAATCAGGGAAAACCTCAAGAAGAACCGGTTCAAAATTTCATGTAAGAGCTAACCCAGGCAATGCGAGATTTTATGCAAAAGATGGATTCACGTATGACGGTTATAGAAAAGGGGATGCTTCCTACACAACCGCTCTCTAATCCTAAACCGCATTACGAGATAAGTAATCCCAGCTCTTTAAATCAAATGGAGCACACTAAATCCGTCACCACTCTTAGGAGTGGGAAGATCATTGATAAAACCCTTCTGGTTAGGCCCGAAAAACCTCAAGAACCAGAAGAGGACAACAATGATGGATCTAGTGAGGCCCCACAAAAGTTAGAACCGGAACTTCTAGAAAAGTCAGTTGCTCCATTTCTCCAACGGTTGGTCGCACCAAAACCTCTCTCTAACTCTCAGCATATCCTAGAGGTGTTGAAACAAGTGAAAGTCAACATTCCTCTACTTAATGTCGTAAAACAGATACCTTCATATGTCAAATTCCTGAAAGACTAATGTACAACCAAACGACGACAGAGTATTTAAAAGAAAATCTTCTTGACCGAGAAAGTGAGTGTCATTCTAAAGCAAGAAGTGCCATAGAAATTCAAGGATCCCGGTAGCCCAACTATATCATGTGTAATCGGGGACCATCGAATCGATCATGCACTTCTTAACTTAGGAGCCAACGTCAATCTGATTCCCTACTCGGTATACAAACAGTTAGGTTTAGGTGAATTAAAACCCACCCTAACCACACTACAACTTGCTGATTGCTCTGTTCGTGTACCAAGAGGGATAATTGAGGATGTGTTGGTCTAAGTTGATAGATTTTACTACCCTGTAGATTTTATCATCCTGGACACCGAACCCATCAATAACATGAGCACTCAGATTCCTATCATTCTTGGTCGCCCATTCCTTGCCACTTCAAACGCAATTATCAATTGCAGGAATGGTGTCATGACTATGTCTTTTGAGAATATGACATTGGAGTCAAATATCTTTTTTAATAACGACGGAAACTTAAAGGATGATGACGATTCTCACAACATTAACATGATTGACTCTTTAGTGGAAGATACGACACCTCTAACCTTATCCTTTAACCCTCTAGAGATGTGTTTGGCCCACTCCCATGATTTTGATGATGACATGATTAGGGAGATATGTGTCATGCTTCATGACGGTACTTGAAGTTAACCGGTGGAGGCCACAATTTGAAGAGTTGCCCCAAACGATGTAGTGCTTCTACCGTCTAACCTCAAGCCACCGAAGCTTGACCTAAAACCTTTACCCTCTGATTTGAAATATGCCTATTTAGGTTAAGATGAGACATACTCGGTGGTGATCTCTTCCCATCTAGAGAAAGAACAGGAGAGTATGCTCATATCTACTCTCATTGAGTATAAGGGATCCCTTGGATGGACGATAGCGGACCTCAAGGGAATCAACCCCTCGATTTTTACTCACCACATATATCTTGAGGATAATGCGAAGACCGCTCGACAATCACAACGTAGACTAAATTTAAACATGAAGGAAGTGGTTAAGGTCGAAGTTCTTAAACTATTGGATGTGGGTATCATATACCCCATATCCAATAGTCAATGGGTGAGTCCAACTCAGGTGGTTCCTAAGAAGTCTGGGATCACCATCGTAGCCAATGCCAATAATGAACTCGTGCCAACAAGAGTTACTACTGGTTGGAGAATGTGCATTGACTACAGGAAGCTAAATACCGTCACGAGGAAAGACTACTTTCCTTTGCCCTTCATTGATCAAATCTTGGAAAGGCTAGCTGGTCATTCCTATTACTGTTTCCTTGACAGGTATTCGGGCTACAATCAGATTGAAATCGCCCCTGAGGACCAGGAAAAGACTACATTTACATATCCCTATGGCACCTTTGCCTACAGAAGGATGTCATTTGGATTATGTAATGCCCCCACAACCTTTCAGTAATGTATGATGAGTATTTTTTCTGATATGGTGGGGAAATATCTAGAGGTCTTCATGGACGATTTCTCTGTTTTCGGTTCATCTTTCAGCGAGTGCTTAGAGAGTCTTAAATGTGTGCTGAAAAGATGTGAAGAAAAGAACTTGGTACTTAATTGGGAGAAGTGTCATTTCATGGTTTATATGGGAATTGTCCTTGGACATATTATCTCGTCTAAAGGAATCGAGGTGGATAAGGCAAAAATTGATCTTATCTCTAACCTACCTCCACCCAAGAACATACGGGACGTGCGATCCTTCTTAGGACACGCTGGGTTTTACAGAAGATTCATAAAGGACTTTAGTCTCATCTCTCGTCCTTTATATAATCTACTTCAAAAGGATGTACCATATGAGTGGACTGCGCCATGTCAGGAAGCTTTTACTAAGCTTAAGGGCATGTTGACTAGTGCACCCATCATACAACCACCCAACTGGGGCATTCCTTTTGAACTTATGTGTGACGCGTCTAATTATGCTCTTAGAGCGGTTCTCGGCCAGAGAAAAGATAAGAAACCCTATGTTATTCATTATGCAAGTAAGACTCTAAATCTTGCCCAAGTGAACTACTCGACTACAAAAAAGGAACTCTTGGCTGTAGTGTTCGGTTTGGACAAATTTTAGTCCTACTTGATCGGATCCAAGATCGTTATTTACACTGATCACGTGGCGCTCAAGTATCTTCTGTCTAAGAATGATGCTAAGCCTGCCTAATACGATGGATCCTCCTACTCCAGGAATTTGACCTAAAAATAAAAGATAAAAAGGAAATAGAGAACGTAGTGGCTGACCATCTTTCTCACCTTAATCCCTCTGATTCCCTTGAAATGACACATATCAATGACATGTTCCCTGATGAACAATTGTTCAGAGTCTCCCATTCACCTTGGTTCGCTGATATTGCTAATTATCTTGCCACAGGTTCCATACCGACACATTGGATTGTGCGAGATAAGAAGAAATTTTTCACCGAGGTGCGCAACTTTTCTTGAGATAATCCATATTTATTTAAATATTGCCCAAATCAAATCTTAAGGAGATGTGTGCTAGACGTTGAGCATCAGAGTGTCATCTCTTTGTCATTCACAGGCTGTGGTGGTCACTTTTCTGCTAAAAAGACTACGGCCAAGATTTTACAGTGTGACTTTTATATTTGCCCACTATGTTCAAGGACACTCATGAGTTTTACAAAGCTTGTGAGCATTGTCGAAATTGGGAGCGTTGTCTTGTTGAAATATGAGGCCCTTGAATCCTATTCTTATCATCGAGGCATTTGATTCTTGGGGCATTGATTTCATGGGACCATTTCCTCAATCTTTTGAAAATTTATATATTTTGCTCACTTTGTAAACTACGTCACTAAATGGGTTGAAGCGATTCCGTGTCGGAACAATGACCATCGCACGGTCATTAAATTCCTAAAAGAGAACATCCTTTCCCGATTCGGAACGCCTCGAGCTATCATTAGTAATGGGGGCTCACACTCTTGTAATAGGCTATTCGAGAGTTTAATGAAGAAATACGATATCTCTCATAAGGTGATCACCCCATATCACCCACAGACAAGTGGGCAAGTTGAGATTTCCAATAGGGAGATCAAACACATTTTGGAGAAAACGGTTAACCCTGAACGTAAGGATTGGTCAATCCGATTGATCGATGCCTTATGGGCTTATCGTACTGCGTTTAAAACCCCTATTGGAATGTCTCCCTTTAGACTTGTCTATGAGAAGGCTTGCCACTTGCCTATGGAGTTGGAACATAGAGCCTACTGGGCAATCAAAAATTTCAATTTCAATTTGGACAATGCCAGCTCGCTATGCAAACTACAATTGAATGAACTTGAAGAAATCCGGAATGATGCGTACGAGAACTCGAGAATTTACAAGGACATGATGAAGGTGTTTCATGACCAACACATTCTTCGAAAATCATTCACACCAGGTCAGAAAGTTCTCTTGTATAACTCTCAGTTACATCTCTTTCCGGGCAAACTTCAATCTCGTTGGACTGACCCTTACATTGTGGTCACTGCGTATACTCATGGAGCCGTTGAAATAAGAGATCCGACAATGGCAAGGAGTTTAAAGTGAATGGACATCTATTAAATCTATTTGTTTAGAAATTTGATTCAGAGGACATGTCCATACCTCTTAATGATCATATTGGCCGAAAGAGGAACCTTGCGGCATGATGGAGTAGTTTTTATCTGCTTTCATAGGACTAGGGTAGTTTATTTTATACTGCCTTAGGATAGATGGTAAACTTAGCACTCCTGGTAGGCAACCTAGCTTTTCATTCCATTTTATTTTCTTAGTTCAATGTTTGTGGGTAACATTGCTACAAACCCTCACGAGACTACAACTCGTCCACTAGAGGCAACCTAGGGGTTTAAAGGCTTGTTGCATATGCTAAATGCAATCGAGAGCACCTACGAAAGTGGTATAGGTAGGATTTTATTTTTATTTTTGTTGGTTTCTCTCTTGTGCTGACCCGCTCTTACGTAGAAATCTATGGAAAGCCTCTTGATTCTTTCGTTCAAGTATTATCTTCCCATCACTTCTCATTTACTTTCGTTGTCCCATGTGCATTGCATGCTTATTCTTTTACATTGAGGACAATGTAGATTTTTGGTTGGGGGTGGGAGATTTGGTCACCTAATCAGTACTTTCTCGATCTTGAGCAAATTGTGTGAAAAAAATTTAAAAATTTTTCTGAAAATTCTTGTGAATTCGATGTGATTTTGACGATCATCATTGATTTGGAATTAT
Source organism: Magnolia sinica (assembly GCF_029962835.1). Lineage (NCBI taxonomy): Eukaryota > Viridiplantae > Streptophyta > Magnoliopsida > Magnoliales > Magnoliaceae > Magnolia > Magnolia sinica. The sequence goes on from NC_080577.1 coordinate 2,499,808, forward strand.
ATGATATGGGTGTTGTGGATTTACGTCTCTTGGATTTAGCTGTCTGATAGATTCCACGGTTGAAGTTTGAATTATCAATCCATGATTAGATGCTTTAAACATTGATTGAGTCATGATTTCACATGTCACATCTCGCTTACACATTGAAGTTTCAGTTCGTTATTGAAGGAATAACCTGGTAATCCCTAAGCATGAAAGGAACCAACTAGATAAAATTGAAAGGGTTAGGCGAATGGTCTTCACCATAGGTTTGCTCCCTATAGGTGAAGGTTCAATTCCCTAAGGTTGACATTCGGAAAGGGATGGGCGACTGGTTTTCACCATAGGTTTGCTCCCTAGAGGTGAAGATTTGACTCCCCTCCTTGGTGTTACTTTTAATGAAAAAATAAAAAGTTGGAAAATTCAAAAGTTGGTAGGATGATCTATGAGGCAGGTTTTCATGAATTCTCTTATTGGTTACCAATGATTTCATGAAATAGAGAAGTGAATCTTAAGGTTGATAAGCAAGATTACACTATACACCCATGGATCTTAATGTTTAGAATTTTTCTAATTAATGGATTAATACTTCGAACTTGATTATGAAGTCTACCGTACGCTCAAGCCTAGGAGAAAGTAATGCCTATCATTCATGAATCTTAAAATTCTAGTACTTGAATTGTTTTTCAAAAATCACTTGAGTTTATAGAAATCAAGCAACCAGCGCACATCGGCACGTTGCTGGGGCGAGACAAGACGCGAGCTGTTGAGGGTCAAATATTGCATATTAAACCTCAATTATTACCTGAATTTATGAACATGATGCCGTTTAACGACCTATTTTAATCGTGTTTATGCTGCAGGGTGAATTTAGGAGCCTGGACTGAAAAAGGATGTTAAAAGCATGGATTTAACGCTCATGAGTCATCAAGGCAAGGGACGAACCCCAGGGGCCCAAGATCGACAGATTTACACGCCAGAGATCCAAAGAAATCGAGAAACTGAAGCGCAAGTAGTCCAAAATTGGTCCAGAATGCAAGATCACAAGGTTCCAACCATCCGTTCGACTCGAAACTTTATATATGGCCTGAAGACCATAAATTAACTGTACACATCAAATTTGAGCCATTGGATCCTTGTGAAAGCGGCCCAACGGATAGATAAGCCCATAAAAACCGGATTCTGGACCCACCTGATCTCTGGATATGCTTCAATTTTTTCTCAATGTATTGAATAAGTTGAAAAAGCGGATGGACGGAGCAGATGTCACATATACATTACAGTGGACCCCATGTACAAGGCGAGAGTGCACCGCACGGTGCACTCCCACGCTGCACCGAACGCCAGACTGGTTTTACCCAAGCCATTGCGTGCTGAAACAGCAGACGAACAGCGTCCGTCCGATTTTGGGTTGTGGGGTCCATTCAGGGTTCAAAAGAAAGATCTGGACCGTCCATTAGATCCCTATGGTCCGTCTTACCAAGACCTAGGTGACGGAATTTCAAAAGGAAGCGAGTATGGGTTCTCAGCTGTTCAAACGCAGGTTGGACGGCGGAGTAAAATATTCGGTGGGCCACACCGAATCCAACTTGAAACCAGCCATTTCTTACTGGTTTTTTGACGTGATTGCAATGGACGGAGTTGATTTTGCAGACATCGAATACAAAAGGATCTATGCATACCAGGGCAAGTACGATGTTTCTGTCAGCAATCTTCTAAGCATTGTAAGCATAAGATTTGGACATCTAAGTAACATTAATCAGTGCATGCTAGAGATGCAAAGACATGACTCTTTCAGGTACACCATAAGTTATGTACAGGAATGCTTGCAGCCAGCTTGAAGATGCAACTAACAGGACATTTTCATTTTTCAGCAAATGGCAAGAGACAATGATGCAATGCACCTCTAATCGAAGGGGTCAATTTGAGGATCATGCTCGCTTGCATTGCCATCCCCTTGTAAAGGCACGTTTGACACATGACCTGCAATAAATGAAAACCAACAACATCATGAATTATGACAAAACAATCCCATCTTTGTAAAACATAATGAAGAAGAAACATGTGGACTGAATGTTAAAGATCATTACAATGAAGCAATGACCCAATATAAAACCTGTGCTTGAGTAGCACTCCATACATCTAAAAATTGTCATGTTGGGTGCACATGTCAAAATCCACATTGGCAAACAATAAATGGACATCAGAACAAAAAAAATTTGATGTTTGCAGCATGTTGGATTTTGATGTTTGCCCGTTTGGGAACACAGGTTTCTCGGGGTGGGTGGTTGCATTAAAGACCATGGTGGAAATAGCTTGATAGAATTCTCTGCAGCAGCTGGAGTACAAGACTCCCAAAATTTGCAGAGGCTGCTACACTTCTCCAAGTGACTAGATTAGTGATGTCATATTGGTACAACTATAAATTGCAAAGAAAAGATTGAGACTCATATGGTTTTGATTCAATCCGAACCTCCAAAAAAAGATAAAAAGAAAGCTTAAGTATAGCAAGAAGAGCTTATAAAAGAAACTGAATTCCATGATGGTTTTGATTTTATATGAACTTCTAAAAAGAAAGAGAGCTATGATGAAAGAAACAAAAAATAAAAATAAAAATAAAAAAATCATTCAGCTATGTATTTGTGCAATGGTAAGTTTGTTTTGGCTTCATTCAGCTATGTATGTCTTTGACATCTTCTTTTTGCTGATGTGTGGCAAGTCTTCATTTGTCTTAATCCTCTATATGATATTTCCTGGATCTTTGGTTTATCATAATGCCTGTTGTTTGTTGGTACAGGCTGGCAGGTCCACCAACTCAAATGAACGCTGTTGAAGGTGGCTTTGTTGGAAGGGTATGCAATTTTTATTTTTTATTTTTGGGTGGTGTGGGCTTATTGGAACTCCAGGATCAATAACCCTTGGATTGGAGGTCTTTTAGGGGGAAAAGGGACAGACAGAGGAACTTTGATGGATCTTATTCAATTCATTTTCCCTTCTATAAGAATCATCTGATAGAATGGTTAGGAGTATTTAATCAGTGTGATTTCCAATCATCCAAAGTAGAGTCACATGTTCCCAAATAAAGAAACTTGCAACTTGTAAATGAAAATCTTCCATGATTTCTAATCAAGAAAAAGCCTACAACAACATCTCAACAACAACTTAACATTATGTCCCCTCTTTTTTGTCTTCAAATGAAGATATACTTCCACACCCATCTTCATTGCCTCCTTGAAAGAGGAAGCTCCTACAGGAAGGACCATGAACTCCTATAAACAACAAATTGATTAGAATGCAATTGAGACGAAAGTGGTTTCAAAATAAAAACAAGGCCCAATTGAAAGGACTAGTGAACATCACAAGGCAAAAGAAGATGAACTGTATTTGATACACTAGGCATACAGACATATCCAAACAGCTTTATTGGGCCCTGCTTTATACGGTGTACAAACAAAAAAGAGTAATTCTTTGATATTATAGCAGGATGTGATGGTTCATATGCATGCACTTGAAGATTGTACATGTGGCTTACAATTAATTAAAATTAAACAATACAAATCATGGGTCCCACCTTAGATGGGTCTAAACAAAATATTAGACTAATCCAATGAATATACCAAATATCCACTAAATTAAAGATTAGGATCATTCAATCAATCTGATTGGGAGTTTGTCCAAAGTGGGCCCTACTGATTTGGACGATTCAACTTGAATTATAAAATGGAAGGTTAAAGTAAAAAGGGGTCAACGGTCTAAATTCAACGAACAACTGTCTATCAATGATTTTCGAAGCGCCTCCCAAATCCAAAACTGGGTAACTCAAGACTCTAAAAAGTTGAAACAAAACTTTCCCAGATAGAGAATATATCAACATCGGAACATAAAGAAGGAAAGAAAGCTTACAAAATCCTTGAAAATGCTTGACGGTTCTCTTGGAGAGTCCACTGATCTTTGACCAATGAACTGGGTAGCTTTAATAAACTCTCCAATGTTGGATAATGAGTCCATTATGTCCTTGTTTATTTAAGAATCACCAACATCATGCTGTCCACATTCGTTAATGTGAAAAAGGAACCGTGATACAACACAAACTCATTGTTAAGAAAATGTAAATACGACAAAATTTAAATTAGATATGGTTTAAAACCATTTAAAAACCAAATCCTTAGCCGTTCCATATCCATGACTTTGGTGTAGTGCCCGCCTGTCTGCATGCAAACGGGCGTGCTCTTTGGATTGGGTGGACCTCCTTGAAAATTTGGCATAGCCTAGAGTTGGGACAGGCACCTATTTTAATCAGGCTCTAAAACCTTGGCCAGGAATAGCCCGTGGACCGCCTGGTCAAGGGCCTTATTTTTATGGATAAAGTGAGTTTGGGCTTTTCTTTTTTTTTATACACGCACACACACTCACACACTCACGCTAGTGGAATTGCACCACTTATGATACTCGAACCCTTGACTGGGTGTTGAAACTCCTGAGAGTTTACCAACCGAGCAAGAATGAGGATCCAAGTGACTTTGGGCTTGATTAGAAAGATCCATAGCATCTCTTATACAGGATATGATAGGTGGGGCCAGTTTTTTTTTTTTTTCTCTTGCCAGCATGTCTGCTTCTTGTTTCCTCTGTTATCAATCAAATGCACATAATTTTTATTTTTATTTTATTTATTTTATTTATTTATTTTTTTTTTAAAGTATAGCCAGTGGACCGAACCGTTACGGCCCCGGACATAAAACGTGGGCCGTATCCAATACGTACCCTACTTGGCCTGATGGATTGCATGGCATGTTCTCGTGGGGCCCATATATCAGTGATCCGAAGCGTTGATTTTTTATGGGACTTTACTCACATGGCCCATGTTCCAAAAATTCCTAGATTAATTGAAAGATACCTAGGTGTATTTATTGGTTGAATTGCTGCCTACTAGAAGGTTTAAGGATTTCACACCGGGGAGATTTTGATGAATGGACCACTGACAATGGAGAACAGGATATCAACGGTTTGATTCATTGGAAAATGGTTCCCGCACTTCTGGAAATGGTAAATCGGAATGACCACGGTGTATTAACTGCTCCCTTTGTCCTGACCACGGTGTATTAACAGCTCCCTTTGTCCTGAGTGCCAAGATGCTCTCACAAAAATACGAGAGTGGTTGAACGGTGACAAACTCACAGGTTGAGGACTTGTGAGGAATCTCGAAGCGGATATTCTGCAGCTGCAACCGTCGTGGGTGTGAATTGCGGGCATCTCGCTCGTGGAGGGACCACCTTGAGGTTCAAAAACAACTTGAATGAATGGATCGGATTGAATTTTGGGATGTTTCATTTTTACGATGGTAACACACTGATGGACCGGTTGATGCCATAAAAATACCACGGAGGGCTCCACAAGGCATGTAGGTGTACGAAATTCTCCTCCACATGCAGCAGTTGTAGAGGAATAGGCGACTTTTAGAAAGAAAAGAGAAAATGACCACTGTAGATAAAACCTTTTACCCAGCGGTTTTTATGAAGGAATACAAACTTAAGTTACCAACTTAGACTAGCACGTGCGGACAGTAAGTTTGAGGACGAAACTGCCCCTCCTTTTTACTGCCGTTGCTTTTCCTCTCCCTCCCCTTCCCTCGCTCCATTTTCGAAAAAAGGAGGACGAAAACTACTGCACTACATCTGCTGCTTGGATCGCACCACGCTCTAGCTGGATCCCACCGTCTCTATTCAGCAGCGTTATCTCGTTTTGCTGAAAATGGTCCCTCCACGGAAGAAAGTACGCACTACAGGTATTATGGAGTACATTTACCTAAACGGTGTAAATTTTTTGTGGGCCATTGAACTGCTGGATGAAGCTCGAATCTTAGTTTTCGGTACATCCATGCAAAAATCATCATATGAATATGATGGATTACAAGTAAAACATCATTGTGGGGGCATAACAAGGTTTCTACGGTGGAACCACTGTTTCCTGTGCTGTGATTCACTTGATATTTCGATATGCCACCATTTTGGGCTAAAACCCTTACTTTAGATGGAAAAACGGATGAACGTCGTGGATAGTCCACATACATTCAAGGCAGGCCCAACTCAGTTTTTGTAATTTTTTTAAAAAAAAATTATTATTAATTTTTTTTAATTTTTTATTTTATTGGGTTAGCTTGTTAGTACACACCCATGTCAGTACACACACTCCATGTTAGCCACCCCTGCTAGGGATCAATACCAAGACTTCAAGTGTTTGACATGAGGTATCTCCACTCAGTCTGCCAATTGAGCTATGGACCTGGGTGTGCCCAACTCAGTTAACTCAGCACTATAAGTGCGTACTGAGCAAACTATAAATCCAAATTGTGAGAGGTTTTGGTCCATTTGACCTACTTCTCGGGTCACGATTGGTGAAATTCCCTGAGCAATTCATAAATTTGACGGAGATATCATAAAAATATGATGGGGAACTTCCACGGATTCATGTAATGTAACGGAAAATTTTATGAACCGCTCGGTCAATTTCATTAATTGCTCGATCAAATTCACCGAAGAGAATTTCATGTAAATCTCGATCAATTTCATTAACTGCTTGGTCAAATTCACTAAAGAGCAAATTGTTAGGCTAGGTCAATTACATTTAAAGTTCATTCCAATTCATGTTAGCCTCACCCAATTTCAAGCTTGCCTCGCTCAAATTCATGTTTCCCTTGCTCAATTTCTCAGTTGTCTCGTTGAATTTTTACGTTGCCTTGCTCAATTCCAAGTTTCCTGAGTATATTGATCTCCTTCATGAGATTTCTTACGCCATGCCAGACCCAACAACTCAGGATAATCTCATTTGGCTCAGCGACAAGTTCAGCGCATTCTCAGTCCGTTCCTTCTATTCTCTCCTCCCTTCCTCTGGTCCTCCCTTTTTCAGTAGATGAGATTAGGATGAAAGGTATTATCTCAACACTTCTTTTCTCTGTCTTGCTCTTAAAAATCGTTGAATCCTAAGCCCTCAAAGAAGAGAGATCTCTCCTGATAAAAAATGAGACGGATCTCTCTTCTATATTATATCTATGAGAAAAGATATAAAGATCTTCTCTGTTTTATCTATTCCTCTATCTATGAGAGGATAGATAGTCTCTCAAAATAAAGTCGTTCTCATCTTTGTTGATGATTTAACTAGCACTCAATCTATTGGTTGCCTTGCTAAATTTATACGTTGCATCGCTGAATTTATAGGTTCCTTCGCTCAATTTCTAGCTTCCCTCGCTCAATTCTTAGGTTGCCTCGCTGAATTTTCACGTTCCCTCGCTCAATTTCTAGGTTGCCTCGCTCAATTTTTAGGTTGCCTCGCTCAATTTCTAGCTTCCCTCGCTCAATTCCTAGGTTGCCTCGTTCAATTTATAGGTTCCCTCTCTCAATTTCTAGCCTCCGTCGCTTAATTTCTAGCTTCTTCTAGCTTCCCTAACTCAATTCCTAGGTTTCCTCGCTAAATTTTCTTGTTGCCTCGCTCAATTCCTAGGTTGCCTCACTCAATTTCTAGCCTCCCTTTCTCAATTTCTAGCCTCCTTCGCTTAATTTCTAGCTTCCTCTAGCTGCCCTAGCTCAATTCTTAGGTTTTCTCGCTGAATTTTCACGTTGCGTAGCTCAATTCCTAAGTTGCCTCGCTCAATTTATAGGTTGCCTCGCTGAATTTCTAGGTTCCCTCGCTCAAATTCTAGCTTCCCTCGCTCAATTTCTAATTTTCCTCACTGAATTCCTAGGTTGCCTCGATCAAATCCTAGGTTTCCTCACTGAATTTCTAGGTTTCGTCGCTGAATTTCTAGGTTTCTTCGCTCAATTCTTAGGTTACCTCGCTCCAATTTTTACGTTGCCTCGCTCAATTCCTAGGTTGCCTCGCTTAATTTCTAGGTTCCCTCGCTTAATTTGTAGCTTTCCTCGTCAATTCCTAGGTTCCCTCGGTTGCCTTGCTCAAATCCTACGTTGCCTCGTTGAATTCCTACACTGTCTTGCTCAATTCCTAGGATTCCTCGTTGAATTTCTACGCTGCCTCGCTCAATTCCTAGTTTCCCTCACTCAATCCCTATGTTGCCTCGCTCAATTTCTAGGTTGTCTCGCTCAAATCCTAGGTTCCCTCGCTCAATTTCTAGCTTCCCTCGCTCAATTCCTAGGATTCCTAGCTGAATTTCTACATTGCCTCACTCAATTTGTAGGTTCCCTCGCTCAATCCCTATGTTGCCTCGCTCAATTCCTAGGTTACCTCGTTGAAATCCTAGGTTGCCTCGCTCAATTTCTAGGTTCCCTCGCTCATTTTTGCTTTCCTCGCTTAAATCCTAGATTGTCTTGTTGAATTTCTAGGTTCCCTCACTAAATTTCTACGTTGTCTCACTCAATTCCTAGGTTCCTTCGCTAAATTCCTAGGTTGCCTCGCTCAATTTCTAGTTTTCCTCGCTCGATTTCTAGCTTTCCTTGCTCAAATCCTAGGTTGACTCGCTCAATTCCTACGTTGCTTCACTCAATTTTTAGGTTCCTCGCTCAATTCCTAGGTTACCTCATTTGAATTCCTACGTTGATTCGCTCAATTCCTATGTTGCCTCGCTCAATTACTATGTTCCTTTACTTAATTTCTACCTTCCCTCACTCAATTCCTAGCTTCCTCGCTCAATCGATAGCAGTTGCCTCGCTCATTTTTAGCTTCCTCGCTCAATTTCTAACTTCCTTCGTTCAATTCCTAGGTTACCTCATTTGAATTCCTCCGTTGCCTCGCTCGATTCCTACCTTGCCTCGCTAATTTCTAGGTTCCTCGCTCAATTTCTACATTCCTTCACTCAATTCCTAGGTTACCTCGCCAATTCCTACATTGCCTTGCTAAATTCCTACGTTGTCTTGCTCGATTTCTACCTTTCCTCGCTCAATTTCTACCTTCCTCGCTCAAACGCTAGGTTGCCTCGCTTAATTTCTAGCTTCCCTCGCTCAATTTTTACCTTCCTTCGTTGAATTCTTAGGTTACCTCGTTGAATTCCTACATTCCCTCGCTCAATTTCTAGCTTCCCTCGCTCAATTTCTACCTTCCTTCGCTGAATTCCTACGTTGCCTCGCTCAATTCCTAGGTTACCTCGCTGAATTCCTACGTTGCCTCGCTCAATTTTCTAAGTTGTCTCGCTCAATTCGTAGGTTCCTTCTACCTTCCCTCGCTCAATTCCTAGGTTACCTCGCTGAATTCCTACGTTGCCTCGCTCAATTTCTAGGTTCCCTCGCCCAAATCCCAGTTTGCCTCGCTGAATTTCTAGCTTCCCTCGCTTAATTTCTACCTTCCCTCATTGAAATCTTACATTGCCTCGCTCAATTACTATGTTGCCTCGCTCAATTTCTAGGATCCTTCTACCTTCTCTCGCTTAATTCCTAAGTTCCCTCGCTCAATTTCTAACTTCCCTCGCTCAATTCCTACGTTGCCTCGCTCAAGTCATAGGTTGCCTCGCTAAATTTCTAGGTACCCTCGCTCAATTCATATTTGTAATAAAATTCATCGACATACTATGCAGCGGTTGCACCTTAGAGGGAACAGATATGTAAAAATTCACTATACATTAGAGGAAGTCGATAGCGTATGATTGTTTGTCTGTAACCTGTAAATGATACTTGTTGTAGGCATGAGATATATAGTGTTGTATGTACCCCACACAATTTGTATTTCAGAAAATTTACAATGAATTAAATTTCATAACATGTAAATGTTTCCGTCACTCAACTTTCATGCTTGTTTTGTTTAACTTCTAGTTTGCCCCGCCTAATTTCAAGTTTTCCTATCTCACCTTATACTTACCCTCGCTCAATTCCTATGTTGTCTTGCTCAATTTCTACGTTGCCTCGCTCAATTTGTAGGTTGCCTCGCTCAATTGCTAGGTTCCCTCACTCAATTTCTAGCTTCCCTCGCTCAATTCCTACGTTGCCTCGCTCAATTCATAGGTTGCCTCGCTGAATTTGTACGTTGCCTCGCTCAATTGCTAGGTTCCCTCACTCAATTTTTAGCTTCCCTCGCTCAATTCCTACGTTGCCTTGCTCAATTCATAAGTTGCCTCGCTGAATTTCTAGGTTGACTCGCTCAATTTATAGGTTGCTTCGCTCGTTTTCTACGTTGGCTCTAGGAACGGTGACTATTAATTGCAAATCGAAATCTTGCGATAAATCCCCACATCCGTTTGAGTTTAAATATTGGATAGTCCCTTATCTGACCATGGGGTACCCATTTCATAACTCAGATGGGCCAGGGGCCATCAGGGCAGCCCGATTTACCATATATGGGCCCAAAGGGCCATCTCAGCTAATAAGTGGCACCTAGGGCCAACTGAACTAAGCTGCAGGGTATATATAAACCTTTAAACCCTCTCTCCCTAACTCCCACAGCAAATTTACAGCAGCTGAGAGAGAGAAAATAGAGAAGGATGGGTTTGAAAGAGAGAGAGGATTGGGGAAAGGGTGTGAGTGCTTGGGGAGTAGGAAATTGGAATTCCCACACTCCTACATCCGTCATTCGCTGGAGACTGCGGCCCTACCGCCATAAATGCGAATTGTGGCTTATAAAAGGTAACAAATTTGAGCTCTCTTCCATTTTTCTTAGCTATGGCCGCATGCATGTGTCCTGACATGCGATTCCTTAGGCACAGGGCCCTTGCAAAAAGAACCCTAGGACAAAGAGGTGAGATCCGACCCTTGACCCAAACCCTAGGCTAGTCGGGTTTTCTCTTTCCAAATATCCTTATAAACTCCACATGTTAGATAGGTTCAGACGACCCAAAAACCAAACCATATGTTAATCGGGTTTTCTCTTTCATAATTCCTTTATAAATGCTATACATATGTTAAATTTGATGATTATATAAATGCGCAAACCCACCGATGTGTTTTATGTTCGACGAAATCCCTGTGTGGGCCCGACAATAACATTATGCTAGTATCGCAGCGGTTGTCAAGCCACGGAGACACATAATTTTCAAAAATTTCATGGGAATCTCAACTAACCACCTGAATTAAGGAGCGGCCTGATCCGAGCTGGCCACAATTGGCTTGTTCGATCCACTTTAGTTGAACTTGATTGACTTGTTTGACTCCATTTCCAGATAAGAAAAAGAGGAGTACCAGGTGGCATAAGAAGCCTGGAATAAGAAAAGAATCCTTGGTAAGTCTTAATCCATACTCATTTGTTTGACCTCACTCACATCATGCATAAGCCACCAATAAAATGAGAACTTAAATCTTCTAGTTCTGACACAGTTGCATCTCGAAGAGGCACACATGTGAAAGCAAAAAATCAACATGCTAATTTGTAGCAGTGTAAATAATATAAAAAAGAATTGATTTTCTTGAGGTTTTAGGCAAGTGAAACACAAAACTCATACTACTAACCCATTCACTAGGGCTACTTACAGGATTTCTTAACTCAACGATGACATTCAACAACCCTTGCTCCTAAATCCCAGGATCAAGCTATCCTTTTCTTATCAGTTGTAGCAGCCACAAGCCACTTCAAGCATAATTCCTCGTAAATCATTCAAAACGTCAAAACTCCCAACATTTATGCTTATTAATAGCCCTTGACCTTGAGTCAAAAATTGAAATACGAAAAGATTTCACATACACCAAAGTTGGTTTTTGCCTTATTTTAAAAACTTGTTTCTCCAGTTTCAATTATTATAGGAATAAAAAACGATCTCAAATGTTTGGGGTGTGAATGCCATTTGCTGGAGTCGACCAGGTTTCCTCGCTCATTTCTAGGTTGCCTCGCTTAATTTGTATGTTGCCTCGCTCGATTTCTAGCTTCCCTCATTGAATTCCTAGGTTTCCTCGCTCAATTCCTATGTTCTCTTGCTCTATTTCTAGGTTGCCTCGCTCAATTCCTAGCTTGCCTCGCTCAATTCGTGGTTCCCTCGCTCATTTCATGCTTGCCCCGCTCGATTCTTAGGTTGCCTTGCTCGATTTCTGCTTATCTCGCTCGATTTCTAACTTCCTCGCTCGATTCGTAGGTTGCCTCGCTCGATTTCAGGTTGCCTCGCCGAATTTCTAGCTTCCTTGCTCAAATCCTATGTTCCTTGCTCATTTTCTAGGTTTCCTCGTGAATTTCTAGCTTCCTCGCTCGATTCGTAGGTTGCCTTGCTCAATTTCTAGCTTCCTTCGCTCAATTCGTAGGTTGCCTCGCTTAATTTTTAGGTTGCCGTCAATTTCTAGCTTCCTCGCTCAAATCCTATGTTCCTCGCTCAATTCGTAGGTTGCCTCGCTCGATTTCTAACTTTCCTCGCTTAATTCGTAGGTTGTCTCGCTCAATTTTTAGGTTACCTCGCTCAATTCCTAACTTCCTTCGCTCTATTCGTAGGTTGCCTCGCTCGATTTTTAGTTTGCCTCAATTTCTAGCTTTCCTTGCTCAAATCCTATGTTCCTCGCTCAATTCGTAGGTTGCCTCGCTCGATTTCTAGGTTTCCTTCGCTCGATTCGTAGGTTGCCTCACTCGATTTTTAGGTTGCCTCATTGAATTTCTAGCTTCCCTCACTCACGGTCAATTCGCTTCACTTCACGGTCATTTTCATGCATTTAAGGGTCAATCCTGGCGATTCCGTTTTGCTTCACGGTCATTTCCATGCATTTCATGGTCAATTTTCTTCACTTCACGGTCATTTCCATGCATTTCACAGTCAATCCTGGCGATTCTGTTTTAATTCACGGTCATTTCCATGCATTTCACGGTCAATTCCCTTCACTTCACGGTCATTTCCATGCATTTCACGGGCAATCCCGGCGATTCCGTTTCATTTCACGGTCATTTCCATGCATTTCACGGTCATTTCCTTTCACTTCATGGTCATTTCCTTTCACTTCATGGTCATTTCCATGCATTTCACGGTCAATCCTAGCGATTCCATTTCATTTCACGGTCATTTCCATGCATTTCATGGTCATTTCCCTTCATTTCACGGTCATTTCCATACATTTCATGGTCATTTACATGCATTTCATGGTCATGTTCCTTCATTTCACGGTCATTTCCATGCAGTTCCTGGCAATTCCCGAGACTTCAACCCAAGCCCAACCCAAGTTTTATTGAGTTGTTGTTTGTATGACCCAACCCCAAGACCAAACTCGATACATCTTGACCAAGCCCAACCCAATGTCGGGTCGGTCACAGGTTGGTCGGGTTGAGCCTGCCCAACCTTCAGCCCTAAAATTATATATGGTACGTCAAGTAACTAATTTTGGTTTAGAAAATATTCTTATTATATGAATAAAGAAAGAAATGAAAAAAAAAAAAGAGATTTTTTTTCTATGCTTATATTTACATATTTATATAAATATGTGTTAGAAAAAAAATGTAGGTAGAATAAAATTCTCCATGTATTAAAAAAAAAAAAAAAAAGGTGCGTTGGGATACGGCTATAGCTATGGTTATAATCCGTAGCCATAGATCGGGGGTGGAATCGCGAGGTTCACGATTAATCGCCGATAGGGACAGCAACTTGCGGTGGCTATAGCTACGGTTATAATCCGTAGCCATAGATCGAGGGTGGAATCGCAAGGTTCACGATTAATCGCCGATAGGGACAGCAACTTGCAGTAGAATCATGGAATCCACGATTGATCGCCGATTTACTGCTATAGCTACGGATTATAACCGTAGTTATATCCGTATCCCTGTCCACACGCCATTACCATTCTACTTGAACGTCTACCGTTGAAACCCTTTTAGGGGCCACACAAGTTTTGGATCATTACGAAAATTGTTTTGCCTCTTCATCCAGGTCTTTGTGGCCTTATGAATAGATTGGATGGAAAATAAATGTTATGGTGGGCCCTACAAAAGTTTTAACGATGAAAATCAATTTTCCGCTGCTCTGTGTGGTGTGGCCCAGTTGATCTTTGGATTTGACTTTTTTTTTTGGATAATGCTCCGAAATGATCTCAAAATATGGATGAACGTTGTGGATATAATAAATACATAACTGTGGGGCCATGTTACTTTGATCTCTTTTAAGCGTTTAATACATCTGTCAGTTGGAGGTGTGTCAGCGCTCGTCTTCGCAGTGAAAAGGAGGGGTAGTTTCGTCCTCAAAGTCGCTGCCCACACGTGCTAGTCTAAGTTGGTAACTTAAGTTTGTATTCCTTCATAAAACCGCTGGGTAAAAGGTTTTGCCTACAGTGGTCATTTTCTCAAATAAAGTTAAAATATTTTAGAGGACCATGCAAAGCATCTTCCGTATTTTCCGTTTGGAAAGTGGGGCCCATGCTTTAGCTGACCAGACCGTTGATCTGATGGGCCCATAGAAAACCCTGGCACAAGATCTCACTAATCTTTGACATTTTTCTAAGAATCAAGGATATTCCTATAGCTGAATTCCTTTTCTTAACCGTTTATCTGCAGGAGATTTCATCACATGGCCATCCATAGTAGACCGGTTGGATGAATGGTTTAGATCACCAAGCAATCGGGCCCACTTGCACCAGACTACATACAAGGTGCTGACGGTGCCATGACTCTTCTCGGTCCCACAGGCGTCTGTTCCGTTTGATTTTACAATGCACTGGTAAATACGGAGTAAAAGAGTAATAATTATTTCCGGTGCACCGGTAAATACTAGGTAAGAGAGTAATTATTATTTCCCGTGTATTTACAATATATCTGATTTGACTAGTAACTTTCTTACAAGGAATCCAAAAGCATTACAAAATATATGTGGGTCCATTGTGATGCATTTGGCTTATCCACACCGTTCATTTATCATGTCATTTGAATTTATAGTATGAGGAAAAAAATGAGTTATCCAAAACTCAATTGGACCATATCATACGAAATAGGGAATCAAATACTTATTGTTAAAAACTTTGTAGGCCATTGTTTCTTTTGATGTGGGTCATTTGAGTATTGTATTACTTCATTTTTTGTCTCATGCTTCAAAATATTGCAGTAAAATAAATGGACGGAACTGATAGATCATATACATTATTATATCATTCAAAAATTAAAATTACCTTTTTTAACCAGTTTCAATGGCACAAATGCCTACGAATTTTCAAACATGGTAAAATGTAATAATTACCTATTTTCAGGATAAACACACGGGCTTTCAAAAAAGAGAAACGTTCACGTGAAACAAGGTACATATGGAAACTTTAACAGACGACACTTTCTTTCCCACCAATGCATACCTTAGTTATCAAATCTGAGCCGTTCAAAAGGTGGGATGAATAATAAAGATTACCTTGTTCGAAAATCAAGATGGTTCATTCTTCAAATAGACTACACAGTCGAGATCAATGAACAACTGATGGATTATTAGATGTGAGTTTATGCCCCATCCAATCAGTGGATTATTTGTATTTTTCTTCAGCATGGTCTTCGTGATGTGGCCTACCATTTTCACGGGTCAGATGGTCCACCAAAGCGATGCATTAGCAGAAATAAGAGATCATATTGATTATGGTTGCTGGGATGTTCCTCTCACAAGTGATACGGACAGCACGCTTACCAGAAAAGAAAGGATGCTTGCTAAAATATTGCTAAAATATAGCAATGGTTGGTGATTTAAGTGCATGGGAGGCTAACTGCAGGTAAACCTTCCCATGCAAGTAGTTGCATTTGGACCCTTGGCATCCACGTGTCCTATCTGAACCGTCCATTAGGTGCAACCCCCTTTCCATAGCCTGTCAGACAAAAATCATACGGATCAGATGATCCAAATCATCCAAATTCGTGGTAATTAGAAAAAGAACGGATAAGATCATTCACAGAAAGAAGTTCGATCAAGAATGACTAGGGTCATTTCATTGCTGGCTGTTTTTGCATGGGAGTGACAGATCATGCGATCAAGTGCCCACCTTGCGTAGATGTGTTGGTGAGTGTGTGGCGTGGATGTATGTTAAAACAAAATAGATTAGTCCTTTAGCAATTAAAATATGTAAGTAGGATTAATATAAATAGTAGAAACGGGAATGCATGAAACCAAGCTTAAGTTGTGTTGCTAATCTCCAACACTAATAACAATGAAAGGAGTCGTGTTCTGCTTGATTTCGCTCTTCCTTGTTTTCATAGAAGGCCGCGTGGCCCAAAAGAAGACCCTCAAGGTCCAAAGCACATGCAAGCGGCTCGTGCTCTATTACCATGAGGTGCTGTTCAACGGCACGAAAGTGGCGAACGCGACATCTGCCACGGCCGCAAACGCGACCGAGCTCGACAACTTCAAGTTCGGCAAGTTGGTAGTCTTCGACGATCCCATGACAAAGGACCACCACCTTCTCTCCCCTCCGGTGGCACGTGCACAAGGCTTCTATTTCTACGACATGAAGAAAACATACAACGCATGGTTTGCGTACACACTACTGTTTAACTCGAGCGAGTACAAGGGGACCATTAACCTCATGGGTGCAGACATGATGGATCAAGAGACCAGGGACATCTCGGTCGTCGGTGAAACTGGGGACTTCTTCATGGCTAGAGGGATCGCCACCCTCCGGACGGATACCTTTCAAGCGGCAGGATACTTCCGTCTCCAGATGGACGTCAAGTTGTACGAATGCTACTAGATGATGATCGTCGTTCTTTGATTGGTGGTGGGCCACTTACGTTTTGTTTTTTTTTTTTTTCAGTGAAGTGGAATTGATGGGCCCTGATGCTGATGCACCAAAACATGAAGAGTATCCTGATGCGCTCATTTTGTACCAAAGAGGACGATGGATCAATGATCCGGACCATTGATTAGGTGGCCTTATGATAGATGGGGAGCCCCAGAAATCTTACAGAGTGGAAGATCATGACCATCCAATCTGAAGGAAGGGTTAGGCTCTTCCAGTCTAGGAGATTTTTCACTCCCATGTATCTTCGGGCCCATCAGAACGACGGTCAGGATAACGAACCGTGGGCCCTAGTTATGAGTGCATCATGACACTACAATTCCCCTTTAGTTATCAGGAGTGTGTGTTTGCTCTGAGAAAAATAATGTGAATTAAACCCTAGTCTTCAGACAGTAATAAAATCCATGCATGTATTATGCAAACGCGTACTCAATATCTGAAGCGGCTGCTCGTGAATTCAATATTACTAATACTCTCTATGACTGATCTGGGCCTGATCCTAGAGGTCCAATAGGCCCGAAAATTAATGTTCTAAACCAAGACCGCCTGGTGTTGGCCGAGCTTTCATGAGCCCAGGGGTCCATGTGGGAACTAGGCCTGATAAATAAATGGATTTGAGCCCTGGGCTCTTGTCTGACTGGTTGTCGCGGTTGTTGCAACCCGTTTAGATAGATGAGCTTGTGTGACTCGTGACCTGTCCATCAATCTGGTGGGTCCAATAGATGGACTGACCTTGGATGTGCCACAACGCGAAAATCACATCCACAGTTTAAAAAACTGACTCGCCCAAGTCAACTCGACTCGACCATACTTCATCACGACTCGATAAAAGCTCCATCTGGTCATGACTCATTCAAAACTCGAGGAGAACTCGACTTCATTAGGTAAAACTCGACAAAAACTTGAAGAAATTCGATAAAAGTAAACTCCGCGCGACATTGTGTTCGTGTTTCTAAACCATGGTCGCTTCAAAACACGTTTTAGCCGTCCACTTGTGCAGATTCCTGTCATCCAACCTGATCTGATCGATGACTACATCAACGGAAGCGGATTGGTGGTAACCCCAACAGCACCTATGAATGTTGGGGACTGTGGGGCCCACCATGATGTATGTGTTTTATCCATTCCGTCCATCCATTTTTCCAGATCATTTTGGGCTAGCAGATGAAAATCTCAAGTGGATCACACCATGGGACGCAGTGGGGATTAAACGCCTACCATTGAAAACTTCCTAGGGGGCCATAGAAATTTCGGATCTAGCTGATATTTGTATTTTCCCTTTGTACATTTCTGTGTAACCTTATGAACAGGTTGGATGACAAATAAATAACATGGTGGGCTCTAGTAAAGTTTCAACGGTGGCCGTTATTATACCCACTGATTCCTGTGGTGTGGTCCCCTTGAGCATTAGATCTGCTTCATTTTTGGTTTAATACTCTAAAATGATCAAAAAAATGAATGGACGGCGTGGATAAAACTAATACATCACAGGGGGCCCACAGAATTATGCCACCTAAAAACTGTACGGAAGTCGGTGCTGTGTTCTACACTGCAATACGCAAGCCGCGCCCCAACATAGCTGTTAACCCGACCTCACCCACTCTGCACCCAATGTGCATGGGAGGCTACAGGAGAACCTTCTCATGCAAATAGTTGCATTTGGACGGTTGGCATCCACATGGCCCATTTGGACCGTCCATTAGGTCCAATCCACTCTTCATAGGCCACCTTGCAAAAATCACACCCATCGGATGATCCAAATCATATCCAAGTTCATGGTGATTAAAAAGGGCGAAAAAAAAGGATGAATAAGTCCAATCAAGGATGACATTGGCCGTTTGATTACCGGTTTTCAGCATGGGAGTATAAGAAAAGTGGACTGGATCTAATGGACGGCCAAGATAGGCAAGGTAAATACCAACGAGTCCAAATACAACTACGTGCATGAAAAAGTTCTCATACAACTACCCCAATAGACCATTGGCAAATAAAATATGTAAATAGGTTAACATAAATAGAAGAACTAAGAGAGCATGCAACCAAGCTTGGGTTGTGTCCTGATATCCAACAGTAAAAACAATGAAAGGAGTCATGTTCTTCTGCTTGATTTCGCTCTTCCTTCTTTCATCGCAAGCCCGTGTAGCCCAAATGCAGCCCCATAGGGGCTACACCCCTTGCAAGCGAATGGTGCTCTACTATCATAACGTGTTGTTCAACGGCACGAACGCCGCGAATGCAACGTCCGCCATAGCTAGAAACCCGGTTGGGTTCGGCAACTTCGACTTCGGCAAGTTGGTCATTTTCGACGATCCCATGACCAAGGACCACCACCTTCTCTCTCCTCCAGTGGCTCGTGCGCAGGGCTTTTATTTCTACGACAAGAAAGATACATTCAATGCATGGTTTGCATACACACTAGTATTCAACTCGAGCAAGCACAAGGGGACACTTAATCTTATGGGAGCAGACCCGATAAATCAGAAGAGTAGGGACATTTCAGTCGTCGGTGGGACCGGGGACTTCTTCATGGCTAGAGGGATTGCGACCCTCAGTACGGACACCTTTCAAGGGACGGCGTACTTCCGCCTTCGGATGGATATCAAGTTGTATGAATGCTACTAGATGATGATTGGCCGATATCTGATTGTTGGGCCACTTAATTAGGTAGTGTTTTTTCTTTTAAGTGAAGAGGAGTTAATGGGCCTTGATAAGGAGTTTGTGTTTCCTCTGAGATGAATAATTGGTGTATCAAATGTTGAGATTTAATCTCAATTTTGAAATTAGTTAAATTAATATAATAGAAATGTTCTTTTAAAGTTCATGGACTCGCATTTTTTTTATTTTTTTGCTCTTTATTAAAAGATGTTTGAAACTTAGTTTATAAAAATGATACTTTTTAAAAGTTCTTTAATCCTATATTAATTGGAGAGAAAAGGATAAAGGAGTTTATAGGCATTGAGTTTTCTAATATTTTTATTTGAATTTTGTAAAAAGTAGGCTAGCTTGCGTTTTTTAGTGTAGAGCACTAGAATGCATGCGCGCATGAGGTGTAGGCAATAAGGTTGTCGTTGTGAGAATCGGTTTGGCCAATCAATTGCGTCTCTTCGTTCAAAATGAACGCCCATAACCATTTTGAACAGTTACAGAAATAACTTTTCAGAAGCATCTTTTTAACAAAATCTCGCAGCCCTTTATAAAACTTAATAAAAATGAAGGATTAAACATATATTGCATTACTCTTTCAAGAGATCAAAATTTTAAGTTTATATTCCCTATCATTTTCTCTCTACAAGCACTAGAAGGGAGTCATCTGTTTTAAAAAACACAGTTTGCCAGGATTGAAAAACTACGTTCCTATCATAGGTTTTTTTTTCCTAATTGCTACATGCAGAATTATCAAGTCTTGTTATATTCTTGAAACGGTTTGCTAGCAACTCGACAATGATCTCATACTGACAAGAAGGGCTGAATAACGCTTTAACAAAAATGCACCAAACATGTAATTCGAGCTTAGTTTGGAGTTTTTTTTATTTTGTCAACATCAAACCCTAGTCTGCATCCAGTAATAAAACTTATTTATGCGTGTTATGCAAATGCAGGCTCATTATCTGAAGTGGTTTTTCGTGTATTCAATATCACTGACTCTTTATGACTGAGCTGGGCCTGATCCCAAGAGCCCAATAGGACCGATAATCAATGATCTAAACAAAGATCGGCCTGAGCCTAGCCTGGTATCACCTATTCTTTTCATGAGCCCAAAGGCCCATATGGGACCCAGACCTATTTTTAGGCCTGATAAATAAATGGGTTTGGGTCCATGTTCGTTTCTAATCAACGGCCGAACAGCGCCGGCCGGGCCAATGTATTTAATACAAATTAGCTAAGTATAGGCTACTGGTCTGGCCCCAGCCCAGAACCTATTCCTAAGATCCAAACTTCATGAGCTGGGCAGGGCTTGTAATTGGGGCCTTAGCTCATGGATAAGGCATGGACGCTCCAGGTTGCCTCATCGAGTGCGCCATGCGCCATTTTTACAACCTGTAAATACGATCGATGTTCAGGATTATAAACAATCTTTGCTGTCCAACCGGTGCCATGCCCATCTATTTGGCGTGTCCAATAAATGTATTGCACTTGAACAGGCCACAATATGAAAATCACATCCACGGTTCCAAAAACTTGACCTTGACTCGTCTAAGTCAACTTAACTCGACCAGATGTCATGGGCTTATTTGACATCCTTACTCTAATTCAATAAGAGTTACTCTAAAAAGCTTTTTTAGTTTGTTCTAGCTTTTATTTTAAATAAGTTTGTTTGGTAAATTTTTTTTTTTTTTAAAAAACTATTATTTAAAATAAGCATGTTTGACAAAACATTTAAATAAGAGCTTTTTTAGATATACTTGTGTCATTTTTAAAAATTACAAAAGCTTCATTATAGGAGCAATTTAGATGGTTCTTTGTGTGGATCTCACCATAAATGGACCATACCCCAAATGGCAAAAGAGTAGATAACGACATACAATTTTCATGTTTTAAGACATTTAGGGCATCCATTATGTTGGCTATTGGATGTGGATCATATATCATATGGAGCCCACCTTTGATGTGGACCATTCATCGTGTGAGCCAAACCTTCAAAATGGGCTATCCATCATACAAGGCCCATCTTGAATGTGGACCATTCATAATGAGGGGCCCACCTTGATGTAGGCCATCCATCACGTGGGGCCTAATATCAATGCTAATTATCCTTTATATGTGGCCCCTCAGTGGTTACTACCCATCACCTATTACGTGAAGTCCACATTTGATGTGTCCATAGTGTGGGCCCTACCTTCGAAGTGGATTGTCCATCATGTGGAGCCCTCTTTTGATATCCACCATTCATGAACCATGTGGGGGCGCACCTTCTATGTGGATCATCCATAATATGGCCCACCTTGGATATGGGTCATCCATAATGCAAAACTTTGGATGTAGACCATCTATTATGTGGGCCCAGTTGATGTGGACCGTCCATTATGAGGGGCCGCACTTTGATGTGGGCCATCCATCATGTGAAGCTCACTCCGTCCGTTATATGGGCCCACCTTGATGTGGACCATTCATTGTGTGGGGCCCCACCTTCAATATGGGTCGTTCATCATGTGGGCCCACCTTCAATGATCATCATCCATCATGTGGGTCCCACCTTTGATGCACCGCCCATCAAATGGGCTATTGGATGTGGATGTTCCATCATGCTGGGCCACATTTTGATGTAGCCCATCCATCATGTGGGATCCACCTTTGATGCGAGCTGTTCATTATGTGGGCCTACCTTGATGCGGACCATACATCATGTGGGCCCCACGTTCGCTCATCATGAGGGGCCCACCTTTGATGTCCACCATCCATCATGTGGGTCCCACCTTTGTTGTGGACCATTTATCATGTGGCCCCCACTTGATGTCGATAGTTTGTCATGCGGGGGCCACATTTTGATCCGAGCATTCCATCATGTAGGTCTCACCTTTGTTGTGGACCATCCATCATGTGGAGCCCAACCTTTAATATGAGTCATTCATCATGTGAGCCCACCTTTAATGCCAACCTTCCATCATATGGTTCCACATTCAATATCTACCATCCATCATGTGGGCCCTACCTTTGTTGTGGACCGTCTATCATGTTGGGCCACACTTTGATGCAGGCCAACCATTATGTTGTGCTCACTTTCAATGTGATTGTGCATTATACAAGTCTACCTTTGATGTGGACCATTTATCATGTGGGGCCCCACCTTCAATATAAGCCAATCATGTGGTCCTATTTTAAAGAAATTGTAAAGAGGAGAAGAAGACAAGATGGGAATTACTTGAATAGTTCAAGGACAAACTTAATAAAAGAAACTTAACTAAAAATGTCTATCGGTTTAAGTCAAATAATTATTATTTTTTCAAAAAATAATGCCTCTCTAATCTATAAAATCAAAACTTACTTATACTTTCTAAATAAATAAGCTTTTAATTAGATTTTTACTAAATAGTATATATTTTTTTTTTAATAAGTTAATAAACTCGTATTCTGTAGAGGTGCGAAACGACCCAAGATTCATGATTCAATAAAAGCGTCATCCAGTCCTGACTCCTGAACTCGAGAACTGACTCCATTAGGTAAGACCCGACAAAAACTTGAACAAATTCCTGTATTTAAGCCATGGTCCAACAAAACACATTTGAGCCATCCATTTGTGCAGATTCCTGTCATCCAAGCTGATCTGATCGTTGATTACATCAAAGGAAGCAGATTGGGTGGGGACACCAAACACCCATGAGGTTGGGGACTCTAGGTCCCACCGTGATGTATTTTTGGGCTAGAAGATCAAAAGCTAAAGTGCACCGCAACCACAGGGCGCAGTGGGATTAAACGCCTGCCATTGAAAACTTAAGTGCCATAGAAGTTTTGGATCAAGCTGATATTTGTATTTTCCCTTCGTCCATTTCTTTGTGACCATATGCACAGGTTGGATGGCTAATAAACATCATGGTGGGCTCTAGTAAGGTTTCAACAGTGGCCGTTGTTATCTCCAGTGTTTTCCTGTGGTGTGGTCCGCTTGAGCTTTGGGATCTGCTTCATTTTTTGACTTATGCTTTAAAATGATCTGGAAAATGAATGGACTGCGTTGATAAAACACATAAGTAATGGTGGGGCCCACTGATTTTTGTCACCTGTAAACTGTACGGAGGTCCGTCCCAATACGCAATCCGAGTCCCTACATAGGGGCCTCATCCCGCAAGCTGTTAACCTGACCTCACCTACTCTGCGCCCAACATGCATGGAAAGCCAAGTGCAGGGCAACATTCCCATGCAAAAAGTTGCATTTGGACCGTAGGCATCCACATGGCCCATCTGGACCGTCCATCAGGTCCAACCCACTCTTCATAGGCCACCTTACAAAAATCATACCTATCGGATGATCCAAAACATCCAAGTTCATGTTGCTTAAAAAGAAAAGAAAAAAAAAAAAGATGGATGAAATTAATAATCCACAGAAATAAGTCCGACCAAGGATGACTTGGTCCGTTTGATTGCTGGATTTTCTGCATGAGAGTATAAGAAAAGTGGACTGGATCTAATAGACGGCCTAGATAGATAATGTAAATGTCAACAAGTCCAAATACATGTATGTGCATGGAAAGGTTCCCAACCAACTAGCCCAATAGACCACATCGTGTGAAGTTCTCACAGTAAAAGTAAAATTTTTGAATATATAAGTATTGGACCAATATCTAAACAGATTGGTAACAATATAGGCTCATATTAAAGCAAATCAAAATCAAGAAAATATGAGACCAGGATTTGGTGAATCCAGTCCCACTAGTTTCACAATTAGGACATGATAGGAAGAAGGGTGGAGATAGCTTTGATCGAGCAATTTTTAGATGCAGCATCGTCGTAAAGGTATCCAATAAGAGAGCATTAATGTTAAATTAGATATCTGAATACCATGATTTCATATTTATGAAAACCCCATATGGAAGACAAGATCAAAAATCCCATGTATGCGGAGGATCTTGGACCATCAAGGAAATGTATCAAAAGTTTTGTCGCCTTGAGAACCTATAGAAAGGAGTATGTGACGAAGAACTTGAGGACTATGCCAAACACAATCTAATCTTTACATTTATCTTTACATTTATCTTAAAATAACCTAGTTTTAGCATACATTGCTATTGTCCAACGCCATCACTATAGTACCATAGAGAATATTAAACATTCATAACCTTATGTTGTTGGACCCCGATCAACCAAGTTCTAATATTTGGTCAAATCCTATTGACCATCTCCCTGGATTATTTATTCAAGCGGATGAATTGGGCGTTTATTTTTTTTCATTCTCCCTATTTGTTTTTACTTTGTCGATTATAATGACTTTTATTCAAATATTAATAAAATCAATATTGCATAAGGGCCTGTTTGATTTTTTGGCTCAACTGTAATTACCATGCAAATGGGTAATAATTATTTACCTAAGTAATTACCACGTCTTTCCCAGTGCAAATGTGACAACTTATCCTTTTAACACTAAGATCGAGAAATTTACAAAATCAATGTGGGGCTCATCGTGATGTATGTGACTTATCCACACCGCTCATTTGTTATGCCAGCTAAATTTAGGGCATGAGCAAAAAAATGATACAAATCCAAAGCTCAAGTGGACCATACCACAGGAAATAGGGGGAATTGAACACCTACCATTAAAAACTTCTTCGAGCCCTTAAAATTTTAGAATCAATCTGATATTTGTGTTTTCCCCTTATCCCTGTCTATATGACCCTATGAACTGGTTAGATGATGAAAAACCTCAATGTGAGCCCAGTGAAGGAAATAAATTTCAACGGTGGACAAATTAAGGTCATTATTTCCTTTTGTGTGGGCCATTTGAGTGTTAGATCTGTCTCATTTTTCGGCTCCTGCCACAAAATGTTCTAATAAAATATATGAATGGAACGGATATATCATATACATTATGGTGGGGTCCACAAATTTAAGCCAAAACTTTTGTATCGATTTTTGAGGTGAAATTGCTCTCGAATTTTCAAACAAGGTTATTTTTAGTTTATTACTTATTTACAGGGATTTACCTTTACCATGGAAAATCAAACAGGCCGTTAGCTTTTTTAGTTTATCTGCTCATTTTCCTTCTTCCGAGAAATATATTGGTTACGATTAGTGGTGAAAGAAAAGTCCTTAACGTAGGGTAAAAAGAATTCATCAGAACTAATCCCTATCCTTTCGCAAACCGTTTGATCATCGTCACAATCTATGGTTGAAATGACAATTGAATTTTTTAATCAGGTTTTACTCAGACATCTTAATGAGGCACAAGCTTTCAATCAAACATTGAGTCGAGTATGACCCTGGCATACTTGCACTCTCTAATCGCACATATAAACCTGAGTATAGGCCAACAATCGACCTTGTGGAAACAATCACATCTAAACACATTTTAGCCATCCATTTGTAAAGATTCCTATCATCCAAGCCGGTCTGATCAATGGCTGCATGAATAGAAGCGGATTGCGTGGTGACCCCATCACCACTTAGCTAGGTGGTGTTGGGCATTGTGGGGCCCACCATTATGTATGTGTTTTATCCATGCCGCCCATCCATTTTGTCAACTCGTTTTAGAACATGGGCTCAAAAACAAAGCACATCAAAAGCTCACGGTGAACCACATGACAAGAAACATTGGTGATTGAATGCCCACCGTTAAAAAACTTATTGTGGTACAAAAGTTTTGGATCAAGCTGATATTTGTGTTTTTCTTTTATCCAAGTCTCTGTGACCTTATTAACCTGTTGGCAGGCAAATTAACATTGCGGTGGGCTCTGAAAAGGTTTCAACTGTGGGTGTCATTGTCCCCACTATTTCCAGTGGTCTACTTAAGCTTGGGATCTACTTCATTTTTTAGGCTCATCCCCAAAATGAGCTGATAAAATGGATGGACAGCAGGGATATAAAACACATACATTACGGTGGGCCCTACAGTGCCCAACACAGATCACCACCCAATCCACTCCCTTACATCAATGGGCCACAACAATTGGTTACACTTTCATATGATATGGTGCACTTGCAATGGGCTGGGATAGAGACCAGCACTAACAGGATTTTGATGGTGGCGTGTTCTTGTGTACCAGCTTACCAAACATAGTACCATTGGAATCTTTGTTTGGTGGACCACCCACAACTAACCAGGAAAGGACAAAGAACTATCATTTCTGATATTTGCACCCATAAATTGTTATGCATGCACCTGTTTATCGTTAATATCATCCTCAGATTCAATTGGAACCGATGGATCCTGAAGAGCACGGTGGACCCGCAACTGAAGTGTGGCACGGGGAGCGGTGGATCTGGATTGTCCAGGTAGTGGGTCATGTCCGTAGATGGCCTGCAGTTAAAAATCACACTGAATTGATGGTGCAGTCGATCTTGATGGTGGTCTTTAAACATACGGTCAAGATGAACATGAACTCAAATGGGCAATTGTTGGATAGGATCATTATCCCTGTGTTTTTCCAACCAAAGGATGTCTACAGACAGGAGTGGACGGCCTAGATCAGCTCCCCCACCTAACTTCTCTTCTTAATCCAGCTCCTATACACCCACGTACAAGTTCGCTAATGCACACATCACCACATATGCCCAAGTGGCAGACAAGTGCAATATCCACGCCATCCATCAGAAGAGTGACACTATGTAGAGTCCCTACCCAAAGAATCAGATCTGTTCACTAGTGGACAATGATCAATTGAAAAATTGTACGGTTATGAAAAAACATCCTAAGTATTCTTACCCGTCCACTTATTTCTAATTTCATGGCACACCTGATGAATGGACCGCATATACGTTGGGGCATAACACCTGCATAGTAAAGTTTATATGATGAATGGCTTGGATATTTCACATGTGTGCCACACTAGCTTTATATGGTGGCTCGAGCATTGGCAGACTTGTACAGCCATGTCGGCTTAGAGAAACGCGTATTGCCTAATGACCCCAACTCCACCTAGCTAGGTGCCGTTAGGACTATGGGGGCCCACCGTCATTTATGTGTTTTATGAACGGCGGTGCATCGTTTTTTTACCACAACACACAAATTACCAGCCGGGGTTGAATGCTTTGTATTTTAACACACGCACTCACATCCCGTACACTCCCCTACACGCCCACGCTACAATGGTTTTTCACAAAAATGGTTACCGGAACCCATAACCTTGTGTTGAAGCTCTCGTGAGTCTACTACCCTGAATGAAAGCAGTGGGTTTGAATGCCTAACAACTGAGGAATTATAAGTTTCCAATATTAGGCATTCAATTCCAAGTGTTTCCCTACTCATGCCTCAATGGGACCAGAGTCTCAACACTAGGTCATGGGTTCAGCTATTGTAGTGAAAAACTACTGTGGTATGGTATGACTGCTTGGGTGTTTGCTTAGGTGTGAGTGCATGTGTAAAAATAAAATCCCAATGTTTCATATGGTATGGTTTACTTGAACTTTGATTGTTATTAAATTTTTTGACTCATGCTATAAAATGTGATGGAATAATAGATGAACAGTAGATAAAACTATAAATCATGATGGGCCACACAGAGTCCTAATATCACCTAGCTAGGTGGTGTTAGGGTCACCACGCAATCCATCCATCTGTGCACATATATGCATTGAATAAAATATATAAAACACGGTGTGTCCCACGGAGTCCTAACATTACCTAACAAAGTGAATATGGAAAATACTAAATAATTTCCAGAGATGAGAAAATTAAGGATAGTTACCAGAAATACTAATTTAATTTATAAATAATGTATCATTATTTAATCAAGCATAGGATTTATAAATTATTTTTTAAAAAAAAATTGTTTAAGTATCATTTCCCTCGTGTTTGCTAATTACACGCACGTGTGAGAGCTCCCATCTGACGTCCACATACAGTAATGTGCTTGATCCGAGCTTTCCATAAGGTGAACTGCACTGTTTTGATCTTCTGTCTGAAATCTGACATTTCACACCTCAGGTGGGCCACGGCATAAAAAACAAACGGAGGGCTAAAAAATTGTTTAAACCTTCAATTAACTTGGAATATTTTTGGTTCACATGAGAAGCGAAACTGCATGATGTCACATGTGCATATGAAAGAGGTTGGTGGCCGCCTCAAGGGACCATTCTGCCCTACGTGGATTTGGTGGATCTTTTGGGATTTATACAAATTAATGTATTTTTGTATAATGTGGAAACCGAAAAGTGCAAAATAATCAGAAATCAAGACAGGCTGAAGCACGTCTGAAACGATGTCCTTAAAGCGTTATTTGCCCCTACTCAAGTGAATTGAGTATGCTGGTAGGTTACAGGCAAATAGTTTTTAGGATACGACGAGCCTGGTGTGGGTCTGCGTTCAACAAACACGAAGGCCCGCCAAATAAAACTCAATTACACGCTTTCTGGCAGTATTACAGTATAAAGGAAAAAATTTCAAAAGAAGAAGAAAAAAAGAGAAAAAGAGTTTTGACTTCTGCACAGGTCAGTTCAAATCTTCAGCTACTGGTTCAATTGAACCATTGTAGACCACACCGCTGGTTTGTTCTTCAAGCTAAGGTTTAAGCCTTGCTATGTTGCTGGAAATACTTGAATATATGAGTGAAGAAGGGCTGGCTGTCTCAGTTCGTATGGGTTTGCTGGAGTGAGTTGAGATGGTTTGGAAACCCATCCAGATCCTCCTTTTATAGGCTATGATGGCTAGGGAGTTATGGTCCAGAGACTTAAATTCCATTAAGCCATTTCTGGCTATTGGAAAACTAGCCGTTTTATGGCCGTTTTCTGACTGTTGTGCATGGACCATTAAGCTGCTGCATGCTAACTGTTGTGAGACAACGGCTAGCCGTTTTCTAGCTGTTGGGCCAGCCATGCAGCAGTTACAGCTGGACCCTGCACTAATGGCTCAGCTGTTACAGTTTCTGTTGCAATAGCTCTTTTAAGTCCCTCTATTTATACTGAGAGATTTCTCTCTCAATCCTTTAGTCTCTCTGCTAACTAGTCACCCGCCATAGCCACTTAGTCGCACCGCGACTCGCACACGTCTCGCTCCGGTTCGCTCAAGGTCGCGAAGTGTAAAGTGCGCCACTAGCGCCTCTACAGCCACACTGCCTCACATGCCCACGCCCTCGCACCGAGCCCGAGACCGAGACCGAGACAGAGTCCGAGTCCGAGCCCGTGCCCGTGCCTGAGCGCGAGCGCGCACGCGGGTACGCACTGGAACATGTAAGGTCCATAGTCCACGGACTAGGTAGGTAAATATTATAATACTCTACATCCTTTATATAAACCACAGGTTTTTCTCCTCTTTTCCATGTAGGACTATTTTCCAAAACCCGCAGAAAAGTGTTTTTTCAAAATAACTTTTTATATTATATATTATTTTATTATTAAAATATATTTTATTAAAATCAATATTTTTTGCAACAATCCCCCACTTGATTTTATAAAATTATTTTCTCGGTTAAACAATACTGCCAGAATAATCAGCTTATATGCATAAAGAAAGATATCTTTCGATTTTAATCTTTCCTTAGTGTAAGTATTTCAAAACTCTGTCGAAATGACTGGTAGCCGCAGCTTTGAACCAGTTATTCCTAAATAACAGAATTGAAAATACCACACACATATTCGTTATGTGTTTGTTAGAGTTTCCACAATCTTGCTCAGCACAATTAATGGCCATGTGCTTATCCTAATTCGTGAACGATCCCGAGAGAAAACTCCTAACTCTCATGAGAGACGGCACCATCTCTACGTTCATATAGGTGAAATCCTTCCAGTGTCTCCGTTACTATAAGATACTTGTCCTTATAGACTGGATTTCATTAAGAGTTCTAAGACTCAACCCTCTATCGTAACGCTCAACACTTATCTATTATGGATGAGGTTTTATAATTTAGTGCTGAAAACTTTCCACATATCAGTGACTTGTTCTTACCCATTAAACCCAAAATTAGAGATTTTCTGACTTTAGGTTGGGTTACCATCACT
This sequence comes from Magnolia sinica, assembly GCF_029962835.1. Taxonomy (NCBI): domain Eukaryota; kingdom Viridiplantae; phylum Streptophyta; class Magnoliopsida; order Magnoliales; family Magnoliaceae; genus Magnolia; species Magnolia sinica. The sequence goes on from NC_080577.1 coordinate 2,529,948, forward strand.
GGTGGAACTTTGGTTGAAGAGTTTCAACCCCATCCCTCTAGATGTAGCCTTTACTACCTCTCTCGGTAGAGGTTTAGTGAAAGGATCTGCCAGGTTATTGCTTGATTTCACATAAGAAATAGCAATGATTCCATCTCGAATCAATTGTCTGACATAATCATGTCGAAGACTAATATGTCTAAACTTACCATCATAAGTGCCGCTATAGGCTCTAGATAATGTGGCTTTACTATCACAATGTAGTGACACAGCCGATATGGGCTTTATACAGAAACGAATTTCTAATAGAAGATCCCTTAGCCACTCAGCCTCTTTGCCTGTTGCAGCCAGGGCTATAAATTCAGACTCCATAGTCGAATGCATTATGCAAGTCTGTTTCTTGGATCCCCAAGATACTTGTTATCTCTTGTGAATACCCACCCTGTAGTAGACTTGTTGTCCCCTGCACTCGATATCCAGCTCGCATCGGTATATCCTTCCAATACGGTAGAAAACTCTGAATAAAATAGTCCTAAGTCTTTGGTTGCTTTTAAGTAACCAAGGACTCTACTTATTGCATTCCAGTGTTCAGTACTAGGGTTACTAGTAAACCTACTAAGTTTACTCACAGCATATGCGATATCAGGTCTAGTGCATTACATAACATACATAAGACTCCCTATAGCACTCGCATATTCTAATTGTGCAACTATTCTTCCAGTATTTTCTTTTAGCTTGATACTTGGATCAAATGGGGTCTTTGCTTCTTTTATATTTAGATGGGTAAACTTGTTTAGTAACTTCTCAATATAATGAGATTGACACAAAGCATAACTCCCACAATATTTTTTAACTTTGATACCAAGAATGGTATCAACTTGTCTAAGATCCTTCATTTTAAATACGGAAGATAGAAACTTTTTTGTTTCAGTTACATCTTCTATTTTATTATTTATTATTAACATGTCATTAACATACAGACAAATAATAACAATATAACTACCATCTACTTTAGAATATATGCATTTGTCAGCTACATTATGCATGAAACCATGAGAAAGTATTTTGGAATCAAACTTCTCATGTCACTGTTTTGGTGCTTATTTTAATCCATATAATGATTTGACTAATCTACATACTTTGTTTTCATTTCCTAGTAGAACGAATCCTTCAGGTTGTTCCATGTATACCTTCTCGTTGAGGTCACCATTCAGGAATGCAGTCTTTACATCCATTTGGTGGATGTGAAGATGATGTATTGAAGCTAGCGCAAATAATATTCTGATGGATGTTATCCTAGCTACATGAGAGTATGTGTCAAAGTAATCTATCTATTCTTTTTGTCTAAAATCCTTAGCTACTAGTCGAGTTTTAAAGGTTTGGATAGTCCCATCAGTGTGATATTTCTTTCTAAGTACCCACTAATAACCTATAGGTCTAGAACCTGGAGGTAAGTTAACTAGTTCCCATATTTGATTTGATAGTATGGATTCCATTTCATCATTTATAGCTTCTTTCCAGAAAGTTAAGTCTCTAGAGGATATGACCTCTTTATATGTTTTAGAATCATCTTCTATAGTCATTACTATAGGTATTTTTCTTATAACATTTTCTCTATCTCCTTATACAAGATGAAAAATGACACGTTGTGAGTCTATATAGTCATCTCCTAGACTCTTCTCTATTCTTGTTCTTTGACTCCTACAAGGCTCAATAGAAGCTTCCACTATCTGTGGAGCTGTGCTATCTGGTTCTTTGTTAGGAGTTTAGATTTCATTATCCTTTGACTCCAAAGATAGTGAGTTCTCAAAGAACTCAACATATCTTGATTCTATTATTGTATTAGACTCTATGTCTAGAAGTCTATAAGCTTTACTATATTGTGCATACCCTACGAAGGCGCATTTAATAACTCTTGGTCTTAACTTAGTTCTTTTTGGATCAGGGGTTATACAATATGCAAGACACCCCCACACTTTTAGATATCCTAGGTCAGGTTTTCTACCTCTCCATGTTTCATATGGAGATATTTTATATTTTTTAGATGGAATTCTGTTTATTATATGGCATGCTGCAAGCAGTGCCTCTCCTCATAAACTTAGTGGCAACTTTGCTCTTATCAGCATTGAGTTGACCATTTCTACTAATGTTCTATTCTTCCTTTCAGCTATTCCGTTTAGTTGAGGTGTGTATGGCGTTGTACATTTATGTATCAGTCCATGTTCTTCACAGAAGTTATCAAATTCATTGGAGAAGTATTCTCCTCCTCTATCGCTACGGAGAATTTTTATCTTCTTATTCAGTTGATTCTCTACTTCTGCTTTATATATTTTAAACATGTTTAATGTTTCATCTTTGCTCTTTAATAGGTACACATACACATACCTATAGCAATCATCTATAAAGGTTATGAAGTACCGTTTACCTCCACGAGTAAGAATGCCGTTTAACTCACAGATGTCACTGTGCACAAGATTCAATACTTGAGACGATCTTTCAACACTTGGAAAATGTTTCTTTGTCATTTTGGATCTTATGCACACTTCACATTTTTCGGTTTCATTATCTGTGTATGAGATTAAACCATTCTTAGCCATGAACTTCAAGGTACTATACCCTATATGGGCTAGTCTATCATGCCACAATCCAGCAGATTCAACCATATACGCAGAAGTGCTACTTTCATTCAGAAAAAACTTAACCATTCCGTTACAAGCATATCCCTTTCCGACAAAATTTTCATTTTTGGACAGAATCAGTTTACCTGACTCATGCACTACCCGTATGCCTGATTTTCCCAGAAGATCCCTAGAAACTAAGTTTCGCCTCATGTCTGGGACGTGCAGTACATTAGTTAGAATCACTTTCTTTCCAGAGGTGAATATCAGTTCGAAAGTTCCTTTGCCGACGACCTTCGATCGGACTTCATTACCCATTTGGACTTCTTGACCATCGGTCAATTCCTCATAGGTTTTGAAGGCTGATTTGTCGTAGCACATGTACGGTAGTGGCAGTATCATACCACCAACCTAGAACTTTGCCTTGGATGGTATTCACCTCAGTGATCATAGCCACGATATCGCCTTCTTCTACTGAACTTGCCTTTTTTTTTAGATTTGCGATAGCGGCATACTCGAGCATAGTGCCCGATTTTTCCACAGACATGGCATGGGCCCTTGAACTTTCCGTTATTCCTTTGGGTGTTCTTCTTGAATTTCCCTTTATTAGGTTTCAGAGAATCATCCTTCTCGGGATGTTTGTTATTGGTGTTTTCTACAGCATGTACCTTGGACGAGGTATTCCCATTATCATTTTTTCTATCACGGTTACGGGATTCTTCCTCAATCCTGAGGTATTTCTGAATTTGTTCCAGTGTGTAGTCCTTGGTTTTATGCAGCAACTTCTTTCTATAGTCTTTCACATCGGAGGAAACTTTGTGATAATAGCCCCGACTTAGAATGATTTAGGAAGATCAATCTTAATGACTTTAATTTTGTTTACTATTAGCCGCAATTCTTGGATTTGACCTAGCAACCATTTGTTATCTACCATATTATAGTCGAAGTACTTGGCTATCAGGAACTTGTTGGTACCTTCTTTTTTAGCTTTGTATTTGAACTCAAGGGTGGTCCAAATTTCTTTTGCAGACGATGTTTGTGTGTACAGATCGTACAGGCGGTCGGAGAGAGCGTTCAGAATGTGTCCTCGACATAAGAGTTCGTCTTCGACTTTTTTAATGCGGGCAGCTACTTGTTCAAGTGTGTCGTTGTTAGATGCTTCAGGTAGTGCTTGCAAATTTGGATCTAATCTGTAATAGATCTTCAGCGCCATCAGGAGAAATTTCAGCTTGTCTTGCCATCTTGTAAAATTGGTTCCATCGAACCGATCAAGACATATCAAGTCCTGATTCATCAACTTGATAGATGAAACACTGTCGGCTTCCATCAGAAAAATAACGCTTTAAGATTTTTGGGATTTATACAGATTAATGTATTTCTGTATAATGTGGAAACCGAAAAGTGTAAAATAATCAGAAATCAAGACAGGCTGAAGCACGTCTGAAACGCTGTCCTTAAAGCGTTATTTGCCCCATACTCAAGTGAATTGAGTATGCTGATAGGTTACAAGCAAATAGCTTCTAGGATACGACGAGCCTGGTGTGGGTCTGCGTTCAGCAAACACGAAGGCCCACCAAATAGAACTCAATTACACGCTTTCTGGCATTATTACAGTATAAAGGAAAAAATTTCAAAAGAAGAAGAAAATAAGAGAAAAAGAGTTTTAACTTCTGCACAGGTCAGTTCAAATCTTCAGCCACTGGTTCAGTTGAACCGTTCTAGACCACACCGCTGGTCTGTTCTTCAAGCTAAGGTTTAAGTCTTGCTATGTTGCTGGAAACACTTGAATATATGAGTGAAGAAGGGCTGGCTGTCTCAGTTTGTATGGGTTTGCTGGAGTGAGTTGAGATGGTTTAGAAATCCATCCACGTCCTCCTTTTATAGGCTATGATGGCTAGGGGGTTATGGTCCAGAAACTTAAATTCCATTAAACAATTTCTGGCTGTTGGAAAACTATCCGTTTTATGGCTGTTTTTTGACTGTTGTGCATGGACCATTAAGCTGCTGCATGCTAACTGTTGTGAGACAACAGCTAGCCGTTTTCTAGCTGTTGGGTCAACCATGCAGCAGTTACAGCTGGACCCTGCACTAATGGCCCAGCTGTTATAGTTTCTACTGCAATAGCTCTTTTCAGTCCCTCTATTTATACTGAGAGATTTCTCTCTCAATCCTTTAGTCTCTCTGCTAACCAGCCACCCGCCATAGCCACTTAGTCGCACCGCGACTCGCACACGTCTCGCTCCGGTTTGCTCAAGGTCGCGAAGGAGCGACCCTTTGCGACACGATGCGGACGTGCGAAGTGCGTGAAATCCAAAAATGATGTTGATCCAACAGCCAAATAATGGAACCCAAAAATAACGTTGATCCAAATCTCAAGTGGACCGCACAGTGTTGATTGAACGCCCAACATTAAAAACTTCTTCGGGGCCACGAAAGTTTTGGATCAAGCTGATATATATTCTTTCCCTTCATCTAAGTCTATATGACGTTATCAACAAGATAAATGCCAAATAACCATTACAATAAGCCCTAGGAGGTTTTAATGGTGGACATTCAATCACTAATGTTTTCCCATGGTGGGGTCCACTTAATATTTAGATATACCTAATTTTTAGGATTAAGCCCTAAAATTATCTTTCAAAATGTATGGATGGCGTGGATAAAACACATACATTATGGCGGGGTCCACATAACACCGACCACTAGCTACCTGTACGGTGACAGCGTCACTAGCCAAGCCGCGTCCCCAAAACGAAGAAGATCTGAATCTCAGGTAGACCATCCCACAGGAATCAGTAGTGATTGAATGCCCACCGTTAAAACTATCTATGGCCCACCGTAATGTTTATTTGCATCAAACATGTGGATAATGTTACACAGATTTGGAGCCCACAGGAAACAGTAGTGATTGAATGCCCACCGTTAAAACTAATTACGGCTTAGACTCAATTGGTCTTGACTTGAGCATGGAGCCCAAAGAAAATCTAGATTGCAGCTACCTCCCCTCAATTATATAATAATAATAGACACTTCCCTTCTATTTTTAATTATTATTGCAGATCTCCCCTCAGATACCTTCCATTGCGAGACTTGAGAGGAATTAATATGCCCTCCATTGGGTACAACTGTACAATCACATTAGATAGTTTGGGGCCTCTATGGTGTATGTTTGGACAATAATAGACAACCATGAAAATAGTCTAAATCTATGTGGTGGTCCACTTGATGGTTGGATTAACTTGGTTTTTTGTAGCGTCCCATTTTTATAGTGGGGTGACCTAGTTGAACAGTTGGCTGACAAACAAACATGAGGTGACCCCACATGTGTTTGCAACCATTTGGGGGTGAACAAACCAGACTGAGTCCTACTGAGTTCAGATCAACTCACATAAGATCGGACTCATCCAAGGCTCTACTAGTAGACATTGATTTCTTGCCTTGTGTATTTTCAGGTGAATCCATCAAACTGTAGGGAGGTTATCTACAATAATGCAGAAATGAAGGACAGGCAGATTACAAATAAGGGGGAGGTAGGTAGATGCAATTAAACCAATAAAACATTAGCACCCAGTTCATTAATTGCCACCTCCAGTGCTGGGCACTTTTCTCTCAATAGTAATATCCTATTATATATTGTTACTTCAATTTTACTGGAAAAGGAAAGACAATAAGGCCCACTATATGCACCAATGATCCATACACCAACGGGTCCTTAAAAGGCAAGAAATGATCATACCCATATGTTTAAAATTGTTAGGATAAGTGGACCGTGGAATAAAAATCACTCACAGATCTTAGTTATTTGTACCCATATCTTTAAAAGTGTTAGGATTGTTTGATCACTTTTATTAATGTTCTGTGGCCCATTCATGGTCGTCTATAATGGATGAAGGGTTTGGATCATCATACTAGTTGGGTTGTGCCTTGAGAAACCAATATTACGTTGCCTTTTTTACTTTAGTTAATACATGATACATTTATTTAGTCATTAATCATATTAATGTCTGGAACGTAAATATTCATGTTGGCTTTGGAAGGATTCCTCCGGCTGTACTTGGACACTTAAAATTGGATACAACGGCGGCTGCTAATACATGATGTTGGTTGCTTTATGTGAGAGGATTGACTAGGTTTTAAGATGGACGGTCTTCGCCATTTAAAACTTCCTCAAGTTGGTATGCCTATCACTATTTTACATGAGAGTACGAGTGTGAGTGTGTCATGTATATATAAATAAATAAATTTATTAGGCTCATGATTCCTTACATTGCTAAGATTAATTGCAAGTATTTGAATTGTGTGTTTAAAAAAAAAAAAACTTGTGAATGCACTAGCTCTAATGACTCCCTAGACTTAAGGAAGTGTGGATGAAGAAATTTTGATTGAATGTGCTCAAGCTTTCTCTACAAGTTTACCGTGTAATTGATAGAAGTGAATGTGGCTGGGCACAGACATTTAGGGCCTATTTGGAATTGTGTATAGTATTGTATTGTATTGTATTTGGGTACTGTTCATGTATACATTAGACGGTTTTCAAAATACATCCAAATCAAGCAAATACTAATCAATGTTTGAATTGTAGGTATTGGTAGACATAGTATACAATACCTTATATATATATCAATGTTTTGATAGGATGTATTAAAACTGAGTACTGTACAATCATACAAATTTCAACTCTACCAGTACGAATGGTCAACCCACGTTTGGGTAGCAACCCACCTGTGATATGTGGACCCCTAAACCCTAATCTACCCATCTTCGGTGCAAAATCTCAAGGACGGTCGATGACGAATCCGATGATGGATGAATTTGATGGAAACCGTGGGTCCGTCGGTGCACATCTTGCTTCACTTCCGAAGCTAACAACCTCAGATGCAATGCCATTAAGAGGCAGCAATTCTCCAAGTTGGGGTGATGGAATTGGATTGAATGATGGTGATCAAGGTCATTTGAAGACTGTCAATGAGAATTATGGGAATCCACAGCAGGTTAATAGCTGCAAGATGAACGTCACAGCATCGTCGTGTGATTTTCATATAGAGAAAGGGGCAGAGAATGCATCTTCAAGAGGTGAAGGTATGGTGGATTCATGGATCTATTCTTCTGATGAGAACAAGATAGAGCAAGCAATAGAGCATAGGAAAAAGAAAAAGAAAAAAGAAAAAAGAGGAGATGTTCGTCCACTTCGTTTTGCACCATCATAACTATAAAAATGCAATACTCTTTATTATTCTTCTACAGCAGGTTAGTAGCTGCAAGATAAACTTCACGGCATCGTCGTTTGATTTCCATACAGAGAGAGGGGCAAAGAATGCATCTTCAAGAGGTGAAGGTATGGTGGATTCATGGATCTGTTCTTCTAATTAGAACAAGATAGAGCAAGCAATGTAGCATAGGAAAAAAAGAAAAAGAAAAAAGAGGAGATGTTGGTCCACTACCGTTGAAAGCTTCCCGGGCCACAGAAGTTTTTGGTCAAGCTGATATTTTTGTTTTCCTTTCATCCATGTCTCTCTGATCTTATGAACGGGTTAGATGACAAATAAACATCACTGTGGGCCCTAGGATGGTTTCAATGGTGGACATCATTACACCCTATTTCCTATAGTGTGTGCACTTAAGCTTTGGGCATCCTTT